>NC_139219.1:68925362-69605362 GCF_055691185.1 Crinia signifera | reverse complement strand
CTGGAAATGATGTACTGTGTGTTATAATACATACAAAATAGTCTGTTGTTTCTGATAGTAATGCATGGTGACATAGACTGTAATGATTTCTTGGTACATATTTGTTAAATAGAGCAGTTTGAGGTGTGTTGTGCTTGTTATTGAAATGGTGCAGCAGGCAGTATGCTGTGTCTACTTTATAGTAATTTGCATGTAAAGTGGTTGGTAATTGAAGTGTGAAATGGCCCCCACAATTGTTAACACCAGCCCCACTATCCACGTGAACCCGAAGCGTGGCGAGCGCAGCGAGCCCCGCGAGGGGCGGCGGTACGCGTCCTCCGACCTTTTCATGCCCTACTATCCACGTCGGCGTGGAGTTGAGAATATAATAGTGTGGCGAGCGCAGCGAGCCACCGAGCCCGAAGCGTGGCGAGCGCAGCGAGCCCCGCGAGGGGACGCGGATACCTTCACAGGTAAGCGCGTCCTCTCGCGGGCTTCACAGGTGTCCGTGGTGATGTGGACACCTGTGAAGCCCGCCAGGGGACGCGCTTACCTGTGAAGGTATCCGCGTCCCCTCGCGGGGCTCGCTGCGCTCGCCACGCTTCGGGCTCGGTGGCTCGCTGCGCTCGCCACACTATTCTATTCTCAACTCCACGCCGACGTGGATAGTAGGGCATGAAAAGGTCGGAGGACGCGTACCGCCGCCCCTCGCGGGGCTCGCTGCGCTCGCCACGCTTCGGGTTCACGTGGATAGTGGGGGTGGATTTGTATGTCATTCCATTTTGATTATTGATGTTTTTTTTATCTGTTTTGTGTAATTGCAGTTGCGGTTATTGGTGAATTTACACTATAATACTTTGGAAGACAATTTCCTTTTTTGAAAAGAATAATGTAAGTTGTGCTTAAATTGTGCTTCTAATTAATTTGTTAATGTACCCAAAATGCCTTTTTTTTCACAGTGTACCAGCCCCACTATCCACGTGAACCCGAAGCGTGGCGAGCGGCGGCGGTACGCGTCCTCCGACCTTTTCATGCCCTACTATCCACGTCGGCGTGGAGTTGAGAATATAATAGTGTGGCGAGCGCAGCGAGCCACCGAGCCCGAAGCGTGGCGAGCGCAGCGAGCCCCGCGAGGGGACGCGGATACCTTCACAGGTAAGCGCGTCCTCTCGCGGGCTTCACAGGTGTCCGTGGTGATGTGGACACCTGTGAAGCCCGCCAGGGGACGCGCTTACCTGTGAAGGTATCCACGTCCCCTCGCGGGGCTCGCTGCGCTCGCCACGCTTCGGGCTCGGTGGCTCGCTGCGCTCGCCACACTATTCTATTCTCAACTCCACGCCGACGTGGATAGTAGGGCATGAAAAGGTCGGAGGACGCGTACCGCCGCCCCTCGCGGGGCTCGCTGCGCTCGCCACGCTTCGGGTTCACGTGGATAGTGGGGGTGGATTTGTATGTCATTCCATTTTGATTATTGATGTTTTTTTTATCTGTTTTGTGTAATTGCAGTTGCGGTTATTGGTGAATTTACACTATAATACTTTGGAAGACAATTTCCTTTTTTGAAAAGAATAATGTAAGTTGTGCTTAAATTGTGCTTCTAATTAATTTGTTAATGTACCCAAAATGCCTTTTTTTTCACAGTGTACCAGCACCACTATCCACGTGAACCCGAAGCGTGGCGAGCGGCGGCGGTACGCGTCCTCCGACCTTTTCATGCCCTACTATCCACGTCGGCGTGGAGTTGAGAATATAATAGTGTGGCGAGCGCAGCGAGCCACCGAGCCCGAAGCGTGGCGAGCGCAGCGAGCCCCGCGAGGGGACGCGGATACCTTCACAGGTAAGCGCGTCCTCTCGCGGGCTTCACAGGTGTCCGTGGTGATGTGGACACCTGTGAAGCCCGCCAGGGGACGCGCTTACCTGTGAAGGTATCCACGTCCCCTCGCGGGGCTCGCTGCGCTCGCCACGCTTCGGGCTCGGTGGCTCGCTGCGCTCGCCACACTATTCTATTCTCAACTCCACGCCGACGTGGATAGTAGGGCATGAAAAGGTCGGAGGACGCGTACCGCCGCCCCTCGCGGGGCTCGCTGCGCTCGCCACGCTTCGGGTTCACGTGGATAGTGGGGGTGGATTTGTATGTCATTCCATTTTGATTATTGATGTTTTTTTTATCTGTTTTGTGTAATTGCAGTTGCGGTTATTGGTGAATTTACACTATAATACTTTGGAAGACAATTTCCTTTTTTGAAAAGAATAATGTAAGTTGTGCTTAAATTGTGCTTCTAATTAATTTGTTAATGTACCCAAAATGCCTTTTTTTTCACAGTGTACCAGCACCACTATCCACGTGAACCCGAAGCGTGGCGAGCGGCGGCGGTACGCGTCCTCCGACCTTTTCATGCCCTACTATCCACGTCGGCGTGGAGTTGAGAATATAATAGTGTGGCGAGCGCAGCGAGCCACCGAGCCCGAAGCGTGGCGAGCGCAGCGAGCCCCGCGAGGGGACGCGGATACCTTCACAGGTAAGCGCGTCCTCTCGCGGGCTTCACAGGTGTCCGTGGTGATGTGGACACCTGTGAAGCCCGCCAGGGGACGCGCTTACCTGTGAAGGTATCCGCGTCCCCTCGCGGGGCTCGCTGCGCTCGCCACGCTTCGGGCTCGGTGGCTCGCTGCGCTCGCCACACTATTCTATTCTCAACTCCACGCCGACGTGGATAGTAGGGCATGAAAAGGTCGGAGGACGCGTACCGCCGCCCCTCGCGGGGCTCGCTGCGCTCGCCACGCTTCGGGTTCACGTGGATAGTGGGGGTGGATTTGTATGTCATTCCATTTTGATTATTGATGTTTTTTTTATCTGTTTTGTGTAATTGCAGTTGCGGTTATTGGTGAATTTACACTATAATACTTTGGAAGACAATTTCCTTTTTTGAAAAGAATAATGTAAGTTGTGCTTAAATTGTGCTTCTAATTAATTTGTTAATGTACCCAAAATGCCTTTTTTTTCACAGTGTACCAGCCCCACTATCCACGTGAACCCGAAGCGTGGCGAGCGCAGCGAGCCCCGCGAGGGGCGGCGGTACGCGTCCTCCGACCTTTTCATGCCCTACTATCCACGTCGGCGTGGAGTTGAGAATATAATAGTGTGGCGAGCGCAGCGAGCCACCGAGCCCGAAGCGTGGCGAGCGCAGCGAGCCCCGCGAGGGGACGCGGATACCTTCACAGGTAAGCGCGTCCTCTCGCGGGCTTCACAGGTGTCCGTGGTGATGTGGACACCTGTGAAGCCCGCCAGGGGACGCGCTTACCTGTGAAGGTATCCGCGTCCCTTCGCGGGGCTCGCTGCGCTTGCAACGCTTTGGGTGCGTGTGTATAGTGGAGGGACACAAATATATAATTACTTCTGTTGTCAAATGTGGTGTAAATTGCATTTATTATATCATATGCTATCAATATCTCAGATAAATTTTTTTTTTTTTTTGCGGATTGTATTTCAGTTTGATTGTGTTTTTTTGGCCGTTTAAGGGAATTAGTTTAAAACTGTTTTTTTTTTACACCTGCTACTGACTGAGGTAAATATTAGTTTTTTTTTGTAGTGTGTTAATGAATAACAGTGCAGTGCGTTCATTTTAATAGTGTAAACCTAATTGTTTTTTTTTTTTTTACAGAATGGCCCGTCAGGTTGATAGAAACATCATGAAGAAGTTGATCGATCTCTACAAAGAGAATAGATGTCTGTGGCGACAAGATCACATGGATTTTCACAACCAGGCAAAGAGGAATGAGGCCTTTGGGAAGATCTCGGCCTACGCTTTGAGACGTGTCCCTAATGCAGACGTCACATGGGTCCGAAAGAAGTTCACTAATATGCGGACAGTGCTGGTGAAGGAGCACAATCGGGTCCAGCAGTCGCGGTCTTCAGGAACTGACCCTGCAGATGTGTACCAGCCAAAGTTGTGGTACTACGACCGTATGCTCTTTATTGTGGAGGAGCAAGGAAGGAGGGAAGCAGAGGGAACTGCTATGGATGAAGACTCTTCATCCACTGCACAGGAGAGTGCTGACGTAGTAGTTCCCTCTGAGTCGTCGCAGCAGGGTGAGTCGTTGTCGGAGGTGGCGCCTCCTGCGGTGGCGAGCACCTCATCAGCTCCCCCCAGGAGGCGTAGAAGGAGACGTGCGACAAGACCTGCTGCTACCGGCCAGGAATATTGCTGCCCATACAAGGAGGAAGCAGTAATCAATCCCCCAGATGACTGCAAAATGTTCACGAATCATGTGTGCGCAGAAATGCGAAAGTGGAAGGGATCAACGCAACACCACTTTAAGCGTGTGCTGTATGGCCTGATGTTGCAGGCAGCAGAGGATGATATCTGTGCTGACTGCAACGGAACGTCATGCCGCAATGCGCACAGACAGCCACCACGCCCACACCCACATCACCCCCCCATGTTCAGTGCGCCGGTTGCTCCTCCGCCTGCCCCTTACTATGCGCCGGGACCCCCTATGCCACCTCCCACTGATCCCTCGACTTTGCCTGGTGCTGTGTACTCCGCATTGCGGAATGTGCAGCCCTCCACCCCAGGCGAAGAGCGTTATTCAAATTATTAATTCGGCTAATTCGGCTAATTTGACTTTTAATTTATAATTTGGCAGCAATGTTCTTGTTTCTCTTCCTTTCTGAGTACTCTACAATAATGAGTTTTTAGTCATGTACTACAATTTTGGTTGGTGAACGTTGCAGTGCGGTCTTCCTGAATTTTGCGATGGCTGTACTAGTTTTGCTCCTTCACTAACCACTGTTCTGCATATTTGTAACTTCTTTCGGATTCATGTGATTGTTTGCATTAGTGGGCACTGTTTTGTAGTGTGCCGTGATCTTCCCACGCCTCATTTCAATTTGCCTGGTTGTGATAGCCAGGCATCTATTCTCTTTGTACTGATCGATCAACTTCTTCTGATTTCGTATTTTGTGTGTCGACATTCCTATTGTTTAAAAATAAAAAAAAATGAACAAAAAGAAAAATGTCAAAAAATATTTTCAAAATGACATTTAAATTGTTAAAAAAAAAAAAAAAAAAAAAAAAAAAAAAAAAAGAAAAGACAAAAAACATAATATTTGTATTTATTGATTGTTTTCTATGTAATGTAATAAAATATGTTTCATTAAAAAAAAAATAAAGGAAAAAAATAATAAATTTTTAAATACGTTTAAAAAAAAGAAAGGTAAAAAAAAAACTTTTCAATAAAAGTGTTGAAATATATTATCATGTGTCGTGTTATTTATTATTTCGGGTGTAAATGTGTGTTTAAATTTGCGTCGCTCGCATCAGGGCCATTGAATAATGACATTCAGTGCTCCCGATGGGAACGATAGTTCAGGTGTAGTTTGAAATAGTGTGTAAATTGTAAATGGGTGTTTGCAATAAAAAACATTTAATCGCTCGCGTCTGGGGTATTGAATACAGACATTCAGTGCTCCCGATGGGAGCGATAGTTCAGGTTTAGTTACGCTCGCGTCAGGGGTATTGAATACAGACATTCAGTGCTCCCGATGGGAGCGATAGTTCAGGTTTAGTTATAAATTGGGTGTAAACTGTAATTGTGGGTGTAAATGTGGGGTTCAATTGGAAGCAGCCATGTAAAACCATAAAATGGCTGCTTTTGATAAAAAAAATGTCGTCGCTCATGTCAGGGGCATTGAATAGTGACATTCAGTGCTCCCGATGGGACCGATAGTTGAGGTGGAGTTAAAAATAGGGTGCAACTTGTAAATGTGGGTGTAAATGTGGGGTTGTATTGGAAGCAGCCATGTACAACCATAAAATGGCTGCTTTTGATAAAAAAAATCGCGTCGGTCGCGTCGGGGGCATTGAATACTGACATTTAGTGCTCCCGATGGGACCGATATATGTTAAAACCCCCGATATCGTTGAATTCTTCAATTATCGCGTCGGTCGCGTCGGGGACAATAAATCCTGTCATTTAGTGCTCCCGATGGGACCGATATCTGGTAATCCACCCGATTTCAGGAAAATCTTCAATTATCGCGTCGGTCGTGTCGCGGTAATTGAAGCATGGTACACGATACACAGGATTAGCAAAAATCAAGAGAATCGCGTCCGTCGGGGGTGATCGCGGCCCTTAAAGTGCACTAAATAAGAGCCGCGACCGATCCCGATTGTGGCCGTGCTAGGAAACAAGTACCCAAATTTTTAGTCACTTTTTCCCCTTGCATATGTGCAATGCTTACAGTACGCATGCGCATTATTTCGATATTTGATTGATCTGCTGATTCTCTAATAGCGATCCATGCAGAATTAGGGTCTGTATATCAATAAATGATCAAGCCTCTTTTAGTCTAGCTTTATCTGTCTTTATCTGTCTTTCTTATAACTCCAACTTTCTTGCAAACCATCTTAGCTTTTTTTCTCCTACTGCTGTTACAAACATAGGGGGAAATTTACCAATATGAAAAACCTAGTTTTTCGTATTGGTATTTCCCCTCCGACTGCATACGACTGTTTTAGTCGTATGCAAAGTCGTGTTCCGGAGGGGAATGTACAAAGCAGTCAGATACGACTGCTTTGTAACCCTCCGATGGTGTAACCATTCGTATTAGCGGCACATATATACGGCCGCTAATACGAATTCTTACAGGCAGTCTGCACGGATCAGTCAGATCCGTGCAGGCTGCAGTGTGTAAAAAAAAATAGAAACATTAAATAAATAAATAAAAAAAACGGCGTGGTGCCCCAGTATTAGACAATAGATTATTCTATTTTTTACACCACTATCAGCTCGATGCCCACCGCCCAGGGGCATCGAGGACAGCACCAGGCTTCAGCCTGGTCAGGTAAGTCCTGGAGGGGGGGGACCCCTTTATTGGGGGGGTCCCCACTCCCCCAGGGCCCCTGGCCAGGCTGACTGGTCGGTAGGGTTAATGTTTTGGCCGCGGGACCTTCTATGTCCCCCGGCTGTGACATTACCCTGCTGGCTGGTTTGGCCTGGGGCTGGTTCTTAAAATACGGGGGACCCCTAGTCATTTTGTCCCCCGTATTTTGGGAACCAGCCCCGGACCTGGAGCCTGGGGCTGGTTGTAAAAAATCAGGGAACCCCTATTTGTCGGGTTCCCTGATTTTTAATTACCGGCCCTGGCTCCTTCAGCCTGGTGCTGGTTACAGCTGTGGGGGGGACCCCACGCTGGGTTTTTTATTTATTTATTTTTTCCATTTTTTTTACACTAAAGCCTGCACGGATCTGACTGATCTGTACAGGCTAAAGGCAAATACGACAGGGAAAGCAAGGTGTATTTTCCTGTCGCATTTGCGTGCCTGTTTTACACCACTTAGCAGCCGTATTATCAGTACGGCTGCTTAGTACATCAGGAACCACCATTCTTTTGAATGGCGATTTCTGTCGTATTCTATCGATGGTGTAGACATTCGTATTTGTAAATACAAATACGAATGTTCCATCTTTAGGAATACGAATTGTTGTATTTTCGGGATTGTAAATCCCAAAAATACAAATTCGTAAAAAAAAAGGTGTATTTCTCCCTACGAATACACCTTTTTTCTACGAATCCATTTTGGTAAATGTCCCCCATATTGTCAGACAATACTGTTGTAATTAATAAAAATAAGAACTTTTAATTAATATGTCAACTATTGTACTCCTGCATTCAAAAGAACTTTTCACTTTTTAAAAATACATTATATAATCCTTTCCACCACCATTATTAATTTGGTGGCACCACCACTTGAAGCAACACCGTTTGAAACATCATCTCTTTAGTCAGGTACCACATTCATTAGATTCCATTTTCGACCACAAAAGACATTTAAAATGTAAAATAATAGATAGATGAAATTTCTGTCTTAGCACTTCCTAATTACTGCAGATTGTACTCTTATAGATAGCAAGTCAACCACAATGCTTAATTTATACATGTATCCACAGAAATATATAGGAAATTCACAGCGCTGTAATGAATGTCCAATTCATATCATTTAAATCTTCAAAAGTTTAATATCTTTAAGAATATATCCACTTCTGGATGCCATAATAGTAAAAAGCCAAATATTTTATTTAATAAAAGTTTGTTCTTTTCTAAAAGTACAATTCACGTTTTACTGTACAGAGTTCTAAAGACAGCTCAGTGGAGTTTTAGGATGCTCCCATTTCATGCAGTTGTTCCTCACGCTTTAGGATATACAGATGGAGCAGGGCTGGTCTTTGCAGGGGATGGCGGCAGAATCGCCAGCCGCTATCTCCCGCCAGCCGCCACAGCCACCATCTGTATCTGCGAAAGGGGACGCGCGCGCATGAGATGCGCGCGTGTCCCCTTCCGATGGTGCATCCCCCGGGTCCCCGCCGGCTTGCCCACGGTCACCCGGGGTCCCCACCGCCTCCCCGCTCCCCCCCTGCTGCCTCCCCTAACCCGGTCCGTCTCCCTGAAGCAGAGACGGACAAAGTTCCCGTCGCCCCGCCGCCCAGAAACTGAGATGCGCGTCTCAGTCAGATGGAGCGCCTCGCTGCTGGCGGATCGCCAGCGGAGACAGTCTGGCGATTCGATAGCAAGAGGGAGCCCGGCTCCATCTGTAGATACAATTTCTGTGATTTCCCCGGCTCTCTCACTACCCTATGCTCCAGTATTCTACATCTATCTTGCGCAGACCGAGTTTTGATCCGGTTCGGATCCACAATATTTAGGTAGATTCAGCTTCATGGAGAACTGAACCACACACATCTCTTTTTCAAATAGAATTTTATTAATATACATGACTTCCTATGTAAATTAATTCAGCCTCTTCAAGCTGATTATGTACTACAAATGAGCAAAGATTATCGTGTAATTATTTACATTCTATTTTGCACCTTCCACATTAATATCCTTGTTCTTTTATGCTATCTAGTGTTCTGGCTTGTAGATATTAGTGGTAAAACCCCAACTGCAGAAACGAAAAACAAAACTACAATACAGTATGTACTGGTTCCTATTTTTGTGAAGAAGGAGTCATTGTACCTATTTGCTTGTAGATATTTACCCCAGCAAGTGACTGCAAAGGTCATCACATGGCATGTGTAGTCAGCAGACAGCCCATGCATGGCAGCATTGCGGAGGCATAAAATCATGTAAAATAACAGACAATTCAACAGACTCCTTGAATCATTGATTAAGATTAGAAAAGTTATCAGCCTGATGGTCACTGCTCCATGCTGAGAAGGTTGGGACCCACTTTGGGGTCAGCACCCACAGTTTGAGAACCACTAGTCTAAACCATTTGTTTCAAACCTAAATACTACAAATGTCAGGCATGCCCAAGTCACATGGCCCAACTTTATGCTTTTGTGGCACCATTTACATCTCCTCAACACTTATGATATTCTTCCACTTATTTCAGTTAAATACTCCCCAGACATCACAATTTGCTTCATTTAATACCCAGTGACACTTGAAGGAGGTCATTCAGAAGCAAGAAGGCAGCAGACTGTCAGTGTTTGATAGTCTGTTGCAATTTGGGGGGCAGTGAGGCAACAGCCTTCATTTGCGAAAACGGAGAGGAAAGAGGAATCTCCATTGTAGGATGAAAAATTCCCGACATCTACAAGAGGGGGTGCTATAAGCCAACCAAAGGTGGGAAAGAGAGATCTGATGCTGTGTTCTAAGATGCAGGTCGGATCGCTGCTGCAGCAGGGGGTATGAGCTTGTAATAGACGCCTCATGCTGTATCACCGTACAGCGCTAACCAAACCATACCTGAATGACCCCCATCATTAGCATGAAACCAAATTTAGAGCAAAGAAAAGTGAAATAGAGATTAATAAACAGATCAATACCTTTCAAAGCGATATTGATTTCTACAGTCTATTCCTGTACTTATTTTTTAAATAACATAATTCCTTTTGTAGCTTGTTGGACTGCTGAGAAGTCACACGCTGCTTTCGCATATGTGAGATAATGTTTCATGTTAATAACTTCACAATAATCCTCCTGTGGATAATTTAATGGATACACTGTAAAATAATGCCAGCTTGTTTTATGCATATATTTTCATGTAGTGTCGCAAATATATGCTAGTAGAGGAGGGAAAATAATAAAAGTCTTCATTTCGAACTGGTATTTCAGGCAGGAAAAGGAGGACATTTTCTATAAATAAAAAATATCTTGGTGCATCAGGCATAAAATTTGATCTTTCTAAAAGATCCGAGATTGGATGTTCATTCTTACCCCTGTCCCATTTATTGCACTATATAATAATAAATAATAATAATAAAAAAGGAAAATGCAAATCACAAATCTCAGAGCTAAGAACAAAAAATAATTTGTTCTCAGTGCTTTTTCCTTTATTCTACAGTATGTGGCACTGCAAATATTAGCAAAGTAGCACCCACCAAAAGTAGTCCCAATGACCCTGGGGAGAGAGGCAGCTGCAGAAGCAGTCGCTCCTCTCTCTCCCTGTGGGATGTGCTTGGGGAGGAAGGGCCTCCTCCCCAAGCACATTGCTGCATGATTTGATGATCAGATCCAGGTCATTTGCTAGTTTCTGCTTTCCGCTAGCCTTTCTCCAAGGAGTCACATTTTATGGTCAGTAGCACTGATTCCCACCTTCATCAGACTGAGAGCACCATGAGGTACAGCATGCCGTGGACCAATCTCACTGTCTTCCAGGCCAGAGCTGACAATTGCAGAGCCAGTGCTGTGCTGCTTACATGCACAGTTTAATCGTCAGTGGCCTGGAGAGAGGCAAGGGCTAGTGAGGGTAGCAGAGCAGAGTAGATCAAGACATTGGCAGCATTATTGTCTAGCCAGCCTAGCCGTGGATAAGAATCCCACTAGCAGCCATGGGATGCTCCCTCTCAAGGTTCCTGGAGCTCGCGCTTCACCAGAGCCCCTCTGACTGCTTCCCTGGCTGAGATAATCTAAAAACCTAAAAGCATAAACTTTTAGGTATACAGTACAAATAAGTATATGATTTTCTCTTCAAACATGGAGGCAGATGTATTAAGCCTAGTAAAGAGATAAAGTGGAGATAAAGCAGAACGCACCAGCCAATCAGCTATATTTAAAAAATTACAGTTAGGAGTTGATTGGCTGGTGCATTATCACCTCCCGCTTTATCTCTTCACCAGGCTTAATACATCTGTCTCATAGGAGGTTATTTTCTTTAAATCTCATAAAAACAATACCTCAAAGCAAAAGAACAAAACCCCTCAAGACAAAGGGAATAGTATTGTATTTAAACAATGGTCTATAAGGTACAGAAAATGTTTGTCCAAGAATGGTTCGAACTAGCACCCCGATGCCACTGAATCTATTGGATCTCAAGAAATCTTTATGGGGGTGGGATAAATGGGTACAGTAGTATTTTCTGGTGTAATTTCCAGTTGAGCCACAGAATATCCTCTATCGCATTAGAACCTCCCACTGGGTGTTTGTCAAGGCATAATGTTGTGTGGTGGTGCTTTAAATACCTTAGTATTAGTTCAAGACATGTGTTGAGAACAGCGGAGAAAGAGTTTTTATCTTATTTTCCTGTCAATTCCCTGTAATATTCTCCAGTCCGAGGAAATATTTTATTCTATTGGTGGAACAGTTACGATCTCTTTTTAAAAATGTTCTGGTATGGATCTTTTCCTAAGTTTGGAGCTTTTCAATAATCAAAATTGACTGTGGTAATGTTATCTATCAACAGAGGATCACATCTTAAACATTTTTATTATTCTTTCCATTTGTTAATGCTTGTGATCATTTTGAGTAAAAAAGTAAATATTTTTTTTTTTATTACCTTTGTTTTGGCACTAGTAAGTCCTCTCTGTTGGTCATAGTAGCAGTTTGTTCTACGTCTTGAAGTAACTCTGATTTATACCCATATTGTTAGAATTATTGTATTATTTGATTTGCTTAATATTTAATATTTAACATGTTGTGCAAACTCTGCGTAATCTGCATTTTTTCCTGGATTTTTCCTAATAGTTTACCAGTGTCCTGCTGGATTTTAGCTTCAATCTTTTATTCTGTTACAGGTTGACCACCGATTTTCCAGAACCTGATGGTCCAGAACCTCTTTTAATCCGGACACATTGGGTGCTGGGGAAAATAGGATTTGGTGGGATAAGAGCCAGTAGGAGGGTTCAGTAAGGCAGCGGAAGTTCTGGGAGAGAGTCGCACAGACGTGCAATCATCAGCTCGGCAAGTGGGGATCAGCATCATGGCTGTCATAGATCCGCGGCAGGTGAAGATCAGCAGCTGGAGGAGTCCTGCTGGCTGTGGGGGTATCGGGCTGTGTAGAGGATGCCAACGATAATCCGGCAAAACTGATTATCCGGCATAGTGTAGGAATCAAGGGTGCTGGATTATCGGTGGTCAACCTGTATTGAAGTCCTCCTCCTCTTGGAAGAGTGTAACCAAGGTTTTGGAGGACCTCTTTCTCTTCAGAAATATTTCTCACTTTCTCCCTTATTTTCCTTTTCCTAGAAAAGAAAGGGTTACTTAGAAAAGAAACCACAAAATATTCCCAAACACACTGCTGTAAACCAGTGACGTAAAAAAAAGCTATATTTGTAAATAAAATGTAAAACTATCAGCTTTACATATACTGTATGTGCAAATCCAGAATAAGCCACTCTGCGCTCATGTAATCTTTGCTAAGAGCTGTCCTAACACCAAACAATGAGTCCCTATATTGTGTAATACATTCATGTGTTTTTAAATTGAGAGTTAACTTACTATTTATCCCAAGAGCCTTCAAAAAGCACTACAAGTACCAGCACACCCTGCTAGTTACTAATCCTATATATGCCTATTAGATTTTGAAAACTCCTTGGTCACACCCCCATGCACCAACCAGGCTGTTCCCTCCCAGTGAAAGGGGCAGAATGGTAGACAAGTATACCTTGCAAGCTGGCTTGTCATCATTCCAGTGATGCACAAACATGCTACAAATAGTATGTTGCAAAATGTAAACATGTCAATACTTAATAACTATAGCGCCGTACACATGGTACAATTAATTTTCTGGGATCAAATCGCATGGCTTTGTACACATTCGATTTAGACTATGCAGGAGTAAATGGTGCACAGGTGAGCTCTAAATTATATATGTCAAAAACAAACTATTTTGTCCAGCGGATTTATTTCTCCTGAATTGCTGGGGATGCCCAGTTTACCAGGACATTACCAAATAGGTGAACAATCGTTACTCAATAACTTATATATTTTAAACACATACTGTCACCACAGCAAAGTCTAATATACAACTTGAAAAATAAAAATATTTGTTATTTTATACATATCATGTTTTTTTTATCATTTGATTGTCGTTATTTTATTTTGCATAGATTTATATCTGCTTTTTCATTTCATGTACTAATAAATAAATATATCTACTGTAATTCCATACATTGTTGCAATTTAACATTGATTTACCACAAATCCGTCGCTCCAATGTGCAGTCTCTTTCCATAGTTTGGATTTAGACTATATAGAACACATCTGTACTACAGTGTATATAGTCTTGCCTGCACAATCTATTTTTCAATAGGATTCTGATTCAATTTGCCAATATAAGCAAAATCAAATAGAAAGTTACACAAATCGAACCGTGTGTACAGGGCTTAAAACATAGGAAGCAGATAAGGAACTGCCATATACTTTTACTAAATGTAGATCCATTGCAAAAAAAGATATAAAAACCAAACAGGAAAAGTAATACAACAATAAAAGTGATTGCGACAGTTAAAATACATTAATTTTGGCAGCGTAAAACTGAGTTGGGTATTGTTTGCAAAAACAACAGCAGTAACCGGAATCATAGTCTTGATAATTAGTGTATAGTATTAAAATGGAGGCGTGCCAAATTAACACCATATCTTCATTTTTGCTGTTAGACTCATGCATTATAATGTCTGCTGTATTCATTTCACGGTCTAGTTAATCAGCTATAGTCGCTGAGCTGAGTGAATAAACAGCTAATGCTCAGGGTGAGATGCAAGTGTTTCATTATGCGACTTTGATGAAACACACCAGTCATTTTATGCAGAATGCAGCTCTGCCTTTGACAAGATAAGACAGCTCAGGTCTAAAGAAATGCAATCCGCTAAATCCATTTTATACCGCATTCATTCACTAAACAGCTCACTTTATAGGGCCAAGAGATCAATAGCATTTATAATGAAAACAATGACTATTAACAAAGCCAACAATACAAAGAGAAAAGTTCCTTAAACTTTAATAAATACTGTTTAAGAGCCATACAAAATCCAGCCGGGATGCACTCTAAGGGGGAAATTTACTAACATGGGATGTTGCTATGGGCAGCCAATCAGAATCTACTTCTTATTTATTAAGCATCTTCTAGAAGATAATAGATAGTATATCATTTGTTGCCCATTGCAACAACCCATCTGAAATTGAACTTCCATCTTAATAAATCCCCACAAAATAAGCTATTTTGCTGCTTTCAATGGCTTCTCTGAGATTGCCCAGAAAGATTTTCTGGCTGATCTGAAGGATCTATGAAGCAGTTGGTTTTTGACAAAGGTCTTGACGTCCGTCATGTAACTTTGTTAAAGAAACTTTGATTCAGACCTGTTGGCTAGGCTACGTATGTTATCAGCCTAGCGAACAAGTAAACACTGCCCGCTGCATGACCAAATGCCTGCCCCCCCCCTGTTGCCCAAATCCCAACACCCCAACACTAGTTTGAGAGGGGATGTGTAGGCAAACACATCCCTTCGCATGCAGTTGCCCAGATGAAAAATAGTTTGATGGTCGATGACTATCAAATGATTTTTCCTCCCTTTGTGGATAAAAGTAGTCTATATTTACTGTTATCCTGGACGGAGATGGCTGGAAAGGGGGTGGGTCCTGGAGCCATGTGTCATCAGCCACCAGCCCCACGCAGGCAACGAGACACCTGCGTTTCCAGGGGAATATACAGCTACTGCCCCTGCACTCCCCTTTCCCTCCCCAAAGGCATTCCACAGGGGTTTGCACATATGCATATACGGGCATGCGCATATCAGAAAAACATATTAAATTAAATACATGGTGTTAGTTATGTGGTGAGTGATGGCATTCGCTTCTGTTTGTCCACATATTTAATGATGGGAAGCTACAAGTATTGGCTTTGCCCATTACATTCACCATAAGTAATTTTAATTGGTCCTAGAATACCAACTCTGGGCAACATTGCAATTGAATCGAAGAACCCCAGGATGCCACGGAAAACAGTTTGGGAACCAGTCTGTCAACCATGATATGGGGAACCCTACCGATGGGTCCTTAACAAACCTAAGACTAACATAATCTGTCAAATTATCTAGGATTTACTTAGAATATAATGGGGCCCATTCTTCGTTCCTATTTTTTTTTAAGACAGTTTTAAAATTAAACGATCATAATATAATAGCCACAAATGACATACATTTGAAATAGTTTAGAGAATAATTAATATGCATAAAAAAATATGACTATAAATACAAAATTGTACAATGAAGAAAAATATGGCCTTCAAATAAAATAATCATGTCTAAACTGATTTCACGTTTCAAAGTTTTATTTTTTCATGTAAAATATAGCAATGGAACAGAGAAAGAGAAAACATAACAAAGGCAGTAAAGAACAAAGAGCAGGAGAAGGGGGGGTAAGAAATAAACGGGTGCGAAAAGAGAGGTAACAAAGGATAGATGCACTGTTTATTGTGTATAAATAGAATATGGATAAAACAGGAATTCAAGGGTAATGTAAAATGTTAAAGAATGTATTAGATGAGGTGTCTCAGAAGTGACCAGTCCGTATTCTCAAAAATCTTCATGATTAGTTTAGAGGTATCCTCTGATAGAAAGTTGAGGTATGATTCCCACTTTAAATGAAATCTACTGACCCCTGTTTCAATATCATGTAAGGCAGAATGTCTATCAAAATATAATGGTTAATAATTATGACTTTAGCATCTCTACCATCTGTGCTTGTGTGGACAGACATATAGCAAGATCAATTTTCTTGCCTAAGTGACTATGGGGGTTATTCTGGTTCACTCCTTCTGGCAAATTCTTTCTTAAATGGACAAAACCATGTGCACTGCAGGGGGGCAGATGTAAAATGTGCAGAGAGAATTAGAATTGTGTGAGTTATTTTGTTTCTGTGCAGGGAAAATACTGACTGCTTTATTTTTACCCTGCAATATAGATCTCACTTTGAAGTAAAACCCCACTCAAATCTAACTCTCTCTGCACAAGTAACATCTACCCCACCTGCAGTGCACATGGTTTTGTCCATTTGAGAAGGAATTTGCCTGAAGGAGTGAACCCCTATAAATGTTACAAGGGTCTCATAGTACTGGGCAACATCACTGGGGACTAGTTGGTTAAATCCGCCCAAGAGTATGGTAGATAATGGCCCAGTATCAGTTGGATGAAGTTATGCATGTTGCCCCAAAACCAACATGTCAGACATTATGATAAACATTGGCATGTGTACAGGAACATTTTGTCCAACAACTAGTTTCAGAATGAGTGACATATTACTATTGAGCTTGGGACATAAAGGCTCTGTTGATAAATTGAATGTGGATTTCGTGCAACTTGGCCAACGCCAACCCATTTCAAAACTAGTGGAATGTGATAAAAAATCCAACTGGAAAATATTAAATTCTGAAAAACATTAGTTCATGTAGACCATTCTTTTGCCCAAATCGTGGATACACTAGCAAGTAGTATATCGTGTGATAGGAAACAAAGTTTCTGCATCTGGCAACCATTGAAAAGAGGTAACTTATAGGGTGTTGGTGTGCCAAAAGAACGCAAAAGTGAACAACAAATTACAAGTGGCGCTATGCAGCTTCAGAAGAGAGTCCTCCTGGGTGTCACCAACACCCCAAGATAAATGTAAAGAAAGAAGGTTTTTGGAAGAGACTCTTCAGGAGGGGCATAAAGTGGTAGGTTAAACGTGATAATACTATATTGTGATAATAACGTGGTATAACCTATACAATAAAGTAAAAATAAAGTAAAAAAAAAAAAAATCCTTGTCTGATCTCTTATTTTGATTGTCGACTGTGTCCTTTCTTTTCTAGAATAAGGTGCTCCGTGAAGTAATTTTTCAAGAGTGGTCAACGATGTGTATATAATGAAAGATAGAGTGGGTATATAATTAGATTATTATATATATATTATATATATATATATATATATTTTATTCTGTGTAGTTTAAAACCGTTGTAAAATTATGGGCGTACCCAACTCACTCTGTTAGAGTGTGCTTTTAAGCCCGTAGTGGTTTCTTTTGTCTCCTCCCTGGTGATCCGTGATTCAATGTCTCCCAGAGTCTTTAGGTTTGGTCGTGGTAAGATGCTCCAGTGATATAAAAGATAAATGAAAACAACAGTGTGTAGATTCCTTTTATATACTATGAAAATGGTATTGAATAGTATTCCTCTTATCTAGTAAGGTGCACTTCACTCTCCTATTAACGTAGAGTGGGATTTGTAAAGAACAATTATTTATGCAGGGGGTTCACTCAAACGCAGAACGTGTACCCAAACTCACAATCCGTAAGTATGATAACTCCTGTAGCGGTTTCTTTTATCTCAACAGGTTACTTCACGGAGCACTTTATTCTATAAAAGAAAGGACACAGTCGACAATCAAAATAAGAGATCAGACAAGTACTTTTTTAATTTTTTACTTTATTTTTACTTTATTGTATAGGTTATACCATGTTATTATCACAATATAGTATTATCATGTTTAACCTACCACTTTATGCGCCTCCTGAAGAGTCTCTTCCACAAACCTTCTTTCTCCAAATTTTACATTGCTTGCTATATAATGGCATCTCTACAGTAAAAAAAAAAATGAATTTGATATATACTGTAATATACATCTTTAAGTTGCTGGAAAGAAAGAATGTTGCCCCAAGGATTGAAAACTTTTCCTATAGCTTCTATTCTTCTCTATCTCTAAAGTCTATAATAAGACAATGTTTATGATTGTGAAAACTCTGGATTTCTAAATAAGGTGATAAACTTACAGACATGAGGGTCTGAAACCAAAAGTTTGTGTATGAAGGGTCTTACTCTATAGGTACCCAGAAAGAATACACTATCACTATGCTTAAACATCTCTGGCAGGCTAGAGCATTTCAAGTGTAATAAAGTAGCAGGGACATATGGCGCAAATAGTTCCTCCTCCAAAATTAGATTTGTAGAATTTGATTGACCTAGGCACCAGTCTGAGATGTACCAAAAAGCAGCTGCACAGGAATAAGTAAGCACAACGTGAAGTCCCACTCCTATTTTTATTTTTGGGTTGTTGTAACCTACAGTATTCTCGTTTTTTTACAATTCCAGAGGAAGTGTTGTAATGCAAATATGCATTTGGACGAGTCTGCCTTAGAAAGGAAGAATAGAATCCTTTGCAGCCGGTATGCTAGTTTAGGGAATAGAACACATTTTATTACTGCAACACATCCCAATAGTGATAGTGGCAAAGGCAACCAATGCTGAACTTTGTGTATGACTTTCTCTATTATTGGCAGGAAAATAAGACGAATATATATGTTTTATCAAGGGGGTAATGACTATACCAAGATATTTCAGTCTTGCAAATGCAGCCAGGAAAGCTGAGGAACGAAGAATATAATGTGGCAGCAGATCAGCTCTAGACAATGAAAGTAATCAAATTCAGTTACATTGATTTTATAGTACATCCTTCGAAGGAACTAAAAGTAGAGATTGGATGCTATATACCTGGGATAAAAGTAAAGGGGGAAGACACAAATAAGAAGAGGTCATCTGCAAATAAAGAAAGTTTAAGCTCAGTCTCTTCCATATGAATAACATGAAACTGAGGTTCCAATCTAAATCAATTGCCAAAGGTTCCAAGGGCGAAGAGGAAGGGTGACAGAGGACATTATTGGCCATTTTGCAGGACAAGGCAGTAAAGATCAATGATTGTGTAAGAGATATAAAGAAAAGGGGTTAGTTAAATTTTTGCAGGTGATCCCACACCACCAAGGCAAATTCCTTTTCTTCATCTACAGCGATTAAAACATGTAATTTGTCTAAATGTGTATCTCATCAAAAGGCTGCAAAACTGTTAAAACTGTGCATAGATTTTATACTGCATTATGGCCCCACACAAAACCTGTTTGGTCAGGGTGGACTAAGGTGGGAATCGCCTGCTTAAGTCTATTCGCAATGATCTTAGTAAAAATTGTATAATCAACGTTAAGTAGGGAAATGGAATGATATGAGGTTGGATTAGGTTTTGCTAGAACCTTTATAAATGTTTTGTTAAAATAAACCAGTAAAGTATTAATGAGTAAGAAGTTCTATAATAAATCATTCCCAAAAAGTGTTCTTAGCATTGAAATAAATGGAGTCCTGGGTATATATGGTAGAATAAAAGTTTTCAAGAGAAAGAGAGATAATCCCCGCTAAAATAGAGAATTTGCAAATCAGAAATTAAACCAACAGATTCAAGAATAAACAGATATAATACCAGAAGTAAGGTGATGTTGGAGATGCTTCTGTAACTATAATTTCTAGAATTTTCAAAAGCAAACTAAGTGGAAAAGCTCCAGTCAAAAGCAGAAAGTTCCTTTTTGGAGCACTCCTTTGGTTGAATTGATTCAATTCAATCAAAAGAGCGCTCCAAAAAGGATCTTTCTGCTTTTGACTGGAGCTTTTCCCGTTAAAGTTTGTTTCTGAAAATCTTAGAATAAAAGGTTTGTAAATGGCCTCTCTTTCCAAACTCATCGGATAGGGCTAATATAGAAGAGGGGGTTCTATTGCCTTGAAGTAGATTGGACATCAGTTTGCTGTTTTATTGCCATAGAGATGTTAAAGGTGTTTGTAACTGTTTTTATCACTGCTCTGCTGCATCAGGGCATTAAAGATAACTTTGCAATCCTCAAATTTAGCTTTATGAGTAACTGAAGGGTTTGGCGGATTAGTCAAGTTTGCCTGGGACATTCGTACCATCTCGGCCTGGTGCCTACTATAATGGGATACGAATGATAAAATCCTGATAAAACTCTTTGTCTATTGGGAGGTGAAAACGCCATTGAAGATGCTTCAGTAAATATTGAGTGGGGTCTAATGGTAGTGTTAGCTGTGGATTGTCTGTCCATAAACTGAAAAGCTATTAGGTTAAAATCACCACCATTGATCAATGTAGTGTCTAAATAAGGATATAAGAGATTCCCTTTAGAAATAAAAAAATACATAATGTAAATGACATCTCAAATAGTTGTACTACTATCAAAACATAGTGACCTTGAGGATACGACCCCTGCTGGATAATTGCAAAATTAATATTTTTATGAACTGGGATGGCAACGCCACAAGATTTATAAAGTTCGGCACCCATCACACGAGTCTCCTGTAAAAAGTAGATAACCGCCTTATGAATATTGTGATAGGAGATAATTTTGAAGGTGGTGGCTGGGGAATAGATGCTGCGTCCATTGTAATATGGAACAGAAATGCAGGAACCTGTGCTGATACTAACCTAAGGGCAAATGGGATACAGTTTATTGTGATTCATATATAAGGGGATATATATAAAATGTATGAAAGAAATAAAGTAGAATGATACATTTGTACTGAAAATCACATGCTAACAGGGGCGTAACTAGGATTCTGTGGTCTCCATAACAAAATCTTGAAAGAGCTTCTTAGAAAAAGAGGGAATGAGAGAAAGAAAGGAGTGAGAAAGTGAGGGTAGCAGAGAGAGAGGGGGGAGGAGCAGCAAGAGAGAGGGTTAATAGCAGGAGTGAGAGAGAGAATGCCAGTGAGGGATAAAGGGTGAGCAAGAGATACAGTAGCAAGAGAATGTCAAGGCGAAAAAGAAAGTGAGAGAGGGTGTCAGGGAATAAGAGAGAGGGGATGTCAGAGTAAAAGGGAGAGAGCTAATGAGTCAGGGAGAAAGAGAGCTCCAGGTAGAGAGAGAACAAGAGAGTAATAGACTGGCCCCCATCTCTAGAGTGGTGGCTCCATGCATCAGCAGCTGGTCCCCGCACCTACTGTAGCATGGGGCTTGTACAAGATTCATTGGCGTGACTGATGGTTGTGTCTAAAGATGCAACAAGCAGAATTTAGGCATCTACACATTCAAAAGGCAAAAAATACACTTTAATTGCCACTGTATGTGACTCAGAATGGCCATTAGAGAATCACATGATGCAAATTATTTCGGGGGGGGGGGGGGGGGGGGGTTGGGGGCTTGGTGTTCCCTCGGGCCTAAAAAGGGGGGTCAAGGGCTTGTCCAGTCTCCAGATATAATAGGCAAGATAGATAGTAGATAGTAGGTGTCTGCACCTCGTGGGATCTATCTTATGCACCAAGTGCCACTGTAGACAGAGCCAGCCCTGGACCCCCCTTTTTTAGCCAACCCTCCCTTGAAATATTTGCCTGATCAGATTGTTAATGGCCAGTGGACAAAGGAACGGGGATTGCTACCCCATGTGCAGGGCCGCCGAGAGGCAGGGGGGGCGGGTACATTTTACCTGGGCCCGGGCCTGTCAGGGGGGCCCGGGCCAGGGGATAGTCACACTTACATTTTTTTTTTAATGGCAGCGGTGTAGCAGCAGCGTGGGCGGGAGAAGGGTTGGTGGCCGCTGGCCGGTGAGAGCAGAACAGCAGCGGCAGCCTGTGTCACTTTCACTCACTGTGTGTGGAGTGTGCTGCAGTCTGCAGACAGTGACAGAGGCCCCATCCACTGCTGCGGAGCATCTGCAGAGAAACTCTGTGTGTCTGCAGACTGCAGCTGCTTTCACAACACTTGATGTGAGAGCGAGGTCAAAGGTCAGGTGCACGAAGCGCGGCATGTGTCAGGGAGGCTGGAGCCGGAGGAGATCCTGAATCTACGAGTCCTGCCCTGTAAGTGCATTTTTGTTCTGCCCTGCCTTTCTTAATACTAAATTGTTCTCCATATATATGTACATATGTGCCTTCATCATTGGATTATCAATATATATATATATATATATATATCTATAGATATATAGATATATATATAGATATACAGTATATATATATATATATATATATATCAATATATCTCAAATTATATATATCTATAGATATATAGATATAGATATATATCTATATATTGATAATCCAATGAAGAAAGCACACTAGCAATTATGAAGAAATGACTGTATTAGCACCTAGCACTTGCAGGGTCTCCCCCGTCCTCAGGGCGATACAGCATAAATACTGTATACACTAAAAAAGACATTACATTTCCCATATAAATTCCCCCACTGTAGTCTCCGCTGGGCACCTGGGTCCATCATACTAAAAGTGCTTGGCACCATACTTCCCGTATCGCGCACAGTAGGAAGTCAGGGCACACTCGCATTCATTCCACTGCTCCCCCTCCGCGTTCCACTGGCTGGCAGTACCCAGCTCATGACAGGCGGATTCACGGCACCCAGCTGTAACAGAAGAGGCGATTTTAGACCCCAGTGAATGAGTGCCGTGGATCCGCTTTTATGATGTAGCTTGGTACTGCCGGTCTGTGGAACGCGGAGGGTGATCAGTGGAACTCGGGTGAGTGTGTCCTTACTTCCTATTGGAAGTACAGTGCAAAGCACTTCCGGTAGGTCGGACCCGGGAGCCTGGCGGGGATGGAGAGATGGGACTACAGTGGGGGTATTTATAGGGGTAAGTGAATATCTTTTTGTGTGTATATTTATTCTGTATCACCCTGAGGACAAGAGAGACCCTGAAAGGCGCTAGGCTAGTGGTTCCCAAACTGTGCGCCGTGGCTCCCTGGGGTGCCTCGGGACACTTGCAGGGGTGCCCTGGGTTGGTGGTCCAGGACCAACTAAAATGATTAATGGTTAATTATTTATGAGAAAAACCAGTGCTGGTGGCTGGCAATCATAAAATGTGTACAAACACAAGCAAATCCTGTCCTTTACCACATAACTGACACAATCGCATATAAACACAATGTATAAAAAAAAAACAATTTGGCCTAGGGGTGCCGTGAAAAAATTCTGATACTCTAGGGGTGCCTTGATTAAAAAAAGATTGGGAACCCCTGCGCTAGGCGCTAATACAGTAATTTCTGCATAATTCCTTGTGTGCCAGTGCCTCCTTCATTGGATTACCTGTACAGACTTCTGGAGTACACCAGTTCCACTACCTTGGAAAGGTGGAGTGCCGACATAATAGTGGACTCACTCAGGACAAAATATGCGCTGACACTTGGAGACTACGAGAATACGTCTCCAAGTGTCAGTGCATATTTTGTCCTGAGTGCAAACAGCGTCCTACAGCGTATGCAAATTGTTTTAGTGAGGGCACCGGAATCGCTGTTAATTTTGTTGGGAGTGCCGGGCCACCCACACACTATATATATATATATATATATATATATATATATATATATATATATATATATATATATATCCAGTATATGATATAAAGCAAAGGCAAAGGCATTTTGTATAGTTTTGTAGGCTGCACAAAAATCTACAGTAAAAAGGATCTGTATGTATATATGCTGTATTTACAAATATAAAATATTTTCATCCAAAGACAGCAGCAATAAGGGACATTTTTAAAGAAGTCTGACCGAGTGTTGCCATCTTTGGAGGATTTTATATATATATATATATATATATATATATATATATATATATATATATATATATATATATGTGTGTGTTCTCTAAAGCACTTTGATAAAGGAGCCTTGTAGCTTTGAAACTGTTGGTGGCCTGCTGTGTCTTCATTCTGAGTGCCGCCGCATCCCCTTAAGCCAGTGGTAGCCAACCACGGTCCTCGAGAGCTACCAACAGTGCCCATTTTCCAGACAACCTAGCTGCTGCAAAGGTGCACTCATTACTAGCTGAAACATTTTAAAAGATCCACAGGTGGAGGTAAGTAAGTACTTCACTTGTGATTCTGTGAGGAGAGCTGGAAAACATTAACTGTTGGTAGCTCTCGAGGACTGGAGTTGGCTACCCCAGCCTTAAGCTATATATATATATATATATATATATATATATATATATATATATAATACTTATGACCCAGCTGCTGGGAGGCATGCATGCCACACTTCTGTGAGTGGGTTCTTCTCATGTGCTAAACACGCCCTTAACATGCCGTGGTCACAAACCCCCCCCCCCCCCCCCATGGGGGCCCCTGGAAGTTGATGCACCGGGGCCCAGGATTTCTCTTGGCAGCCCTGCCCATGTGGCCCAGATAGCTATTGAGGTACCGGGGACATATTAATATCATGGCCACAATTATTATTGTGGTGCAGGAGATCTAGAAACATTGTCAGTTTCCCTGGGCAATATAACCTGAGTATACTAGGAACGGACTCCCAAGCGTTTAATGTGTCAATGTTTAATGTTTATCATTATTATTGATCCAATGAGTGATATTATCATGCATACATTTTTTAAATATGTTATATTAATTTTTATTAAATTGTTGATACATTAGCTACAAAATCTGGTGTAGATTTTGTTTATTCCGAGTGCTGTCACCCTTTTCCCCCCTGTTTACAATTATGGGTTGTTTTGTGGGGGGAGGGGGTTTAATTAATAATTGGTAGTTATTACATATAATTATAATTGAAAATAAATAACTGGTAATTGTTTCCAAAGCTCTTCAGAACCTCACATGGTGAGTTTTTAGCTTGATGAATGACTATTATGTTTTCGAACGGAAGAATATTGTTACAATATGCCATGTAGCTTTGTTTGCCTTTAATATTGTTTGAAATTAGAGGTGTCCACAGACCTACAAGTGTTTCTTTCTTTTCTTTTTTAAATGCTTTCATTTGTGCATTAAGCACCATAATAAATAATGCAATTATTAGAGTACTTTGAAGCACCAAATCCTTTTTGCAGAAGCCATTATTTTCTCCCAAGTGTTTAAACACATTTTAGCTAGAATTTGAATAATTAAACATGTTTTGCATGTAACTACATTTGTCACTTTATTATAAAATGAGAGGAAATCTACATAAACAATACTTAAAAGGAACAGCGGCGCATTTCATACATTCCTAACAAATGTCACTGTTATTGTCTAAATACATGTAAACCTAAAATGATAAATATGGTGTAAACAAAGGAGAAACTAATAATAATAAAAAAACAGATAAAGAAAAAGCATCATAAAAAGCTAAGATCCAGTAGTTGGGGGTGCAAATACATATAATATTTATTTATTTTATTTCATTTACTAACAGTTCTTTATATGGTGTGCACACATTGCTCAGTGTATTACAGAAAAAAATTAGTTATTCGGTTCTTGTAGTGCATATGATCTATGTTCTCTAAAACATGCGCACACACGCTAGGGTTAGTTTTGTGTAAAATGTGGTCATCCTGAGGGTATTGTAATGGGCATCAAATTTTGGGTGTGGTATGACTGGCCAACGGTCCGGATCCCAATGGTCAGTATACCAACATTGGAATCCGGCCACCAGTACTCCGAGAGGGGGGCTAGCACCAAAAAGCCCCTTGTGGGCTCACTGCACTTGCCACGCTGCTTGCTCTGTGGCTTACTGCGCTCGCCACAGGTTCTATTTTCCCTCTATGGGTGTCGTGGATCCCAACAAGGGAGAAAAGCCCCTCTTGGTCAGGATCCCAACTGTTTGGCAGTCAAACAGTCAGGATTTCAACATAGGTATACTGACTGTCAGGATCTCAACTGTCGGCCAGTCATCCAGCACCCCAAAGTTTTCAGTACAAATGAAAGCAACACTATTCTGTTTTTTGGATTGTGGTAGGAAACTGAAGTAGATGGAGAAATGTTACGCAAACACTGGTAACAGACAAACCCTACACAGATAATACCTTGGTGGGATGCAAACTGAAGACCTCAGTGTTGTAACGCAGCAGTATAACATTGCACTATCGACAACAGGGAATATGTGGTCATCCTGAGGGTAAACAGATTTTTCAGTTGGGTAAGTCAAAAAGCTGCAAAGGAAAGAAACGCCATGCTGGTGACTAAAACAGAGTACAAATCAGAGAACATTTTAGTAGCCAATACACATAGCTTTCTTGTGACCCTTTTATAATATAGGAAGTATTTTAGTAACGGTTACAGAACACACAAAGCCTTCTAGTGACTGGTATGCAACAGGGAGCATTTCAGTGACCTACTGCATATACGATTCACAGATCCTTTGACCTTTTGTAGAGAGAATTATAATGACCACTATGAAATATAGAGAGCATAATTGTGGCCACCACACATCACACTGATACTAATATATTCTGTCCAATGCAACCTTCTGTTGCAGGACACTGTAGAAGGAAGATGTCCATATGTTGTCCCTTCTGCCTAGATACAATTTTCATTGGAATAGATACAGGCTTCAGGACTATTGGGTTAAGCCCCATTTGTGTAACTTTCCTGCCTTATGCATTGATCCTAATGAGGAATGACCTGTTACCTTCAGTGACTGTTATTTGCTTTATTAACCCTAGACTTAAGGTGCCCACACACTAGAAAGATCTGCGATCATAAGATGTGCGCATAAATTAGCCTTCAAATCTTTTGTCCGATCTGGACAAAAGATTTCAGGCAAGTGCACATCTTTACCAAAGATTTTTCTTAAGATCCCGTGTGCGTTCCTATGGATCTTTTGTTAAATCTTATGATCTTTTGTGCAGCATGTAA
Organism: Crinia signifera; assembly: GCF_055691185.1. Classification (NCBI taxonomy): domain Eukaryota; kingdom Metazoa; phylum Chordata; class Amphibia; order Anura; family Myobatrachidae; genus Crinia; species Crinia signifera. The sequence continues at coordinate 69,578,720 of NC_139219.1, read as the reverse complement.
GTTCAGAAGATTTAGCAAAAGATCCACGGGAGCGAGCATCGGCCGATTTATCGAAAATCGGCCAATCGGCCCAAAAATCGTTCTAGTGTGTGGGCACCTTTATTCTCAGTTTGTAGAAACTATCTGATTTCTTAATAATGCATTAATAATTAACTTTCCGTATATAAAGTTGCATCTGTGAGATGTTATTATTTAGTTAAAGAGAGCTTAAAGTATATAAACCATTAGTTAAGTATATTTTATACAGATTCAAGTGGCCTGACTCTCACTTTAATTGCTCTAATAAAATGTGCCAGGTGGAAGACATATGGTCTGGTTCAGCTGGAGCTGATGCGGTTGATGTAGAGGCTGAAATATTTCATGATGTTCAGCTTGGCCCTGGTCCAACATGAACACTAGATTGAGATAACCTCTCTTGTAATGTGTATATATAAGATTATAGTTTAATAGCTAGCAACACTACTGTAGATAGATGACTGCAGAGAGAGGACACATGGATTAGGGAACAAAGTAGTCTTCAGTTATCTGGTGTAGATTTAAACACGGCGATAAAGGCAACTCAACCACTTTCGCAGGTAATTTAATTCCCCCCCTTAATGGGGTACTCGGTGGGAAAGGGACGAATTCTAGAAATGTGCTTAATTTAGCTTACTGTATATTTTAAGTTTGTGTTTGTTTTTAATTAATTACAGTGTATACAAAACAAAATAGAGGTTGCAGATAGTGGAGGGTTTTAAGGCTCCTCACCTAACTGCGGGTCCTGGCGCTTTGATGAATTGATAAGAAATAAAATATAGATTTAGAGTAAATTTATCCTCAGCCGCTGCAGGTGTTTAGTGAGTGTGCTAGGAACTCACAATGTAGATAACTATAAAGAACAGTTTTAAACACTGTGCTTTGCTGAGTGGATCTAACAATTAAATGAACCCCGCTGAATAAAGCAGCACTGGATACACTGTAGTTATACTTAAATTTTATAAAAAGAAGAGCATGTGAATGATATCACAACACAAAATACAATAATACAATACACAGTTAATAAAAATATATTAAAATATTAAAAACATGCCAATATATCATAGAAATAGCACTTGAAACGAGTGGGTTAATATGGGAATCTCCGTAAGGTCAAAGCAGTGGGTTAGTAAAGGGTTAGCTCCAGTATTTTGTAAAGCAAGCTTTGAAAGTCACGCTTGAAAAAGTTTCTGGTCGTCATAGAAACGAAACGCGTCGACATCACTTCCGCCCTTACGTGGGAATTCTCCGTGGTCATCACTTCCGGATATTCAGTTGGTCTGCCGCGCTCTCTCCCCTGGAGCCGCTGTTACCTGGCAGCAACCACTCACATAACGGACAGCAGGAGGACAAATACCCGCTTCTCCCTCTTCCATTGGGGCTAAATCCTTTTGGAGATATTTACTTGAGGACGCTCACTGTTATCTTCATCGGGTAGAGCCATCGACTTGTCTGGCTCTCCGGCTCCTTCAGCACAATAAACAACTAAACGAGGAGGGTGAGCTATCAAACTATTCCCCATAACGTTTACATTTGTGCCTGACTGACTGCTATTTGCGTGAACCATTTACTCGGTACTCTATGTGCATTAACAGCTTGCTTGCTTTACCTGCTTGACTTTCAAAGCTTGCTCTACAAAATACTGGAACTAACCCTTTACTAACCCACTGCTTTGACCTTAAGGAGTTTCCCATATTAACCCACTATTTTCAAGTGCTATTTCTATGCTATATTGGCAATGTTTGAATATTTTAATATATTTTTATTAACTGTGTATTGTATTATTGTATTTTGTGTTGTGATATCATTCACATGCTCTCCTTTTTATAAAATTTAAGTATAACTACAGTGTGTCCAGTGTTGCTTTATTCAGCAGGGTTCATTTACTTTTTAGATCCACTCAGCAGTGCACAGTGTTTAAAACCGTTGTTTACAAAATGTTTACATTCTTTAATAACATATATATGCTACTTCATTACATTATTAAGTTGTGTTCAAATAAGGCACTGAATTTATCATTTCTTACCTACAGTGTCATGAAGAATCTCTATGCTCTCCCTATGCCGATTGGACTAGTATGCCACATTACGCCATTCATTTGTAATTCATGTAAATTAGGCTCATGGCAGTGTGTCAACATGGCCTGAAGAATGAGAGTTATGTTGGGTGCACAATGCCTGATATGTCAGCCATACAAGCCAACGGCCAATATACTGTGAGCCCGTTGGTGGGTGTGTACCCAAAATATGTCTGTGAACGATGTCAAATGCCCACCAAGCTAGGTATTCTGACTGACACATCAAGTGTCCAACTGGTAATTGTGTAAACGTACCATGACCTGCTGCTCAGTCAGTGTAATGGCGGATCCGCCAACATGTTTTCTAAAATATAGATGCATGCAAGTGACGTTGATGCAGAATCATATACATTCAAATCACATCCACACTTGCAAGGTGTCTCTAGTTGTATTAATTGTACTAGTTTATAGTATATGCTTTACAATGATCACCAATGGCAAACCAAGTGTATACATTTGAAGTACTGTACACACTGTAAAATGCACAGAGGCCTTCAGAAAGGTGAATCTATGTGTTTTTTTCCATGCATAATAATAATAATAATAATGTAAAATTTTCGGCAAATTGGTCATGCACTGTAAATGGCTGGCAGACATTTTGTCACATACCTGGAACTCCGAAACAAAACAACCAATATCAATGCCAATATTATTCTGAAAATCTAGACTGAGACCTTTAACTTGCTATTCTGCATATGATGTGCTCTGCTCAGACACCAGCATAATACAAATATATCACTTTTGCTATTAATAATGATAATAATAATAATACATAATATATTTTTTGTTGTTTATGTCAACCTCTTGACCATTGCAACCAAATGGTGTCTACCTATAAACTGTCAACCCAGACATTGTCTGAGAGGCTTCCCAATACCTTCAGACACTAACCTGGTTATTATTGGAGATATAGGGTGGTCCCACAGGGGCATACTGCAGTGCCTGCTGTCCTGGAGACCGAGAATGAGAAGGCACCAGTGTCCGATGCCACCCAGCCCCTAATAGGGTTCTTCTTCCGGTGCTGTGTAAAGAATGCTACAGTACTTACTAAGAAGAAAAAGGTTTAGGAGAATATAAGTTAATAGCAAGCTGAATAATTGTACAAAGGCAGCAGCTGAATTGGCTAAAGTTTGGGGTAAATAAAAAAGTGTCAGTTTTATACTTCCTGTACGTTTTATTTCACCACTCAACACCTAAATAGATGCATTAATGATCATAATAATAATTATAATAACAATAATTATTATAATACTTTTAAACAGTTTCTAATTTAAAGGCACTGACTCAGGGTTTTAATTGTCCATCTCTGTAAATGTCTGTTTTATTACTGAGATCTGCACAGTAAAATCACTTTTATTATATAGGCTTCTAGTGATTGTCAGCACTAATAGATGGTGATAGTTTGTACCCAAGTACCTCAATGAACCATTTTCAACTATTTACTTGTAATAACTTTCTTTTTATATTACACTCTACATATGTGTACTCACGGTGAGATTTGGCATGGGGATTTTGACTAGATATTTAAAATCACCTAGCACGTTAGCCAAAATAGCAATGTGTGTTCACTGAAGGCTATAGCAATTCGCAATCCCGCCATGTTGCTATCGCCCGGCAGGATAGGCAGTGCAGACAAGTTAATTATGAATAAGCTGTGTATTTGGTCTATGGTCAAATTGGCATAGTCAAAATCACCCATGAGTTTAGTCAAAATTACCATGGGTTTAGCTAATATCGGTTTAGTCAAAATTGCTTGTGCCTGTGTCCGTGTGTACACCCTATAAGCTATTGCACATTATATAGCCTCTATTTTTCTTTCATTTGATAGTAACAGGTAGTTAGATTTTTTTCCAGATTATTTTGGAATATATACATTTATATTGTTGGTGTCATCAATGTTTTAAAGATTCCAGTGTATATAATTCGCCTGACTAAAAGGATACCCAAAATGCCCTCGCGAGCAAGTGGTAGCTCTCGGTAGCGATCCAAGTGGCTCGACCACTGCAGCCGCCTGCCCGTCCATCCCTCCACCCTAAGCCACCGCTAGTTCTGAGGGGAGGAGAACGCATTGCGCATCTCTCCTTCCCCTCACTGTGTATCCCTGTGACTGGGCCATCAGCCAATCAGGACTCACAGGCGTACAGCCAATCAGGAGCTGGCCCACAAGCTTTGATTTGCTGATGGCCCAGTCACAGGGAAGTGAACAGGAAAATCGGGTCAATTGAGACATTTAACATTGTTCCCTACGGGAAATCGCGGGCATCGCGTCAGTCGCATCGCACCCGATATTTTAGTGCATGCGATGCCCGCGATTTTTTACTAACGATGCCCACGATCAAAATCGTGGGCGCCGTTCTAAGTAAAGAGTACCTTTATTTTTTTTATTTTTTATTTTAGCAGCTCTTCAGGCAGTTTATTATGTCTTGAGTAGCTCATGCCCCCAAAAAGGTTGGAGACCACTGATATATATAGTATATGCTGTAGGTGAAAACCGGCAAAAAAATATATTCTTTTCTGTTAACATTTAATATTTTTACTATGCAAGACCAAGGAAGGCTGGTAGCAGGAAAACCCACTAGCTCTTGCTAATTGCCAGGACTGAAAGTAGTCCTCTACTTGTAATGACAAAGTCAATGAGTATCTAGTGCTCACTCACTGTAGTGCCCGTAGTGGCGGCCAGTGATGGTCACTGATAGTAAGAAAAAGTTAATGTTGAGATAATTTCCCTGGAGTTTTCTATGGTACCAAACATTGGTACTTACTGGAGCTTACCTGTAAGTAAAATATAAATATAATTCACCATGTGAAGGAATATGCATTATTTATATATTTAATGTATGCAAATTTACAGTACACAACTTAATATCCATAATTAGAATTAAACATGTATTTTAAACACATATTTAAAACACAGTAAGAAAACATTTACATGATTTATATATGATTTATATATACATCAGTTTTGGTTCAGAGATTTTATACAGGGCCAAGTTCCGCCATAACCGTGTAATTCATAAGTTAAAATGCAATTCTTACAAAAGCAAACACAGCAAAGTAACATAGTTAAAGCTATATTTTGCCTAAAATACTATGTAACATTCACAGTGTTCCATGTACTGAAAATTATGATCATGGGTTTTAAATGGATGTATTTGGCATCTTGATGGACAAGATGCTGGTGGCCAGAAGACTGGTGCCAGAATCCTGACAATGCTCAGAACCCTGATGCCGGAATCCAGAAAGTCAGCATGGCAAACACAAAATGCTGGGGAGGGATAGGTTTAAGCCAGGGGTGGGGAATTATTTTGGCAGGGGGGCTACATAACAATTCTATTAAATATTCGCGGGTCGCACACAAAATTCATATTAAGCCAAACGGTATGAGCTCAAATTCTATATATAGAAAAACAGGCTGTCTTACTTGTTTTATAGGGAGCAGCCAGCCCATAGCACAGAGACAAGAGGAGAGCAGACCCTCTCTCTGTCTCTCCTCCAAGCAGCCTCCAACCACACGGCACACATTGCCCGGGTTCCCACCTCCTGCACTATGCAGCCTGTGGCTTAGCCAATCACAGAGCCTCTGGCATCTACCGAGCACACTATGGGACAACTGAGCCGTCGCTCGGCTGCCCTGCACTGCTGTGCGGCGCCAACAGCTCAGCTGTCACTCAACTGACTCAGGGGAGCTGGGTTATGCAGCGCCGCTGAGGAAACCCGTCCGGGTGCCCCCATGTGGAGCGCAAAACATGTCCTCAGCAACACCGCAGGCCAGTCAAGATCAGATCCGTGGCCCGTAGTTTGCCCACCCCTGGGTTAAGCTATGGGAGGGGAGGGTCAGGCTCTAGGGGGAGGGATAGACTGCAGAAAGGGAGGGTTAGGCTGCCACAGTGGAGAGTTAGGTTTAGGCTGCCAGAAGGGAGGATTGGCTGTCGGAGGGGTGGTTTAGTGTTAGGCACTTTGGAAAGGGTTTAGGTTAGAATTGAACTGTTGGAGGGGAGGGTTAAGGTTAGGCTAAAGAAGGGGATGGTTAGGGTTAGGCTGAGAGTCGGGAGGGTTAGGGGGATGGTAAAGAGAAGGGTTAGCATATTTACTAAGTTATGTTGAGATTTGGACCATCATGATGCCTGCGTTGGTATTCTGATCACCGGCATCTTGTTAATATCCCGTACCTAAGCTTTTGTAAGAACTGTAAAAATGTTAATTTGTAAAAAAAAAGAATGATATAAACACAGTGTACGTAGTCAGTTCAGAAAAAAGTATTTGCTGATAGTTTTTTCTCCTTTGCTATTTATGTTAATAATTAGTGTTTTTCTATATTTCATACTTGTGAAGTAATGTGCTTAAAACTGGCATCAATAAATAAAGCAATAATATTAAAATAAAACATTAGGACTTCATTTATAGAATTTTTTTTTGTCATTATAAATCTTTCAGATTGTTGTAAAGATTTACATGACATTTACTAAAACCCAAATAAACCCAAAAGCTGAATCCATAAATATGTTCTAATAATTATCTTAACTTACATTGAAACACCCTTTAATATAAAACAAATATGTTTGCATAAGTGTGTCTCTTTTGTCTGTATAAAATATTTTTGAAAGGAATATGTGCGGTGACAATTATGGAGCATCCACGATCTGTAGCTCATACATATTTTGTTTTGCCGTATATTTGTTTTATCTGTTATATCTGTTTTCTTCTAATATGTAAAAAGTGAAGAACAACTGGATGAGATTTAGGGGGTTGTTCTGGTTTCATTGATCCCCAGTGCGTTCGCATGAGGCGTGCGCGGCAAACTGCTTGTTAGCCATTCCATTCGCACCTAGCAGTGCGGACTGGGGGGGGCGGTGGTGGAGCTGCACCCATGGGAATGCCTAGCGTTTCATGGGCGTTCCCATGAAAATGCTGTGTGTTCCCATTGAGATGGACCGATGGAGCGGGGGCCTGGCAGCTGATGTCAGCAGATGTCAGCTGCCTGCCCACTTCCCACACACAGGGCACTCGTAGATGCGAGACATGTGCAAACATATATTTGCGACTGAGCGGAATGCAGCTGGTGGACTCGCAAAGCTGTGATCCAGAATAAGGTCCTTAATCCAAGGAAAACAACAGCAGAAATACACTTTCGTTTTAAAGAAAGGTGGCTCATTGAACAATTAGCTGTATGACACATGAAGATAAACACTGTAATAAGTTATATATTTTTTAATGTATCTTTTAGTTATAGAGCACTGTCATAATATAGGTGCTGGAGAAAAGCTTACAGTATTTCAATATAACATACCTACCAACTTGTAGTGTTGGTGTGGAGGGACCAGCCTTCGGTGCGTGCCCAAAATTAGAGGGCGTGGCTTGATGTGGGAGGGGCGTGGCCTATACTTGTGTTGTCCCACAAGGCCACGTCCCCGTTTTGATGCTGTGGGGCATGGCTCAGAGGCTCTGTGGCTCAGAGGCTCTAGCCATGCCCCCAGCCCCTCTGGCATGCACACAGCGTCTATTACCGCTGGCCAGCAACTGACAGGGCTGACTCCCAACTGCCCGCCCCCACCTGCGGGAACATCCCTGAAAACCAGTACATTGCCGTGGTAATTGGGATGGTTGGGAGGTATGATATAACATTACCCCAGAGGCGGAACTACCACTGGTGCAGCAGGTGCATTGCAATGGTACCCTGAGGAATAAGGGGCCTGCTTCTGCCCAGACCAGCAATGAGTTATCCCCAGGGCACACTGCAGACCATATTGAGCATTGCCACATAAATAGCATAGTGCAGAGAGCAGGGTGGAACCCTCTGCCTGAGGGTCCTGCTCCTTACCTTAGGATGGCAGGGCTGACCTTTTCTGTGCCAGCTGATAGAAGAGTCCTGCCACCTATCAGTGCTGATGATCACAGCCATATACTGCATCTAGTTAATTCACTGCAGCTCAAACCCACAAAGCACAAAACGAGTGCAGACCACTCTGTTCCTGCCCCGATCAATGTACATGCTCCCTGTTCTCCACACCATGCAGGACATTGTTCTTGTACCCCTGCCACCCACTGCCTCTCCCTGTCATCCTCTCCATGTCACCCACTGCTCCCCATCCCCAGATTGGGGGGAGGGGGGGGGGGCTGCCACTGCCTTCTGCCTCTCCTTGCATTTTTTTGTCACTGTATTCAACTATATGCCAATCTCTCCCTGCTATACACTGTCACTCTCTCCCTCCTCTGCTCCCATGGCTTCTGCTGGCACCCGCTGCCTCCTACTGCCTTATGTTATCACCCTCTGACTCTTCCAATCACCCATGGGTTCCTCCAACCCTTCTTACACCTCTGCTTTCCTATATGGCTCCCTGCCTCCCCCTGCTTTATACTGTCACCTCCTTCCTCTCCCTATCACCCACTGCTGTGTGATATATTGTGAACTAGGATTGGAGTGGAGGCCCAAATAATTTTTTGCCCCTGAGCCAACCACTCATAAGTTCCGCCATTGCATTTTTCTATTTCATGAATTTAGAATTAATTGGTATTAAGTATTACGTTTTTAAGAAAGTCAATTGTGTTTCTAGGAGAACATCCAGTTCTCAGCAAAATATCACTCATTGAGCCTACTTTGGTTACAGACAACATACAGAAGTTGATGACAGTAAGGCTAATCAGATGTGGTTGGAGTGGATACCAATGCTGCTTCCTTGCATCATTGGTATCCATATACCTGCCGGTACTCAGACAGCATGGCGAGTGCAAAAAAGCCCCTTGCGGGCTCTCTGCGCTCGCCACACTGCGGGCACGGTGACTCGCTACGCGAGCCACCTATTCTATTCTCCCTCTATGGGGGTCGTGGACCCTCAAGAGGGAAAATAGCGGGTGGCCGCCGGGCACCCGACTGCCTGCGTTTTGACAGTCGGGATCCCGACACCGGGTAAATGACTGTTGGGATCCCGACTGTCGGGAACCCGTCCGGCACCCGAGAATAAGAAGGTGAGAGATTTTGGGAGATTTTTAAAGCGGCAATCTATTACATGGCAAAATCAGCAGCAGAACCTCCCACATTTTTATTCTCCTACCCTATTACATGTGGCCGCACATCTGAATAGAAATCAGCACCCCTTTGTTGAAACAATAAATTGTAATTAGACTGTAATATTTTACACTTAAACAGAAAGGATTATCAGCTAACAAGGTTGTTCGCAAGTCTCTGATTACTTGTGCATTACTATGCATCATTATCTGACTGCCGTTTTGTAGCAGCTGGATAATTGTTAAGAGCTGTCGTCTATGTGAAATTAAAGACAACACAGTGTAACAGAATTCCTTGATTGGGCTGACATCACAGACTAATATGTCACTGGAGATACATCTGTTTGGCAAATCTACATTCAGTGACCCACCTATAATTTTAAGATTTGTAAGTGGAAAGAGGTGTTTTGAAAGACGGAAGCCTTCTTATGATAAGGTGCTGGATGACACTCTGGTAGGGGGATCCCGTCAGTCAGTATCCTGACATCGGAATCCCTACTGCCGGTGCTCTGACACGGGGATCCCGACTCACGGGGGCTATTCTCCATTGTGGGGCTCCACAAACCCCATAGTGGAAGACTAGAACCTGTGGCAATCGTAGCGAGTCACCGAGCCCACAAGGGGCTTCTTTGCGCTCGCCCCACTGTTGGAGCCCCGGAAGTCGGGATACTGACCGTCGGGATCCTTCCTGTTGGAGCGCCATACCACGACCCTTATGATAATAGTATTAAGTGGCAGATAGCCAGCTGTGGTTGCCACTTATAAAGGATTGTGTGGTTTCTGTGCACAAAGTATAATATATACAGGGCTGTAGAGAGATTGCCTGGGCAACGATAGTCAGGGTAGTTGACTAATCACAGAGGTGTGACAATATCCCCTTTTGAAAAAATGCAGATCAACTATATTTATGTGCTGCAAAGTGTTACCAACCTGAATGTGGGAGGCATCACAAGCTCCTCCACCATGGGCAGATCCGGTGTTGGGGGGCACAATCCTGCCGGCAGAAAAGTCTAATGAACTAAGTGGCAGGAGCTTCCCTAGATCCAAAGCAGCACAGCACACAGCGTAATAAAAAAAGGGAGGGACTGCATCTGGTTGACAGGTAAGAAAGGAAAGTGAGGGGGGAACATTGATATGAGTTCTCATTACCTATCGCGCGTGTCATGCCCAAATGCACCGGGTTTAGCCACATAAATTAGGAACTGCAGCTTGGGTATCCAAAAGCATAACTTTCCACACATTGCTGATCATCACAAGATAGTGAGCAGAACTACTGGGCACCACAGTCAGAGCCTAAATCAAACTTTCTGTTATGCACTAGGGCTTATACACATGTAGCACCCCTTGTAATGCTGCTAAACACATGTGTATGGGCTCTCCATAACTCACCATTCATATTGCCCATGTGCATGCAAGGAAGGTTATACAACTGGCATGTAGACTCTAATGCCAGTGGCGTTTAAAGGAAGCTTTGGCTTTAGGCTGTCCAGCTGGGGTTGTAGGAGAATGTTTCTACATAAAGTAATGGTTCCATCAGTAAGTTACATTGGCACAGCCATCTGGCATTTACCTTAAGAACTTTACCACCACAGTACATCAGGATGTGTAATAGCTTACAAGCATGGCATAATTTAAGCCTTAATTTTATTCTTTGGCTGTCACCTGGTGCTAGGGAAGCCAATCATGTTTACTTAAATGTGCAGGGCAGGTGCGACCGGGAGACGGTGGGTGGGCGGAGTCTACGGGAGCAGGGATCCGGGTGGGTGAGAGAGTTCTATGGTAGGTGGGGTTTCCGGGAGCCGGGCAGGATGCAAGCTAACGAAGCGGGCGGCCAGCACATCCAGGACAGTGTGTGGTTCAAGGCGGCTTAGGCTGTCTGTGCGGCTTTGTCACTCTGCACAGGGCCGCACTGCCGGGTACAGGAGAAGCTGGGCAGTGTCTGAGCAGTGCTCAGAGGCTGCCCGGCATTAGACTGCACATGCAGGCGCAGTCTAATCCCGAAATCCCAGTGTTTTGGGGGCCAAATCTCGGGTTCCCGCTGATCCCGGTCCAAGGATTGGCCACCCTACCTGGCACCATAGGTTGCAATATAATCCGCCTATTGGTTAATCAGGCACTGACCACAGCATTTGCTCCCAATCTGCAAAACAATTGAATAGCTCCAATGGGTACCATTACCTAGTTATGGGTATGTGAACACAGATTCCAAGGGAGGAAAGAAGAGGAAAGATATACTCTTGGTGGGGGCACTCTTATCTTGTAGACAGAGGTTGAACTGTTATTGCTCGGTTAAAATATAGCTTTTATTTTCATTATTTTAAAATTATGACCCATGATTTTATATTCCTACTCCTTACAGCGCTGTGCAAAAATAATGGTATTGGGTGTGTGTCAGACTCTAATTGTCTGATAGCTGTGGAAAGAGAGATAAATTTCATGCATTTGACACTTTTGTGATCCTCATACATCCCATAATTTCCTACCACTGTGTTGGTAATGGTTAGGGAGTGATAATCATTGGTCACTTTATGGGGATCGCATGAAATAAATGAAAAGCTTGAAAAAAATAGAAAAAATGATGACACAAGTGTCGACACAAAATTGTATTTACAAGTCAAAATAAATGCTCTTTCCTTGACAGGTATGACCACGATAAAGCCGGTGGATATCAATGTATTGCCCGGTCTCCCAGCCCTCCTACAGAAAATATAGCTCATATACTGTGTACTTAATAAGCAGGTATGATCTGTTATTATAGTGAAAAGGGTTCCGCTGGACGTATCCAGTGGTTACCTTGCTACCAGAGATCGCTGTTAGGAGCTGGGAGCCACGAGTAGCCGCCGGGCTGGTCCGTCCCCGTCTGTCAGCTGTGTGCCGGTCACGTGAGTGCACCACGTGATCGGCAGTCCCGACGTACGTTTCGCTGGGCGCTTGTTCACGGGAGGTGTGATCTTTCCTCTTCTTTCCTCACTTGGAATCTGTGTTCACATTAATACGGCTCATACTCAGGGGGCACCACTGGTGGTCCAATAACAGACACATCAAAATTCAAAATTGGATGAATGTCTAGGACCGATATATCCAATTCAGGATTAAACACCAGTTTTCTTACAGACAGATAATACTATCTCTTATCTAGGACAACAGTGGTTCATAACCACTGACCAGTGCGGACAAAACTCTCACATCCTCCTTCTCCCCCTTCCCTTTCTGAATAACCCTAGTTATGGGTATACAGAAAAAAATTGAATTCCTACATAATAAATTAATTTATCACTGGAATCTAAAAAATGATTATTTCAATCTCTGGGGCAAATGTAATAACCTGTAACCCGTTGCAACCAATCAGATATCAGTTTTTAAGGAGTTTAGATTAGACTAAGGAAAGCATAATCCTGATTGGTTGCTATGGTTAATGTCATACTATCCTCAAGTTATTTGGCATCACTTTTACAGATGGAATTCTGTGTGTAAGTTTACTAAAGCTTTTTTAAAATACAAGGGTCGATGTTGCCAATAACTACCAATCAGATTTTGTCTATCATTTTCTAGGAGAAATGATAGACAGATGATGATTGGTTGCTATGGGCAACATCACCCCTTTTAATTTTTAGAAGTTTTAGTAAACTTAACAAAATGTATTAGTTACTGTGACTTATCTAATTTTAGACCTGCTTCACCATCTACACTTAACATAAGCAATTAGTGGAAATTAGACAAGTAAATATCAAGCAATAATGATTAATTATTACTTCTTTCGTTCCCTTTCGCACATACTGCAGCATTCTTTTTGGAACACAATTTAATTGAAAATGAACAGCAAGATGAGATTAACAATGACATTTGTTGTACATGTGCAACTTGAAAAACAATGCAGATACAGATGCCAAATCGGAATGAGTAAATATTGTTGTTGACTGATTGCACCGTACATATTTCCACATTTCTTCTTCTTCATTAAAATAATTATTTATATCTTACATACTGTATTTTATGAATCTGTGCTTTAAAAAAAAAAAAAGTCATTGCCTTTATTTGTTTTTCTGGTAGCACATGGATGATGAGTCAGACTTACAGATCATCACTACAGCTTGCTTGTTAGTAAGATTCACATTTGCATTTAGTGAGTTCAACTAACATTACATTTTCATCTCCGCTGGCACCACTAATCATTGATAAATCACGTATTTGACCAGGCTTCCTCAGCATAGGCAAAATTCCCCCCTCTAGCCTGTACATACTGATCATTATGATTTAGGGGGGTATTCAATCCCGGATTCTGACTATCGGATTGCCCTGAAAGTCGGAAACCTGGTCTGTTTTTGTTCCACTCAACAAGAACTCAATAGCTGGAATTCAAAGTTCCAACTGTCGATTGTCAGAAAGTGGGCGAAAATGGCAGCGGACTGTCCAAAAAAAAAAGGCAGTTTCCAACTAAACAGATCAGACTTGTTCTAAAGTCGGATCAGATTTGTTGAAATCTGCCTTCAATGTTGTCGGAAATAGCGGCCGGGATTGAATATCTCCCATACTGTAGTGTTGTCCTGCAATCTCTAGCAGACATAAGGCCAATCTTGACCTATACTGTATATCAGTGGTTCTCAAACTTTTGTGGACCATGGAACACAAAAGTCTTGCTGCATCACTTCTGATTAGCAGCTACAAGTAGTGGATTTGCCTGTTACAGCAGAGGAGGAAGGAAGGCATGAAGAGACGAGTGAGAGGAATATAGTGTGCTGCAAATGTTTAGTGGGCTGTACACATAGAGATAAACAGGGGAACATACAGGTTGGAAACAGAGAGTACAATGATGGTGACATAGTTATATGGAAAGCTGAGACTCTGGATTTGAACCTTAGGAATGTTAGTGACCCTCCTGATGAGGCCACCTGGCCAAGTTAGTTGGGTCCATATTTCTGTGCATTAATTTTACCAAGACCCTCAAAATGACTCCATTTTGAAATTCAGAGTTCATTATAATTGTTCCGATTGCCAGTGTTCTTAGTGTTTAGGTGTGCACCTGCATTTTGTCTTTTTTCTTTGTGGCACAGCTATTCTCAGCGTGGTAGCCCCTCGCCAGATGTTTCAAGCTTCAAATAGTGATAAAGAGGAGAGTGATAAAAAGCCAGCTAATCAGCTTCTAACTACCATGACTGGGTTTGAAAAATGGCAGTTCGGCAGACTGGCATTTTGCTTATTACTCTCCACTTTATCACTTTTTAAAGCTTGATACATCTGGTCATGAATGTGAATATTGTTGAAAAGGAAAAAACATAGGGCTCTATGTATCTTTTGTTTCATGTTAAATCTAAAATGGCTGCTTATAGTCTTAAAACAATTTCAAACTGTAACTTTTGCATTTTGTATAGCTGATGAACACCTTAAAAAACTTATTTTTCAATATATTTTCCACACACATTCTCAAAAAATAAATATTTAGAAAATGGGGGGGGGGGGGGGGGGGAATTTAGCAGAAAGAAGATAGAGCCTCCGAGATACATTATATTTGCACTTTGTATTGCAGGACCTGAATGGAAACTACAGAGAAAAGTCTAAATATTCAGTCATTTGATTTCCCATGATGACTATAAGGCTCATTACAACTGATGTTCAATCACTGCTGTTCCCTGCCCACATATTTGCAATTATAACATCACACTAATCAATGCTTTTTTCCGAAACATGCTTAATACTGTTTTACTACAACCCATTCAAGAAAAACAATGTTAAAGGAGTTAAAACATCTTATTTTAAGTTAACCAGGTCAGGGAATCTCATGCTGATTTAGTGAATGTAAGGTTGTTTTATTACTCTGGAGCCTGGGGCAGACTTTAATTGATTTCATCAGCCCATGAGAATGATCATGTGTCCTTCGATTTATATATTGCTGTAATTCACGATTTACAAGACAGAAATGCTGGTTTACAATGGAATGCATGATCTGTATTAATCTGCTGCGATGTCCCACTAGGAAACAGTTAGAAGAGGTAAGAGACTACACTGGTCACGTCTGTTAGTAAAAACAAACTTTCCCGGCAGTTGTGACTTGTCTGGCTGCTCAGCACGGTTGCAAGACAGGTGAATAAGAACTAGTAAAGTAACTCATGATGAAAAAAGAATTTACATCCAAGAATGACTTGAAAAGATTTCAATCTGTACAGTAAGATTCTTGTGGAAGTCAGACATTGACCCTCTCTGCTTCTCCATGCTGGTAACAACTTGCAAAGTTCAATCTCGTGACGTTTTCTCTCTTCTCTCTCTCTCTCTTTCTCTGTAAGTCTCTCTCTTTTTTTTTAAATTCAGTCAAATGCTTTTTTATAGTTCATAAATGGTTGTTTTTGGAAAGGTAGGCTATAAGGGCTACAGCCACGCCAACATATATTCCTGTTCCTATGGTGATAGACAGTACTGCTAGGAAGAGTGCTCGCCGGGAACTGGAACTTGCTTGATGAAAGTCACCTTTGGCCACCGCTTTGTTTGTCTATAATTAACAAAGAAGGAAAAATATTCATTATATTTCAAAGAAAATATATATTTTTTTATATTAAACTACAATACCTCAAAATTACATTTTGGTTTGATTATATTTTTTTTAACTTTTTACTAGGTAAAATCATGTGCACTGGATGAGGAGTTTGGACACTCAGATGTTTCTGCAACCAGTTAAAGTCATTACAGTAGCAGTTTAAAGTGACCTTTTTTCAAAAAAAAACAGCACACTTTCAAATAAACTTTTATTTCTAAAAACATACAAAAACCTGTTAAACTTTCATTTGATAATAAAAACTAAAATCAAATTTTTTTTGTCCATTACCTTCTAAATAGGAAATAAAAAGATAACATGAAAATAATCGTGAAATATGACATTCCTACTATAAATGACCATTATTAATTTCTGGAGTCCCCCTCACCCTCCTTTACTGCCAGCCTACCAGAAGCATTTTCCAATGGGCCTCACTGGCTGTTTATATGTGATGTAGCCAAAAATGTAGAGATTAAATTTGAGATTAGGGTTAAAGTGAGGCTTTTAGAATTTTAGAAGAGTTAAATCATGTACACACGATGCAATGTGCCAGGCAATTTTGACAATTTAGATAATTGCATAGCAATCCCACTGTGTGTGCATTGCTGTTGATGGGCAACAAAGACTGTGGAGAGAGTGTAGTGTATTTGGCCTATGGCCAAATCGGCTAATGGCCGTAGTCAAAATTAGCCATGGGTAAAGTCAAATTTGGGATAGTCAAAATCGTGCATGCTACACACCATCTGTACAACGCTGTAGATTTAGAGTTTGGAAAGGTAGAGCTACTGTATCACAGTATATAAACACCCTGTTGACATTGCTTAACCCCTTACAGACGCAGCCTGTTTTTGCATTCCTGACAGAGGCCTTTTTTTCAAATCTGACATGTATCACTTAAGTGGGGATAACTTTTTTTTGCTTTTACTTATCCCAGTGATTTTGAGATTGTTTTCTCGTGACACATTGTACTTTAAATTAGTGGTAAATTTTGGTCGATACAGTTTCTTTTTTTTGTGAAAAATACCAAAATGTCGTAAAAAAATTTAACATTTTGCAATTTGCAAAATGTTACATTTTCTGTTTGTGAGACAAATAATCATACCACTCAAAATAGTTAATAACTAACATAGACCATATCTAAACTTTATTATTACATCATTATTTCAACCTCCTTTAATTTTTTTGGACACTAGGGGGCAGCAGAGTCAAAATTTTGACACATAACACAGTAAACGCTGCTTTTGGCTGTTCACGTTTGAACAGCCAATCGCAGCGATCGCCGATGGCGGGGGGCATCGCTGCCCCCCCCTGGGCAATGAGGGAAGATGTCTGCTGTCAGGGACAGCAGACATCGTCTCTCTGTCACCGCGTCTATAGACGCGGTGACAGTTTAAAGTCATGACGTACATTTACGTCATGTGTCGGGAAGTACATCCCGACCATGACGTAAATGTACGTCAAATGTCGGGAAGGGGTTAAGACTTTATATTTGGAAGCAGAATACAAAGCATTATAAAACAACAGTTGGACACAAAACAACAAAATAAATATGTAAGTATATACATAGGTGCCGATTCTGTGGGTACTCAAGGGCCCGAGCACCCATGGCAATCCATGAGCACCCACGGGCCCGAGTCCCGCTGCTGGGCCGCCATATTAATTTGCTAATTTGCGGCTGCAGCACCCACATCGCCGGACCCGCCACCTGGGAAACAGTATGCCAGGAAGAGTGTATTCTGTCCGCGGAGTATCTGCACTGTGGGGGCATTTATGTACCTGCACTGTGGGGGCATTTATGTACCTGCACTGTGGGGGCATTTATGTACCTGCACTGTGGGGGCATTTATGTATGTGGAACTCTGTTGCCATAATTTGAATATTGGAGACAACTGTGCTCCATAAGGATACAGATCTTAGCACACATGCACAAGGCCATCCAGTGATAAAATCTATTGTCTTGTTTAATCGCAGGCCAAGTTGATTGACAGGAAGCCAGCATTTGCTTGTTTCATCCAGCCGTTTACTGGTTGTGTCAGGAAAAACCGCATACATGTCAAGCATTTTCAACGAAGGCATGGGACATCAACTCTGGCTACAATCAGCACGATTCTAAACCACTGGCGGTGTAGGTTCTGGGTTGCTCACAGAGTGTACACACTGGGAAAATCCCATTCGAAGGTGAATGAATTGAGAACGAATTTGCAGCTAATCGCCGACGTGCAATATTTTTGCAAGCCATTCGCAGCCTTGCACAGGGCGGAATTTCACTATGGCGGGTGGTGGCTATCTGATCAACATGACGCTGTAAATTAACATAGAAGCAATCAGGTCTGAATAACCCCCAATGTCCAGAAGTAGAAGCCAATGAGAGCCGATTACACATAGGCCACATAGGGGGTATAGGGCAAGGAGTAGAGGGAAAGCGGGTAAGGGGTAGGAGAATACCAGTCAAAAAAACTAAAGAGGAGGGAAGACAAAACAAAGAAAAATAGGGAGTCCAAAATGTTCCAAGCACAGGCATACTATCTCCCCCCCCCCTCTCTCTCTCTCTCTCTCTCTCTATATATATATATATATATATATATATATATATATATATACAGTATGTATAGTGTCCGTGAGTCTCCAAAACACTGCCATCTGCTGGCTGGGAGTGAAACTACATCTCTTTCTCACACATTCACAAACACAGTAGGTAGCAGACTAGCTGTTAGGACTCTGAGGGGATTCCAGACAAGAGGTTACCTGGAAGAACAGGCCACGATCCAACCCTAAGTCTGTTAATCCCCCCAGAGGTTGTAGGCACCTGCAGAGCTAAGGCTCCACCAATAATAGCCACGTTTGAAGGGGCAAATTAAGTCCACTCCAACTCCGGTGCCACCTGGACTTTGACAGAAAACAAGGTGCCCACCACCTCCAGTGCAGACAAGAGGATTGATAACTAAAAACTCAAAAACATGGAACAAAACAGAAATGTGGCAAAACTGTTCTCCACGGGAGAGAGTCCTCTAGCAGTCCAACGTACACTAATTAAACAAATGATCCCTAGCTGGATCAATTAGGAAGATAACAATTAGGAAGATAAAGAATTAGTGAGCAATGATACAGCTTCCCACCACACTACACTAAATGCAACAATGCATGAAGGTGTTAATAATTAAATAGTACTGCAACAGCTAGACCTATATATGCAGTTCTGCAGAATGATGTTTTAACACAGAGCTGGTTCCCACCATAACACAGATGATAGCTTGTGGGAATACCAGAGAGACACAATATAACTTTACACACAGATAATACTGCACTGCAATTGGCAGATAATACAAATGCCTAGATGGAACAAGGACACTTATCTCTGTACAGGTCTGGGTCAAGACATTAGTAGCCGGTACCAAGGAACAGGAAGAAACTTGGACTCATCTGTGACACAATCCCAGATGCACAGCAAGGACATAGACTTCAGGCTTGCACAATATGCTGACAGGCAAAACAGACTAGGACTGGCTGCACAAGGAAAATCTTCCGGGTAAGGCTATATGCGCTGCGCTTTCCTGACAGACACCAGAGTTCTCTAAGGAGATGGACATTTTTTTAGCCATGGAATCTGCATGGACTATGGTTTTCATTGTTACATCACTGGATAAACAAAGTACAGGAGGGAAACATTCTTTAAAGGAAGAGAAGTATGACAACTGAAGGACAGGGGAGGATTGGCAATAGAGGCGTCAGAGAAGACCCCTGGTGGGCTGAGGGCTCCATGGTGCCACTTGTGGCCAGGGGAGAGTAGAGGGTGACAGAGCGGTGGTGTAGTTATGTTAGGGGGTACAGGGTAGCATGCATTAGGGGTATAATGTAGCAGGGTGGTGATTTGGGTGTGTAAGTGCATCAATTTGGGGAAATTTTTATATAAGTTCCCAATCCATGGCAATAAACATCTTCGGTGCTCGTCCATGGGATGCTGTGCATTCCCATGGAAATGCCAGCAGATCTATGCCTGCAGTGGGTGGGCGGCTGACGTCACAGGACGTTAGCGCCCTCTTCGGCGCACACTGAAGAAAATAAAAGTCTGTTTCAACTGACTTTTATTTCTGAAGGCAGGAGAAATCATTTGATGGTCGGCGACCATCGAATGCTATTTGCTGCTACTAAAGTCATGTGAGGGGATCTGTCAGTGAACACCTCCCCTCACATGATACGGGGGGAGTCTGCAGCAGGGGGAGAAGGACAGGCATTCGGCGAGGTGGCGTTACAGCGCTCGGTAAACATTGATTTTCGCTTCTTACCATGCCAAACTGAATCAGGCCCAAAATGTTATTCCTTGCAAAACTGATGTACTGAAGAAAAGTTAAAACCAATTGAGATGGAAATTCGACCCAGATACTTGTCAGGGAAAGGGTTAAAGTATTATTAGCTTGCCTGGATGAAAATCAATCAATATAAACACAGTAATATATAGTAAAGTATGTACATATCAATATAAAACTATGAATGTATCCTACTGACTTTAATAATTGAAGTGAAAACAATGCGAGGAGAAAATCTATGCTAGAATAATTTATTTGGCAAGTGCACTTTTCTATGCATGGTTACCAGAAAACCTTTCCTCCCATTTCCTTCTTTTTATAGCTTTATATAAACATGCATTTGCCAAATGTGATTTGTAAGACAACAAGCAGACTTGGCAGCCCATATATATGAGATAATGTTATGTTTCTACATTTCCGTTTTGTGCCTGCAATTGCTAAATCTCTGAAACAGGGAGCACTTGGTAGTGTTCTCAGAAGCATTTGCCTGGTTGGGGCTCTTCAGCATAGAGCACAATTGATTTTACATTAAAATCCGCAACTAACAGTTTTAGATGAAATGTGTGCTCAGAATACAAATAAAGATGGACAAGAGTTTTATTAGTTTAATGTAACTAAGTCAAGTACTAGACCAAACATACTTTTGTCACAAAGTACATAGAAAAAAAGGCAAGCACAAAACTGTGTAGTGACCTGTAACTCAGGTAACATAGAAAAAGATAAGGCCGTGTTATATTAGCGTGCGTTAATCACCAGCAGTATTAAGTGAACTTAACATGACATCTGGTAAATAAAAAAGTGCACAGAGAGCATAATGAGCATTGTTTTACATGTTAAATCACCAAAGTAGCACAAGAGTTAATTGTTATGGGACTCTGGGGCTTAAATAACAACTGATCCCCACTTGCGTATATACTGTAGGGCTTATTTCTTATTTTTTTTTTAAAGTTAACTAGTAATAGGCGAAATGCATTGGTAACCAAGGAACTACCAGAGATAAGCCACAGCATCTGAGCAGCTCTCAGGCTGCCTTTGAGACTCTGGGGGTGATACTGATTGAATCGGTCCCCCAATTTTTGGTGACTGCGCATAGAGGGTTATTCTGGTTGAGTCGGATGGCTCCGAATGTGGACGGACGGCCGATGGTTGGTGTTTGCGCATGTGCAGAGGCGTATCTGCGCATGTGGGAATGCCGCGCACGTCCGAATACGGCGTGAATTCTGTACAATCCGAACAGGGGGTGGAGAGGGGCGTGAAGGGCTGTTTGGGCTCATTACCATAGGCGTACGCCCCTCATTTCATGGGCGTTCCGATGAAAACGCTGGGCGTACTTATGGTAATGCGGCCGTGTGGGGGCAGACATATGACATAGCCGGATGCCAGCTGCCCGCCCATATCCCTGCGTTTGCATGGAGAAATGCCCGAGTGGTCTGGCTCACTCGGTGCTGCCTGACCATTTGGACCAGCAATCGATGGTCGGCGACCATCGAATGATGGGGGAGGTTCCCAGAGATGGAGGAGGTGTTCACATGGAAAATTTACTCGCGGTCCGTTCAGTCGGCATCTTACCACATTCGGACAGTGCGAGCGATTTGTACGGAAGGCGGGGCTAAGAACACTCGGTTCCTGTCCGAAAATACGCATTCGACCGATTCAACCAGAATAAGGCCCATAGTTATTTATGTGCATGTGCAGCTGCTGCGTGCGATCGTGGAGGGGTGTGGGGCAGCGGGAGGTGGGATCCACCCATGGGAATGCTCAGCGTTTCATGGGCCTTCCCATGAAAATGCTGGGCATTCCCATGGAAATTTCCCAATGACACGGATGCGGGTGGTCGGACAGCTGACGTCAGCGGATGGTGTCTTAGATCTGCGAGTGCTGGAGAAATCATTTGATGGTTGCCAACCATCGAATGATTATTTGATGGTTGCCAACCATCGAATGATTTCTCCCCCGATCCCAAGGCTGCAAAATTTGCAGCCTTACGAGTCAACCAGAATAAGAGCCTCTGTTCCATAAAGAACTGTGATGCGCACATTTGAAATATCCTTTTGGTAAGAAACTGTACAATTGATCTTTTTGGAAATATTTTTTTACTAGATATTTTTCTTTCTTCTTCCCGCAATATAATAAGGAGTATATATGAAGAGTGAATTATCCAGAAGGTGAACCAAGTTTAAAAGTAATACAGTCGGAGCCCCTCTCATTCAGCCCCGGAGCACGCCAGAACCTCCCCTCTGGCGAGTGCCGGTGGAGAGGGACTTCATTAAACTGGGACGCTCGTGCATCTCACGCGCATGTGCGTCCCAGTCTCTCGGCGGCGGGGCAGCAGGTCCCTGCCCGTCTCCGCTTCAGGGAGACGGGCAGGGTTAGGTGGGGATCTGTGCGGCGAGGGGGACCGTCTGCTGCGGCGGGGGAGGTGGCGGGGACCTGGGGGAAACCCTGTTGCCACAGGGTGCGCAAGTATCTCGTGCACACGCGTCCCCTGGCAGGAGCTGGCGACTGTCGGGGCCTGGCAAAACTATCGAGCCCCGCTACATCTGTACCTACGTTTCTCTGTGTTTTTCGCCATTCCTTTGAGGTGAACATGTTTTTTTTTTTCCTTTTGTTATGTTGGGTTCTTTGGATTTATTACACTCTTCCTTGGAAAACACTTCCTACACATTTCTGTGTTTCTTTTGGAGAAGAACACAAGGGAGGTCTTCATTCTGTTTTGTATAAGCCATAAGATTCTATGATGTCTATTTCTTTTTCCTCCGTTTATTTTCAAGTTTATCATATAGGGAAAGAAAAGAAAAGAAGTATACTGTAGGAGAAATCTTTATTGAATATTTCAATATGGAACAGCACTACTGGGGAAAGGATATGTAACTGGCACTACTGGTGACATCCGTAACAGAACTAATGGGGACATGATATGTAACTGGCACTACTGGTGACATCCGTAACAGAACTACTGGGGGGCATGATTTGTAACTGGCACTACTGGTGACATCTGTAACAGCACTACTGGGGGCATGATATGTAACTGGCACTACTGGTGACATCTGTAACAGCACTACTGGGGACATGATATGTAACTGACACTACTGGGGACATCTGTAACTGAAATTACTGAGGACATGATATGCAACTGGCACTACATATCTGCAAGAAAATGATTGTTTGGCATTCAGATTCAGTATCTGAGATAGTACACAAACTTTGTTTCATGTTTTGAAACCTTGTTTTATGCACAAATAAAATATATATCTGTGTATTTCACGTGTTTTATGTGTTTATACAACATAAATGCAAGATACCTCAAGATACATCATTGAAAAATAAAAATATTCTGAAATAAGTAAAAAACCGCTATCCAAAATTCTTCCGGTCCCGAGCATTTTGGATAAAGGATATTCAACCTGTATTACATACTACTGGCATAAAATTATTTGCTAAGAGCTACAGCAGGTAGGGAAATGCGTCAGTGGTTTTTGGCCTCACTTTCAGGACCAGTCTTCTGCTATAAGGAGCCGACTGTTTCTTCATCATTACTTTGGTACAACATTTATTGGTCACCTTCCCTTGCTTCCATGACCAATTGGTCAGTACTGCCTGGCATTTCCTTCCTTGGACATCGCTTGGCAGCAAAAGCACGTTACAGCCATCCATGTGAGAGGACGCCCTACAATTGACACCAAGGCATACCAGCACATCTCCTCCAGCGGTCTACCATCCAACGAGTAAAACTAGAGAGGACTCTGGTACCCGTTCCTTGGGGGTTCCATTCATCTCCATCTTCCAACGGGTTTTGCCAACCAATACTGTAAGACTAGAGAGGACTCTGGTCCCCCCTTGAGGGTGATATTATCCCACCTCCATTGGATGCATTCACCACAATTTATGGTAAAGTGCACTTACCCATCCACCTAACCATTTTTTTTGCATCAAATACTCCCCTAAATGGTACCTGACTGTGAGACCGTTTTTTTAAAATGTTTTATTCATGTTATTATATCCTCAATGTTTTTGAGTGGTATATGTCTTTAAAGTAAAGTTTGGCAATAATATAAACCCTGCTTTTTTTGTCCTTTCTTGTAGTAGCAGCGCTGCTATATTTTCTGTCTAAGAGATACATTTACCTATCAATTATTTCACTATACGAACTCATTGTAATTAATCATTTAATTTAACCTAAAGTAAAAAAACAAAAAACATAAATGGCATAGAAATATCCTGTCAGTCTGTAATATGCAAAGTCCTAGAACTCATGTAGATGCCACAGTTAATTCTGGTCTTAAACTACAGCTTTATAACAGCTTTATTTTTATGAATAATGCAGATAGGAGATACAATGAGATTAGACTGTTGCATTTACAGTAAAAGCTTTTCTTCGTTCCCATAATAATAAAAACAAAGTTTTTCTAAACACATAATGCTGGAAACTAAAGTTATCTGGAATTCATATGCGAATACAGTATCAAGTATTGTTCTCAAATATACTGTAGTGATAAAATATCTATGCTACCTTTCAACTGTCCCAATTTTCAGGGGAACAGTCACTATTTTGGAACTGTCCTGCTGTCCCACCCACAGGTTGTGTGGTGGAGTGTATGTTAGTGGGGGGTGGGGTTAGTTGGAAGACCCCCTGTCACTTGCTTGCAGAGCGCTGAGCATAACAACATAGGGCCTTATTCTAGTTCACTCTTTCTGACAAAATCCTTCTTAGATGGACAAAACCATGTGCACTGCAGGTGGGGCAGATGTTACTTGTGCAGAGAGAATTAGATTTGGGTGGGGTTTTAATTCAAAGTGAGATCTATATTGCAGTGTAAAAATAAAGACGCCAGTATTTACCCTGCACAGAAACAAAATAACTTACCCAAATCTAATTCTCTCTGTACAAGTAACATGTGCCCCACCTGCAGTGCACATGTTTTTGTCCATCTAAGAAGGATGTTGTCAGAAAGAGTGAACTAGAATAAGGCCCATAGTGTCAGCAAACAGGGTGAGGCTTGTGGCATTGCAGCAAATTATTGCATGCCCTAGGCCAGTGATGGCTGACCTTGACACTCCAGCTGTTGTCGAACTACACATCCCAGTATGCCCTGCATCAGTTTTAGCGTGGCCAAATAGCAAAACTGTAGCAGGGCTTGGTGGGATGTGTAGTTCAACAACATCTGGAATGTCAAGGTCAGCCATCACTGCCCTAGGCACACAAGAAGTTACATCTCTCCCTTTCAAGATATTAAGAGGTATGTGTAAGCACACACGTACGTATATTGTGTGGATTGTGAATTAGGCCTCATTTGTGGATTTAGGTAACTTTGAATAATAGATGTCTGGTTCCAGATAAAATTTCTTTGGATCAAGGGAATGTGAATTTGGATCCAAATATACAGTATGTGTGTGTGTTATTTCTTGAATATTAAAAATATCTAAAGTTACTTATAAAAACATTGAGTAGATACCATTTGTCTGAATAAATCTCTTGCGTTTATGTTTACATCAATGTTCCATACAGAAAAGGTATGAATTAGGCAGACCAAACATGATTTTAAAATTACAAGGCACATCATCAGATCAGATTGCCCAGGACTGTCCCGGTTCCTCGTAAATCCCGCGTCCCGGCCAAACCCATCCCGGGATACGGAAAGTCCCGGTTTTAAGTGACGAACATCTGTCAACTTTAGGCCTTCGCAGTACACACTCAGACGGCATGAGGCGGTAGAACTACAATGTCCAGATAGTATGCAGTCACCTGATATGCCTTCTGCCGGTGGTGCCTGGGAGACGGAAAGTGTACAGTGAATATTGATACCCTAGTGACTGAGCTCCAGCTATGCGGACATAAAGGGCTGTGGCTATGTTTCTGAAGACCATGGCTCTGTGCAGCTATGTGCAAAGGTAACCAACAAAATTGTCGCCGCCATCCAACAGACACTGTACTGAGGGGATTACTAGCGTGAGTGAGCTGATGCCAGCAAACGAGCGCCATGGCGGTGTGAGAAAGCTCTCCTTCTGGTGGCAAATAGGGACCATGGAAGGGCATGGCCTAATGTTAGGTGCGCGTGTGTTTCTTTTGGATTTACATCCTCTCGCTCCAGTTTCTCGTCACGCAGAGTGCTTGTACAATGCTGATGGGTGGCACCCTGTCCCTCCATGCTGACGAGATTCTCTGCAAATGCGCAAGCCATGTAGCAGTCACTCATGCCAACTCTCCCAGCGATTACAGCAGGACGCAGCTAGCCCGTCCCCGGTGGTTCATGTCACAATATTGAATGCAACTAACGCCAGTATAGGGGGTTATTCAGACCTGATCCCTGCTCTGTGAATTCACGAGGCCACTGATAATTGACTATTGCACATGCGTACAGATCATAGCACCCATGCATGAAGCCAAACAGCATCCAAAATCAGCAATTGCTCTATTCACAATACCCTCGCAAGTTAATTGTCAGAACCCACCATTGGGTTGGGTGGGCGTTAACCGGACATTTTGTGGCAGATATTTACGGTTGTATCACTGGATTTTTTTCTCCGCTAAAAATTTGTCTAACCTGATCTTAAATATATTGAGTCAGCCATCACAACCTTTTGTGGTAGAGAATTCCAAATTTGAACTGCCCTAACTGTGAAGAACCCTTTCCTTCATTGGGCGTGAAGGGCCTGATTCTGGTTCACTGGCAAAAGCAGATTCTCTAATGGACAAAACCATGTGCATTGCAGGTGGGGCAGATGTAATGTGCAGAGAGAGTTAGACTTGATTGTGGTTTTCACCTCAAACTGATATCTAAATTGCAGTGTAAAAATAAAGCAGCCCTGCACTGAATAAATATAACTCACCCAAATCTAACTCTCTCTGCACATTACATACAGTATGTACCACCTGCAGTGCACATGTTTTGTCCATTAGAGAAAGAAATGTTTGCAGAGATGCAGTGGCTGTGCATTTACTGCCCATTAGTGCTTCTGTACAGTATATTCTATGTTGCAAGTAGGTGAACATTCTGCAAGTTATAAATGAGCATTGTGTATCTTATACATATAATGGCACTAAAGTGGTCCTTTTATTCATTGTACTAGTTGTCAACAGATGATTACTCATCCATTTTTGTAAAATACTGACGTCCAATTATCTTAATTGGATTCAATTACACCAAGATTCCCTGTGGCAGTTGTATTCTGTGTAATCACTGTATTTTGCTGTACACGTAAATGTCAGCAGCAATTTTTTCCTTGCGTGGAAAACCTTAACTAGTAGGGATTGCCACCTTTGTGCTGAGAGATTCCTGGACATTGGCCCATCCCTTGATTCACCCATAGACCTGCCTTATCATGTTTTTTTAACCCTTGCTTCAATTCTATAAAATAACAGCCTTGTCACATACAGCTACAATCCCGTACAAAGAAAACATCTGTGTGGCCATAACATAATCCGGGAGTATTTGTACACAGCTGCTGTAGAAATCCAGGTGTTTGTGTCATATGCATATTTGGAACGTATTGGCTACGCATGGGATCGCTGCTGCAAATACATTATTAGGGTAATAACGTCATGGTGGTGATTAGCTGATATGGCTCGGTGTCGATTTTCCTACTGCAAACGTGCAAAATGCCAGGAAAAGGTCTGCTCTCGACACAGCGCCTATTATAGATATGGCACTGTATTTGCATACTGTTCCATCCCGGGACATCTCTCTGGTGACATCATTACTTTCAGTGTTTGTGATTTTAATACAATGTACATGTTACCTGTAACAGAACACATACATGTCATTCAGCAAAAGCTCTATAATAACCTGCTGAGGTAAGTTACACAAGACATTCTTATAGCAAAGTATACATTGCACCTTTTCCATCATATATGTTATTGAATTTAAATTTTTATACTCCATAAGGCGTATATAATCTTTTTATGTTTCCATTACTACAGTAGGAGCAAGTTTCATCTTTGCTCCTTTGTCCATGACTATTCTATTGTTCTCAGCTGCAATACAATACGTATTGCAGCTGAGAACAATAGAATAGCCATGGCTAGCCATGGCCAAAGGAGCAAAGATGAAACTTGCTCCTACTGTATGTCACATCTTAACAAGTTGGAACATGAGATTATGTCAAGTCCCTTTTCATGTTGCTCCTGTGCCTATTCATCTTAATCCTGTCCAACGATACCAATTTGCATGTTCAGATTTTTGCATATATAAAACATGATAGCTTTTTCCTCAGAAAGCAGTAATAATCTGCCGACTGTAAGATCTGAGGAAACACATCTACAAAAAATGTTGCAGTGAATATTTTAAAGATAAATCCCAAGTAGAGTTTGTTGCCCACTGTATTACTGAATGTTTAGTTGTGGGGTTTGTGGGTTTAGATAAGGACAGAGAAGTGTGACGGAACCAAATGGCAACAATGCACCCTTGTCCCAATCTATGCGTATGTGCATACCTCCCAACATGACCCTTACCAGGAGGGATACAATGCTCTATTCCAGGACTTCCCTCTTAATTTGTGAAAAATATCGTCCAGTGTGTACTCTGTGCATCATTAACAATGCGCGCTCCTGCACGTCGTTAATGACCCCCTCCCTCATCCAAGCAGGTTCGGACAAGGGAGGACACCGTCAACATGTTGCAGCATGACCGCCCCCCCCCCCCCCGTCAGCTTTGTCGTTTGTGCCATCGGCAAGTGTGTATGCATTTGCTGATGCCGGTCCCCCTGCCGGCTCCTGCGGCCGCCAATATCGGTGTCGGTGGGATGGCCCTTATCTTGTTTAAAACAGGTGATGGCAATCATACATTAAGAGGAAATCCAGTAATACAGCATTGTGTCCCTCCTGGAATGAGTCATGTTGGGAGGTATGATATGTGAATTAATGATGTCACAAAGGTAGGGCCAGGCTGCAGCCAGAGCCAAGATGATGGGCTCCAGTTGTGTCCTATGGGTGGGTATCTAGCAGATATATAAGGTGTTTTTCCTGGTATCTTGCAGCCAAATGCAGGTGTCAGAGACAGCACCAGTGCCCCCCTCTCAAGTTCCCACCCTGGGCAGGGACAGCTCCCAAGTCAGTATTGTGTGCCATGCGACTATAGCCATGACTGCTATTAACTCCACAGATCTAATATGAATGACAGTTCGGGCTGAAGAAGGTACAGTATGTGTCCCTACGGTCAAAAAGTATAGGCAACACCCTATCTATTCTGGTAATTTGCTTTGCCTTTCCGAGCTTCAGTAAAGCTAGTATTTATTATAGATTAAACTTCCTGTCTGTGAAACACACTTCTAGTGCATGACCCGCACTAGGTGAAGGGACCCATATATAAACATTAACATACTGCACCAGAAGGCGCCCTCTCACTCTCTTTCTAGATCTTCATTATAAGGTTCCCTGAAACAGGAACCAACAGGAGAGGACCAGCCACTCTATAAAGAAAAAAGAGGAACTGGGCTTTTATAAAAAAACGGACACATAGGGGGAAATTTACTAAAGGAAATTTATAAAAAAAACAGGTGTATTTGTATCCAGAAATACACTCATTTTTGACATTTACTATCCCGAAAATACGGAAATGTGCTATCAATACGAATACAAATTGCCATATTTTCGGGATAGCAAATGTCAAAAATAAGTGTATTTCTGGATACAAATATTTTTTACAAATTTCCTTTAGTAAATTTCCCCCATATGGTCTACTCTACACGGACTCTTTTACAAAAAGGGAACCACTTGGCGCTAGTACCACTACTTTATTGAAATAAATATATATATATATATATACTGTACATACAGTATATTAGAACAACAGGGGAATCTTTGAGGGTGCTAATGTCAAAAACAATTCAGGTTGACAATCAATGTGACAATT
Source organism: Crinia signifera (assembly GCF_055691185.1). Lineage (NCBI taxonomy): Eukaryota > Metazoa > Chordata > Amphibia > Anura > Myobatrachidae > Crinia > Crinia signifera. The sequence continues at coordinate 69,548,951 of NC_139219.1, read as the reverse complement.
ATAAAAAAAAAATGTATTGTGAAAATTCAACATGTAACAACTTCAGTGTCCTTGCATGTAGACGGAGATCCATCAGAATTCTTATACATATACAGCCAAGTGTAAAACCCAACACATTCGTCAGATATGACTTCATCAGGGGTAATAGTATAGAACCATTCAATTGGTAATCATAACAATTGATAGTCATATTTCCTCTATGGAATGGGTCAAACTAGATTGAACTAGCTGGTGTAGGAGTTCTTTATTATTATTATTATGATCTGATTAGAAATGTATCAATAGATGGAAGAATTTAGAACAGAGGTAGATCAAGAGTCCACTGCAACCTTAGCTTCTACAGAAGCTTGACACACGCTGTTTAATAGGCAGCAGTGCTCACATCTAGGCTCCCAGCACAAGAATCGAGATCATTGCAGGGTGACATTTGACACTCTCTTTCTAGATCTTCATTATAAGGTTCCCTGGAACAGGAACCAACAGGAGAGGACCAGCCACTCTATAAAGAAAAAAGAGGAACTGGGCTTTTATAAAAAAACGGACACATAGGGGGAAATTTACTAAAGGAAATTTGTAAAAAAAACAGGTGTATTTGTATCCAGAAATACACTCATCCAAAAATAAGTGTATTTCTGGATACAAATATGTGAACAACTACTCTCCAATCTATTCACAGCCAGCACCTGTCACATAGCAGCAATATGAACACAATAGTATTGCAGGGTGACATTTGACACCCTGCATTGATCTATATAGAACTGGGACTTCTGGGAATTTGGAGCGCATATGTCACTTCCGCCTTGATCTGTGAAACGCATGATTATAGCGGCACCGCTGAACTACGCTATTGGATACAGCGGGTCACTAAACAGGTATGCTGGCACTTCATATTAGTGGAGGCTACAAGTAAGCTATACATTATTAGCTTTCTGAAAGTAGACAAAAGTTAGATTAGTTGCTGCTATATAGTAACTGGATCACTTCCGGTGACAGGGAATTTAGGCTGGCCCGGAGAGGCAGTGCAGATACACCCAATCTGGTGGATGTCGGCCTCGATGTTTGGTCTCAGACAAGCTGCTACAAATCCTGATGATGATCCGTCTAGGATCGAAACATCATGTCGATTTCTGGATATGAATATGTAATAAAGCCTGGTAAAATTATAAACCTTGGTGAGTGCCCATCATATTGTCTCTTTATATCCCTCTGATGTTTAACATCTTATGGAGGGTGAATTTATGTAACTAGGTTTTGTAAATGTATAGGGTATGTGGAGGGCAGGAAAGGGGGAGGTTGGCTCATTAAATATTCTGCAAGACATGACTCACTAGAGCATGATGGTAGTTTGTTTTTGAATTTTCCAGGGGTTCATTTGTCGCTGAAATTATGTTTTTTTTAAACTGGGCATGTCCTTATTAAAAAACATACGGCTGGATGGGAGGGCCCAAATACAATCCCATCTTGCAGTTTTTTTCTTTGCGTTATGTGCTCTTTGGAGCATTGGCAGTTTGTTTTGTGGGGGCCCAAACAAATCAATCATTTCAGTTACAGTCGTGAGGCAGACCCTGTCGCTGAAATTATTGGTTTGTTAAAGTGTGCATGTCCTGTTAATGCAAACAAGAAAGAACCAGGGTATTCAGCGCTTTGAGAAATTGGTTTGCGTATAATAAATATGTCGACACTTACACTATTAAGTGTATAGACATGAGTGAAATGTCCATATAAATCCTCTAATTTTCCTTAAATAACAATTTCTAGAAAAGAAGAAGAAATAGTGCAACAACCTTTGGGAGCGTGTATCATACACACCAGACGATATACACAAAAATGTCATTACAATTTGTCGTGATCATTTAATCTAATGTGTATGTAGCCATATAATGCATACTGGAAGATACAGAGCCTGTCCGGCAGTTGCACATATGTACGCTCTGGGGACGCTCTAGAGGCTGTAACTGGACTGCTATGGGGAGTCGGATGAGTATGCTGTGACTGTGTTGTTGGCATGTAGATAGAATTGTGGGTTAGTGAGAGCTGAGAATATATAGAGGTCCAGCTGATTTCAGGTAGTTCCCTTACACCAGGTACAGTGCTGGTATAAATTTGCACTGAGAGCATTAGCAGCTGCTTCCTTAAGCATCTGGATTGGGGTGTTGCAGTCACAATCTTATTGCAGTCAAATCCATTTATTTTCGAGAACATTTCTGTATGCAGATAATATCTTCTAGTTTGTATAATCTACCAATGTGTCATATTGTAGCCTTGCTGCGATGGTGGGGCATATGATACTCTATGCCAGCTTTGAAAGCATACGGACATGTGCGCATCACAGCCCTGCTACAGCAACAATGCAGGGGCACATCTGCATGATAATGTTAAATACAATGTAAATCCGCTGTAATGTTCTAAACCATAAAATTATAATGTAGAAGACAGTATTTTCCTTTGATGAAGCTAGAATAAAAACTGTCAGATAATTAGGAAAGATCATCACCTATTCTACACAAGCGTTCAGCAATAACAAACTCTAAAGAAGGACTGAAAATTAATTTCCATGCTAGGCAGACAAGTACGTTATTGGCAACATCAGCTCTGGTCTTCTAAAGCAGATGCTGCTGAACTCAGTTGGGTATTTGTTTCTTTTCAGGGCGTCCAGTACGCATTTAGCGTACTGATCTATTCACCGTAGTTAAATTGCATCGGATCGCACAGCGTGTATAGTGCTGTGCGATGCGATGTCCATATTAACTGCACAGGAGTGCTTATACAATGAAATATCGCATGGGATAGGACTGCACCATAGACAGGGTGCGATCCGATGCGATATTTCATTGTATAAGCACCCATGCTATGAGATATGAGCAGATGTGCTTATTTAGAGCACAGGAGTACTTATACAATGAAATATCGCATCGCATGCCACCATACAGTGGATGCGATCCGATATATCATTGTACAAGCACCCATGCAATGTCATGGGTGCGTACCATTCTTTTGCATCACCACCAATATCCACGCCACCCCGAAGCGTAGCAAGCACAGCGTAACGCGTCCTCCGACCTTTTCATTCCCCCACTATCCACGTCAGCATGGAGTTGATATTATAAAGTGTGGCGAGCGCAGCGAGCCACCGAGCCCGAAGCGTGGCGAGCGCAGTGAGCCCCGCGAGGGGAGGTGGATTACTTTACATGTATTCCGTGTCCGCTCGCCACACTTCGGGCTCGGTGGCTCGCCACACATTATAAAATCAACTACATGCTGACGTGGATAGTGGGGGTATGAAAAGGTTGGAGGATGCGCTACGCCGCCGCTCGCCGCGCTTTGGGGTGGTGTGGATAGTGGTGGTGTTTTAGGAACACATTCACACCTGCAATATCATACAGCTGACACAGTAATGACGACATGTGTTAATGAATAACTGTAATTAGCAGCATGGTAAGAAAGGACAAGCGGCACCCAGGAAACCAGTGGGCCGCTCTCAGGCTCACCTTCAGCCGGCAAACTTTAACATGGCACAGCCACATACATTCCTTCACCGAGAGGCGCATTGCGTGGCCATTCACACAATTCTGCGTCACTGGAAGGAGTTCTACCTGCTGAAAGAACTGTATCACCTCTTCCTCTGTCTGAAGCAAGGTAAAGATATCAATCAATACAGCCAAGTAAGTTGGTATAATTATCCAATTATCCAATAATTCACTAGCAGCTCTGAGGAATGCTTTCAGTCCTGTCAGAAAATCACCTCCCAATGATTTCTGAGAGAATCTAACAGGGGGCGGGAATGACAGGGAGCAGGAACCAGAGGTACTGAAGTTGCATCGCATCGCACGCATCGCATGCCACTATAACGCGGCATGCAATGCGATTTCAGTATGGTACCGTACGTACTGAAATTGAGCGCCGTGCTAGTATGGGGCTTCCTGTTCTTCCTCTTCTTTGCATTACTACTACTACTACTACTACTACTAATATTGCTACTACTACTAAAGGTGCCCATACACGCTCTGATCCCGGCGTGCGTTCTGGGCTAAAATAGCATCCATTGCATGCCTTGTGCATGCCTTGTGCATGCAATGCAATGCGATGCAATAAAAAGCAAGTACAAAAAGTATGTGCAGCACATACTTTTTGTACTGTGCGATGAGGTGCCGCGGGAGCGCGCACCTCAAAGCACACATCGCACCGCCGGGATCGGAGCGTCTATGGGCACCTTAAAACCTTTCTTGACTTAGAGCAAAAACAATATACAGTACCTCAGTTCCTGCCTCAGTGGTGCTTACAGTATAATGGGTCTCTATGAATTTGAGTAAAGGCCTTTATTTGCTGTTTTTGACATTGAAAGGGCAAAATCTCAGCTTATCTCAATTTAACAAAAGGTTTACTAAGAAGCGCTCAACAGAGTCAGCCTTAACCAATTTGATTCCTTAAGGAAAAATTTTTGTTGGTGCCCCCTAGCACTGCCGCAAATTCCACCTCTGATCCAGCACCCCTCACCCACCACAGCACCCATCATCCAGCAACACATACCACAGCAGCAGCCAGCAACACCCATTTACCCTCACTCATATCCAGAGGCCTAAGTTCATCCCAGTAGCCCGGAGGCATGTTGGAGTTTGATGCCCATCCTTTAAACAAATGTGAAGACAAATTGTAATGTGTGTGCGTGTGTGTATAAAATCACATGCCTTACAGAATAATATAGATAGCGCTCTCAGCCAGTCTATTGGATCCGCAGTAAGTTGGCACACTGTGTGACAATGAGGGTCATTCTCTTGGGATTTTGCTGTCTGCAGCATGAGGAATCAGCGGTCACCGGTTGGTCCAGTCCAGCAGCCACGATGGGCGCATGCTGAGCGGTCCAAGGCAGGAGCCATCCTGTCCCCTATTGCACGTGTTAGCAGGACACCTGGGATAGAGCCAAATAGATATGCAGAACCAGCAGAAGCATCTCAGTGCTCAGTTGGAAGATCATTAGTTACACATTGATTCCGCTGTTTGAAGTGCACCGCATCCGCTCGCTATACTTCGGGCTCAAAAAAACATTTCGGCTCAAAAAACAGTGAAAAACCCCATGTCGACCTTGTTGCCTGTCAACCTAGTGGTGTCGACCCAATGCTTGTCGACCTAGTTGGTGTAGACCTAATGACTGTATCCTGTCTAAATGCACAGCCAGCAACCAGGGCTGCATTGCCATCATGTAAGTAAAGGGGTACAATTATAGAAGACTCGGTCTATGAAGGAACCTGGCGCTGAAAATCCTGTCTGACAGTCACTAAGGGTCAGATGTATCAAGCTTCAAAAAGTGATCAAATGGAGAGTGATTAATAGCCAGCCAAGCAGCCCCTAACTGTCATATTACAGGATGGGTTTGAAAAAATGACAGTAAGGAGCATTATGGTTATTATCTTCAATCTCTGATTTATGTTTGTCTGTCTGTGTCATCGTCAAAGTCTATGTGTGCAGCATGAGGGAGGTTAGGAAAAAAGAGAGTTGAGGTAGAACTGCATGCTTTATCTGTGCTGTGCCCCACAATTTTGTACTATGGTGACCTAGCCAGAAACATCTTAAGGCTGATTATACCCTGGCATTCTATTTAACACGATAGACACAGCTTGCCAATTGTAATCTCGTCTGTCCTGCAGTGGAAATGAGCTCCTACACTTACTGTACATGCTTTTATTAGCATTTTGTAATCCTGCTAAAAGCACTTATTTTGATGCCAGTGCCTTAAAAAAGTAGGTAAAGCCATGCAACAAGAATTTTGAGAAACAGTCATCTCTTAATATTACCAACAGACAAACAGAATAAAAAAAAATTCTTTATATACAGTACACAGTATTATATATATTTTTTTATATAACGTGAGTGCTTTTTTTTGTTTTGTTTTTCAATAGAGTGTGATTATTTCTTCATACAGTATATATCTACATAAGTATAATCGAACAATGTTTGTGTGTGTGTGTGTGTGTTTGGATGTTCCACGATAACATTCTAACTAGGGTGGCCAATCCCGGGATCAGGATCCCGGGATTTGGCCTAAAAACTGCCGGGATTTGAATCCCGGGATTGGAAGATTGGAAGATCCAATCCCGGGATTCAAATCCCGGCAGTTTTTAGGCCAAATCCCGGGATCCTGATCCCGGGATTGGCCACCCTAGTTAGAATTTCGGGATTATATGCGCATATCTAATGCCGGGCAGCGTCTGAGCGAGTGCTCAGACGCTACCCAGGAGTTCCTGATCCCCAGACTGCAGTCTGGAGCGGGTATGGGCAGTCCGACCTGCGCAGCGTGACCTCTGACCATCACGCTGCGCAGGTCGGACTGCCCATACCCGCTCCAGAATCATCTCTGACCTGGACCGGACCTGGCAGCGTCGGCCGCCCGCCCTCCGGGCGGCTCTGCTGCTGCTGCTACCGCAGCTGACGCCTCCTGCTCCTGCCTGCCCTGCTCCCGGCCGCTGGTGTGAGTAAATGAATGTGAGGGGCGGCTGTAGCGGGGGGGACTGGGCTTCTTTGTAGCATTTTTTTTGCCTAAACTGATTAGAGATGCCAATCCCGGGATCCCGGGAATCCTGGGATTGAGCATTTTTCAATCCCGATTCCCGGGATTGAAAAAATGCCCCGGGATTGGCATCCCTAATTCTAACGCTTTAAATAATCATCTTCAAACTTTGCACACTACCTTATCATCTTAAGGGAAAATCTAAGTTCGAAGGAGGGTTTAAATCAGATGAGCCCTTTTTATCATTATATATTTACTTGTGCAACTATTGATTTATTTATTTTAATCTTAACCTATGAAGTAAACCTTTTACATATATTTCATGTCTGTCCTTATTACCTCCTATATCATTATTAAGCATTAATTTACCATATAACTTTTAAACACCTCATTAGGCTGCACTAACCCAGACCACCAATCAGAATTATTTTTACACCACGGGTTGGTCACCCAAAAGGTGCCGCAGCTAGCCACCACACACTTCTCAGTGCACAGGATTACCCTAGCAAATAATTTAAAAGATAGAGTGGTATATTTAATAGATTACGGATTTATAGAAGTAGAGATGTTGCCCAAAGAAGCCAATCAGATTTGACTTATCATTTATCTACCACTTTCTAGAAGATAATAGCTAGAATCTGATTGCTTGCTATCTGATTGATTGCTTCTATAAAACCACTCTTTAATAATATGGCCCACGATCTTGATTTCCTCAGATAAATGTCCAGAAAGGATAAAAGATGTGCCCGGAACCCTGTGTTTTGGTTCTAATTCATCATCATGTTTTGGTTCTGGCAAAACCATTCTTAAGTCTTTTGGTTCAAATTTGGATTTTGGCTCTTTTTAAAATTAATTTAAAAATATCGATAATATATAAAACTGCTAATATAATGCATTTAATGTAATTTAAAACCCCAAATTTGCATTCAAATATGAATGCTAAAGTATGGGAAGATTTGAACTTGAACTCAGTTCAGATCAGATCTCCTCAGGTTTTGATTTCTGGAAACCAAACCGCACATCTCCGGAAAAGAGACACCTTTGTTAAAAAGATAAGGAGTCTCCTGACTACCTAAAACACCAAGTGGGATATACTGTAGATGACACCCTTTTGAAGAAAAGAAGCTTTCAGCCTGTGTTCTGGGATATCTGAGCCACCAAATTATTTGATCTATTGACATTCTGTTTTTTTTTATTTTTTTAATAATTACTATTACGTAGTTATTATGTTTTTATTTTACAATTGTCGTAAACCTAAAAAAAAAAAAATAGGTCATGCATAGCAATAATTAGATGCGCATATTCTCTACTGAGGATTGCAAAAACAAATAGCAAGCGCTTTTTGCTAAAACATATTATAAATAAATAATCTTGCTGCCACATAGGAAACAGTATGTATTGCAGAGGTGACTGAAGCACTTTAAGGAGTGCATAAAATATTCCATTAGCATTATAGCACAAAGTACATTTCATATTACCTCACTGCCAGAAAATTAATGCAATGTAATCAAATGCTGGTACGTTAAGGCCAAGGGTGACAATGAGGTTATTAAAGCTGCTTTTTGTAAATAATAAAATACTTTTTTTTGTTAAAGTAAACAAGTAACTTTCTCTTATGTCTCCAATTTTGCAGCAAATGTAGTTTTTATGGTATATTGGTATGTATATGGCATTATTGGGTCGTAAAAAAAAAGATTATTACAGAATGCAATAGAGCACTGGTTGCAAGTATTAAGTATCACCAGAATGTATGTAGGAAAGACAGCAAAAGGAATCTCTGATCCCTTCTGCAATCCCTACTGTCCCGCTCGTTGCCGCATTCCTCATAGGTTACTATGGAGGATGGAGGATGCAAAGCTGGCGATATATCAACATCGGGCAGCATCCCAGTGGGTCCCGAGGCACCCGCCATTCTGAGATGGCGGTAGCCCATTGTAGCCTATGGGCTATGAATCGCACTGCTGGACAAAAAAAAAATCCGACATGCATTGGCTAAGAGATATGCTTGGCTTAATAGAAAACTTAGCTTAATAGAAATTGCTTTTATGAATCTAATTGGCTGTGAGCCATATTCCATTTCTCAGATTTGGTCAGTGTTCCTTTAATGAATACCAACACTCTATTGGTTAATTCTTATATCATTCTTTAAATAATAATTCTTATATCATTCATTAAATAAGGTAAAAGGAATAGGATGAGTGACTAACTAGTTTTGATTTTAGGCATTTAAATTTAAGTCTATAATAAATAAAAAAAAACTGAAAATACTCCTAATAAAGTCCTGTATGGCGAAACGCATAGAGTGCGTTCACATTTCAATGTTCATTAATCAACAGCATTGTGATTAAGTAGATGATTTTTACTGACTTATAATACATTTCCACTAAAGTCATCATTTATGAATGACGTTAATGATTGCACTATGGTACACCTACTTTCTGTATTTGTAACATAATAAAGTTTTTTTTTTCTATTTTCTGACATAAATGTTGAAAACTATAGTGTATCGGTATATTATATATACTGTAAATTGGATTCTGGCGCTTAGCACATCCTCAGCAATTTAATATGCTGATTTTGCACTGCAGATGATATCCCCATGGTATATGAATACAGTAGACAAGCAGAAACATATACAAACAATACAAAGCATTGGATGATAAACAATTTTATTTATGTTTTATACAATATTTAAATCTTCTTTTTACAAACTTTCATAATGCATTCAATATTCTAGTAAGATATTTTAGTGTTGGGAGATTACACAGAACATTTTGATCTAAATTTCAGCCCAATTTGCAAAACTTTGTATCAGTTTACAGACATTGCAAATTAATATTACTGTAATGTTACATTGATAGTCATATAAAATGAAAATTCTGAAGATAATATATACTAATTGTAGCTTATTTCATAGCATATGCTATGTGCACAAACGTGCTGTAAATCAGAACAACCAATCACGTTAACTTTCATTTTCTAGATTATGCTAGAACAATGACAGCTACAGTATAATGTGATTCATTTCTGTACACATTAAACCATTGTATTAAATAAGCTGCAGTATAACCACTCGGCACTTTAGGCAAAACTTCAACCTCAGTTCATGTCACCAAGGCCATGTTCAGCTTAGAAGAAAAAGAAACAGGTCACGGGAGAGTGGCTTATTCTGGAAGGAGCCAGGGATGGCTCCCGTAAATGTTTGATGCTTCCAGACATTCCAGAAAAACAATCAGGCATGTTGAAATAGTTATTAATATCTATGTTTTTAGTCATCAATTAAACTCAATGGATCCAATACAGTATATCCAACAATTCTAGCTTTCAACATGTCTTTTGGCACAGTAAGTGTTCTTTTGCAAAAATATATGAACTAAACTGCTAAACTATGCACTATTATATACTATGCAGTTTTTGTTCCTCGTTTTGTTTATTAGATCAATGGGAATTTTCCCTGTCCCATAGGGAACACATAGTGGGATATTCAATCCCGGGTCATGACTGTTGAGATGTCCTGACAGTCATGACACTGGCCCATTCTCAGCCCGCTCGACTGGGGGGGTCGAGAAGGGAGCATGTCTGCGAAACCGGCTGTGGATCGTCGAGATACAGCTGTGATCTCGACAAAACGGGCCGACAGCTTTTAAAGTCCGGTCTGTTCTGCCGAGATGCCTCTTCAATGCTGTTGGGTAAAACAGCATTTAATAGGCACCTGCCGCTATTTCCCCCATCGGAAATAGCGGCAGGGGATTGAATACCCCCCTTGGTCCCTACACAAAGCTAATTAATAATTTTATGGGTTGATCATGAAAATACATCTTATTAATTCACAAAGAACCCTAACCTAATGAATATAGGGCATGGTTCATGTACATAAGTCATGAGGTTCCACAAACACAGGTTCCTAGTGATATGGCAACCTGTCATATGTCTTAAAAATGTATTTGAAGTACCTTCATTCCGAATACTGAACCTGATGGGAACATCAGCTATAAAAGTATCCATACATTCTGTACCATGTACATTTACAGTTAAACATAACATATTTACAAATGTCCATGTCTCCTGAATCAGACAGAAAAGTGAACTTAAATGAAATTATATTGTACCACGATAGGGATTTATTTATTTCCCAGTCATACACCTGCCTATTTTTACAACACAACCCAATTCAAAGCAAACAGAAAATAAAAAAATCATGCAAACATTAGGATAATTAACAAAATCACACCATGCAATCCCACTGATCATGGACAGAGCAAGCTCTACACAATCAATAATTTATTTTCTTTTTCTTGTTTCAGTAAAAGCATTTTTTCTGCCGATCCATCTTCTTTCTGTAAGAAAGAACAGAAAAAGAAAATGTATGTATGAATAGCCTAACACTTATTGTGGCAATTTTGAATTTAAAATCAAATGTATCACTAAATATCATAAATATAACACAATATTGGTATTGTGACCTTTGCAACATTTATTATCGTTACCAGCACCATTGTTCCAATAACACTAGTGAGAATAAAATATATTCAAAATACAGGATATAGTCAGGATTCCAGCAGCGGAATCCCAACCGTCACAATCCTGACAGTGAAGGTTAGGATTATGTTTATGATTAGGCAACTTGGGGGGTGGTGAGGGTTAGGGTTAGGCCGCGGGAATGGATGGTTAGGCTGTTAAAGGGGATGGTTAGAGTTAGGCTGCAGGATGGCTGGGTTAGGTTAATGGTTAGAAATTTGTTGGGATTGTGAGTGTTGGGATTACACTGCTAAGATTCTGACCAATAGGATCCTGAAAGCAAGGATATTGCACCCACAATGGTGTCAATCCAACTAGCCGATCTCATCTTGGGGCTGTTTAGAAAAATATGTGAGTCGGACGTTAATGTAAGTGCAGCATACAGCCAAATTTACTCATGCCTTGAGTGAACTCATGGCTAATAGGACTAAGCCTTAAAGGGAAACTCACATCAGTTATGCTGTGTTGATATAGAGGTAAGTAAATCACTTTTGCACAGCCTTCTCTGATTACATAAGAGTAGCATGAAGCAGTTTTCCTTTATACATTAAGCCCACCTACTACTGATGTCCTTCTGAATAAGGGGTAATTTTAGTAAGTAATGACTTTTAAAAGCTGCCAGAGGAGTAGATAGGGAACATGGTGCCCAGAGCAACCATATTTTTTAGCAAACCCCCCCCCCCCAAGTCATATTTCCTTCTTATAGTAATTCCCCACACACACTATGCCAAACAATCCTTAAAGCCTATTAACCATTATACCACACACCATAATGCCTATTAGACATTAGGCCACACACAGTAATGCTTTTTTAACTTTATGCCACTCACCATAATGCCCATTGCACATTATGCCACACCATAATGCCCATTAGACATTATACTACACATTGTAAAGCTTTTTTACATTTATGCCACACATATTAATGCCCATTGCACATTATGCCACACACTGTAATATCCATTATACATTAAACTACACACTATAATGATTTTTTAACTTTATGCCACACACCTTAATGCCCATTTTACCTTATGCCACACACTTAATGCTAATTAGACATTATGGCACACATCATACTGCTTATTTAACTTTATGCCACACACTGTTATACCCATTGCACCGTAATGCCTATTACACAATATGGCACACACCAAATACAACTATTACATATTATACCACACACCATATTCGGTATTATATGTTATACCACACACTGTAATGCCTATTACATAATATGCTGCATGCCATAATGTGTATTGCATATTATGCCACACAATGTTATTCCCGACACCATTTTATGTCCCAAACACAAAAATGCCCCTTACAAATGATGCCCCACAGTAAGGCTTCAAATTACTCATTGCAATCCTGGCACTTCCGGGTAGCATTATACACACAATGGTGCAATTATACATTTTGCACACACACCCATGGCATTTTAGTGCCAATTACACATAATGTCCCTACTAGTTCCACTTATGCATATGATGTCCACCTGTAGTGCCGCTTACACAGATAATGCCCTCACTATTGCTGTTTAAAAACATAATGCCCCCTGTAAGTGCCGCTTACCTACATGCTTGTTGCCAGGGGTTTCTTGTTTGTTGCCAGGGGTACACGCTCGATTCCAGGGGTTACATGGTTGTTGCCAGGGGGAGTTACATGCTCTTTGCCAGGGGGTGGTTACATTCTCGTTGCCATGGGGGAGTTATATGGTCATTGGTAGGGGAAGTTATATGTTAGTTGCAAAGTGGGGGGGTTAAATGCTTGTTGCCAGGGGGTGTTACATGCTCATTTACAAGGGAGGTTAAATGCTCATTTTCAGGGAAGGTTACATGCTCATTGCCAGGGGGCATTAAATGCTCATTGCCAGAGGAGGGGGGACTTAAATGCTTGCTGTCAGGGGTTGCAGGCAGAGGGGCTAAGTGGTGCAAGTTGCAGGGGCAAAGCACGGCAGTGCTTCTGGGTAGCGATGGGCAACCTGCACTTCCCTGACAGACGCTAGATGTGCAGGGAGACCTCCTGCACCTATCTCCTTCATGGCGGTGGACATTTTTTTGGAGGGGTGCAGGGTCTCTATCTGCATGTAGACTCTGCACCCCTGCGGCACCACTTCCCCCAACCTAGTGTCCGTGTCCCGGCGCAGTGGAGAAGAGGGGGCCGGCAGCATGCCCTCCCTCTTCCTCGGCTCCTTAAGATTGAGCTTCACTGGAGCTTCTCTTCCTACACGTCTCACCGCCACTTCTCTGTGTTTTCAACCCAGAGTTTTAAAGAGACAATCATACAGTGTGTTTTGCTTTGAATCTCATTGCCATTTTGCATTTTAGAGGTAGTGGCATGCAAAAGTCGCTGATTAGTAAATGTATCTCTTAAGTGAGAGATTGCTAAGGCTGGGGCCACACATATCAGCCAAAGGAGGCTGTGTGGGGTCGCACACAGCTGTGTGGCCAGAAACTGCAGAACAGTATCTGGCCACTGCCAAATGGATTTCTAGTGTTTCACAGCGTGGCAAAGCTGCATTGTATTCACATGCATTGTAATGTATGTGTTCTTCCAGAAGTAGGCTACCCCGTCATATGGTCCTACCCCAGTATTCTGCCGTATGACCTGGCAGCTGTGGCCGTGCCGCTAATGTGTGGGTGGCTGCATAGAAGCCTGTGTGCAGGCTCCTTGTGGCGTAGCAAGTCATGTTCACTGGGACCGACTGTACCAATATGTGTGGCCGCAGCCTCACAGCACCGATACATCTAATAGAGGTATTACATTTATGATCTCTCTCCTAGTTGTTTTGTGATGACTCCTGAAAATATATTTGCTGGTTTTATTGGTAGATGATAAACATGTAAAACTGAGAATGATGCTGTATTTGGGACCTTGTCAATTTTGGGGTATGGCAACAACCAGCTCGTCATGTTCTGCAAAGTTATCAGCATGCTGCAGTTTTCCTGGGGGAATGGGAAAGGTGGTTGCTACAACTCTCTGGATGAGCAGGACACTCTCAGGGATCCTCAGAGGAGCCTGGGTAATTTGGACCCACACCATCTCCCTCTCAGTGTCCCTGTCTCTTCAATATCCCCACACTAGTCCCAAAGAACCAATTAGAAAAAGGAATCTAGCAAATGCTACATTTAACATATTTAAAGAAAAATCCTTATTATGTATTATGAGCCTTCTTTTGAAGAATTGCTAAAACCTAGCAGGATAGATTATAATAACAGCCTTCCCAACAGTGACATGTCCCTTGTGGTGAGACAGGTGATGCATGTGCAAAAAGAACACAGTTCACCTTTTTAAAGTTTAATAATCTAATATATTTTTTATATATAGTACAGTGCAGTATCCTCTAAATGCAAACCCGTAGTTATTCACATACCATTCTGTATTGGTTTGGCAGTTATACAGCATCACACTATGATAATTTTATTTAAAAAAAGCATTTTGCAAAAAAAGAAATATTGTCTAGACAAGCTATTTTATTTTAACTAAATAACAGACAAAAATTGACAGATTTTTTTTTTGGGGGGGGGGGGGATGCCCAAGGCATGTTTGCTTTCTCTTCTGGAAATCCAAAAGAACCCTTAAGGCCCATACACACTGGGCCGATTTTGAGCTCAAATCAGCTAATTTTTCTCATTTGAGCTGCTGTCAGCTCAAAAGCAGCCCAGTGTAAACGGGTCAGCGATGAACGTTGATGCACGCTGGCCCCGTCGCTCATGTGCTGGTATTACCAGCAAATGAGGGATGGGGTGGACAGCTTTCCATAGCGTCCTGGAAAATCAACCAGAAGGGCAAAAATCTCTCACTAGTACAGGTATGTACTGAGCGATTTTCAGCCCAGCAAATTGCCCCATCATTGCTATCCATACATGTTGGCAAAAATCGCTCAGTGTGTATGGACCTGCTCTCTAGACTCTCAAGAGTGAACGCCACCCTCTCACCTCGCTGGCTTCCTATGTAATGCGGCTGAGGCAGGGCTCAAAGACCCAAGTCTAATTGTTGACTGTCCCCTGCTGTCTTATGCTGCAAATCATGGTACTGTACAGCGTGGGGCTTCGACTGGTTATACAAATTACTTGGACACTGCATTTGCCCTCTGAACTTCAAAGACCCAAAAATTTGGTAAAAATGTCAGCAAGTATAAATTGCAGCATATTCCCTTTTAAACAAATGTAATCATATTAGCACTTTTAAAGTCATATTAATAAAGACTAAAAAGAAATGTACATAGATTTTGATTTACTGTGTGCTAAGAAAACAAGAACAATGCAAATAACAATCAGATAATTAGTATTTCAAAGGTATTAAATAGATTTAGAGCAGAATATTTAGCCAAGAAATGTCATGAAATATACAATGCCGTATTTTAGGAGTATCTATAGGCCAAAGGTTAGAGAAAACAATAACAATTATGGTTACATATATTTAATTTTAAATTACTCTCAATATCTTAGCTACAGACGTAGCATGCATTAAATTGTCTTCTAATGTTTTCTGATTTCATTATTTTTTTGTTTGCGGTTGCATTAAGGAAACACAATGTTCCGTGTCCAATGTGTTTTCGAAAATGTCATATTGTATAAAGAATTCCCTGAATTACATTTTCGGCCTCCACTTTCAGAGAAATTCTCTGATCTTTGCAGATAATTGGAAAAGAGTAAGTGCTTGCATACTGGGCTTTCTGAGTCCCCATAGGGTGCATCTCCTGCTCAAACCCCAGAAATGAGTAGTGTGCTGAGTCATAGGGCACATCTCCTGCTCTATCCCTCTAATGCAGTGGTTCCCAACCTTTTTTCTCTCCCGTACCCATGGATTAGGCTTTTCATTGATGAGTACCCCCTCCTCTCAATTTAAAATATAGACAGTACTTACGAGTGGAGTGGAAGTGAGCGGTATGTGTATCCTTATGCATGTCCTTATATTAAAGAGTAGCGGACAGGAATCGTGCCCTTCCCGTGTCTGACCGCTGGTTGTGTATTGTCTCCAGGGTTCCCACTAACACCTGTAGGATTAATGCCGCTGCTTCCTCCACCTTTGTCAGTGCAGGGCAGAAGATTGCTGATGTCTGAGAGCAGCATGGGAAGCTCCCAGTGGATTGATGGTTAGGCAAAAGCATAAGGAGACACTGATGATGCTGATGACACTGAAGACAGAACCGTAAGTGACACAACATGTACCCCAGGTTGGGAACCACTGCTCTAATGGGTTAGTGCTTATACACTGTGCTTTTTAAGTCCTCATAGATCCCCCACATCTCCTGATCTAACCCTATAGAGGCACCGGCTCAGTAGTGACTTCACACTTAGGTCTCCATGTTATTCTGGAAACTAACCAAATCTCTGGGTAGTTGTTACTTTAGCAGGTACTGTATGTCCATTGTTTGCAGTCTCCCTTTTACAGACTATGCCAACCCAGGACATATAGTTATGTGGCTGATTTTCATTAAAGAAGGATGATGAAAAACTCTAGTATATACAGTATCATGGCAGGTTAACCACTGGCTTACATATGGCAAGTTGTGTATATTTTATAGTAAGAAATCCTAGCATCAACCAAACACAACAAGAGGGGAAGGTACAGTAATAGCCTGTGAGATGCAGGGATCAGTGTGATCCTGGTGAGTCTCCTGTGTTTTTTTTAAAGTAACAATAATTCAAAAGGTTTTGCCTTCTTGCTCATGCCTGCATCTCGCAGGCTATAACATTTCCCCCCAAGTCTTTCATACTTATTTTCAAGAGGATTTACTGTATATCCTTTCTACAAGCTCAGACACGGCCAATAGCGGATTTTACTAAGAAGACGCAATCCTCCACCACCAGGCACTGCACTGGTTGTAAAAGGGGTGGCTAGCAGCACTATTTGGGGCAAAGGTTAAAAATTAAATGATTGGATTGTCTTTACATAAAATTATATTATTTTTAATAATTGGTAGCTATGAAATGAAGCAATAAAAAACATATCATGATAACATAAAACAAAAATAAAATCTCCTCTGTGTTTTACCCACTGAATATGCTGGCCTGGAGAGTCCGTTCCTATAAATGCCCCCATGAGTCCGTTCCTACAAATGCCCCCATGATATTTACCACCCCAAGGTTGCCAGTAGATGTCCTGATCCATTATAGCTCCATGTGGTCAGCCCAAAGCAGGTACAGTCACCGAGTATCAACTGGGGATTGATGATGCACCTGAGTCTTGGTGTGTTAGTTAGATGCTTAGGCCGGAAAGGGTGTAAGGCACAAAGTCCAAACAGTTGGGGGCAGATTGTTTGAGATGTCCCAGGGGCTGGTTCTGGCTTCTATCCAGGTCCAATTGATGAGGGTAACAGGGGTAAATGTCCAGCATTATTGCTTCATTTCATATCTACCAATTATTAAAAATAATCATTTTATGTACAGGCAATCCAATCATTAAATTTTTTAACTTTGAACCAAATAGTGCTGCTAGCCCCCCATTTGTTTTCCTTATCAATGCAGGACTAACTATCCTGTTTATAGCAGCTGCTGGATCTAAAACCACTCTTGTTGAGCGCCTCAAGTACCCTCCAACATAGTGGGTTGGTCCATATTTTCTGTTACTGCACTGGTTGTGTCTTCCTATTGGAAGCACTGGTATTCCAACATCCCTGGGACTGCCAATCTGGACTGCTATTATCAAGGAGCACCTTAATTTAATGCCACTACCTTACTATTTAGCCAGCGTTATCTGCGCTGATAAGGTAGGAGCTTTAGCTGTATATCACTTGATGGCCTTTAACAACCAAAGATAACTGCACATAGAAACCACTAGACTAAAATCATCCATCTGACAATGATCATTTAATTTATCAGTGGGGAATATATATTTTCCCAGTGTCCTTCAACAGCCTAATATTGATTATCCGCTCTTAGAGAACAGTGTTAAGATTAGATATATTCCAAGACCAAGACATTTTGATAAACATTACTGCTAATCACAAACATATCATCTATGGGTCATGAGTCCCAATCACACCACAAATCCCCTATCAACCACTGCACTATATGCTATAATAAGAAGAGCATGAGTGTGGCGTTCCATTGCGATAGTATAAAACAGACCAAAATCCCAGATGAAGACTGTGTGGCCACTCATGGGTCTCAAATTCCTTATTTACCCCAACTAACTCCCTCCAGGACTGATGGATAGAGCCCAATTATTTTTTGGCATTGTGCTCATAGCCTCCAAGAGGGGACACACTGCTTTTGAAGCACATCTTAGAGCAGAAGGCCAGTGCGGATATGTCTAGTGATGCCATTCTCTATAGCAGATTGGTCTCATGTTCATAAGCATGTGGTACTTTGCCTAGCATTAGCACAATCTGACAAGCACTACAGATATGTCCATATACACAATTGTTTCAGTTCAACCAAACAGCCCCTTTCACTGCACCAAGTCATGTGTGCTTGCGCAGAGCAACTTTTTTTGACCAAAAGTCATAATGTGGTGTGTCTAATACACACTACGAGTCTACAGATTCATTTGATATGCAACACATGTATATGTGTGACTGAGTCTGACTCTATACACAACGTGCTACAATCCAGCGACTGCGGATTGTGTCCACGCAAGTTCCATTGTGCTTATGTACACAGACAAACATAAAACTGTTGCATATAAAATCATTCACTGCAATCTCTCTGTTTATCTAAATCGCATCAGGCTGTGACTAATGCTGTGTACAATATATATATATATTGCTCAGTGTCTCCTTTTCATCAAGCGACCAGAGATGGTGAAAAGGAAAAGGAACCTCTGCTGGCGGTGCCGCAGAGGTAATTAGCTGGTCGCAGGAGCAAGCAGCGATTACAATGGGGCAGAAAACGGGAGCACGCACCCGGCGATTTATCGCCGGGGCACACTCCCAATCACTGGCAATATGGTCGCCTGCGACCATATTCCCAGCGATTATAGCCCCTATCGCCCCTGTGTGTACACAGCATAAGCCACTTTTTCATGCAAATAAGATGCTTGTCACAAGCTGCGTGGCACATAGGGGGTTATTCTAGTCCATTCTTTCTGACAAAATCCTTCTTAGATGGACAAAACCATGTGCACTGCGGGTGGGGCAGATGTAACTTGTGCAGAGAGAATTAGATTTGGGTGGGGTTTTTCTTCAAAGTGAGATCTATATTGAAGTGTAAAATCATGCAGTCAGTATTTTCCCTGCACAGAAACAAAATAACTCACCCAAATCTAATTCTCTCTGCACATGTTACATCTGCCCCCCTGCAGTGCACATGGTTTTGTCCATCTAAGAAGGATTTTGTCAGAAAGAATGAACTAGAATAAACCCCATAATCTGGTTTCTCACTTGCAGCAGATGTGTCACAAAATCGGGTATTCAGGCTAGGTGCACGAGGACACATCTGTACATATTTAATGTATATCTTACAAAATCTCATTGTACATAATGAGTTCAAAATTAATAAAAAAATATTCACAGTTATTCAGTGTCGGAATGAGCGTGGTATAGAAGATCTACACTGTTTAGTTAGACCATCAACAGTTTGACACCATAAGGTGGACAAGCATTATGTTGACAGGTTCAAAAGGTTGATGGGGTCAAATGGTGGACAGTGATTAAGGTCAACAGCTACAAAAGGTTGATCGGGACAAAATGTCGGAATGACAAATGTTAACACAAAAATGGTCAACCTTATTTCATATTATGTGGCGGTCATAAGTACAAACGTATATACTTGCCACTCTTTGGGCAAGGTAGCTTCTTATTATCCACGTAGACTATGATTGGGAATAGTAAATCAAGTAAATGTTGGGAAAACATGGGGAAAAAAAGGTGTCATCTTCACCTTTTGAACCAGTTAACCTGTTGTACAGTATGTGTTGACCTTAAGCACTCTTGACAACCATATGGGGTTGACTTCTTGACTATCTAACTAGACCATGTAGATCTATCATCCACATACCGTTTTTCATTTTGTTGTTTGGCTGTTGTTAATTATGAAATACTGTATAAGTGGTTCCAATAGAAAAAATTTATATAAGCTAAAAAGGAACTCAAGAAAAATATATAAAACTTTCAGATATTAAAACTCCAGATGACACAATATATACATTTAGTTATACCTCATGGATAAATTAATTCATGCAGGGTCTCCATTATCCGTCTTCTTTCTTGTGCTCCGTTTTCAAGTTTCTCACTTCTTGCTGAAGATGCCAAATTCTAAAAATGAGAGGCTGCCGTCTGCACGAGGTATTTACCGGAGGGGTGACAGGACAAAGTGCCTCCTCAATGCACACACAAATGCAAGTAAAAAGGTTTCCATGTATTCCTTGTGCAGAATCTCAGATGCTTTCATAAAAATGCACATGCGGTACAGCATACAATATTTATAATATTTATTTCAAAATCTGTCCCCATTAGAAATACAGCTGCTTTTGTAAAGCTGGGTACACACTATATATTGACTACATCGTTCAGTGTGTATCCATGATCACACTCACGCTGGTCATTCTAACCACCACCCTCCCCTCCCCCCAGCCTAACGCTAACCCACCCCTTTTACTTACAATATTACTTGCCGGCAGTTGGAATTCTGGTGTTGGCATCCTCAATTGACGTTGGGGTTCCAGAACCGGTATTGTTGCCGTTAGTCGGGGTGCCAGCGCCTGTATTCTGACTGCCAGCATCTTATCCACCACGCTGTTACTTCTAAGTGGTGTAATATGAATCAATAGCTAAGGGCCAGATTCAAACCTGATCACTGATCTGCAAAGTTGCAGATGAGGGCGAGTGATAGCCGCCACACAGATCTTGTAAAACTCTTGGGCACGACCTGCATTTTTTGGAAACCCCCAGAAACAGGACGTTACCACCCACAAATGCTGGGTTACTATCAGTCAATCTCTGGCCATACTACGTTTACAATCCATACACAATTTCTGTTGCTATTTCCCTTTGGGCATGTGCGATGCATACGGTACACATGCGCAGTCATTTGGTAATTGCTTGTTCTGAGAATTCGCCTAATGTGTGGTGTAATGTGAATAAGATAGTGTGTGGTGTAATTTAAAAAAGGGGTACTATTGTGATGCCACACCCCATTTTTATGAAACCATACCACTTTTTACCGGAACATGGGAGTGTGATATTTTATAGCTTTCTATAGGCACCAAAAAACCCTTTCAACATGCCTGCTTATGTGATGCTACTGTTTTCTGACATTTTAGTGACTTTATTGTTGCAACATCATATTTCACAAATTACCACACTTCCAGATCTACTTAAATCTTGGAGTCAACATCAACAGTAATGCCTGATAATGTCTCTATGTCTAATCTGCAGACACGGCTTAAAAATCAGAAATTCGCTCACAAAAGCAGAAAAAAATAATTGAAAGCAGCATACAGCCGGACAATCTACTGACAGACAAAAATGGCAAATAGAAATTGACAAAAATAACGTGGTAGAATCCTGGGATTCCCAAAAGGCAATAATTGATGAGAAATTCAACTAAAAAATTTCATGGCCCCAGTCTTGTTCTCTCCTTGCTCTTGCTAGAGTGATCACAGTATTTCAAAGCGATCTCTTGGAGGCAAAACCTTATCTGTCATACTCCAGTATACTGTACTCCAGATTATAAAGCTGGTTAGATTAATACAAAGTTATAAATAACATAATTATACAGTATTATTCATGTCATCTTTGTGTTATTCTAATCATTGTTATAGTTAAAACTCACTAGCAAATCATATACAGTATGCGTGTGTAAATCTGGCTCCAAACAATTCCAATATTCTATGAAATGAAAGATTTAAAAAGTCTGAGAATAATAACAAAAGTTGGTTTGATTTTGGGGGGGGGGGTGACAGATGACAAGGTGTGACATTTATTTCTTCTCAGGGCTGTAATTAGATCCTATTCATGGTAGTATTAAACGGATATTGAAACATAATCAATAAGCCAGAGTAAAATACCTGTGGAATCTATATTTCAGAGCTATAGCAAGGAGTAATTTAATTTGGATGACAGTCTCTCCTGTCCATTTGTCAACCAGCAGCTGTGATTACACAGAATAAATATCTTGTTGATAACAAGGCATTTACATATTCCTACAGGAGATAGACTGCAACATCAAAGTATTGTTCATAACTTAAACTTACTTATGTCCATATATACCCATAAACAGTGCAAATGATCCACAGTATATCGATCTTAGAGAACTCTTACAGATCCATTTAATACAGGGTTGCCGACCCTCCCGGAATTCCCGGGAGTCTCCCGAAAATCGGGTCCCCCTCCCGGCCCCCCGGAAGGGTGGGCAACCCTCCCGGAATCTGGGGGACCCCCCTAAGCCCCCCGAATCGCGGCATGTAAATGCTGCAATCCGCGGGTCTCAGAGGAGGGGGCGGAGCTAAATTGGCACAATCGTGTATTTTAGCCCCGCCCCCTCCATGGAGATCAGTCATTTCTCATATTTCCCCGTAATGGGGGCGGGGCTTAATGACGTCGCAGTCAAGGCCCCCCCCCCCGATCGGGTAAGGAAAGTCTCCTCTCCGGGCTTCTCCCGGAGAGGAGCATTTAAAAGTCGGCAACCCTGATTTAATATCTGGATGTACATTTATGTGAGCTCCTTTTATTAAATGTAAAATGCTGCCAGGATGTATAAAAGTATTATATGTCATTTATAAGGATTCTGAATAAGAAGTCATAAAATAATCGGTACTTGTTTCCTAGCACGGCCACACCGATTAAGATCGGGGTGGTCGTGCTAAAAAAAATCGGGTCGATCGCATCGCATGCGATTTGGTCGCATGCGATGCGATCGACGCGACCGACCGATTTTTGACCCGATTTTTTTCATTGAATCCAATAGACGCATACCCGAAGCGTGGCGAGTGCAGCGAGCCCGCGAGGGGCGGCGGTACACGTCCTCCGACCTTTTCATGCCCTACTATCCACTAGGGCGTGGAGTGAGAATAGAATAGTGTGGCGAGCGCAGCGAGCCACCGAGCCCGAAGCGTGGCGAGCGCAGCGAGCCCCGCGAGGGGACGCGGATACCTTCACAGGTAAACGCGTCCCTTCGCGGGCTTCACAGGTGTCCGCGTCGCCACGGACACCTGTGAAGCCCGCAAGGGGACGCGTATAACTGTGAAGGTATCCGCGTCCCCTCGCGGGGCTCGCTGCGCTCGCCACGCTTCGGGCTCGGTGGCTCGCTGCGCTCGCCACACTATTCTATTCTCACTCCACGCCCTAGTGGATAGTAGGGCATGAAAAGGTCGCAGGACGCGTACCGCCGCCCCTCGCGGGCTCGCTGCGCTCGCCACGCTTCGGGTTGGCGTCTATCGTGGGGCGACGACGGGGACATCTATAATGTGAAATGGGTCATATGGACCCATTTCACATTTTTTTACATTTTTACACCATTTCAATGTTAAAATTTTTTTTAACATTGAATCCTATGCAAAAATCGGGGGCATCGCGTCGCATCGCGTCGGGACCAATGTTAATGGTCCCGACCGACGCGATGCCCCCGATATTTTACCTTTCCCGACAAGATTTCAATGTTAAAATATTTTTTAACATTGAAGTCTATGGAAATATCGGGGGCATCGCGTCGGTCGCGTCGGGACCAATGTTAATGGTCCCGACCGACGCGATGCCCCCGATATTTTATCCTAGCCGGCAAAATGGACCTGATTTCAAAAGAAATCGGGTCCATCGTGGGTAATCGTGTCCCTTAAGTAAGGGACACGATTACTCACGATTGTGGCCGTGCTAGGAAACAAGTACCAAATAATCATTATAATATGATGAGTGATATGTAGTGGCCCCATATAGAGGAAACTGGAAGATAAAAACCCATAGAAAACTTATCTATTGCAATTTCTTTGGGAGCCAATTTGATATTAAAGATTTGTCCAATTTTCCAACTTTGTCAGTTGCAGTTACACAAGAAAAGGTGTACTATCTCAGGCAATGAATATGAATGCCAAGCAATCATTTCCCTGCACATATTTAGTGCCAGTTACATATCATGTCCTCAGTAGAGCTGTTACAGATGTCTCCAGTTGTGTTTTTAGAAATATTTTTTTTTTTCACTTTCTGGAATGTATGGTTTTCGAAAATATTTTGGATAACAGATATTTGGATAAGGGATACTCAACCTGTATTCTGTCTTTGAATTAATACATTCACATCTTACTTGCATTTAATACACAGTAGTGTTGTGGTGGAATTATAGTCAAGCAAGTTGGTACTGTTGTGACTAATCCTATGTCTAACAGTACATCACACAGCCTCAGGTGACTGCTAGATGTGTAATAGGTTTGAAAATTGTACTTTATTTTACTGATTATTTTTTCCCCACTGACAATAGCCATAGTCCCTGCGGCTGTACATTAGTTCCATTTTACATTTAGTTATATATAGGCAAGGGGGGGGTACCTATTATGTGGCATAGAGTTGAGGCACTACTGTGTGGCATAATGTTAATACTGTAGATACCACTATTGTGTGGCATTATGTGCATAAGGGGTACTACTGTGTTTAAGGAGGCAAATCCTGGGATCAAGATTGGCAGGATCTCAGGATTGTGGCCCACAAATGCTGGTATTTGAACCCTGGGATTGGCTATTCCAATCTCAGGATCCATGGGATTAAATTGCACATACGCAGTCACCCCCCCACCCCACACACACACACTCACCTTCCTTTACCCTTTGGCAGCCTCGCTACCCTGGCAGGACTAAGCACTCGGCTCAGTCGTGTAGGCTATGCAGGTGTGCATGAGTTCAGAGCATTGCACAGTCCCAAGGCTGCCTGCCTTTCAAAACAATTGTCTCATCAGCCAGTTTAGGAGTAGAGTGGAGTGCTTCTTCAGCTTTTGCCTGTGCTCCTGACTCTGGACCTCAGGGACCCCTGTACTCTAGCTAGTTGGTTGAATATATATATAAAATCACGATGAACCTGTCACTCCCAAATGGCTGTGTCGTTTGTGCTTTAGGTGCTTTAGGGATAGATCAGGTGGCACTTTCAAAGGCTTCTTGCGTTAAAAACCACCCCAGAGGAGTTTTATACAGAGAAGTTATATCCTGGATGTGATGCAAATAAAAGAAAGAGAGAGACACTGAGTAATGGCAGCACTCAACACAGCAAAAAAGGAACCAGGAGACTGGATGTGTTCCCCACAGGAACACATCCAGTCTCCTAGTTCCTTTTTTGCTGTGTTGAGTGGCACCGTTACCCAGTCCCTATATACCCTGGGATCATCCTGGGACCATTGCGAGGGGCACCACATTACTGTACAGTTATACTGCAAGCCCTACGGAGTGCCGCCATACCCAGTTGTTTATATATATACATATACAGTATATATATATATATATATATATATATATATATATATACACACTGTACAGTATATATAAAATTATATGCACATGCCCTTCAGTTCTTCACATTAAATGGACCTGGTGGCATAGTTGCTAAGTGGTTAGGTGTTTAAATCAAATTTACAGTAATGCATGAAAACGTGACCAAATTAGGCATCTTCCTCCTCCTATTGACTGCTCCTTTTATTCAACTGAGGCTGCATGACTTGATAGTCTCTTCTGACCTGTTTTGGCTTGCCACTGGGCTAGTGCAGTTGACTGCTGTGCGTAATATATTTAGACGCTGTTGGTACTCTTCTGCAAGGCTTTTACTGAAATGGCAATCTGTAGAATTCATTTTATCTTATTCATGTTTGGACATATGTGAGCGGTAAGAACTGTAGATCCTGGAGCTGTCAGCCTCAAATAGGTTCTTTAGAGAAAAAAGCAGTGAATAAGTCAATAGATAGGTCAAGTTCAGATATATGACATACACCAGACTCGTTTTGTGCATTTGTTTGAAGTGAAAGACTCCCTCAGTCAGCTATAATACTAGACAATAGAAAACACTCCATTAGAACCAGACATACTGTACCTGCCCAAGCAATAATTACATTATATATATATATATATATATATATATATATATATATATATATATATATAATATATAAAAACACACATACATTTTAGAGTCCTATATTAGATGTCCTAAATTTATATTTTACAGGGTCATCTAAAATTCATTTTAAATTTCAGAAAGCTATTTAATGGGGCAGAAGTTATTACCAATGATCAGTTAATTAGGTTGCACAAAACGACATTTTAAACTAAACTAGTATCAAAGGTACTGTAACTATGGCATAAATAATAAAAGCAAAATATTAAACATATTTTAAAAGAAGCTATAGTAGTAGTCAGCGTGAGATAACTACCTAGGGGTAAATTTAATTCAATCTTTATTGATTTTAAATCAATCAAAAAATATTTAACTTGATTTTGTTTCAGGGGCTAAAACAGACATTTACTAAGAGACAATATTTTTATTTTTAGCAATTTAGAATCAATGAAAATGGAACTACACTAAATATACCCTCAGGTATTTATTATACTGGGGTGGTGGGAGACATGCCCCATCCAGTGAGACCCACTTACGTCGCTATTAGCCAGGTTTTAGCCAGATAATATAAATGCACATGATATACTGTATATGTTTGCCTTAAGTCCACAGAAGGAACTGTATATGTCAGATTTACAGTATAACTAGACCGAGTATACATGTACCGTATTATGGTAGATCCTGTACATACTGTATGTTACAAAATAAAAACTATATAAAGTTACATTATATTGATAGTGTAAAACAATGATACACTAAAAGAACAAAGGGAACTGTGCAGGAGGCAAAGTCGTCTATTTACTAGGATCATTAACACAAAACTGATAATTTGAGGTGCTAGTTATATGTAAGTGGGAAGTAAGTGGGAATGGTCACTCGAGACTCTATGCATAAAGCTAAAAAAAAAAAACACTTGGTTGATTCATCAGCAATCTATAGGCATTGGCTGTATTTGCAACCGACGGATATCAGACATATTTTGTTTAGTGCCCACATACAGAGAGGGTTGAGAGGCAGAGATGAGCTGAAGAGAAACATGGGGATGGTAATGAAGACACTGGGGATGGTGATGGACAGACATGGAACAAACTGTATTAGCCATGGGAAGTTGGAGGGATGGTGGCCCCAAAAACAGTGTACCTGGCCTCTAGATCATCAGTATTGTGCATGTCCATCTAAGGGACTTCATGACATCCTGGCCAGAGTGTATTCCTGTTCTGTCTTGACGAGACAACTTTGAGAACCGTTCTTTGGAAACTCACATCTCCTACCACATCTTGGTGACTCATCTACAACCCTCTCTCTATATAATACATATTGTAGTTTAAATGTAGTTGTATTTATTATCATTGTGCATCTTAGATTTTTTGGCAAAACACCTTACTAGACCTCTTACATTATTTAAGCAGTGAGTACCTTGTTGAGCCCTAATGTTTGGCCACCCTGGCTGCAGTCAATGGAGTAGAAGCCATATCCTAAAACTCCATTCCTATTGGGCTCACTAACTATACTTATGACACTTTTGCTGTTACAGGTAATTAAATAAGAGCCTTTTGAATATTTAATGCGATGCAGAAAAGGAATAATGGGGCAGATGTATTAACCAGCGTTAAGTGAATTTCTGCACTAAAAGCTGGTTAACTGGGGGGATTACGCGGTACTTGTTTCCTAGCACGGCCACACCGATCATGATTGTGGGCATCGTTAGTAAAAATCGGGGGCATCGCGTGCACTAAAAAAATCGGGTGCGATGGTACCGAGGCGATGGCCGCGATTACCCATAGGAAACAATGTTAAATGCCTCAATTTACCCGCGATGCCCCCGATTTCCCATAGGAAACAATGTTAAATGCCTCAATTTACCCAAATCATCATAGGGAACAATGGTAATGGGCCAGAAACCCCAAAAAACACCCCTGAACAGTGAAATGTCCCCCCAAAAGTAGTTAACGCCACCCCACGATAAACGTGAACCCGAAGCGTGGCGAGCGCAGCGAGCCCGCGAGGGGCGTCGGTACGCGTCCTCCGACCTTTTCATACCCCCACTATCCACGTCGGCGTGGAGTTGAGAATAGAATAGTGTGGCGAGCGCAGCGAGCCACCAAGCCCGAAGCGTGGCGAGCGCAGCGAGCCCCGCGAGGGGACACGGATACCTGTGAAGCCCGCGAAGGGACGCGTTTACCTGTGAAGGTATCCGCGTCCCCTCGCGGGGCTCGCTGCGCTCGACACGCTTCGGGCTCGGTGGCTCGCTGCGCTCGCCACACTATTCTATTCTCAACTCCACGCCGACGTGGATAGTGGGGGTATGAAAAGGTCGGAGGACGCGTACCACCTCCCCTCGCGGGCTCGCTGCGCTCGCCACGCTTCGGGTTCACGTTGATCGTGGGGTGGCGTAAACTACTTTTGGGGGGACATTTCACTGTTCAGGGGTGTTTTGTGGGGGGACATTTCACTGTTCAGGGGTGTTTTGTGGGGGGACATTTCACTGTTCAGGGGTGTTTTGGGGGGTTTCTGGCCCATTTACCATTGTTCCCTATGATGATTTGGGTAAATTGAGGCATTTAACATTGTTTCCTATGGGAAATCGGGGGCATCGCGGGTAAATTGAGGCATTTAACATTGTTTCCTATGGGAAATCGGGGGCATCGCGTCTGGACCATTTAAGCCTTTTTTAGCCGCCTGCGACGCGACACTAAAGGCCACTAAAAATTACACCCGATGCCCGCGATTGTGGCCGTGCTAGGAAACAAGTACCGATTACGCTTTTCCTAATGTACTAACTGCGCACCTAAAGTGTGCTAGGGATAGCCCACCAATCACCTCCAGTATTAAGCGGTCGGGGAAATGTATTAACAGCCGTCCAGGCATAAATCGCCCTGGCCACAATGCCAGCTCAGGGCTTATAGTGCCAGATAGTGTCCTATCCCCACTGCGGGAACAACGCTAGCCCTGCTGCTGGCTCCGGGCTGTGCTGGAGATCTTGCGGTAATAGCGAGATCTCGCGCATGCCCAATATAGCCAGACAGAGAGAAAGCAGATTTGCGCATGTGCAGAGACATCGGGGGTGCCTATAAGGAGAGCCATTAACACGGCATAACGGCTCTCCATATCTGCTGGGGGTAGATTAATACATCTGGCAGTAAAGGGGGGGGGGGGTTGGGGGGGACAAAACATCTGCCCCAAAGATCCCCATCTTATGTTCCTTTCCTACTCCATTCATCCCAGTTATCCATACACTACAAATATGGTTCTTTGTGAAACAAGAAGTTTAAGGTTGTGCTATAAGTTTCAGTTGATTTTGTGCACATATTTTTCTTAATGCTAACTGTGGCCCAAAACTGTGGTTATTTTATGTACACTGGAGTGTAAGTTTCAATAATTAATTATCATCTAAAGGTGCCCAGCCCATACATGTGCCAATATGTGTGCTGTGCGTTTTGTACTTCAATTGTGCCGTGCGATTTTGGCACTTGTAGGGGGATGCGATGCGATCTACTGTACTGTGCGGGTGCGATGCAATGCGATTTGAGCCTCTTTTTTTTTGAGTTTATAGTTACCTAATTTCACATCGCATCGCATGTACTACAAAACTGATGCAATGCGATGTAGCACAAAAAGTACTGCCTGCAGATACTTTTTGTGCTATACAATATTGTACCTGTGGGGACGCACATCGCATCCCCGCAGGTACACGGTGCGATTTTAACCAATGCGATGCGTTTTGAACTTTAAAGGTTCAAAACGCATGATAAAATCGCAACGTGTATGGGCACCTTTAGTGTCATAACCTGATGCTTTTCAGAAGGAAGCCAGTTGTGGCTGCTACATCTGTCTATGCTACACTCACACATACATGTATGTGAGAAATGTAGCCAACTGGGCACTTTTACATTACGCTTTTTTCTCAAAGGGAGGCACTCCGTCTTGTGAAGGTTAATGGAATGGTAATGGATATATTGAACAATGGATTATTCTTTGCTAACATGTGTATGAGTATATGTAATTGTAACAAAGACAGGCACATTAGTGTGATGTTGGTTCTCATGTAAAACATGTTTGCTATCTGTAATTATGTCAAGACGAAGTATGTATGTTATTTGTCTCTAATGCTCTTCCAGGCATCAGTAATACACAGCATTTATATCCACAACAATCCGTAACATATGCAGTCTTTGTCCCCTGGGATTTATCTACCTACAGAAAATCTGGTATAATGGATTACTGGCAGTCCTATGGTAGACAATGGAACTAGAGCAAAATAAAATGATTGGAAAACAACATAAACAACCCTTTGTCTCGCTGATATCTATTCTACATCAGAATTGCAGTTCAATAACAAGCTCTGTTCAAATCCAATTTCTTTTAAGCGCACAATGAAAATCCAATTACAATGACAAGGAAAAAAGTATATGGGGAGCATTTAAATGTTTCTAATTCAATGCTACACATCCATGCACCGCGACACATACATTACATACACATCTTACCATCATTGTCAGTCTTATTTTTCTCTCTCTATTGGGTTTTTTTGGAGCATTAATGATTTTACTCTAAAATGCAGGGCTTTCCAAGCCAGGAAAATGTCAAGCTAAAATGCAACTCCGCTCTGTCAACCATTGATATTTAATTTATCATAATACATTAATCCAAAACGTTTACAGACAAGACATGAATTACTCATATTAGATGGTAAGAAAATCTTAGTGTTTGTTTCTACCCATTCTATGATCTTTAAATGTATTGCACAGATACTGATTGACCATTCTAGTTGTTGGAGCCTGTGTTGGGTTAAAGGCCACATGGTCCTGGGGAGGAAAATGTTCAAGGGCCTATACTGAGAAGGGGAGGAGCTGTGTGAGTGTGACCAGGGTAACACACATAGGCAAACACAGGGAGGGTTTCCAGTTGCCTGGAAACCTCCATTCTCCACAGCCTTGCCAATGGTTTGCAGGATAATGAGTGAAATGGAACTGCTGCACATGCCTAGTGGCGGTAGATTTCCTTACCAAGTCTGGTGTGTGTGTACTCAATCAGCATACCAGAAAGAGAGGGATACAGATGGAGCTCTGCTCATTCAGGCAGGGGCATCCCCTTCAACCGGAGGCCCCCCCCCCCCCGGGTCTCCGCCGCTCCTCACTATACCCCACCTCCCCGCTCCCCCCTAATCCTGCCTGTCTCCCTGAAGCGGAGTCGGGCAGGGTTTCTGTCCCCCACCGACAGGAAACTGGGACGTGTGTGTGGGACGCGTCCCAGTCAGATGTAGTGTCCGCTCACCAGTGGATGTGGTCTGGCGAACCACAGCACTGAATGAGCAACGCTACATCTGAAGATGTGCTAAGCCTTGGAGAGTGATAAAGTCGAGGGATAACCTGTCAACCAGTCAGCTCCTAACTTAATTTTGTTTCAAACACAGTCTGTAACATGGCAGATAGAAGCTGATTGGCTGGTGGTACTTTACATCTCTCTGTTATCACTCTCCAAGCTTAGTAAGTCTTCCCCAGAATCTGGTAAGTGGCTTGCCATGGTCATTTGGCATGCATAGCTCTGAAGTGCTGTATGACATGGGCGTACATTCTGTTGACACCAACAGGTCCTGTGAGACTGTTGGCATTTTGTTTTTGCATCTTTCTGTTGATCGATGCTATTAGGATGCACCAGGAGATTGTGTTGATGAATTTGATAAAGATGTAACCGCAATCAGCTCACCTGTGATGCATAAGCACAAGTTACAAGTATGATTCAGTGCAACGGGCAGCAACTATTGATGAGTGCGGCTTCATCTGTATGCAGCACTTGTATATCTGTGTGCAATGGATTCTCTAATTCCTTATAACAGTGCTATAAGTGCTTTGTGGATTTTAAAACATATGGAAACCCCTCTTGAGAAATTCTGATGTGTGCCTACTGTGTCAACCCCACTGTCTACCTAAATCATACTTGCTTACTATCACGGAATGGCCGGAAGGCTCCAGGAAATCCGGTAGGGCTCCTGGCAATCTGGAAAAATGGGCAAGTCTCCCACATTATGCCTCTAACCCACCCCACGAGCACCTCCCTGCTCCATCCACTCACTCCTTCAAACAACCTACTGTAGGCTCAATTTGCTCACACAGGAGAAGTGGTTGGCATGTTCATGCAATTCACACTAAATGACATCATGGTAGCAACGTCTCCTACTTTGCAGGAGTATAAATGTACCATATTATGGTAGATACTGTACATATGTTACAAAATAAAACCTATACAAAGTCACAATATATTGATAGAGTGAATCAATGTTACACAGAAAAGAAAGAGGGAACTGTGCCGGAGGCAAAGTCGACTATATAATAGGATCATTAATACAAAACTGATGATTTAAGGTGCTAGTTATATAGAACTGGGAAGTAATATTGACCCATGTATTGGTGACAGCATGGTAGCTCCGCCTCCTACTTTGCAGTGCCGGTAATGTGTGCATTGTAGAGCGAGCTGCCTATGACGATGCAATCACATCTCTGTGCCCCCGGACTGCCTCCTCCCCACCCCTTCTGTGCGACCCGGCTACTCCCTCCCACCGTACTGTTATGGCCCTTATTCTGCTTCGTGCGGTACGGCCCGCGTGCGGCCGTACCGCCGATGTTTTTACTCTGCACATGCGCAGAGGTCAATCTGCGCATGTGCAGCCCCCTTCGCCGCAGACGTATTTCGTCCGCCGCAAAGGGGGCGTATAGGGGAGTGAGAGGCTTCATGCCCTCATTTCCCTATGTGTACGCCCCGCGTTTCATGGGCGTTCCCATGCAAACGCGGGGCGTATGCATGGTAATGAGGGCATGACGCAACTCATGGGGGCGGAAAGCTGACGTCGCCGGATGTCAGCTTTCAGCCCCCATACAAGCTACCACACGGACGATTGTCCGTGTGGTCTCAGCTTGCGGGAGCTGCCGGGGCGTGCGGACCTGCCTTCGATGGTCGACGACCATCGAATGCAGGGGGCAGCTCCCACCATGGTGGAGGCGTACGCCTCCACCATTTTTATGCGGATCGCCAGCCGTCCGTGTACGGACGGCCGTGGCGATCCGTAGGGTGGGCGGGGATTGGTTTGTGCGGCCGGAGCCCCGTGTGCGGCTCTGGCCGCACCAACCAGAATAAGGGCCGGATTGGCCCTTTTATGTGGCAGTCTGGAGCTCACTCTGATTATTAATCTGTCGCTTTTAGAGGTGACGTTAATAAATCAAATAGAAGGAAGGCTGTGACCTGGAATATCCAAACTCAATCAAGGATTTTGTTTCTTGCTTGGGTGAAAAACGCAGTAAGGGTAATTAAGCATATGATTTCATGTAGGATTATTTTACAGCCTATAGCCTTTAATAATATCTTGTGCCACTTGATCTAAAATCTCCTTCCTGCTTCTACTTTCTCATTTTGTTGAGAAATGAATGCCAGAGGTAACAAAACAAGTGGAATGCCAAGCTATATCTAGTGTAATTAATATCTTACAGTGTGAGCAGGCTGTGCTTCATTACCACTGGTTACATTAGACCACTGTAGTCACTTAAAATAAACTATTACAGAATAGGAGGAATATCTATACTGATAATTGTGAAATATACAGTAATATGAGAGAGGTAAACAAATACAGTACTACTGCAAGATAAAACAATGTGTTAGAACCAATCATCAGTCAGGAGGATACAGTATCATGTATCAATATAAAAAAAGTGTATAAATATGCATTAGTGAGTATACTCCCAGGAATCAGAAAAAAATCAGAAGCATCAAAATGACCTAGAAAGATGTAAGCAAGGGGCAGATGTGGTTGTTTTAGCATCTCTGCTGCTTTCTTGTTAGTATAAGCAATGCCAGCATATGGTCATGCAATAGGTGTATCCTGTATACCTGTGTGATCCACACAAAGAATAAGAACACAGAACCTCACCGTACCAAACTCGCAGGTTGTTGTATTGGGATGCGGTCTCTTTCCAGGTTGACCTATGTCATGTGTTGAACTAGTGACTGTCGACCTAATGACTGTCGACCTAAGTTATGTTGACCCTATGACCCAGGCCCATTGTAGTACCGTGCGCATTGGATCAGAGCTCGAACCTGCCTGCACATCCGACCACCAACTCAGGCCCCCTCCTGGTGGTGACAAAAGGGTTGCATGGGATACATCACATGCAAAAAGGCAAAGATCGCGTGCGATTCTGCCCCCTGGGAAGGTTCCGGACGGCTCAATGGAAACCGGGTGGCCATACACTGCCGAGAAGTCGCAGTAGTGTATGGCCACATTTTGACAGTCAAATATTCTTTGTACTTACAGTACATATACATATTTTGAAAGACTGCGGTTGAATATATTACAGGCACTTTCATGCTGTAGATTGGGCATTTGTATTAATTAATATTAATTTATTCATATTGTGATAGGTATGTAAACACATCAGAGTATATAGCAGGTATGGCGTCCATGTCCAAATGAGTTTATGGGATGGATACAGGAATACTAAAGTGGATTGTTCAAAGTTGCTTAAAATTTGTGATGGGCTTCAACTAGGGTTCCCAGTGGATCTCCTTGTGACACGATTAGCATCCTTAACCACTGGCCTCTAATTGGATACCACGATAATCATCATGGGTCATACATCACGGATTCGGGCCATTTTTTTATTGACCAAAAATGGTCAGGACTAATAGGATACCTAAATCTGCTATATCCAAATTCCAAAAAATGATATATTCCAAAATATGTCATTTTTAAGACAGACTGAGATAGTGACACCTTTGATTCCTGATCCGTCAGTGTACTTAAACATGTTTTATACACAAATAATATATAAAATTACCTTCAGGCTATGTATATTAGGTCATAAACATTTGTAGACTTGGGTCCCATCCCCAAGAAATCTCATTACAGTATGCAAATATTCTAAAATATGGAAAAATCCAAAAGACTTGTGGACCTAAGCATTTTGGATATGGAAGATTCCCCATACTGTATTGCCTGAAACTCTCAAAACAGCCCCGTTATGCATAGCACATCATTTTTGATGTTCAATTATATTTACACTCATTTCAGTGCTGAACTTTGGAATTGAACTTTAAGTTTTATTACATTTTTTAAAAGCAAAATTAAATTTATACGCATTTCAGATGTTATCTCCAACATTCATTTGCATTGTAAATGCCATCAACTAAAAAATAATCATCCCTTAGCGTGTACACTCCAGAAAACCAATTGTAAAATGATGTTCCCTAACTAAATAAATGTAATTTCATGTATTTCATTCAACACGCACGTAAAACTAATAACAGTTTTGTTACATACAATTAAAATTCCTAATAAAAATAATGCCCTTTATTTACTGTAATCTGAATCACATGGACATCACCACTTTCCAAGTAATGTGACACACAGGGGGGAAATGTACTAAGGCAAAATCGTATAAAAAATTTGTATTCATACAGCAAAATACAAATTTTTTTATGTGTATTCGTATTTTCAGGATTTACTATCCTGAAAATACGGTGATGCGTATTCTTATTCATGGCGTATTCGTATTTTTGAATACGAATGATTACAACATTGATCAAATACGCCTGTTTTTAACATGAAAACAACTTACTTTAGTCATTTATTAACAATTCGTATTCGTTAAAACTACGAATATGAATCGTAAAAAAATAAAACCAAAAAACTAGACCTTGATTTGGAAGTGTATTTGACATATGATAAAATTTAACACATGTGATAAAATGCAGAAGTTAGCCCACAGATGACCATGCTGGCACCGTGAAACTACACAAGTACCAGACAAACTTTTAAACGTACAAGACAAACAAGAACACAAGAATTCTTTCAAAACAATACACACTAGAAATCACCAAAAAATACCAACCTCACTCCTTCGCTCAGCACACTCCAATCTCCACCACTAACTAACCCACAAGGAGTTTTGGCGGGTAGGGGGCTTATATTTGCTTGCGTGAACACTTCCTAGTTTGAGAAATCCTCCAATCAGTAACTAGTGTAATGTTAGAAAAAAATTACGAATTCCTATTTAGAAATACGTATTTTGAAATGCGAAAGTCTATAAGAAAATACGAATACGCCAAATAAATACGACTCAATACGAATCAATACGCCATCGGCAAATACGAAAATTTTTAATACAGCAGCTTAGTGAATTATCCTCCGGATTATGAATTTCAATAGGCATATAACAGTCTTATTCATTCGTTTTCATTCATATTTAGAATATGAATACGATTTTTCGTATTCGTATTCTTAGTAAATTCCCCCCACAGCATCTAACAGGTTAATAACAATGTATTATGGTACAGTGGGATAATATGCAGCATTAACATGGATATGAGAAAATGGTAGCAAGAAATTAGAAAATAATGCTCTTGGGAGGCTGTCAATATAATTCAATTCTACACTACAGTACTGTACTTATAGAAGCCTTTTAGGTAGTAAGTGTGTAACGTAGGAATACTATATATCATGTTACCATTTCAGGCTACTTATGCAGTCCTAATGATTGTTACTGCTTAATCTACATGGTGTAATCTTCAATGGTATATCTTATAATAGATGCAAATTGGAGGTCAAAATACCTCCATATGCATTTCTGTTATAGACAGTTATAAGGTGATACACTGTTAGGTGTACACATGGGCCGACTGCACGCGGCCGTCAATACCGATTTGATATAGGCGACCGCCAAGACCCGGACGGGTTGCCGGCATCGGCCAGGAGTGAGTGAGGAAGGAACGGTAGGGCGCTGCTTTCGATCTATCGAAGCAGAAATAGACGTGCCTGCCAATCTCACAGTGTGTACACAGCATTAGGTCTAAACCCTGTCATTCCAACATGCGGATGATGACTGAAATATGATGATGGCCAATAGTGTTTACAACTTCAAACATAACGGTAAAACATTATTAGGATGCCATGGTTTCAACTTAACAGTGTCCATCTTCAGGGCCTGATTAAAGATTCAAAGCGCCCTAGGCTAATACACATGTAGCTCCCCTTGTAATAATGTTCAACACAAGTGTATGGGTGCTTAGGGATTCACCATTCATAATGTCCATGTTTATGTAGCGAAGGGTATACAACTGGCATGTAGGATCTAATGCTTGTGGCGTGTGAAGGAGACTTTGGCTTTAGGCAGTCCGACAGGCTCTGAAGCACAATGTATATAAAGTAATGGTTCCATCAGCAAGTTACATTGGCACAGCCATCTGGCAGTCCCCTCCTTGACCCCCCACAGTGCATCAGGATAGCTAAGCATGGAATAAATTAGGCCTTAATTGTATTCCTCGGCTGTCACCTGCAAGGCACCCCCTCAGTCCTGGCGTTGCAGCATAATCAGCCTATTGGTTAATCAAGCACTGTCTATCATGTTCAGACTGTTGACCTTGTTAAGCTATCTAAACTGCATTACAAATACCTTAAACTTACGCTATCACCCCCAACAACCCAACTATTATATGGCTGCTCTTTACCAGGACCCTACGGGTAGCATGTTATTATCCCAGTAAGGCAAGTAGGAACAGTTCAACAACAAAACAGATCTGTGTCACTAAAGCACACTAGCACATCTATTAAATTGCACTTTGTAATGACAACTGTTTCAAGAGATCAAATTGGCACAAAGTTATTTATTCAGTGATTCACAGTAGATCTGCATGTTATTACAGTGAAACCCATGAGAGTGGGGGAAAGAGAAAAAGCATTCCCCACTAACAGTTTGCAAATAATTATTAACAGTACACCCTGAGTACATGGCTGCAATGTAACATTGTTAATACATATCAAATTTGGCACAAAAAAAAAATCAGACCTGGTTTTGTCACTTACACCCATCTTCATATAAGAGGAGCTTAATATGCTCAACAACTTCTATGGGTCTGTAAAACCGTGGTAGAAAATGTGGTAGGAAAGGGAACAGGATAATAACAACCAGTGGCGACTCCAGAGGGCACAGTCCAAAATTCAAATAAGGAAGCAACACCAATGCCAGTGACTCAGTTGGAATGGCAGTTGGAGTGGCTTCCCTATTTTGAACTGTGCTGCAGCCCCCCCCCCCTCTGGAGCCACCTCTGGTAATAACCCTATTTGCCTTGTGTGCAGGCCGTTTTAAACTTGCAAACAGGTGCACCCAATTCCTTGTCAGATTTTATCAGAATGCATCACCAATGTGAGTGGTCACATTGAATGATCAGGGGAGTGGAGAGCCAAGCCAAGGTATTTCTCTAGGGGCATTGCCTTGCATTCTTAAAATAAAATACATAAAAAAATTATATGTTAAGCACCTCCGTGTCCGAACCACACCACAGCGTGTGCTAGGTTGAGGAGAAAGCTGCTGCAGCTCCTGCTTCCAGTATTACGCCTGGCAAAGAGATAAACTGGACATAAAGTGGAGATAAAGCAGAAGGAGATAACACACCAGCCAATCAACTACGAACTGTCAAATTTCAAACACAGTTGATTGGCTGGTACATTATCTCCTTCCACTTTATCTCTTAGCCAGGCTTAATACATCTGCCCCAGTGCCCCCACTGGGCACCTCCATCAGAGCTGGTGACAACTAATACAAGTAATGCGTTTGTGTAGTCTGAAATAAATTTGCAAAGAAAAGTTCACATAAGTTTTGGGCACAGATCAGTTAGAAGATGGACATTATCAAGTCATTAGCCCACCAGAGAACTTAACAACATTCTTGAAACCATAACTGAACAGTCCTCTGGAATTCACATTATTAAGGTGTCTACACATGGTTCGATTCTGTATCATGGCAGATTTTGACTATCCAATTTGATTTTGAATAACGCACTTCAGATGTGCTTTAGATTAAAGGTGCCCATACATGGTACAATGGTACTGTGCGATGTGCGCACCCGTGGGCATCCCATCGCACAGCACATAAAGTCTGTGCAGCCCGTGCTTTTAGTACTAGATTGCATCGTATCTAGTACAAAAAGTATGGTGTTGTAGCCCATTGTATGCTTTTTGTACTAGATGCTATGCAATCTAGTACTAAAAGGACGAAGTTCATCGCACGGGCATCTTTAGACTATCTTGCAATTCGGCCCTAGGCCAAATACATTCTACTGGCGAGATAGTTAAGATAGACTTGCCTACACAGTCTATTTTTCTATTCCAGAGGTTCTCAAACTCGATCCTCGGTCCACACAGTTCACATTTTCCAGGTCACCCAGCAGGTGCAATGCTGCATTCATTACTCATTGACACATTTGAAAAGATCCACAGGTGGAGCTAATTATTTCACTTGTGATTCTGTGAGAAGACCTGCAAAACATGCACTGTGTGGGGTCCTGAGGACCGAGTTTGAGAACCTTTGTTCTATTCGATACTGACTAAATGGGGGCATGCTTCGGGAACGAATCTGCAATGAATGTGGCTGAATACTGTGCAATTCTCTATATAGTCAAAATCGATAGCCAAAGTCACTTCGTGTGTACACATCTTTAGTCTTAATATTCAAAAGTCAGATCCTTGCTACTCCTAAGAAAACGGCATTCAACTGGTATGTGCAAGGGAATACTAGTAAAGTCATACTCCTGTATCATTGAAAGTGTGGTGTCTTGGTATGGTTTGTTTCTTGCTCTGCCGCTGAGCGCAAATCTATTCAGAGAGTGGTAGGGACTACCAGTAGAATAACGTATATATGAAAAAAACGGCTCCTCTTAAAATTGAAGAGTATTTTGAGGTATCCCTCACATTCTAGTGAAGAGCTGTACTTATTGCCATCAAATAAGATTAATCGCTCCATTTTGTGTAAGATGTTTTAGAGAGAGAGTTTCTTTCCACCGGCAATACGTATTTTAAATAAATAGTGGGAGTATTGGTTGTAAATTTGGTGGTGAAGTACGGTTCTGTATTCCTGATATGGTTTTTCTTTTCTTGTTTTGTCTATGCTGTATTGTTTACATCGGACTTTTAATTTGATGATAAATAAAGATATTATTATTATTATTAATGGGTGCTCTCTGCCAAATAATTGGGTGCTGCCTGTCTGCCAAATAATTGAGTGCTGCCTGTCTGCCAAATAATTGGGTGCTGCCTGTCTGCCGTAAATTACAGGGGTGCTGTACTGGGGTGATAAAACCAAAACGTAGGTTGCATTGAAGAAAAACTGTATGAGTATGATCCAGGAATTGTGGGATGGGGTGCTCTACAGGGGTACTGTACCAAACAATTAAATAGCATTGAAGACACTGGAGTATGATCCAGGTATTGTGGGATAGGGGTGTTGTACTGGTGATACTGTACCAAAAATTTATTGCAATGAAGACACACTGGAGTATGATCCAGGTACTGTGGGATAGAGTTGATGAACAGGGGTGCTGTCCTGTGCGCCATACAAATACAGGGATGCTGCCCTGTGTGCTGTATCAGTTTTAGGGGTGCTGCTAAGTCTTGTGGATGAAAATATTGGTTTGCCCCCCACCACCACAAAAAGAGAGGGAATTAATCTCTGTCTGCACAAACTGTATCTATAGAGGCAAGATGTCATCATGATCCTGCGATACCTCACCCGCATCAGTGTGTACATCCTGGTCTATACAGACTATTAATTCCTCCACTCTGTACTTTGTTTAGGTAATTGCTGGTAAAGGTCTTCCTGGCCCTCCTACCTCTATATCTGTCTGTTATTACCCAGTATGTTTTATCACTGTTGATCAAATTGTAAAGTGCAACGGAATATGCAGCGCTATATAAGAAACTGTAAATAAATAAAAATAAATGGACCGCCTAACATGCCTACTTGGATGCTCATATGCAGTGACAGTAGACAGTAGCCATCTCAGTAATTGTAGCGGGTGTGTTTGGAAAAGCTACTTTTCGGATGTAGTTGCCGGAGAAAATGAGAAGGAGATTTGTGAGATTTCTGAACGCTGGTTCCTGTGCTTTAACAAGATTTCTTCTTTTTTTTTTAAAGTGCTCTACAACATTGGACATTGGCCTTAGCAGATGACTTTGATGGACTTGCATCGTCAAAGTCATGTCTAGTGGCAGCAGCTACAGCACTAGTAGCAGGAAGTGGTTCCTGATCTTTTCATTGTTTGTCCTCCATTTATATCAATACAAAGCACCCCTAGACTAATACAACAGACTAAGCAGCACCCTTGGACTTATACGGCAGACTTAGCAGCATTTCTAGACTTATAAAGCAAACAAGGCACCCCTGGACTTATACAGCAGATCTAGTGGCAACCCTTGGACATATATAGCAGACTTAGCAGCACCCCTGGACTTATACAGCAAATGGCACCCCTGTACTTAAACAGCAGATTTAACAGTACCAGTGGAATTATACAGTAGACAAAGCACCCTTTTTTTGTGGGGGCCAAAACAAACCCATAATTTTAGCCACAGTTGTTACAGACCCTTTCACTGAAAAGATTGGTTTGTTAAACTGTGCATGTCATGTAAATACAACACAAGGGTGGGTGGGAGGAGCCAAAAACAATTCCATCTTGCACCTCTTTTCTTTGCATTATGTGCTCTTTGGGGCATTTTTTGGCACAATTTTAAAAACTGCCATCCTGTCTGCCACTGCAGGGCCAGGTGTTTGTGCCGCCCACTTTTGTTGCTTAGCTTAATCATCCAGCTAGCTTGGTACAACCTTTTGGCCTAAAAACAACATTGTGAGGTGTGAGCAGGGTTGCCACCTTACTCATTATCGATTCCTGGAGATTTCCCCCTCCACAGTCATAATGCGCACGCGTGCTCCCGGAAAAGTGGACATGGGCACATAAATGGGCATGGTCTCTAATACCTAAAAATCTAAAATAAGCTTTTTGTCCATTACACACACACAAATTTTATATATATATATATATAGAAATAGATTTTTTGCTTCATGGCACCACCTTATCGGACTATTTCAGACACCGTATGATCCCGAGGGGCTTTCGTATTAACAATGTTCCCACTATTGGCAGAAACAGTCCCGACTTTTGTCTTAAATGGATTTCAATCCTCAATAAATGTAGCCAGGATCTAATGATCCTGGTAATTGAGGAGTCGGGCAAAATCTTGGAAAACACCAGAATTAAAACCTCAGAGATTCGCTCTGCCCATAAATCCATTCTGGATGATAAAACGCATACCGCCTTGTGGAAGAAACTCCAGACCCAGCTAGCCCAATACAAAACGGATCTAGAACAATTTAAAAAGAAAAAATGGAATACAGTACAATCTGATTATGAGGAGTGTAGGGTGTACAGATGGTTAAACGGCACGGAACCACAGAGACCTAGAGGTCGGTCTAAGTTCAGACCAAACAGAAAACCCCGTACACACCGCGATCAGTCCCGTTATACAAGTGACAGTGATTTTGTTCACGAGGACTCTGATGACAATTCCAACCAGGGTCAGATCCCTTTAGGCCGGTCCACCCGTTCAAATCTGGACCTACGCGGTCAAGATATACGAGGAGGGGAGGACAAAACTCCCGTATCCACCAAGCCTCCATCCAACAAGAGAGGAATCTGATTTTCAACCTCAGCTCACACCCCATCTCGGACAATGAGCTTAAAGTCTTAAACCGTGGCCTTACCTACGTCCCCACTAACTCCCATGACGACTTTAAATGGAAAGTTGATCTACACAAGTTCAACAGGTCAATGCGCATCAAGGAACATTTTCAACACTCTACCTTCACGTCTACAGACCCCCATAATATGTTCCTAAAAAAACATGCCAAATCATCCTTTGACCCTCAATCCTTCAACCCGGCACTGAAATCCTTTGCGAAGGTTGTAGACAACTCCATAACTAAGTGTCATAAACTTACCAAACACAAATATTCCAATTTGCATCCTGATGAACAACGGGCACTGTCTCAACTTTCCAAAAGAACGGAAATTATCATTAGACCCGCTGACAAGGGTGGTGCCATTGTCATTCAGGACACCACCACATATGTCCAAAACCTTGACAACATGCTATCTGATCAGAAAACCTATAACAAGTTGAAAGGTGATCCGACGCCAGTCTTCAAAAATGAAATTGATGCCATCCTTACACAGGCGTTCAAGCAAGGGCATATAAGCAAAAAGGTTCTGGACACTCTGATTCAGCCGTTCCCGATTGTACCAGTGATATACACTATACCTAAAATACATAAAAATACGGTTAATCCCCCTGGCAGACCCATCATTTCTGCCAGGGGT
The DNA here is from genome assembly GCF_055691185.1 of Crinia signifera. Lineage (NCBI taxonomy): Eukaryota > Metazoa > Chordata > Amphibia > Anura > Myobatrachidae > Crinia > Crinia signifera. The sequence goes on along the minus strand of NC_139219.1, from coordinate 69,505,764 downwards.
TCCCTTACGCAAGCAATTTCTCAATTTCTAGACTGTCTTCTCCAACCTTATATCGTTGTGCAACCTCATTACCTCAAAGACACCACCCATCTTTTAAACAAACTGAGCGAGCTCCCTTGTTTGTCTCCCGGCACAGTACTCTGTACCCTGGACGTGTCAAACTTGTATACTGTCATCCCCACATGCACAGGCAATTGTAGCCATGAGAAATTTCCTTTACAGAGTCAGATTTGACAAATTGGACATTGAATTGTTTCTCCAACTTTTACAATACACTCTGGCCAGAAATTACTTTTTGCATAACACCGAATATTATATCCAATTGACTGGATGTTCAATGGGATCCAATGTCTCTCCATCACTGGCAAACATTTTTATGTTTGAAGCAGAAAATGACTTTTTTTTCCAGGACGCCAACATTTATGATAAAATTGTCTTATATTGTCGTTATATTGACGATCTGCTGATCCTATGGTCTGGATCCCAACAAGAATTGACAGACTTGGTCACCCACATTAACTCCCTGGACAGCGCGATCAAATTTACTCACACCACCAGCCTTACGCAAATACATTACCTGGATGTATCTATTTCAATCTCAGAGGGCCGATTGCAGACACAGGTCTTTCAGAAACCAACAGACCGCAACACCCTATTACATGCGAGCAGTAACCACCCGCCAGCCCTGAAAAAAGGACTACCAAAATCTCAATTAATCAGGGTTGCCCGCATTACTAGCGAGGCCAACGCACTGGAACCTGCCCTCAATACCATGGTGACAAAATTTGCGGATCGTGGCTACACCATCTCCACATTATCTAAACAGAAAAATGAGGTGTTAAAAATGCCCAGGCACTCCTTACTTGCCCCCAAAAGCCGTGACAACAAGTTGGACAATCGCATCCCGTTTGTAACCACGTTCACTCCAACCAGCATCGCTTTGCCTAAAACATTGCATTCCTGGTGGCCCATCGTCACGAGCGACAAGTCCCTCCCCATTTTTAAAAACAAAAATGTAATGCCTAGCTACCGCAGAGGAAAAAACATCAAAGACCTTGTTATGAAAACTAATGTCAACACCACAGTCGTCCCAACTCTGTTCAACACTAAAAAGAAGAAACCTGGCTGTTATCGCTGCCCCTCATGTACCACCTGCAGCTTCATGGAAGCAGGAACATTCTTCAAACACCCAGACACGGGGGAAAAATTTAAAATTAAACATGTTCTTTCATGTAAATCACAATTCATTATTTATATCATCATCTGCCCCTGCGGCAAATATTATGTTGGACAGACGATCAGGACCCTCCGCGAGCGTATGGCGGCTCATCGCTCTGCCATAAAAGCTGCCTTAGAAGGCAAAGATATGGACCAACCAGTGGCCAAGCATTTTAAAGAATTTCGCCATTCCCTTACACACTTTAGATGCAAAATAATCGACCATATCCCTCCCCCAGCCCGAGGTGGTGATCGACACAAGATGTTGACGCAGAGGGAGTCTGAATGGATTTTCCGACTGAACACATTGGTTCCAAACGGACTTAATGAGAAAATTTCTTGGGGTGCTTTCATGTAATGTTTATTTGCTCCTTTCAGGAATCTAGAGCATGTTGTTGTCTTTTATATACCATGTTTTATCTCCTTAAGCGGTTATGTCAACCCACATATGTCAGCACTTTGTCTATCTCCATGTCTTATGCATTTTATCCGTTCTCTTTATCACATCTTTTTTAAAATTATGTCCTGTACGTTTACTTTTGTTCACAAGCACAGTTTTTCCAACCAGTTTATTTATAGGTTGGTCCTCTTTCTTGTTTTTCACAGGTTCCAAGCGTCTGTCTACACACCGGGATAGTGAGGTCCGTGCGGCGCTGCTGACAGATGACGCGCCCCCACATCAGTGAGCGCTGACGTAGCTGACGGCCGGCCCCGGCCACACACACCCCCGGAAGTGACACGCTTGGATACCAGAATCAGCACGCTTTCACGAGCTCACACAGGCATATAAGGTACACTGGTTTTTGTATCTCTGTATTCTTCTCTTTGCACAGCACTAATAGCACTTGATTTCGTCCTGATGAAAAGGCACACTAGCCTTGAAACGTTGACGACTATGACGATTATGTTGTAACTTTTTGTGATGCACTAAAATTCGCTTGATTTACAAATCCGGAGAGTGCCGCTTCTTCCTTTCCAGGGCTATTTGCCTTGGAGAACATTGGCCCTTATTCTGATCGGTGCGGATATTCCCGCATTCTTACGGTGCGGTCCGCACGCCACGGTGTTTTGCCGCGTGCGGCCATCGTCCGTAGAAACGCCCACGTGTCCTCCGCATTCGGACGGACTCACTCTTTAAGAACAGGGCGTGTTTACGGACGACATACAAACCATGCGTGTGCGGGAGAAACACTCAGATTCGGCACGGTATTACAGAGTATTACAGAGTATGCTCGGGAATACCGCATCCAAACGGGAGCCAAGCGGTGCTACCGCACGTAAGCGGAGTATTTACGCCAAACAACCCACTATGAAGTATCTTCTGCTATACATCACATGACCCACTTATTCAATTACCTATCCTCATAAAAAACTGCTTATTTGGAATTGGAATCAATTAGATTCCAATATATCCTTACAAGCATGCCTAACACATGCATTGCACACATTAACCCTTACAGCAATTGAAGTGCAATGGTTTCAATTAAAGCACTGACAAGCGTCCTATTAGTGAGTAATGAGTAAAGGAGTAGATTCTATTGGGTTCAGGTGTTAATGGTTGTAGTCATTAGGCGTACGTTCGCCTACCGCATGAACGAGTGGTGTACGCAAAGCAATAGTACACTTGTGGACACCGCACATTTCTGCCCTTTTTGATCGCGTGCATTCGGAGTGGTTTCCGAATGTACGCCCCCCAACATAAGTGTACTCCCCCGTGTCCGCCCATGTTTCCGCCCCGTTTTGCCCACTTTGAAACTACGCCCATGTGCCATTCCGCATGACGCCCATAATACGCCCATATTTCCCGACTGATTGCGGCCAACAGTTTTGGACGGGATTTTGCCGAACTGGTACGGAGTCTAGGCGTGGCACATGCGCGTTGCGTTCTCCACGCATGCGCAGACGGCGAAAAGACGCGATCCGTAAGAATGCGGTAAAGTCCGCGTCAATCAGAATAAGGGCCATTGTCTCTATATATATATATATATATATATATATATATATATATATATATATATATATATATATCAGGATTCCACACTAGGTAGAAAGTGATCCGCACACCAGTTTGCTTAGTAGCTTTTTATATTGAAAAATAACAAGAAAAAAATCCCAAAAGGGAATAAACAACTGCACATGGCAACATACTGAATATTTCAAGAATGGAAGGTACAGCCTGTTTCGGTGGTGCTACCACCTTTGTCAAGGGTACCCTTGACAAAGGTGGTAGCACCACCGAAACAGGCTGTTGGGTAATCTGCTGGAAGTTGGTGACGGGTGTCCACAGTACACTTTATCTGCAGTGATGGACCTATGATAAGTACCTGTACCTTCCATTCTTGAAATATTCAGTATGTTGCCATGTGCAGTTGTTTATTCCCTTTTGGGATTTTTTTCTTGTTATTTTTCAATATAAAAAGCTACTAAGCAAACTGGTGTGCGGATCACTTTCTACCTAGTGTGGAATCCTGCTATATGACATTATTTATGTGTTCTGGCACCCGAAGTTGATCTCTGGAGCAGTGTGCGGTTTTTCATCTGTAAATATATATATATATATATATATATATATATATATATAGAGGGTGGATTCGGCACTCCAGTGGTGTATTTCCAATACAGCAGCGACCTTGGTGCCTTTCTGTGTGCTGTATGCACACTAAATAGTCAGAGTAGGGATAGGCACTCATAGGATTTAGCTCAGAAAAAATGCAAGACATAGAGTCTTTGCTGTAGCAACGTTTCGGTTTAATAACCGTTATCAAGCTCGAGCTTGATAACGGTTAATAAACCGAAACGTTGCTACAGCAAAGACTCTTTGACTTGCATTTTTTCTGCGCTAAATCCTATGAGTGCCTATCCCTACTCTGACTATATATATATATATATATATATATATATATATATATATATACACACACACACATACATATAATATATATATAATATATATATATATATATATATATATATATATACAGGGCTATTTTTCAGTAGGCTCCAGCAGGAACTGAGGCCCTTATTCTAGTTCACTCTTTCTGACAAAATATTTCTTAGATGGGCAAAACCATGTGCACTGCAGGTGAGGCAGGTGTTGCTTGTGCAGAGATAATTAGATTTGGGTGGGGTTTTACACCTTCCTCACCTGCAGTGCACATGGTTTTGTCCACCTAAGAAATATTTTGTCAGAAAGAGTGAACTAGAATAAGGGCCTCAGTTCCTGCTGGAGCCTGCTGAAAAATAGCCCTGTATATATACTGTGTATATATATATATATATATATATATATATATATATATATATATATATATATATATATATATATATATATATATATATATATCTAGAAATGGGCAGAAAGAAGGCGCTTCATGGTGTAGTATTCAAAGTATGAAATTTATTAAAATATATATTCCCAGGTGCGGGTAAACATGTACTCGTACCAGATATAAAAACACTGTGGACTGGGTTCCACAAGACATGGGTTTTAAACCATAGGCATAAGCTGCTCACACTGTACCAGGACCAGGACCTTGCTTGTACTCGAACGCCGCAGAGCTGGGTTGCAGGGAAGCGTGGAGACGGCGTTCGAGTACAAGCAAGGTCCTGGTCCTGGTACAGTGTGAGCAGCTTATGCCTATGGTTTAAAACCCATGTCTTGTGGTACCCAGTCCACAGTGTTTTTATATCTGGTACGAGTACATGTTTACCCGCACCTGGGAATATATATTTTAATAAATTTAATACTTTGAATACTACACCATGAAGCGCCTTCTTTATGCCCATTTCTAGATCTCTTTTGCTCTGTGGATTCCAAAGATTTTGCTCCAAGAGAAAGAAGCAGCTGCAGGTCCCCTGGATATTGGACTTTGGTGTGCCCATTCCCTTTGTGTTATATATAAGGGACTTCCTAACTGGTATTTTCTCAAAGGGACTGACAGTTAAGCGCAGACTATCAATCCTCTCTTCTAAATATATATATATATATATATATATATATATATATATATATATATATATAAACGCAACAATATATACATATATAAAACATGTTGGGCTGGCTGTTTAAAAAATGTACCTAGGGCAGGCTCCAGGCTGGCTGGCTGACTTGCTTGGATGGGCAGAGCATGCTAGGTCAGGTGCAGCTGGCAGCAGGAGACTGAGAGGAGGCAGCCCGTTGCAGCTTACACTCACTGACATCATCATCTCGCGAGCGCGTCGGGGCATCTCGGCGGCAGCGGCATTGGTGAACGGGCTGGACTGGGAGGTAGGACCGGAGGCTTTTTAAGACACCCGGTTTCAGGGAGAATCCCAGAATCCGGGAGATTGGAACAGCCTCCGGGAGGGTTGCCACCAAAAACGTAAGAATCCCGGAAATCCGGGAGAGGTGGCAACCCTAGGTGTGAGGTATTTAGGATAGACTGGAAATGAGTGGAAATGGATGTTATTGAAGTTAATAATGCTGTAGGAACTAAAAATTTTTTTGGTGATTTTAGCTGTTTTTATGATTTAAAAAATAAAAAACAGAAAAAACCCGAAAAGGCGAATTTTGCAGTGTTGTGTTTGCACCCAAACTAAGCCACTATCTGGTGTTTTAGCTGTATGTGAATAGGACGGGCAGCTGACATCCTGTGACATCAGCTGTCTGCCCCCGGCACCACATCACTGTCTAATCTCCATGAGAACGCCCAGCGTTTTCATGGGAACACAGTCCTTAGTACTGTGGGGCAGATGTACAAAGCCCGGTGAAGGGATAAAGTGCAGATAAAGAAGAAGGCAATATCGGCGGCAGGGGGATATTGTTATGGGGATGCGGTCAATTTACCGGCGGTCGGAATCCCGGCGGTCAAAATCCTTATGCCGGAATACCGACCGCCGAAATACCGAAACTTTCTCGCTCCGTGGGTGTTCACGACACCCATAGAGAGAGAATAAATTAGCATGCCGAGCGTATTGCGTGGCGAGCGCAGCGAGCCCGCAAGGGGGGGGGGGGGGCGATCCACGTCCCCCCCTAGTTGGCATTTCGGCGGTCAGGATTCCATACCGAATCCATTGTTATGTATGTATGGGCCGATAGTCTACTACAGTGGACCCTTATTCTAGTATCAGCTAGACCATTCTGAATGTGCAGAAATCTGAGGGTTTTACTTTGCAGCTTAAAGGGGCATACACATGGAGTGGTTTTGTGCAATTTTCTAAGCAATCTGACTAGATTGCTTAGAAAGTAAGCACAGATCTCTCTGTGTGCATGCCCCAAGAGATTAATTATCTCCTGCTAAGTAAGTCAGTGCATGCAGTCAAAATCTAGTCAAATTGCTTAGCAAGTGACTGCAAATCTCTCTGTGTGTACAGAACGAGAGATACTGATCACAATCTCAAATTCAGAACCCCTACGCAACCTTTTTTTGCTAAAGGAAAATTGCTTAGCAAAATCGCTTAGCGCTTAGCACAAATCTCTGCATGTGTATGTGCTCCCCACTGTATGGGAGATCTGTACACCAGGAAATCGCCTACCCTAAATAGCTTAGCAAAATTGGTTAGCACACATCTCTACATGTGTATGCCTCTTAAGAGCTGAGTTTTCTGCTCAACAATTTACCAGTTAAAACAATATCTACTTCTAAGCCTTAAGCAGATGTCTTCATTTCCACCTGATTAGTACTGTATAGTTGTGCTAAGCTTGTGTAAATATCATAACGTGTACTCTTCTTGCTATGTGGAGCCAGTGTGTCCCACCACTGAGACATAAAAATCCAAATAGACCAATAACAATGCTCCCAGTCTGAAACGACTGAAATTGACTTTAAAACGTTATCTAAATTTTAAATAATTTTAAATCATTTTCTGACAGTAGAAATTCAAAGCTGGAAGTGTTTGGTATACTTATAAAGGTTGATTTTTTTTATATATAAATATCAACATCAATATCAACTTATTCTAAATCATTCCAAACACATTTACTAACTTTTAAACATTAATATAAAAATTATATTTTAGTGAATGGGTATTTTAGCCCTGGAAATACAATTTCTGTTTAGCTAAGTTTCTAAGAAAAATCAACCTTTAGTAAATATACCCTTAACAGTCAATTACCATTGCTTTCAACTGCTTAAAGTTGTTGAGTGTTGGCACAGCTTTCTGAGGAGCTGAAAGGGTCAGTGTATGCATTTAACATCGCAATTGTCTTCATCTGGCTTAATTTGAACCTAACGAGTCAACCAAATTTCAAGGCCTTTAAAAAAAGTAAATATGAAATTGGATGTGTGCCCACATTTTTGCATATGCCAACTTCACTTTTATTTTTTTCTCAATAACTTCAGCAAATGAATAGCAGTTGTGCACTAAAATGCAGAAATACATCATGTTGGGACAGCACGGTCAATGCAATGGTTAGCATTACTGCCTCACAGCACTGGGGCCATATAGTCAATTCCCAGAATGGCTCTAACTGTGTGGACTTTGTATATTCTCCCGATGCTTATGTGGGTTTCCTCCGAGTACTCCGGTTTCCTCCCACAATCCAAAAATATACTGGTAGGTTAATTGGCTCCCAACAAAAATGGGACTGATGTGAATGTTCGAATATTCTCTGTAAAGTGCTGCGGAATATGGGGGTTATTCATGTTTATTCGGTCCTCTGTGCATTCGCATGGAGGACCGATGTTGTGCGTCTGCGCATCCACATTTCTGCGCATGTGCAGACATGGGGTGTGTGCACCTACGGTGAACTTTTGGTTCGCTGGCTGCACAGCGTGCGAGGTGTGGAGGAGGGGGGGGGGGCGCTGGCGGCCCTATTACCATATGGGAAAACCCAGCGTTTCATTGGCGTTCCCATGAGAATGCTGGGCGTTCTCAAGGTAATGAGGCAGTGATGCGGGTGCGGGCACCTGACATCACGGGATGTCAGCTGCCCGCCCATATCCGTCCCAGTGTACACGCATATGTAAGTGACTTGAAAGTCACTTTTATATGCGTGTACATTCCACATATTTTGATGGTTGGCGACGATCGAAAGATGTGAGAGGTTACCCACAGCATGCAAATGGTTGCTAAACATCCATTTGCAGCCTGTGCGGGTGAACCCGCGCTGTGAGGGGGGGCAGGTGGGCGATCATTCGCAGGGTGAGGTTTGGTGGAATTCGCAGCCTTGCGATTGAACCAGAATAACCCCTATGGGTGGAATGCAATGTGAATACCGGCGACGTGCAGCGAATCCTGTTTAGGATTCGCTGCACATTCGCCACTGATCGCCGCGTTCCGGAGCCTCACCGGCTCCGGTATTCAACGAGTCGGGGGCTCGCTGCCCCTGACCGGCGAATATGAGCTCCTGCGGCGTATGCCGCAGGGAGCCTGAAAACGGTGGCAGGCAGGGAGATGGAAGTCTCCCTGCCTGCCCCAGAGCGTATGTGGGGGGGAGGTGGGCTCCCCGGGTGCCAGGCAGCACAGGCTGCCCCCCGGGGGTGCCAGCAGGGGACCGGGTATATTCACTACACCCGATCATGCATATGTAACGATCGGGTGCAGTGAATGGGCGGTATTCAATGTGAATACCGGCGACGTGCAGCGAATCCTGTTTAGGATTCGCTGCACATTCGCCACTGGTCGCCTCGTTCCGGAGCCTCGCCGGCTCCGGTATTCAACGAGTCAGGGGCTCGCTGCCCCTGACCGGCGAATATGAGCTCCTGCGGCGAACGCCGCAGGGAGCCTGAGGACGGTGGCAGGCAGGGAGATGGAAGTCTCCCTGCCTGCCCCAGAGCATATGTGGGGGGGAGGTGGGCTCCCCGGGTGCCAGGCAGCACAGGCTGCCCCCCGGGGGTGCCAGCAGGGGACCGGGTATATTCACTACACCCGATCATGCATATGTAACGATCGGGTGCAGTGAATATATGAATATCTAATGAGCGGCTCGGCTCCGGCGCCCCCTGCTGGCTGGTCAGTGTAAAAAAATAAATATTTTTTTATTAAATATATATTCATGTGCTGTAAAAATAGCATGCCCCTCCTCAGAATAAAATTCCTGATTTTTTGACACCAAATGTAAAAAACAAAACACTTTATTTTAAAAGTTCACATTCCACTTCACCATAAAAAGATAGCGATTGCTACTCGGTGAATCATGGCGAAAGAAACCTTGAAATGTATTCGCCATCTGGTCATTGAATAGGGTGATTCACCGTTTTTTTTGTAAAAAATTCGCCTTACAGCACAAAATCGCCATAAAAACCTGACGAATCAGCCTCATTAAATACCGCCCTATGTGTGTGCTCTATAAATAACTGGTAATAAATAAATGTTTATGTTTTTACGCTTAACAAGTACTGCTGTTATTTCTTTCACTTTAGAGACACAGTGAAATATGTAATTTGACCAGGGGTGCCAACATTTTAGCATAAAACTGTACATTTTCAATGCAAACAACAACAGCTAACATCACAAATAATTCTTTTCCCACTGCTATTGTTCCGTATCTGTTTATAGGAGATAAACAAACAAACAAGCACTATAAATAAAAGGAAATGCAGGTAATGAATAAAATGATTAATAGCGGCTATTAGCAAAAAGCCCAAAGACAAATAAAAATTCTCTGACTGCCAAAAATATCTGTTCGCAATTAGAGACACAAAGTTCTACGCATGAATAATGTATCTCTGCGATAGACCCATTTCTGCTCTCCTGCTAAAAATGAACACGTAATGTTAATCTGATGCAACAAGAAGAAGAATTTCTAGGAGACAGGAAATGCTGAGATTCATTATATGGAGTATTTGACAGGTATGTGTTAACGATTGTCACCAAATGCAAACTTACCTCGTGTGACAAATAAAAGGCAGCAATCCCCAAGGGCCAGAAGCAGCACAGCATAGAAAATACACTGAGGCCAAGGTGATCCCTTGGTGGCATCATTAAGAAGTTGTCTTCACTTTCTGTGTCACTGGAATAGTCACTCTGTATAGAACACAAATGAGAAAAAATAAAAGTATTAATGTGCTGTAATAAGACGCTGTCTGAGATGTACATTGCATGTAATTGGAGAATTTTGTACAACTGTTGGGGACTTTTAAACTGTTGGAATATATAACAACAGATCTTCATTCTATCATGATAAACCAACTTAACGTGCAATCGAATGTTCAAAAGAAAACATTAATAATGTAATACATTGATTATATGTAGGGATGACTGGGTTCTGATCTGAGCTCCAAGCTCTCATGAACTTCACAATCAGAGATGGGATCCGAGCCTGGGTCCGAGATTTCCTGCCAGACTCGCATCCCAGAACAAGGCAATACATCCTTATCCCGCTGTCAGATTCTCACAGGTTTTTGATCCTATATAAGTCCCCGCCGCTTGCCGCCAATTTCAGTCCAGCATAGGAGAGTGTGCGAGACGGAACTCTGTCTGTGGTTAGTGGTGTCAGGTGGGTCCTTGCTGTGCCTGCTTTCTGCCTCTGTCTGCCCTATAACTGGGTGCTGCCACCAGGGCCGGACTAGGACCAGAAATCGGCCATGGCATTTTCAGCACACAGGCCCACCCGCAGCAGGCGGGACCCTTGCGCTGTGAAGCCGCACAGCAAAAAGGGGGTGTGGTCTCATGGGAAGGAGGCAGAAGAAGGCATTACACATTCTGGAACACACAGTAATGCCCATTACAGAATATGACACAATCTGGACCCCACAGGCTGTTCCCCTTGTATAATAACAGGACACAACAGGCTGTTCCCTCTGTATAATGACAGAACACCACAGGCTACTCCACCTGTATAATAACAGGAAACCACAGGCTGCCCCCCCGCACAATAACTGGACACCACAGACTGTTCCCCCTGCACAATAACAACACTACAGGCTGCTCCACCTGCACAATAACTGGACACCACAGGCTGTTCCCCTGCTCAATAACAGAACACCACAGGCTGCTCCCCCTGCACAATAACTGGACACCACAGGCTACTTCCCCTGCACAAAAACTGGACACCATAGGCTGCTCATCCTGCATAATAACAGGACTGAGGAGTTAGGACACCACAGGCTTCTCTCAGAGAAGTTATCTAGGACTCGGAGAAGCCTGTGGTGTCCTGACTACTCAGTCCTGATCTCCCCTGTACATGTGCTACCTGAGGCTATATGAAGTGGGTTTCGCAGCTGCCGCCGCAACCGGATAGACACACACAAGCTGCAAGCAGGAAGTAGGGTGCCGTGTGATTGGCACAGGCAGGCTGCGCTGCTTCCTGCCTTCTTCTTCTCCTCTGACCCCTCGTCCCACCCACAACAAATTTTCACAGCATCGAGCTGTTCCGTGGGTCTTCAGAATATTTCAGATTAATAGCACGAATATGAAATGTCACACAGTTCTTTTAATAGGGCCTAAATCAGTTATGGTTTAAGATGCTATCTCTGCTACTTCCTTTGAAGCAGCAGAGATAGCAATGTACAGTATGATCACGCAGGAGGCATCTATTATATAAGCAGATACTTCCTGCTGCAGTAGTGATCTGACCTGCTTCCTAGAATGCAAACCAACCATTGCAGAGTCCAGGTAATGTCTGTGCAATGATGGAAATCCCTGATCTCTTACCTCCTTCTAAATGGTTGCAAGACATTTTCACGTTCTTAAGTAGGCTGTTGCCACCTCCTCCCTGCCCCACAGATGAGAATAGACCATCAATCCTTTTTCCAACATCACAGGACCTGTTTGCCCACACGCAGAATGGGTCCTGCACATTTGTACTGAGAATTGGTACTTATATGCATAAATTATATAACTGAAGTAGGATACTTAGCATATTTCACAGAGTCCAGATTAACGTTACCATAGAGAACTACCGTATAAACAGGTAACAGAAGGCTTTCCGAATGATCCAGGCAGATACATTTTGCTGAGCAGCTCAGAGCATAAATTCTAGTATGAATCAGGTCAAGACATAATCAGACTGATTACAACCCAAAACAGAGGGTGAAATTTAATAGGATGAGAGATTCAGAAAGTGAAGCCCCGTACACATGGGGGCGATATATTGCTCAGCCATATATTGATAGCAATATATGGCTGAGCAATATATTGCTCAGTTTCTCCTTTTCATCAGCGACCAGAGATGGTCGCTGATGAAAAGGAACCTCAGCCGGCGGTGCCGCAGGGGTAATCAGCTGGTCGCGATCAGCGATTACAATGGGGCAGAAAACGGGAGCGCGCACCTGGCGATTTATCACTGGGGCACATTCCCATCACTAGCAATATGGTCGCCAGCGACCATATTCCCAGCGATTTCAGCCCCTATCGCCCCCGTGTGTACACAGCATGAGAGATTTGGTAAGAAATATCCAGCTTTTTTAAAGCAGCAATCATTTACACTGCAAAATCAAACTGGTTTTGCAGTGTAAATGATTGCCGCGTTAAAAAAAGCTGGAGATTTCTTACCAAAACTCTCATCCTATTAAATGTCACCCAGTGTGTCCAGGGAGGTCCTGTATAAGGGTTAAATCATCCAATCAGTACCAATGAAAGAAACAAGCAGGATTCTAACTACTGCTGCAGTGATTAGAAGTCAGACTGAAGCAAAGCACAATGATAACTAGTCTGCACAGCTGAATGATTACCAGGAGACTGATTGGAGCTCACAGAAGGTAACACGGACTGACTGAACTGTGCTTATTAAATAATCTAACATTTGTTTTGTTAAAACCACCCACACGTGCTCAATTGTCTTTCTGTGACAATGATTAATAGTAAAGTATTCACAAAATAAATAGGGCAGGTGCCTTTCCAATTCCACCATAGATCTTGTAATTACCAATTGGATTTATGTGGAGATAGAAATCTCTGAAAGTGTAGGGTACACAAAAATACAGCTCATGCATAGAGAGTGCAGGGTGGCAAGCAGAAGCACCGGGATTTAATGCTCATCTGGGAAATTGGCACAGGGGGTTATGTTTAGTTTTTAAAATGTCACGATGACAGTTAAGTAAATACTTTTTGTTACGGCATTTAGACAATGACGCTGAAACAAGAACCCACTAGAAAAGATGGGAGAAATAATGCATTACATTCTGAAATGTAGCTAAAAGCACAAATTGGGGACAAAGATGAGTCAGGATGCTGAAGTGGCAAACTGTATCTTAAAATAGAAAAGCAATCATGATAAGTACCTGTCAATCACAACTTTGCTTAACAAAGTTGCGCCACAGAACAGTGTTCTACCATGATTCCAAACTGCAAATTACAAAGTATAGAAGTAGTAGTGCCTGACAGCTTTGGAACACATATTTATAAAGAATTCAGAAAAACTATTCATTATTTCACACTCAATCATTCAGTTGTCACATGTCAACAGATGAGTACATTTAGTGCCAAACATTTTTAGGTACATATAATAAATATTAAAAGCCAGTTTAACCCACAGGTACTAAAGGAACATAACAAGGCTAAAATAATTAACTATAATCCCAAAGATATTAGTCTTAATTAACTTTGATGAATTACTGTAGAACAGTGATTGCTGCAGTATAATAATATAATTTGCTTATCACGTAAATCATGTTAGCAATATTCATGGTCCTGAGAGATGTAAAGAACAAAGAAGTGTTCTTAATGTGACAGGTGAAAGTGAACACTATGCTTAGAATTATAGGGCCTACACACATCCCGATTTTGGCCAGAGATATAGCATGCCAGATTTAGCATAGCAGATTTCCTTTGAGCACAAAATCATCTATATTGCTTAGAACGTGCAAAATGTGTCAACGATATGCCTCAGCGATTCTGCTTAGGGATTTAAGCATGCCAGATTGACACCACACAAAAGGCGCCCGATATGCAGGGTCTTGCTAAACGATTTTGCTAGATTGATGGGACATGCTCATTCTTCATCTTAATGCGATTTAGACACGCGGGGCCGCGCATCTATATCGGTTTAGCCCCCACACACACACCGATGTATGCTTAGTTTCTAAGCGACCTTGCTAAATCGCTTAGAAAATGGCACAAAATCGGCATGTGTGTAGGCCCCATTAGATACCTAGATTGCATAACCAGACTTATGATATGTACTTATATTGCCAGCTGCTCATTTGCTGTAACTGTAGAAACACAAAGAGAACAATGATAGTAGTCTATGGGGGTATTCAATCTGTGTCGATATTTCCCGACAGGGGAAATATTGGCACTCACCTATTTAATGCTACCGTTAACAACAGCTTTGAAGGGTAATAAAAATAAATAAAAAAAAAGATCTATAGCACATAACAGGAGCAGCTGTCACTCCTCCACCAGGTGCTATCAGCCTGGAATATAACAATGCAAACATATATGGAGATTGAGCATTGTCGGAAATGGCCGCTGATTTCGAAAAACGGACGTGAATTCGACAATCTGCACCCTTTTTAACCGATCCGTGGACTTTCCGACACTCGACAGACGGGACATTTAATTCCGGCTGTTGAGTTACAGTCGGAAGAATTAAAAAACAGCCCGGGTTTCCAACTGTCAAGAATCTTGGATTGAATACCCCCTATGGTTGAAGGCATCCATACAAAACCCTAAAGAGTGCCCTCGCCTCTTATGGCACTATCCTTGTTCTCCTTGTGTTTGTAACCCTATATCAGTTGTCGTCAACAATTCAATTTTTATGGGTATCCAAAGAACACAGAAATCAAGTGGCGCTTAAAATACAAACAAACAATATTAATAAATATAAATGAATTTATTCTTTGCAGCATATAAGAGAAACATACAAAAACTTCCTCGGGGTATCAAAATAACATTTAATATGATATGATAAATTCATAAAACATTAAGACAATCACTGATGAGAGCAGTTTTATCTATTAACTTGAATTTTGGGCTTCAACTAGTACGTATTAACAAAAAAATAATTTTCCAATAAATCAAAACTGGGTGGATAATTTCTCTAATAATATAAGAAATTATCCACCCAGTTTTGAGTTTTGTTTGTTTGTATTTTAAGTGCCATTTTAAGTGTCGTCTGACAATAAAAACTCCAGGATAAATTGTTGCAAGTGGTAGACCCAGGGGATATGGGACAAGAAGATGAGGTCAAGGGGTTTGTCTTCATCTTCACCTTATTGGCACCCACATGCCAATCCCTCCTACACAAATGTCTAAAAATACTTACAAGAACAGCTGTATCCCTTAGAGGAAGGTAGGGGGACCACATGATGTAGAATGCAGGACTTCCTCTGTAGATTGGAAAGATGTGTGACCTCTCTGCATTGAGGTCACATAATACACAAGCCTGCTGCTCCCATTCCATCTTCTTCTCTTCTTTACAATAAAGCAGAGAATGAATCAGAAATGGAGCACTGACCTGAGGGCTGCAGCCGGTGAAGGCTTGGTGGGGCCACCTGTTAATTATCACTGCCAGTGGCCAATTCCTATATATACAAAACTACAACTAGATCAATTCATATTATACATACAAGTTTGTTATGTTTCGATATGGGCTGAACCTAAAATGAATGGGCTTATTTTATTTAGAAAATTGGCAAGTGTGCACTTGCCGATGCTGCCAGCCCGTCAGGTCCCCGCTGCAGCCGATGACTGCAGCAGCGGGGATTGGCTAGTGTGCATGGAGCTTTAGGCAGCTATCGGATCTGCTTTTGCAATAAAGATATCTGTTTTGGTTCCCGTTTTGGTAAACAGCCACAATATTACAATAACTTTTTTAGTAGGATAAATTGGGCCCTTTGAGAATTGCAATAGCTAGAAACAGAAATAAGTTAAAGGCTACCAAATCTTCCCTTATGCAATGCAATGCTGTTTTATTGAAATGATAGGCCTATGATTGTGAACAGACATGGGGGGGTTCACTTTCAAAGGCACAATCAATCTCTAATGGACAAAACCATGTGCACTGCAGGTGGGGCTGATGTAACGTGCAGAGAGAGTTAGATTTGGGTCTTTTATTGTTTCTGGGATTCTTTAATTTTTACACTGCAATATAGGTATCATTTTGAAGTACAAACTCCACCCAAATCTAATTCTCTCTGCAAATGTTATATCTGCCCCACCTGCAGTGCATATGGTTTTGTCCATCAGAGAGTGATTGTCCCTTTGCGAGTAAACCAGAATAACCCCCATGGTCCCGCCAAGCTTTAAGAAACTGCAAACATCTGTCTTCTACCTAACTACAAGTTAGAGATAGTAAAGCAATGTTCTTTTAATTTATTGTTGTAGCTAGGGATGTAGCTGGGTTGGCAAGAGCAATAGGCAATCTATGCTGGTTCAGGAACCTGGCATATTTTTTAACATCTAGAGATTATATTTTGATCAACTTTATACATGAACCATGCGATATGGGTTCACAAAGCACGAATATAAAGATCACCCAGCATTTCAAAGTTAGAGGTTTCGGGATGAGTCTGAAGCAAAGTTCCATTAATCAAGCATAGTGTACTGTTTCAGCTGGCTAATTCCTAGCTTCAAATCCTTAGCACAGGGAGAACATTGGTTTCTTTGGGCACTGTAAAGGCAACGTGATTTCCTTCCAAAAAATAAAATAAAGCCTTGTGTTCGTTTTTGATGCTTTCAATCAGGCAACCATGTCCCCTTTTTTTCCCCCAAGTTGTCACTCTGACCCCTGCATAAGGATTTTACTTACAAATGTAAACTACTACTTTGCAGTGATTGATGGTTTGGTGGATTGTTTCTGTCAGAAGCTGCTTTATCCACATTGGCGCATCCACTGGATGAGCCCACCGAGGTTTGGAAAATGCTAAACTCTGTGCTTTCTAAAATCTTCTGACGTCTTTCTGTCTCCCTGGCGTTCTTGGTAGAGTTTGGAATCTTGCAGAAACTGCAAACCATATAAATACTGTGACAGAATCTACAAGCGTAAAATAGCAGATACTACAACCAAGCCGTGTTTTGTTTCATTTATTTATTTCATTTGTTTTCATTATTTCATCTTAATATTTAACCCTTTGAGTGCCAACATCTCTGCGAGAGATGTTCAAGATATCCGCTAAAAATGCCAGCGTCGCTCACATTTGTTATATAAATTCAAACAACAAATGTATAAAAAGAAAAAGAGATTATATTTCCTACTGTATATAAGGTAAACATTACAGGTCATTATGGTGAATAAAAAGGTTTGCTTGGCAATTTTCACAGCTATTTTGACAAATTCTCACTCAATGGGTTTAGACTAAAGACATAAGAACACATTTATTATAAATAAAAAAATTGGCGAGATAATGTTGTGAGACAAAGTACCAACTAATCAGTTTTTAACTGTTCGTTTTTCAAATACAGCCGGCAAAATTACATATGTTGATTGGCTGGAACCAGTAGTGACTGCATCAGTAGGCTACAGCACAGACCACACATTGCATGGGGGAGGGGGGCGGTTATCAGATATAAATATAAATGTAATGTGTATATATATATTTGTTGTATCTTCCCTGCAGGACACAGTGATTTTTAAAAAAGACCCATTGGTTTGCTGCTGCATATTTTGGATATGCTGTTACCCATTTCAACTATTGTATGATACATGAGTTTATTAGACCTATCTCTTTGCGTGATTACAGAATATGGAATTTATCTAGCTCAACGCGTTGAGTTGAATGCTTTTATCCAGATGGGACGCCAGACTGACTGAGCCGTATGGAATCTGTATCAGATAAGCGCCAAATCTTTTTATACATTGTACGCATTATAATTGTCATTTTATGGTGGCATTAAAGTGTTTTAACAATATTACACTAGTCTACCTCTCTATGTTTTTTCCCTCATTTATCCATTCCCTGGGGATATTTGTGTGAGGAGAGAAGCAGATCATTGGGATCTTTTTGAAAGAAGCCAGAGGAAAGATCATATTGAATTCGTGCTCATATAACAGTGGTGGGAGGCCACTGAAAACGATACTTCTCTGTGTGTGGGGTGCCGTTGTGTTACACTTATGGTGGAGGGACCACCCTTGAAGTAATCAAAATACTACACTAGGAGGCCCCTATCTCATTCCCCTTTTCTAGATTACGCAGAGGTTTCCCTGAACAGAAACCAACAGAAGGAGCTGCCGCCCTGAAAGAAAGGTATAGTGTGTATACGGAATTCGGGGGACCTGAATCCGGGACAATAAGAGACTTTATACGAGAAATATCAGCGCTAGTACCACCAATATCAGTATATATATATATATATATATATATATATATATATATATATAAAAGCTATGATATTACTGGTGCCTGTCCTTGTGTTTCCCTCCTATGTCCCTATAGATTGTAAGCTTGCAGCAGGGCCCTCCTACCTCCAAGTCTGTCTGTTGTTACCCAGTTTGTTTATCTCTGCTTACAATTGTAAAGCGCAACAGAATCTTATATTTATTTATATATATATATATATATATATATATATATATATATATATATATAAAAAGGAAGAAAAGATAGGGGTGCGCTAAATGTACCACACTGTGGCTTTACATACAATGAATCAAATAAAATAGATTAGATAAAAGCAAGTAACATTTATTGTAAGGTTAAATCCAGCATTCAGTTTTCATTTCGCAGTTTTTTTATGTGCCACATATAGTTCAGATCCGCTGCGGCAGCGGATCTGAACTATATGTGGCACATAAAAAAAACTGCGAAATGAAAACTGAATGCTGGATTTAACCTTACAATAAATGTTACTTGCTTTTATCTAATCTATTTTATTTGATTCATTGTATGTAAAGCCACAGTGTGGTACATTTAGCGCACCCCTATCTTTTCTTCCTTTATCCTATCCAACCTGTACCTTTATTTAACAGCAAGGTACGATAGAGGTGCTGCTCTTAAAGCGCATTATTGGGGCCACATCTCTCTGTTTCATATATATATATATATATATATATATATATATATATATATATATATATATATATATATATAGCCTCCTGTGCATGTATCCATGCGCTCCCGGCACTCTCCAATATCCCAAAAAAGACGACCAAACAGCGGGTCTAAGGTCAACGTTTCAGGGGTCTTTAATTGCCCCTTTCGTCAGGACATCAGTACTAATGTCCTGACGAAAGGGGCAATTAAAGACCCCTGAAACGTTGACCTTAGACCCGCTGTTTGGTCGTCTTTTTTTTGGGATATTGGAGAGTGTCGGGAGCGCATGGATACATGCACAGGAGGCTATACAGAGGTTATCCACGGCACCCACAAACTGTATTGCAGTTAGCAGGAGTACCGGATCTTAAAGGAGACTATATATATATATATATATATATATATATATATATATATACACACATACTCAGCAGTGCTGTTTCATTGAGCAGCCGCTGAACCTGGTACATTATCTCTCTCCAAGCGGTTAACCTCAGAAGATTCATGGTTGCTAGCCAATATTGTATACACTGTCTAGGGACATTTGCCAGTTGGGATCAATATTCAAATGTATGCATTTTACACCAATTTGAATAATTAATTCCTATCAATTGCTCAAAATACATATTAATAATAGATATGAAGACAAGAAATAATGAGAGCACAGATGCAAATGCTCATAGCAACCAAATGGATTCTAAGGTGTTTATTTAATAAGGTGGGAGTTCTATTCAGTAGCATAACTAATATTTCCGCGCCCCCCGTCCCAGTAAAATTGTGCGCCCCCCTCACCGCTGCCCAGTCTGTTTCTGATCTGCTGCCTTGCCTGGCAGAGCAGCAATAGCTTCTGCAGATATATTCGGTACTTGTGTAGTTTCACGGCGCCAGCATGGCGCCGTGCGTCTGAGTCCCCTTGTGGGGCTCGCTTCGCTCGCCCACGCTGCGGGCTCGGTGGCTCGCTACGCTCGCCACGCTATTTAAAATCAACTCCATGCCAACATGGATAGTGGAGGTATGAACTATCCATGTTGGCATGGCGTTAAGTTACTTTTTTAAACATAGTTTGTGGCGAGCATAGAACCCGGAAGTAGCACGGCGCCATGAAACTACACAAGTACCATATATTCTTTAAAGATAGGACCTAATTACATTTGCTAAGAAAGTTTCAGGTATATAACTGTAGCTTAGTGAAACGCCTCAAAAACCAGACAAAGGAAATCCTCTCATAAGCTGCAATGTCAGATCTGCAATTTAAACTTGACTTTCTAATTATTCTGAAGAGCTGATCCGTCAGTTTGAAAGGTTTTTTTATGGACATTAAATTTACTTAAAAATGAAATTAGAAACATAGCACAGATGTTTATAAAACTGCCAGCAACATATGTTGCATAATGAAATAATTAGGCTGACAGTTTGACTGGCAGTCAGTCACTTTGACAGTTTTATTATTACCAACTCTAATGTGTAAGACTGTCTAAAAGTGTCTTTGGAGTCCTAAGTACAGCAATCCTGCAGAGCTATTTATTTCAATTCCCCGCATCAAACCTGAAAGAAATGACACACTGTGCCAGTGTCTTTTCCCAACCTTGTCACTTGGCTGTTTGAAACAGAGCACAGCAAACATGGTATATGTAACATGGAAACGATAAGCAATTGTAACTTTAAGTGTGGGAAGAAGGTGGATAAGACAGAAATGGTTACTGCAAACAAATAATCACGCTCTAGTTACAGCTGTTCTATGATGTACAGTAAGGTAAAAGTACAGTTACCATAACACCCAATAGTTATTCCTTACAATGGCCCTTATTCTGGTTGGTACGGTAATATCCGCGTGCATTCGTGCCGCCGATATTTTGTGTCTGCGCATGTGCAGAGGAGTCTCTGCGCATGTGCGAGCGGGGCGTACGGCCAAATCCCGCATGAAATGTGAACACTCCGAACAGGGGGTGGAGAGGGGCGTGAAGGGCTATTTGGGCTCATTACCATATGCATACGCCCCGCGTTTCATGGGCGTTCCCATGCAAACGCTGGGCGTACGTATGGTAATGCGGCCGTGACGCACGTGTAGGGGGCGGACATATGACATTGCCGGATGTCAGCTGCCCGCCCAGATCCCTGCTTTTGCACGGAAAAATATCCGTGTGGTCTGAGGTTGTGGGAGCTGGTGGACCACTCGGTCCTGCATTCGATGGTCTGCGACCATCGAATGATGGGGGAGTTTCCCTGAGATGGAGGAGGCGTATTCCATGAAAAATACGCGTGCGGTCCGTTCGGCCAGCTTCTTACCCCGTACGGACGGAGTTGGCGATCCGTATGGAAGGCGGGGTTTCGCACGCACGGTCCTGGCCGCATATTCGGATCCGGCCGCACCGATCAGAATAAGGGCCAATGTGATCCCATTCCACAATCATCATATCACACACGCAAATTCTTACTCTAAAAATTATTTTGGAAATACTACATGATTAGCCAAGACTGATCATTTCCGACAACAATTATTCAATGACTAAACTCTCACGGGGAGATGTATCAATCGTTGGCCAATTAACTCCTAATTGATCATTTACAGTAAGAACCCGATTGATTATTACTTTATCTATTTGCACTTTATCATTCTCCAAGGTTTGATACAGTATCAGGATTTAATTGCATAATTTATTTTTGACAACTTAAGTGTACCTGTAGTCAAATGCTTACAGTTAGTATGGTTGTGGACAAAGAGCCTGATTTGGTAGCTATTTTGTTTATACTGTATAGCACTCTTTCTCCAATTGTACTCAAGGCCCTTTACACGGTACAAATGATCTAGGGCCACGTGTATAAAGCTTCAAAAAGTGATAAAGTGGAGAGTGACAGCCAGCCAGCCAATCATATTTCAAACCCAGCCTGTAACATGGCAGTTAGGAGTAGAGTTGAGCGGTCCGGATTCCAAGGAATCTGAACTTCTCCGAACACAGCCCCTCGAGCCGCCTGCGATCCGTGGTCGCGAGTTTCCGGCTTGGTTCGGAAACCTGAGTGCGGCCGAACGGCATAGTCTGCGTCGGATTCTCAGGAAACGTTGAGTCTTTAAAGGTATTTGGCGCCATTTCACAAACGCTTCCGAACAGCGCACAGCTCTGTGGGTTCTCTTATGCTGGGTCTTGTGGTGCTGGTTATTGTGGTGCACTGCTTGGTCTTGTGGTGCTGGGTCTTTTGCTAGCCTGGTGTCTTTTTAAGGTCCCAGGCATAAATTATAGTCTATAATATATACAGTATAGTCAGCATCAGTTGTAGTACTATTTTACCGTGTATGTTTCGGGTTGTGTGTCAGACAGACTGTCAGTCTGTATAGTGCTGGGCAGAGGCTGGGTCAGTCAGTGTAGTGTAATGTACAGGCAGGCAGGCTGTGTCAGTCAGTGTGTCTACTATAATAATTGTACTGCACTGCACTGCACCCCTACACCATAGTGAGATACTGTCACAAGCTCTGTGTGTGATTGTTCTGCCTCCTTGCAGTTTTGGACAAGCTGCATCCTCAAAAAAATAAAATAAAAAAGATATAGTTTGCTCTTGTTTATTTACATTGTTTGTGTGCACTGCGCTGCACCCCAGATATGTGAATTGTGATCTGTGAATTTAAAAATGGATAACAAACAGTTTAAAGGACCAAATACTCCTGCTCCTGCTTCCATCATTCATGGTGACAATTTAATGTTATCTACTATTGCCGTCGCTGATGCTCAAATATGGAGGCCCTTGTACAGGCTGCCTTTGTATTACTTAAGCTGCCCACACTCCAGTGTGTACTCGGAGAGAGTCTTCTGCACAGCTGGGAACCTTGTGAGTGAGCAGCGTCAGAGGCTGCTTCCTCAAAATGTAGAAAAAATTATGTTCATAAAAATGAACTACAAGTTTCACAAGGAAGACCTTTCCCACCAATTCCATCGCAAAACAGAGACATCGCTAATGGAGGATTCCAGCAGTGATGAACTGATATTGTGTGATGATGATGAGAAGCATGTACAGTACACACTGATGAGAGTGAGGATTAGGATGGTGAATGATGACATCAGTCAATCTGTAACTTTTTGTGGGGGCCCAAACGAACCAGTCATTTCAATCACAGGTTTGGCTTGTCCCTCTGACTGAAATGACTGGGTTGTGTTCAAGTGCATGTCCTTTTTTACAATCTAAGGGTGGGTAGGTAAGCCCAGGGACAATTCCATCTTGCATCACCATTCATTAATCCCACTGCTGGGAGTCATTGATATGTAACAAACTACCATCTGTTTGTGCTGAGGCTCTGTCACCTAGCATAATATTAATAACCAGGTCAGCTTGCTGCAGACCTTGGCCTAAATTGAATGAAAACAACATTGTGAGCTGTAAAGTGGTCAAAATTGTCTGGAAAGGGCTAGAAATTAATATTATTGAGGTTAACATTACTCTAGGAACAAAAAAACCCACAAAAATTACGTGAGTTGGGTGTGTTCTGACATTTTTTTAAAAACCGCCCAAATCCAAAGCCCTTCACTGCCGCTTGATAAATCCAACTCCTAATCCCGGTGACGAATCCAAATCTCCTGCAGAATGCAGAATGGTAGGCAACTATTATTTTTTATATATAGATATATATATCTTGGTAGACTTATGGTGTGTACACACGGTCAGATGTGCCTTCAGATACTATCCACGATCCGATCAGATCAGATCGTGGATAGTATCTGAAGGCACATCCGATTTGCATACAATCTTGACTATATAGTGCAGATCTGCACTATATAGTCAAGGCAGACAAGACTTTCTGCCTTGCGATACGTGAACGCGCATCGGAATCGGATCGGGATCTGAAGGGTTAAAACCCTTGCGATCTGCATCCGATTCCGATCCGATGTTGACTATATCATCCACATCGGAAGGCAAAAAGTACCTTGTACACACCATTAGACTTGATTTACTGTGTGTGTGCATAAGAAGACTGGGAAAGTAAATAATGTCCTATTGTGGTGCACTAATGCACAGTATCATATAATAATGATAAATTAATGTACCACAATTGGACATTCTTTTCATTCCCAGTCTTCTTATAATAGTTATTGTCCAGTGGTAGCACACCCCAGAAAACTGACTCATGATCTGTGTAGATAGACACCAATAAAGGGGTACTTTATAAGTGATTAGTATCTGTGCGATTGACAAACCCAGGCAAATACACCCGTGTATGTGTGTGTATATACTCTGTAAGTGCATTTCCATGTGGCTCTGTACAATCCAATAGTCCTATCAGCAGATGTGAGATAGTTTGAGTATATGCCTTAAAACACCCTGTTTTGGGTTGTTTCCTACCTGTCCCCCTGTGTAATATAAGTGGAAAGAGAATAATGTGGGGTATACTGTAGATGTGATGTGCCGCACAGCCACCACCAACTGCCGCCCACATGCCATATTTGTATCCTCAGTGCAGAGCAATATCACTGGCATTTCCTGGGCAGCAGCTGAAGTGGACACAGGAGAAAAGGCCTCTCACGTGAGATCTATTTGCAGG
The DNA here is from genome assembly GCF_055691185.1 of Crinia signifera. Taxonomy (NCBI): domain Eukaryota; kingdom Metazoa; phylum Chordata; class Amphibia; order Anura; family Myobatrachidae; genus Crinia; species Crinia signifera. The sequence goes on along the minus strand of NC_139219.1, from coordinate 69,481,188 downwards.
CTATAATTTGCTGCCAGTAAGTCTCCTAGTGAGTTACTAGTGAGCGGAGCTCAGCGCACAATTACATCTGTGTTTTTTCTTTCTCTTTTTTTCCCTTTTTTTATTTTTTTATTTGATCACCTTCTGCCTCCGACTACAATGAGCCACCGAGAGTTGTCCCAGCCAATTGGAAATGAAGGTCAGTAAAATGATTGTTCAGTAAATTAGATGTTAGACCAATGTCTCATCTCTAGCAGTTGTCCTTTGTAGTGGGAGGGATTATAGCAGCAGTGTTTGGCCAGTGTCCTTGTGTTACTGCCTGGCACCTCCCATGCTGTTAGTCAGTTACAGATCAGGAACCGCTAAACTTTTAGGCCCGCATCCATACACTCATACTGCTGCAGCTCTGTTTTTCAGTTATATCATAACATGATATATAAATCATGTTATTGCTGGAAGCCTTGTTGTACACCAGCAATATCTGATCTCTACATGTTACATATCACTAAAAGTACAAAGTCCTGTCTCCTTGCGCTAGGAGTGTCCAAAAATTCTTCGAATCTCAGATGTGGAGATATGAAAAATAAAAAGAAGAAAATGTACAAAGATGTGAATTCTTCGTTTGCATATAGTGTGAATCTCCCAAGATGTGTGGGGGGACAATCAGAAGAGGTTGTGTTCCCAACAGGTTCCAGTTGATCCACCAAGGGGAATCTTTTACGGGGTCACCCCACAAGTGCCTTATTGACAAATGCTTACATGTATGCTTACATAAACACGTTGGGGCGACTCATATAAAGGTATCTTTCTCAGATCTATGATATCCCAAAGCTCCAAAGATTTCCTCCAAGTTCCAGTTGTGAGTATATGGAACAAAGTAGAAACCAGATATAATGAGTTATCAATGAATATTAATATCCCAACATGTGTAAAGGACCAATCAGAAAAGGTGTATTCCCATAGTTTCCAAACGATCCAAATGCAAGGGGTCTTTAAGGGATCACCCCACTCGTGCCTTATGTAAACAAATGCTTACACGTATGCTTACATAAACAAAATAGGGTGACTCATATAAAGGTATCTTTCTCCAGATGAAATAAACTCTCCAATATTCCAGATAAAAAAACGAGGTACTTGTGTATTTTGGCGGCGCCCACGATGAGGATCGCGTCCATCGTGTGTGAAAAATCGGGTCCATCGGGTCCATCGCGTCGCGTCGTGTGCATTAACATGGCACACGACGCGACCGACGCGATGGACCCGATTTCTCCATAGGCTTCAATGTTAAAATATTTTAACATTGAAATCGTGTCGGTCGCGTCGGTCTTGTGCCATTATAATGGCACAAGATAAGATGGACTTGATAAAGTCCATTTTACATGGAATAAAATGGGAAATGGGCCAATATGGCCCATTTCTCATTGTATATGGCCCCGTCATGTCCAAATATAAATGCCCCCCATTGTCAGCGGCACCCCAGTATTGACGCCAACCCGAAGCGTGGCGAGCGTAGCGAGCCCGCGAGGGGCGGCGGTGCGCGTCCTCCGACCTTTTCATACCCCTACTATCCACGTCGGCGTGGAGTTGAGAATAGAATAGTGTGGCGAGCGCAGCGAGCCACCGAGCCCGAAGCGTGGCGAGCGCAGCGAGCCCCGCGAGGGGACGCGGATACCTTCACAGGTAAACGCGTCCCTTCGCGGACTTCACAGGTGTCCGCGTGGCCACGGACACCTGTGAAGCCCGCGTGGGGACGCGGATACCTGTGAAGGTATCCGCGTCCGCTCGCCACGCTTCGGGCTCGGTGGCTCGCTGCGCTCGCCACACTATTCTATTCTCAACTCCACGCCGACGTGGATAGTAGGGGTATGAAAAGGTCGTAGGACGCGTACCGCCGCCCCTCGCGGGCTCGCTACGCTCGCCACGCTTCGGGTTGGCGTCAATACTGGGGTGCCGCTGACAATGGGGGGCATTTATATTTGGACATGACGGGGCCATATACAATGAGAAATGGGCCATATTGGCCCATTTCCCATTGTTTTCTATGTTAGATGGATTTTAACAACTACATTTGATCTTGTGCCATTATAATGGCACAAGTCCGACGCGACCGACAGTATTTCAATGTTAAAAATATTTTAACATTGAAGCCTATGGAGAAATCGTGTCGGTCGCGTCGGTCGCGTCGTGTGCCTTAACTTTAAGGTACAGGACGTGACGCGATGGACCCGATTTCTCCATCGGGTTCAATGTTAAAAATATTTTAACATTGAAGCCTATGGAGAAATCGGGTCCATCGCGTCGCGTCCTGTGCCTTAAAGTTAAGGCACACGATGCCCACGACGGGCGCCACCAAAATACACAAGTACCAAAAACGATTTAATATTCCACAAGTAGTAAAAAAGAGGCTCACATTCCTTCCAGTCAAACAAATCTCACACTAGTTGGTACCCGGGTAAAGTGCGGACATAACTGTATAGGAGCGATATGCCTCTCAAAAAACAACAATAGACACTTAGAATCAACGCGTTTCAGCACTCTGCGGTGCCTTTATCAAGATGTGTCTAAATGAGAAAACATTTTAAAAGTAAATTTAAAATGCCAAACAAGAAAGGTGGTAAAAAATATATATAAAGATTTAAAATAGCGCACATACCAATGGCAGGTCCTCCGTTTGTATATTTCTGTGGGGGACTGTCTCCACAGTTCCCTCCACGTGAAGTCAGAAGACCGGCAGAAACGCCAGAACCCATCTTCCGCCTTTATGACGGCGCCGAGACCGGAAGTACGCATACGCGTCACTTCCGCATTCAGCGTCCGTCTTGTGTGCGGCTCCCTATCTGGTCCGCTATACCAGACACATTCGTTCCTGGCTATTTGTATGTATATAGCGGCGGCTACTTTACTGCAGTTTACATATCTTTCCGCTGAACGTCTGTCATAAAAATATATATAGACACAGCGGCGGCCATGTTGGATACTGGCATCTTGGGAAAGATATGTAAACTGTAGTAAAGTAGCCGCCGCTATATACATACAAATAGCCAGGAACGAATGTGTCTGGTATAGCGGACCAGATAGGGAGCCGCACACAAGACGGACGCTGAATGCGGAAGTGACGCGTATGCGTACTTCCGGTCTCGGCGCCGTCATAAAGGCGGAAGATGGGTTCTGGCGTTTCTGCCGGTCTTCTGACTTCACGTGGAGGGAACTGTGGAGACAGTCCCCCACAGAAATATACAAACGGAGGACCTGCCATTGGTATGTGCGCTATTTTAAATCTTTATATATATTTTTTACCACCTTTCTTGTTTGGCATTTTAAATTTACTTTTAAAATGTTTTCTCATTTAGACACATCTTGATAAAGGCACCGCAGAGTGCTGAAACGCGTTGATTCTAAGTGTCTATTGTTGTTTTTTGAGAGGCATATCGCTCCTATACAGTTATGTCCGCACTTTACCCAGGTACCAACTAGTGTGAGATTTGTTTGACTGGAAGGAATGTGAGCCTCTTTTTTACTACTTGTGGAATATTAAATCGTTTTTTTATCTGGAATATTGGAGAGTTTATTTCATCTGGAGAAAGATACCTTTATATGAGTCACCCTATTTTGTTTATGTAAGCATACGTGTAAGCATTTGTTTACATAAGGCACGAGTGGGGTGATCCCTTAAAGACCCCTTGCATTTGGATCGTTTGGAAACTATGGGAATACACCTTTTCTGATTGGTCCTTTACACATGTTGGGATATTAATATTCATTGATAACTCATTATATCTGGTTTCTACTTTGTTCCATATACTCACAACTGGAACTTGGAGGAAATCTTTGGAGCTTTGGGATATCATAGATCTGAGAAAGATACCTTTATATGAGTCGCCCCAACGTGTTTATGTAAGCATACATGTAAGCATTTGTCAATAAGGCACTTGTGGGGTGACCCCGTAAAAGATTCCCCTTGGTGGATCAACTGGAACCTGTTGGGAACACAACCTCTTCTGATTGTCCCCCCACACATCTTGGGAGATTCACACTATATGCAAACGAAGAATTCACATCTTTGTACATTTTCTTCTTTTTATTTTTCATATCTCCACATCTGAGATTCGAAGAATTTTTGGACACTCCTAGCGCAAGGAGACAGGACTTTGTACTTTTTGTCTATCCACCCTTGGATGGTCCGGTGACCATCATATTTCTGTCTTGTGCAGCTTGGAGATTACAGCGCCATAGGTGAAATTGTTTCTTTTTCTTGCATGTTACATATCACTATTTGTTATATCTACAATATATGAAATATTGTTTTAGATGGACCCAGCCAGAAGAGGAGGAAATGAGCCCAGTGTCAGTGAACATCAGGCAGTGAGACTGGAACTCCCCATGCTGAAAAGACTCATGCGGTGTCTCCCCACCTACAGCAGGCGCACCATTGTGGAAGGAGAGGAACCAGAGTACTGCACCATCTGCATCTCTGACATTGAGGTAGGTACAAAAATGGCTGTATCACACTGTAACCACACCTTCCATGTTCCCTGTCTTACAGAATGGCTACAGTTTAACAACACCTGCCCTCTGTGCCGCGCTCGACTCTTCAAGCTGGATGTTTTCTCCTACTTTATTAATAAGACTTGTCACTGATCCCTCCAGTTCTACAATCATTGTTACACATTTACAGTGTATTTCTCTTTATTTTCTGTTTTGAAACTGGAAAGAATTGACACCCCACAAAAAAACGACATTTAGCAGCCACCTCATGGGTGTGTTGGAAGAGCTGCTAAGCTGATAATTATTTTTACAGTGTTGACAATTAAATCCAACTTATTGATAATTTAATAATTTGAACAATTAAATGCGTGTATCACCAATATGTCTCCAAGTCATTATTTTACATACGCTTATTATTGTTTTACATGTGTATAAATGTGGGCTGACATTAGCTGATGCAGTATAACATAATAATTTTATCATCATTTATAGAGCTCCAAAATGCTGTATGACATGATAGTGTGGGTCAGTGTCACAGGTCTTGCAATACATCTTGGAATTAACACCACATGAGCTACAGAAAAACAGTGTAGGCAGAATTTCCCAAATTCTACAGTTACTGTCCAGGTTTTAAGGATGTCCATGTGAGAGCACAGGTGACTTAATTACATCAGTCAATTGAATGTAAACATCTGGATTCAAGCCTGGATATCCTTATAACCTGGACTGTGAAGGTGCCCATACTGATGGAGCCAGCCCGCTAGCGTGACATATCCATAGTGCCGGCGGAGGCCGGTAGGGGTGTGACCGGTGGACTGGGCTGTGTGAGCATCTCGCTTTCACGTCCCACTTACTCGGCGGCAGGGAACGGGACCCAGGTGCTTCCCTGCCTGTCTCCGCTTCAGGGAGACAGACAGGGGGCAGTATCGAGTGGGCAGAGAGCTGGGGAGATGGCTGCAGGGCTTCCAACAGAATGGGGCGTGCGAGCGTCAAAAGGGGTTTTTCACTGTTTTTTGAGCTGACATGTGCCGACAAGCGGTATTTCATGCCCTGGCATCCACTAAGTCGTGGTGGGAGAATAAAATAGTGTGCCAAGCCAAGTCCATGTCGACTGTGTTGACATTTGGGTCAAAACACAGTGAAAAACTCCATGTTGACCTTTTGACTGTCGACCTAGACACTGTCGAACTAACAACCTGTCGAACTACTGACCTTTCGAACTAATGACCATTCAACCTAGAACCATGTCGACCTTTTCACATGTCGACCTAAACCCATATCGACCTTTTCCCATGTCGACCTAATGACTGTCGACCATCATGCTGTAGACCCAATGATCCCAACACTTTCAGCCTTAGCACAAGGCAGTAAAGTAAATCAGGCTTCTCCGCACGCCCACAACTACGGCCACTTTGCATGCAACTGAGAACCAGCCCCTTAGGGGGACAATCATTTAGCTACTGTATGTGTTTACAGTCATTTGTTTCACTGTGCTCAATTAATTTTGATGCATTGTATTGCAAGACACATAATAATCTACCAGTAAATTGTGGGCGCTGTTAAATAATATGTAACAATAAGCTCCAATAGTTGCTGTGTGGAAGTCATGCAGATATGCTCCTGTGTGGTGCAGTCATGCTGTTTTACAGCTCTAAATGGGTTTCTCATCAGAGATGCCTGATGTTACTTTGCTGCTGAGAGGCATGCTGGTTATAACTGCTTAGTGACACAGCAATAGTTGCTCATCGAAAATTCACACGATCAGAGACAGATATATAGGAAAATGGAATAATACACCCTCCTAGCTCAATCAAAAGACAGCCTTTGGCACCAGACCAATGGCAGTGGCACCAAACAATAAGAAAAAAAGGTACTTGTGTATTTTGGCGGCGCCCATCGCATCGCATACCATAACGCAAACGATGGTATGCGATGCGACGCGATATCGTACGATAGTGCACGATGGCATACAATTTTGAAATTGTATGCCATTGTACATGGCATACAATGCCATATGATGCGATGCAATGCGATTAAACATTGTATAAGCACCCTAATGGGTGCTTATACAATGTTAAGCACCCAAATGGGTGCTTACAATGTTAAATGCTCCCCCACGCCACCCCCCCACTATAAACGTGAACCCGAAGCGTGGCGAGCGCAGCGGTACGCGTCCTACGACCTTTTCATACCCCCACTATCCACGTCGGCGTGGAGTTGAGAATAGAATAGTGTGGCGAGCGCAGCGAGCCCCCGAGCCCGAAGCGTGGCGAGCGGACGCGGATACCTTTGAAGCCCGCGAAGGGACGCGTTTACCTGTGAAGGTATCCGCGTCCCCTCGCAGGGCTCGCTGCGCTCGCCACGCTTCGGGCTCGGTGGCTCGCTGCGCTCGTCACAATATCCCATTAAGGTGCTTATACAATGTTTAATCGCATCGCATCGTATGGCATTGTATGCCATGTACAATGGCATACAATTTCAAAATTATATGCCATCGTGCACTATCGTGCTTATACGATTTTTGATCGTATAGGGGGTCAAAATCGCATCGCATCGTATGCCATCGGGTGCATGGCATGCGATACGATGCGATCTGTTCGTCGTACGACGGACATCGGGGGCGCCGCCAAAATACACAAGTACCGAAAAAAAAAAAACATAAAAAATTACAAATAAAAGATAGGAAATATATATAATAAAATATATATGTTTTTCAGGATAATAACCCAAAAAAAGAAAAAAAGGTACTACAGGTATAGTGTGATACCGTATTTATAAGGTGTTACGGTATAACACTATTGTACACTATTGTACCTTTCTTTTCTTTTCATATTTGCTAAAAGACATCCAGCGCCCTGGAAACTCTCCGAATCTTGTGTGGTATTGTATATGAGATTTGAAGTGGTTCTTCAATTTTTTGGGAAGGGGTTACTGAGGCTGCTAATAGCGCACAATATATTAGTCTGAAGCTTGTTTTTGTTTTAAGTTACCAAGATGGAAGTTATTTTTTCACATGAAATGTTGCTATGGGCAACCAATCAGAATCTACTTATTATTTATTTAGCACCTTCTAGAAAATGTTAGATAGTATCTGATTGGTTGCCCATAGCAATATCCCATCTGAAATAGATTTCCCCTCTTAGTAAATTTCCCCCTTAGAGTATACAAAATGCATATATGGAGAGAATAAAGCAGAAAATCATCTCTCTCTCTCTCTCTCTCTCTCTCTCTCTCTCTCTCTCTCTCTCTCTCTCTCTCTCTCTCTCTCTCTCTCTCTCTATATATATATATATATATATATGTCTAGTGTCCGTTTTGTGTCTATGAAACACTGCCATCTGTTGGCATATGCCCAAACACAGAGGCAATCACAAGGTAGCAGACAAGTTTTCGAAGCATTTGCTTTGCGGGGGCTTACTAGTAGAGTGACATTGTTTAAATGGCTATATTTATTTACACAATATTAAAAGAAAAAAAAATTAAGATGAATGAATTTCAAATGGGTAAATCGCAGTAGAGTTGAAAAGCTCCATGGTAGAAGAAATTATACATATATGAGCAACCTGTAGCCTAAAAGCCTCCATACCAGAGCCAGATGGTAAAGAAGCATTGGATTGCTCCATAGGGCATCTGGATGCAATCCCCTGGTGCCTAAAAAACAGCTAGGTTATCTGGTGGGATAATGCAAAGCTGCTGTCACACTTGTATAAGCAGCAGTGCCGGATTTCCCACTAGGCATGTGAGGCACGTGCCTAGGGGTGGCACCTGGTTAGACAGGTTCCTTGCCTGTATGATGCAGAGAGTAGCACAGCTGGAACGGGTCAATGCATGGGATCTAAAGGCAGTGCGAGGGTTTCAGTTATTTCTAAAGGAGTGGAAGGCTCATCATATTCTATACTATAGGGAGGGGGAGGCACATAATACTGTATACTATAAGAAGGCACATTCTTGTCTATGGGGGGGGGGGGCAAAGATAAATTATTATTATTTTTATTGGGTAAAAGGGACTAATAATGTTGTGCCTAGGGGCGGCCAGACTCCTAAGTCAGCCTATGATACTGTAGGTAGTCCATTGTAGTCCTTCATGCATTTCAAGCACTTCGCTCTTCTTTAGAACGTAGATGCATGTGTCAGTTAGATGGGTCTGTTTAAATACCTAAAAACGGCAAGTCATATGACCAGAAGTGATGCCATTGAGTACTTCTACATAGAGCCCGTATGAACATTTTATACGGTAGATGACATTCGCAGTGTGACAAGTTATGGTCTGAAATATAGAAAGTTTTTCCTTTCACCACAAATTGCATCAACCCATGCTGCATGTTCATGAAACCCATTAGTGTATATCAAATTAGTCATTGGCCAAACGAAAGCACTTCTAACTAATTTGTTTTTCCGATTTTTTTCCCCCGCTTTCCGGTAGGTAAACAATGGTTTTAATGGAAGAGCATCTTTAAGTACAGGATCTATTTTTAGTACATGCCATGCCTTGTAATGATTGCTTCTTTAAAAAAGTTCCAGTTTTAGGCAGCATCCCGCACCTTCGGCGAACAAGGACTGTATTACATACTGAAACATATATGCATTTGGATACTCTGAACATTTCAGAGGAAACACCATAACAGAGAAGTAAGTCCTATCTTTTACATACTTTTTATTGTTTGGCACCAGTGGTTTATACACACTGCTTATATTCATAACAGATGCAAGCTGCCAGATCTCATGCAAAATTATTATCTCATATTGTGTTTGAAAGATCATTTTGCCCTCCATTTAACAGAGCAGCACACAATAGCAATCATTTTCCGGGAATTGATGGTCTGCAGCCTTTGTTAAGGAGAGCAGCAGAAGAAGCAAAGCATTGCATTATTCTACTAATAACACCTTTTGGAGAGGAAAATGAGAAACAGTTTGCTTAGGATGTAAGGAGGCGTCATGTGACAGCACAGTTTATGGATGCTACAGTCTAGCCCGATACAACTTCAAAAGGTATAAAAGGAAAATCTTCTTTGTGGCACAGGCAACTATTTTACCATTCACCGAACACAGCTAGTCAAAGAAATCCAAAATTGGACCGTCACTAGCGCTGAATGCAATAACTAATCTCCCAGTGTGGATGACTCAGGAGATGAGTGTTGCAATCTGATCCTCACTCAATTGAAGAGTCTGACCGGTCTGACTGATCACCTCCCTGGACGTGTGCGGTAGACAGAAAACTTACTTTAGAATTCTGTCCCGCGTTCACGTAGCTGGTACTTTGTCAGGGAAAGCAATCTTCAAATAAACATCTGTGTGTCAAAATTGAAACAAAACTTACTTTAAAGTTCAGTCTCGCGTGCATGTAACAGGTACTTGGATCAACCAGGCAGTCACTCGGTAGTCACTCGATGGGGGGTAACAAACTTTTATTCCACACGATAAAAACAATTCAGCCTTATCTACTATGTAACTATGTAAGGATAGCGGGGCACAGGTGCACGTTCGGAAGCGCAGATAGTCCGGCGGGTTCGCGCTGCAGACGCAGCCGCTGTAAACACTTCTGAACGGTCCTGGTTCCCTTCTGTAGAAGCGCTGCTATATGGAGCAGGTAGGACGGCGTCAACGCGTTTCGGAACCTGAGTTCCTTTTTCAAGACAAGCCATCAATAGTTCTTAGATCCTTTTAACAGGTAGCCGCTGGATCACATGGTCACCAATTCTCCAATCGGAACCTGAATAGCCCGGCTTACATCATATACAATCAGTGCCACAACTTTCACTACTAATCGGCATGAAAAACGGCCTGAACACTGATAACAATAGTCCAGAGAATATATTATAGTGTATGCAATATGATGTACAAAAATTAAAATGCATAAAATCCATAAAATGATGAATAGTTTAAAACCACTGTAAAAAAACATATAAAATCCATATACAGTACTCCTAAACCCTTTCCACAATATAAAAAGCCGGGCATAGGGAGATAAGAGAGTAAAAAGAACAGGGATTAGTTAAGGTCAAATAAACCTAGATAGGACATAATGGTTATACGTAACAATAGCAGCAACGATTATTTTAAATAGCAGCAACAATCGTTTTAAAGTGCACAGTGATATTATAAGAACCATTTATACTCGAAATCTGAGTTTAAGCCTCTGGGTGCCAATGTTTTTAATTCAAAGATGGTTCTCATTTCGAGTCTAGCGAGGTCACTCTCTGCGTTGCGGGTTCTCCAGTTTTTGTTACATAATTTAATGCCGCAGAATGACTTCAAATATTTGATGTTACATGTGTGCTTCTCTTTAAAATGCATGGATAGGCTATGCAGCTCGTAACCCTTTTTTATGTTACGGCTGTGCTCAGCAAGCCTCTCCTTTAGCATCCGGCCAGTGCGACCTACATATTGGCAGCCGCATTGGCACTCTAACAGATACACTAAGTTGTTGGAACCACAAGTTATAAAGTCTTTAATATCGTATGACTTGTTAGTAGTATTTGACTTGTAGCTGGTGATCTTGCTGGCAGTTTGACATGATTTGCACATAATGCACTGTCCGCATCGATAAAAGCCCTTGGAGGTAATTCTAGATGGTCTCTTATCGATGGGGACAGCACTCTTCACAAGCAAGCTCTTAAGATTATCCGCTCTCCTATACACGAAACGGGGCTTTTTGCCCAGGTGGTGTTTAAGGGCGGGATCTCTAATAAGAATGCCCCAATGCTTGTTAATGATGTTTTCAACAACACGATGCTGGGAAGAGAACTTAGAGATGAAGAGCACTTCATTGTTGTTTTGTGTGGGGAGCCTTTTGCTTTGCAGCATCTCTTTTCTATCTATGTTGTTGCATCTTTCCAAGGCTTCATTGATGGCCCTGGGCTCATAGCCTTTTTCTCTAAAATTCAGTTCCATATGCTTGGCTTGAAGTTTAAATACGTCAGCATCGCTGCAGTTTCTCCTTAACCGTTGAAACTGGCTATTGGGGATGCTGCGTATCCAATTATGATGGTGGTTGCTGTCAAACCCTATATACGAATTGCAGTCCGTAGGTTTAATGAAGTTTTTTGTTTTTATGCAGCCACCTTCTATATAGATGGTGAGGTCCAAAAAATTCACCTCAAGGGGGCTGATGGTGAATGTAAGCTCAATGTTCAAGTTGTTACTATTCAAGTGAGAACAGAAAGCATTAAGTGACTCATCGTCTCCACCCCAAATGAACAGGACATCGTCAATATAACGAGTCCAGAGTGCCAAGCTGGCCTCCCAGGGGTGCCCTGTCCATACACATTGGTCTTCCCAATGTGCCAGGAACAGGTTGGCATACCCCGGTGCCAGCTTGGCACCCATCGCTGTCCCTGCTATCTGCAGGTAATAATCACCTGCATACCAAAAAAAATTATTATTAAGTACGAGACTGATACCGTCCAAAATAAAATTCTTTTCTTTTTCGGTCACTCCGTTGTTGTCCAAATGGTACTGCATCGCCGCTAAGCCATCCTTATGCTGTATGATAGTGTACATTGCCCCAACATCGGCTGTGACCAACCGATAGTGGTGATCCCATTTGACTCAGTCGATTTTATTGATGACGGAAATGGTGTCTTTTGCATAAGATCTGCTGGTTTTGACCATAGGTTGTATCCTGTTATCCAGAAAACTCGATAAATTGGAGGTAACTGATCCGATGCTGGCAACTATCGGTCTACCCGGGGGTTTGGTAGTAGACTTGTGTACTTTAGGTAGTACATAAAGTACCGGGGTGGATGGATTATCTACAAGCAGAAAACCAGCTTCTTTTTCTGTAATAACTTGTTCAGTAGTGTACAGGTTAATAAATACCTCCATTTTTTTCTGCATTAAGACTGTGGGGTCACTACGGAGCTTTTTGTAGGTGTTTTTGTCTGTTAATTGACGCATTATTTCTAGATGGTAATCATCTCTATTTAAGATGACAATCCCGCCGCCTTTGTCGGCGGGTTTTATTACAATTTGTTGATTGTTTTTTAGGGAAATAAGTGCATCACGTTGTATTTTAGTAGTTTCGTTCAAATCCATTAAAACACCCAATCTCACTAAAATACAACGTGATGCACTTATTTCCCTAAAAAACAATCAACAAATTGTAATAAAACCCGCCGACAAAGGCGGCGGGATTGTCATCTTAAATAGAGATGATTACCATCTAGAAATAATGCGTCAATTAACAGACAAAAACACCTACAAAAAGCTCCGTAGTGACCCCACAGTCTTAATGCAGAAAAAAATGGAGGTATTTATTAACCTGTACACTACTGAACAAGTTATTACAGAAAAAGAAGCTGGTTTTCTGCTTGTAGATAATCCATCCACCCCGGTACTTTATGTACTACCTAAAGTACACAAGTCTACTACCAAACCCCCGGGTAGACCGATAGTTGCCAGCATCGGATCAGTTACCTCCAATTTATCGAGTTTTCTGGATAACAGGATACAACCTATGGTCAAAACCAGCAGATCTTATGCAAAAGACACCATTTCCGTCATCAATAAAATCGACGGAGTCAAATGGGATCACCACTATCGGTTGGTCACAGCCGATGTTGGGGCATTGTACACTATCATACAGCATAAGGATGGCTTAGCGGCGATGCAGTACCATTTGGACAACAACGGAGTGACCGAAAAAGAAAAGAATTTTATTTTGGACGGTATCAGTCTCGTACTTAATAATAATTTTTTTTGGTATGCAGGTGATTATTACCTGCAGATAGCAGGGACAGCGATGGGTGCCAAGCTGGCACCGGGGTATGCCAACCTGTTCCTGGCACATTGGGAAGACCAATGTGTATGGACAGGGCACCCCTGGGAGGCCAGCTTGGCACTCTGGACTCGTTATATTGACGATGTCCTGTTCATTTGGGGTGGAGACGATGAGTCACTTAATGCTTTCTGTTCTCACTTGAATAGTAACAACTTGAACATTGAGCTTACATTCACCATCAGCCCCCTTGAGGTGAATTTTTTGGACCTCACCATCTATATAGAAGGTGGCTGCATAAAAACAAAAAACTTCATTAAACCTACGGACTGCAATTCGTATATAGGGTTTGACAGCAACCACCATCATAATTGGATACGCAGCATCCCCAATAGCCAGTTTCAACGGTTAAGGAGAAACTGCAGCGATGCTGACGTATTTAAACTTCAAGCCAAGCATATGGAACTGAATTTTAGAGAAAAAGGCTATGAGCCCAGGGCCATCAATGAAGCCTTGGAAAGATGCAACAACATAGATAGAAAAGAGATGCTGCAAAGCAAAAGGCTCCCCACACAAAACAACAATGAAGTGCTCTTCATCTCTAAGTTCTCTTCCCAGCATCGTGTTGTTGAAAACATCATTAACAAGCATTGGGGCATTCTTATTAGAGATCCCGCCCTTAAACACCACCTGGGCAAAAAGCCCCGTTTCGTGTATAGGAGAGCGGATAATCTTAAGAGCTTGCTTGTGAAGAGTGCTGTCCCCATCGATAAGAGACCATCTAGAATTACCTCCAAGGGCTTTTATCGATGCGGACAGTGCATTATGTGCAAATCATGTCAAACTGCCAGCAAGATCACCAGCTACAAGTCAAATACTACTAACAAGTCATACGATATTAAAGACTTTATAACTTGTGGTTCCAACAACTTAGTGTATCTGTTAGAGTGCCAATGCGGCTGCCAATATGTAGGTCGCACTGGCCGGATGCTAAAGGAGAGGCTTGCTGAGCACAGCCGTAACATAAAAAAGGGTTACGAGCTGCATAGCCTATCCATGCATTTTAAAGAGAAGCACACATGTAACATCAAATATTTGAAGTCATTCTGCGGCATTAAATTATGTAACAAAAACTGGAGAACCCGCAACGCAGAGAGTGACCTCGCTAGACTCGAAATGAGAACCATCTTTGAATTAAAAACATTGGCACCCAGAGGCTTAAACTCAGATTTCGAGTATAAATGGTTCTTATAATATCACTGTGCACTTTAAAACGATTGTTGCTGCTATTTAAAATAATCGTTGCTGCTATTGTTACGTATAACCATTATGTCCTATCTAGGTTTATTTGACCTTAACTAATCCCTGTTCTTTTTACTCTCTTATCTCCCTATGCCCAGCTTTTTATATTGTGGAAAGGGTTTAGGAGTACTGTATATGGATTTTATATGTTTTTTTACAGTGGTTTTAAACTATTCATCATTTTATGGATTTTATGCATTTTAATTTTTGTACATCATATTGCATACACTATAATATATTCTCTGGACTATTGTTATCAGTGTTCAGGCCGTTTTTCATGCCGATTAGTAGTGAAAGTTGTGGCACTGATTGTATATGATGTAAGCCGGGCTATTCAGGTTCCGATTGGAGAATTGGTGACCATGTGATCCAGCGGCTACCTGTTAAAAGGATCTAAGAACTATTGATGGCTTGTCTTGAAAAAGGAACTCAGGTTCCGAAATGCGTTGACGCCGTCCTACCTGCTCCATATAGCAGCGCTTCTACAGAAGGGAACCAGGACCGTTCAGAAGTGTTTACAGCGGCTGCGTCTGCAGCGCGAACCCGCCGGACTATCTGCGCTTCCGAACGTGCACCTGTGCCCCGCTATCCTTGTGTGTTTTTATCGTGTGGAATAAAAGTTTGTTACCCCCCATCGAGTGACTACCGAGTGACTGCCTGGTTGATCCAAGTACCTGTTACATGCACGCGAGACTGAACTTTAAAGTAAGTTTTGTTTCAATTTTGACACACAGATGTTTATTTGAAGATTGCTTTCCCTGACAAAGTACCAGCTACGTGAACGCGGGACAGAATTCTAAAGTAAGTTTTCTGTCTACCGCACACGTCCAGGGAGGTGATCAGTCAGACCGGTCAGACTCTTCAATTGAGTGAGGATCAGATTGCAACACTCATCTCCTGAGTCATCCACACTGGGAGATTAGTTATTGCATTCAGCGCTAGTGACGGTCCAATTTTGGATTTCTTTGTGTTACTATTGGGAGATAGATGGTTTCCCGGACCCATTCTAGCTGCGCATCATTCATTTGATTCTGTATATATTCTATCACGCCAGGTTACAAAACCGTTCTATTTAACAGCTAGTCAAAAACTGGTGCTCTGCAATATTATATATATGTATATATACATATATATATATATATATATATATATATATATATATATGACTCCAATGATTAGAGGCACACAATCCAGATAAATAATCACATCAAGTGTATTTGGGCAGAATCACATCGAGCGCTTTCGGGGGATGCAACCCCCGTCTTCAGGATGACAGCCCCAACAGACAAAAAGTGTAATCTTTTTGTCTGTTGGGGCTGTCATCCTGAAGACGGGGGTTGCATCCCCCGAAAGCGCTCGATGTGATTCTGCCCAAATACACTTGATGTGATTATTTATCTGGATTGTGTGCCTCTAATCATTGGAGTCTTGTTTATACATTGTGGAGTGCACCAATCAAGCTGTTTTCAAGATAATTGGAGTGCCGGCATAGAAGGAATGCTATATATATATATATATATATACACATATTTATATATTAATAAGACCACTATCTGGCTTGATCGTGTTTACCACCAGCCGGGGCGCAGTGGGCGATTCGTGCAGCAATCAATGACTCTCAGCAGTGGGATTGCTCAGCTCTGTGATTACCACTTGAGCGCAAACAGTTGTATGTGATGAAAGACAAGTCCACTTATCTCACATATCAATTACTCTCAGCAGTGGGATTAATGAATAGTGATGCAAGATGGATTTGTCCTTGGGCCCTCCCACCCACGCTTATGTTGTGTAAATATGACATGCACACTTTAACAAACCAAACATTTCAGCGACAGGGCCTACAAAACTGTGGATGAAATGATTGGTTTGTTTGGGTATATCTTATTGATCATTTTATTGGTAGGGGCCCCACCAGCCAATTGCATTGGGCACTCTAAAAACCCTAATCTGGCTCTGGAGTTGTAGCAAATTATCAATCAATACATAAATAATGGTTACGATAAGTAGCTAATACCGCTGAGAATCATCAGGTGACCCTTATCTGAAGTGCACATCCGGCCTCTTAGGACCATCCTGAAGCTAGGTAAACATTATACAAATAGTGGTCCACCTGACCAATAATAAGGCGATCAGCCTGTTTTATGTTACAGTGTGTAGGCATTAGCCTTTCCACAATAAAATATCCGGAAACACTGGGCTTCAATTATCAGATTGGTCATACTTGCCAAAGTCCTTATATTGTGTAGTGTGTACCTAGCTTTAGACATATAGCAGTCAGCGGGAATCAAAGATAAAACGCGTAACTTTAGCTTGAACCTGGTAAAGTGTACAGCAGGTTATATCTGTGTGGATAGCAGTGAGCTGTAATATGGTGGGTACAGTGTGGATATTCTGGTATGGCGCTACATAGTGAAAATTTGAAACTGTATGCCATTATGATGGGGATGAGGCTGTTATCTGGGCAAATGACTTATTTTGTCATTAAAAAACTTTCATCTTTGCACCTTCTATGCACAGTGCACTGAGGGGATTATTCAGACCTAATCACTGTTGTGTCAATTCTCAATCTGTTTGATTACTGAATGACCAAGTAACAAGACTGTATTTAGGACACGCCGGAATGCACTGAAATTCCATGTGGAATTAAGAAGAAGTTTCTTCACCATAAGAGCAGTTCAGTTCTGGAACTCTTTGCCAGAAAATGTGGTGATGGAGATTAGTGTAAATTAGTTTAAATTAAAACTATACATTGTTGGCCATAAAGGGAATCATATAGTTATGACTTTGGCTAGTGAAATAGGTTGAACTCGATGGACTAATGTCTTTGTTCAACCTAAAATACTATGTCACTATGACCATTGCACCTATGCATGAGCCAAAATTAGGACAGAAATAGCAAAAATATCTAATTGCAATTTACTTGCAATTTGTCTGACAAGAAGTTGGCATTTGGCACACCAGCTGTTTTTTGGGAGTGTCAGGAAAAATGCAGGCTTGCCCAGGCATTTTAAGGGAGGTTGTGTGACGTTGGCGCTGGCCTCAATCAGCATTATTCTGTCATACAGTTGTAGAAGGGTCAGAGTTACTCACACACACTCGTAGTGGGTCTAATTCTGTCCCCCGGCTGATGGTGGGGTTCTGCGTGGTGTTCGCTCCATAGTTAAAGGTGTGGGGGCGGGTGGGGGGGCTAAAGCAGGGGAACACCCAGCGGTTTATGTGCACTCCATAAAAACGCTGGGAGTTCCCATGAACAAATGATGTCAGTACCCACCCCCCAAATTTGGCCATCTCCGGCTAAGATAAGAGCTAGTCTATACTGACTTTTATCTGCGGATGGGGGGAAAAAAATAAGGTACTTGTGTACAATCACGGCTCCCACAATGGGCATCGTATACAGAAAAATCGAATTGCATTGCATCGCATGAGATCGCATGCGATCTCATGCGATGCGATGTCATTTTTCACTGAAATTATGGACATGAGTTGAAATCATGTAAAATGCACCCCAAATGTCATTTTTGACACTGTACCACCCCCACTATCAACGCCAACCCGAAGCGAGGCGAGCGTAGCGAGCCCACGAGGGCCGGCGGTACGCGTCCTACGACCTTTTCATACCCCCACTATCCGAGTCGGTGTGGAGATGAGAATAGAAAGTGTGGCGAGCGCAGCGAGCCACCGAGCCTGAAGCGTGGCGAGCGGACACGGATACCTGTGAAGGTATCCGTGTCCCCTCGCAGGGCTCGCTGCGCTCGCCACACTTCGGGCTCGGTGGCTCGCTGTGCTCACCACACTTTCTATTCTCAACTCCACACCGACGTGGATAGTGGGGGCATGAAAAGGTCGTAGGACGCATACCGCCGCCCCTCGCGGGCTCGCTGCGCTCGCCACGCTTCGGGTTGCCGTTGATAGTGGGGGTGGTACAGTGTGAAAAATGACATTTGGGGTGCATTTTACATGATTTCAACTCATGTCCATAATTTCTGTGAAAAATGACATCGCATTGCATCAGATCGCATGCGATCTCATGCGATTTTATAAAAATGCATAAAAACACGGGAAAATCGCATCGCATCGCATGCCACTACATATGGCATGCGATGGGAGCCGTGAAAGTACACAAGTACCAAAAATAATTTGATGATTAGCTATTTTTCACTCATACAGAAGCATGCGAGGGGATGTGCAAGCTTATGGGGATTCACACGGTGGTGGGGGGTTTTCTGTTGGTGGGCGTTCGTCTGTGCAGCATTTACCTATTCGCTAGGATGCAAATGTATGCAGCATAACAAACAGGTCTGAATCAGGCCTTTGTCTGGGTGGCAGCTATCTATTCACAGTCATCTGCAAATTTACAGATGAACGCTGGGGTCCCAATCGGCCCTTATATTAGCTATTTCCGTCCTTTTTAGGGTGAGTAAGTGGCTCTGCCTGCTGCACTGAAATAATCCATTTCCTATACAAGCTGGTGATGCACTGTGGCCCTTAATCAGATCTGATCACAGTACAAATTTGTTCTCAAACTGGGCAAAACCATGTGCACTGCAGGTGGGGCAGATGTAACATGTATAGTTAGAGGTAGATTTGTGTGAGTTATTTTGTTTCTGTGCAGGGTAAATACTGGCTGCATTATTTTTACACTGCAATATAGATTTCAGTTTCAACGCACCCCGCCCAAATGCTCTCTCTCTCCGCAATCGGCTCCACCTGCAGTGCACATGGTTTTGCCCATTTTGAGAACAAATTTGGACTGCGATCAGATCTGAATAAGGGCCTGTATGCGGAGAAGAACCCTATTTATTTCCATACTGTATCTGTTACATTAACAGACCACTGCCATAAAAGCTTGATGCTATTTCTGCATACTCACAAACGCTACACATAAATGTACAGTATTAGACATTTCTATAATGAGAATGCTGAGAGGAGTTAGTGTATTATCTTCACGCTGCGAGAAGATATTTAGCTGAGGGAATGGAGTGGGGAACTCGCTGACCAGTGCTGGCTGGTATTTGTCTGGAATAAAATGTATTTATATTCACATAGTAAATCTGCAGGGATCTCATTGCAGCATGGAAAAGAAATCATGTTTAGTCAAGAGCCAAAACTAATGCCCTCAAGAAAATAAAATTGATTTAGTGGATATTATTTTTCATAATTCACAGATCCATTAACATTATGCACTGTCAATGAAATTACAAGAAACAAAAACCTGCAAATGGTTTATTCTCACATGAATAGATAGGAGATTGATATTACTGCAGTTCTCACATTGTATGTCATGCGTTAGGCTTGTAAAAAAGATCAATCCTGTACTATTGGTAAAGTATTTAACCTTTTTGTCTTGTAGAATAAGAGCGTCCGTCATATACAGTGCAAGCTTAGTAGCAACACACACTACACCATTCCTCTGTGACACCCACTATTACCTGAGCTCCAGTCAGGAGAGCTTCACAATAAAGCTGCTTCTTAGATTACAGTAGGGGGAATTACTGACACAATTTCTTAATTTATAAGGCAGAGATAACAATACAGAATTTTGGATGCATTTCTCAGCCAAAAATGACCTATAATTACTTGAGAGTTGTCTACGCTCCCGCATTTAGTGGGAGGCTCCTTTTTTTTTTCAATCATCCTCCAGCTCCCACGGAAATCCACCAGATCCTCTAGTTTTTGGTCCTGGTTGGAGAAAAAATCAGACTGCGCATGCGCAAGTCCAAATCCCGGGGCAGGGCCTGCATGTGCGATGCCGTGACGTAGCCGTCATCATGATATTTAAATGCCGCCACCGCGGGGCTGTGTGGATAGCTGTGATTGTAAGAAGTGTGGAGAACTGGCCGAGGTGGTGTGGCAGCGGTAGTAGCAAATTACCGGGTACAAGCCGGTTTCTTGCCTGTTCAACTCGGTAATTAGGACGATGTGAAAGGGGTTACCGGTAGCAACATGGCAATCTGAACCGGGTAAAAAGCAGAGTTCTTACTGGTTCGTTGCCGTGTTGCTGTGCAGTGTGAACGTGTTAAAAGGGTCAAGCGACTCGTTTCCCTTCACACTATGAAGGAGGCAGCGCTTGGAGCAGCACCAGCTCTAAGCACTGCCTCCTCCACCACCCCCGATGATGCGCCTACACTCCACCGCACCCCCACAATATTTCCGGTTCGCATAGAAGTTATGAACAGGCCACACATGCTGGGTCGCACCGGGACTGAACCGTTTCAAAGTCCCGGTGAGAACTTGCATTTGCAATCTGAAAGCAGTATGCGAATTATATTCATGTGTAGAATCAAAAGCAGAAAATTATTTAGCATATACAGGTTGAGTATTTCTTATCCAAATATCCGTTATCCAAATTATTACGAAAACCATAGTCTCCAAAATGTACTTTTTATTTTTTGCTAAAAACCTGGCACTAAATACGTGCAATGACATGATTGCTTGGCATTCAAATTCAGTGCCTGAGATTGTACACAAAGTTTGTTTCATGTTTTAAAACCTTGTTTCATGCATAAATAAAATATATTTGTGTGTATTTCATGTGTTTATTCAACATAGCTCAAGATAGCTCAAGATACCTCATTCGGTACTTGTGTATTATCACGGCGCCCCCGATTTCCATCGCAACCAAAAATCGCGTTGCATCGCATCGCATGCGATATGATCGCATATGATGCGATATGATCGCATACGATGCGATATGATCGCATACGATGCGATGTGATTGTACCTGATTTTAGATTGTACACCCACCCTGATGGGTAATGACTATGTTAAATGCCCCCCCCCCCTTTGTTAACGCCACCCCACTATCAACGCCAACCCAAAGCGTGGCGAGAGGAGCGAGCCCGCGAGAGGCAGCGGTACGCGTCCTCCAACCTTTTCATACCCCCACCATACACGTCGGCGTGGAGTCGATTCTATATAGTGTGGTGAGTGCCGGCGAGCCACCAAGCGTGGCAAACGCAGCGAGCCACGCGAGAGGACACGTAATACTTGTGAAGTAATGCGCGTCCCCTCGCGGGGCTCGCTGCGCTTCGGGTTGGCGTTGATAGTGGGGTGGCGTTAACAATGGGGGGCCATTTAACATACTCATTCGTCGCATCGCATGCCATTATAATGGCATGCGATGCGACGCGATATTAAAATTGTACACTCAGCCCTGGGAAAGGCTCAAATCGGGTCCCATTGCATACCTTAATTAGTGGTATGCGATGCAATGCGATGCGATGGGCGCCGTGATAATACACAAGTACCCTTCATTCAAATATAAAAATATTCCAAAATGCGGAATAATCCATTATCCTACATTTTTCTGGTCCCGAACATTTTGGATAAGGGATACTCAACCTGTTCTACTTAAGGTATCTTGCTGTAACATTGGGTTTACAAATAATCTATGGTACTTGTGTATTATCACGGCGCCCATGAAATCGGCCGCAAATTTGCATGCTGTTCCATTATTGCACACCTTGCACACCCCCGATTTCCATCGTAGTGCATCGCATGCAATATAGTGGCATGTGATGCATGCCATGCGATGCATGTGAAGTGATTCGATTTGTAATTGTACAATCACCCTGATGGGTGCTTACAATGTTAAATGCACCGCCATTGTTAGCGCCACCCCTACTATCAACGCCAACCCGAAGCGTGGTGAGCGTAGCGAGCCCGCGAGGGGCGGCGGTTTGCGTCCTCCGACCTTTTCATACCCCCACTATCCAACTTGGCGTGGAGTTGGTTTTAGATAGTGTGGCGAGCGCAGCGAGCCACCGAGCCCGAAGCGTGGCGAGCGCAGCGAGCCCCGCGAGGGGACGCGGAATACCTGTAAAGTAATCTGCGTCCCCTCGCGGGGCTCGCTACGCTCGCCACGCTTCGGGCTCGGTGGCTCGCTGAGCTCGCCACACTATCTAAAATCAACTCCACGCCGACGTGGATAGTGGGGGTATGAAAAGGTCGGAGGACGCGTACCGCCGCCCCTCGCGGGCTCGCTGCGCTCGCCACGCTTCGGGTTGGCATTGATAGTGGGGGTGGCGTTAACAATGGGGGTGCATTTAACATTGCAAATCACATCGCATCCCATGCCACTTGCTGGCATGCGTTGCTATGCGATATTTAATTGTACAATCAGGGGCATTTTCCCGAAAATCACATAGCATACCATCGCATAGTACCTGGGGGTGTACAAGGATAGAATAACATGCAAATCATCAGGAAATGGCCGAAAATCGGCAAAAAATCGGCCGAAAATCGCATCGCAGATCAAACAGGCCAAAAATCGGCAGAAAATCGGCCAATAAATCGGATGCGATATCGGATGCGATTTGGATGAAATCGGGCGCCGTTATAATACACAAGTACCTAATCTATAAAGATTAGATGCCATATTTGCCCTTCAACCAGCATGAGGTCTTACCATATACGTATCCCAGAAAATAAATACACACAGCTGACTTACAAAATTAATAAAAAATATTGAAAATATTTAACCTCTAACCCTGTTTTAATGCATATCATTTTTCACATATTTCTTTTAATGTTTAGTTGATTTTAACTAATATTCAATAAAAGTTAGGTTTCACTTTCCTTTTCTTCTTGGGTCACTCTGTGAATGAACGTATACAAATATATATATACTTTCAAAAGCTAATTTAGAGTGCCCCTTGTAGGAATTCTTTTTTTTCTCCTAAATTGAACACATATTCCTGGGTGCACCTCCCTCATTAGAAACAATGAACTATCAAACAATATAGAGAGATTGGGTAGCAATATTATGTAATAGGTTGTACTAATCCTTGTTTGAGAACTGCTGATCCTAGTCATCTATTCAATCAAAAAGGGCTATTTGTCACCCCTTAAAACAAAGAATAGTGTCTCCCTGAGTGCGCATACACAAAGCAGCTGTTTAATTGAATCTATGTTGGGTTTATCCGTGACCAAGTACCAACATGTGCATGCAAAAATATAGAAACCACTTATCCAGTGCTAACTGGGTTTCCACTTCTCTTTCCTCCTTATAAGATCCAAACAGATGTCCTTTTGCTTTATTTCAAATGAGAAAGTACTCACTAAAAATGTGACACTTGATGTGCATTTTTTACATGGGATAAATCACATACAATTTACCCTATGTAAACTCCCGGTTAACTCCGGGGGGCAGGAGAGTAAAAAAAAAACCCCAAAAAAACCTGGGCAGCGGCAATGCCAGGCTGAACTGAGTGCTTGGGGGTGTGGGTGACTGAGTGTCGCAATCAGGTGCCCTAGGTGACAAAAGACTAGTTTCAGCCCTGCCCATACACAGTATGATTTATAAGGCACTCTTATCCATGGGAATTCAACAAAAAAAAATTTGTGTTTTTATAGCTACATTTATTCAATCTGATTTATACATAAATAAATGTGTTTTCATGCAACGCGGACGCACTAAATATGTTTAGGATTTGCATTTTTAATTAAGAGATGTCAGGGGTATAATTCCCAGAGGCAATGGCGACTCCGGCCTCCAGACTCCAAGCCGTGAAGGGGCACCTGCATCTATAGCAGCACTTGTGTGGTTCACAGCGGGATCCAAGTGTGGAGGGAGAATATAATAGTGTGCCAAGTGCAGTAAGCCATGCGAGGGGAGGTAGGTACACTGATACGGTGTCCATGTCTAAATTCGGGACAAAAAAATTGTGAAAAACTTATGTCGACCTTACCATTGTTGACCTAATGCTTGTTGACTTAATGTATGTTGACCTTTATAGTATCAACCCTATGGTCCATACCCATTCGGTTCTTTCCCAGAAGCCCTGAGAAAGCCTGCAATAGGGGACAAATCATGTATTTTTATTGTATTTTTCAATTGTGTTTTATTAATTTGTTATATTTTTTATTGTTTATCTTTAACACTTTTTCTTATTCTTTTTTTTATTTCATTCGGCTTAATGAATACATTTTATCCT
Source organism: Crinia signifera (assembly GCF_055691185.1). Taxonomy (NCBI): domain Eukaryota; kingdom Metazoa; phylum Chordata; class Amphibia; order Anura; family Myobatrachidae; genus Crinia; species Crinia signifera. The sequence goes on along the minus strand of NC_139219.1, from coordinate 69,456,771 downwards.
CCAAAAATAAACCAAACAATTGTAGCAGAGGTGCAATGTATATACTGTATACCCAGGGCCCACACTATACTGCAGTGGTAGCTGCTGACTGACTTTTCTGCCTGGCCCTCATTTATAAAACGACAGTGGTGCGGTAGGTAATTTCCTCTCTTGCCGGCCTTCCCCTGGAAGCAATGCGACTTGGCTGATTTTCCAAGTACTAAGAATATTAAACACACATTCTGGGCAAAATCAAAATTCTTTGCTCAATGAAGCTGTCACTACTAGTTTTCAGATTAGTGCTATAGTCCTTGCAATGCACTCTGGCTGATTGTACCATACAAAAGAAAAAAACCTCTGTCAAGCCTTTTCATTTTGCAGCACAATGGAAAGGACTTGCCTAAGGCTTTCCCTCCTGCAATGATTATTCATTTTAAAGAAGACGTTTATCAGCAGCACTGTGCTGCGCAAGTACTAGAAGCCAAGGGATAAAAGTCACACTTCAACAAATTACAACAGGAATGCCGTGATTCACTCTTTAATGTCTGGCAGCAAAACCCAAAGTCTAATTGGCAGATTCCCTGTAGGATTGCTCACAATTGTATATTTTATGCAGTTCCTCTGTTAATTGTACAAGTAAAAAGGAAAACGGGTTTTCTTTGGAATATTCAGTTGTAGCCTACATAAATGCCTAACATTTTTTATACACATTCCCTTTAATCTATTACCCCTCCTTTCCATGAGGTGGGAGGGGGACCCGATTTTCGGGACCCTCCCGGCCATTCCGGGAGGGTAGGCAACCCTGGGGTCAACGGAAAAAGATAAATAAGCAGCGCTTACTGGTGATAAGAAATTTTTTAATTTAAAAATGAGAAAAACATGAATAAAATGTATAGCACCCACAATTTTAAAAGTATTCACAATACAGTACCGTGGAGAGTCCGTTCCTAGATGTACCCCAATTGTTATGGCAGGTAAGTAGGTTTAATAGGTGAATAGTTACCCCGGTGCAAGTTTGCAAGAAAGTGGAGTCCACTCAAAGGTCCATGTGGTTGGCCCAAATGTAGGTAGTAGTCACCGACAATCCACTGGAGATGGTATAGGAGTGGTAGTGCACTAATTCCTTTTGACTCCAAACACAGAGAGGTGGCTTAACGAGTGGTATTGATCAACGTCTGTTTGGCCCCAGATGGAAAAGGGGCGCTGAACTTCCTGAGGAGTTATTCCTGACTCAATCCAGTGTCTCAGAATTGAATTGGGTGAAGCAGCAATCTCCATGGTATTGTGAATACTTCTAAAATTGTGGGTGCTATACATTTTAATAATTTTGTTATTTTATTTTAAAGTTATTGTCATATGAAATTTTGTTATAGACCATCCAATTTTCTCATTTTTAAATTACAAATTTATTATCACCAGTAAGCGCTGCTTATTTTTAATTTTTAATTTTCTACTGAATACACAGGACTAACTACCCTGTTTCTTTCAAGCAGCTGCTGGAGAAACTTCCCATACTAAGCACCCTCTGGGCTAACCCCCTCAAAAGGGTTTACCTTATTCTCTTTTTCTTTTGACGCCCATATGGGGCTTAATTCCACGCGCAGTTGTCAGAAAATTGCAGATTGCAGATGACGCGGCAGGGCGGTGACAACACAAAGGGGGGGTGACGATGTGGTGTTGCAGGGGCGGGACACTGAGTTTTCTGGAAGTGGTCTGGAGAACGCAGGCATTTCAGGACTGCTCCAGAGTAGGACCACAGTGGATGTATGACCTTACACCCAGCCGCTGCAACCCTAAACATAGATGCACAGCCAGGGAGATGGCGGCCATGTGCGAGCCAATGTGGAGCAAAGCAAATGCACTTTAGCAATGTGCCACAAATCTTTTGCAGGTGTGCGGTGCTGCCTTGCCCTTTGCTGGGAGGCCCCCGTGCACCAGGGCTGGCAAAATCTTGGGGCCCATATACTGACTTCCCTGTGAGCCCCTTCACACAAACATACGACCAACAAACCCACACATCTCTACCCTGTGTGTACCATGGGTTTGTGATGTCACCAAAATGTGACATGAGTCACGCTATCACACTCTTCCCATTTTCATGTCTGCAATGCCATGGACACAGAAACCATGTCACTAATGTAGTACTTAAATGGCTGCAGTGCACAAAAACATCCAAAAAATACAATCCATATATTACCTACACCTGACACCAATGAAAACGTCACAATACACATGCCAGAAAATTGAACAAACAGAAATAAACTTAAAAAAATAGACGGAGAAATGGAAAGAAAGGGGGAGGAGATAGAGAGAAAGAGAGTGCAGGTGAGGAAGAGAGAGAGGGGGTGAGGCAGAGGGAGAGAGTATACATGTGATGGAGGGTGGGAGATGGAGCAATGGAGAGAGGGGGGGCAGAGGGAGAGAGGCAGAGAGAGTGTGTGTGATGGAGTGAGAGAGCGGTGGAGAGAGAGGGGAATGTAAAGATTGAGAAAGAGTGATAGAGAGAGGGAGAGAAAGTGAGGGGGTAGAGAGTGAGGAAAGGGGGGGCAGAAGAAGAGTGGCAGAGAGAGTGTTTGTGATGGATGGAGAAAGCAGAGGAGAGAGAGGGGAAGATAGATATTGAGAAAGAGTGATGGGGAGAGAAAGGTGGAGTGTCCCCAGCTTGTGTTGGGCTATTGACAAGTCAGACACAGTAGGATATTTTTTATTTTTATATCACCCGAAACACCCTGCTATCACTTAATTTATAAAAGCCCTCAATCTTCTTCTCCTCCCTTCCCCGGACCCCGCCTCAAACCTCACAACCATGCCACCTCACCTCCATACCCGGCTCCAGATCCAGGACTTCTGCCGCCTGCACAAAAGATGGCCGAGCAGCCAAGGAGCAGAACAGATGGCCAAGCTGAGCAGCCACAGCACAGACAGTAGACAGCTGAGTGGGCCGGCCTCGGCAGACAGTAGAGACAGCCAAGTGGTAGAGGGCACAGACAGGCGGCCGGGGGAACACAACATATGAAAGACATTACTGCTGTCTTAAGGTGGCCATACATCAGAAAGATATTGTACCCAATCATACAATCTCAATCGATTGTAAGATGGATTGTATGCAGATTGTGTGCACATCTTGTGTACACAATCATACAATCAATCATAAGATGGATTGTATGACTGATTGTATGATGGATTGTATGCAGATTGTGTGCACATCTTGTGTGCACAATCATGCAGCAGATGGATTGTATGACTGATTGTATGATGGATTGTGAGTAGATTGTGTGTCCAAAAACCACCAAGGACTGCCGGGGATTTCAAGGGAAATTGTACACAATCGTGAGCGCAATCGATCTTAAGATCGATCTTTCTGATGTATGGCCAGCTTAAGCCTGTGGCCATGCTCTGTCTCTGTGACCCTTCAGATCCTCAGGGCCTGTCACAGTTGTCCCTTTTGCCCCCCCTGTTGCTGGGCCTGCCCACAGACTACTGCAGGGGGTTGCAGTTTTGCTTAATTTTCTGCAAAATTTTCTGCAGGCAGGAGGTGGTATGCATTGCTAAGGATCACATATGCTCTAAGAGTAGTGTACAGAATTTTCTTTACAATTTCTTATTTGCATTACAGATGCAGCGAAGCACCACTCACGGTGTACTAGAGTTGCTGGGCTGCGACTTTAACCACTTTAGGCCAAGCACCCACCAGAACAACAGCTGTACACACTATGCAAATCTATGAACGAAGGAACAATATCTTGCATAGGAGCCATACTTACACACATTCACACCCAATCACACACAGATAAATGCCACACATTAAACTGATCACTGAGAGCTAGCAATTAGTTTTGTTGCTCCCAGTTGTTTTATTTTTGTAAATTAGACATTTTGGATGAAGACTTCTTAGTACAGATGTTTAATTGCTGTGTTATCATTAGTGTACGTAGCACAATAAAAGTAATCATTCATTAGGGCTTAGTCCTGTTAATCATTTGTCTGTCCATATTCACGTTGTTATACACACACACACATATATATATATACACATACGGATGACCGGCAGCCAGGATGCCGGCTGCTAGAAAACCCCCACCTGCATCCCAATGGAGGGAATCTTGACAGAGGTCAGATGGGTATATCACCTCATCAGCCTAACCCTCCCCCCATGCAAGCCTGACACTCCCCACTAGTGCCTAAATCTAACCCCTGCAGCCTAACCATACCTCCCAACTTTCCGGCTCTTAGAAGAGGGATACAGGTGCGCGCCAAAGGCTGCGGGAATAGACACTGAAGGAAATTTAGAGACAGCTTAAAAATTATTTAATAATATTGCAGTTAAACAAATCACACACAAATACCGGCCGGTATCCAATAATATAAAAACTACAGCAATTTTTACTATAGCTATTGTTTTAAATGAATGTTCCGCATATAATAAAGCAAGCAGAAATTATATTTTGCTTTTAAATCCAAGTTATTGCATTTGTTAGTGCTCCATTATTATTATGTAGACAAAAAGCAGCAAAAAAAACCTGTCAATTAGCTCTCTCACAGCTGCTTTAGAATTTTTGTGCACAATCAAGCTCAGTCATTGCATAAGCAAAAAAGGATTAATAGTGCTCATATGAGCTATAACCTGCAAGCCTCCTGACTGAATGCCTCTCTGTGAGGTAGTGGCGTCCCGGCTGCTAATTCCCTGCTTGTTCAAAGCAGCCTTCTCGGGTGTCTTCCATGGAGTCGTGAGGGGGGCAGCAATGGCAGTAGGTCGGCACCTGTGTGGGTTCCTTGACGCGTTTCCCCGCCTACAAATCGGCGGCTTCTTTTGGTGAAAACAGGAAAGGAGGCCGCACTCACTCATGATAAAAAATATATATATATTCAAATCATAGTGAAGGCAAAAGTAAGGTCAGCAAAGATGTGTCAACAGTTTCGGGGTTGACACCCCTTCATCAGGACAGCTGACATTGACATAGGTGTCAACCGTGCAAAAGCGGACTTTACTTTTGCCTTCATTACTGTATGATTTGAATACACTTTTTTTATTTTTTTTATTTGGGTTTACCAAGTCTCCAATGTTCCTGAATGACAAATCCTACCCTCAATTTGATAACCTGTGATATATTTAAATTCACAGCACTGGAACACAAAATAATATACTTTAAAGTGACAATGTTTTATGTCATTGTCAAGTTACAGAGACTAAAAATCCTTTTGAAGGAGTTACAGAGCTCAGAGGCTGAGACTGGAGTAAAGGTGACCCACTCATCCATAACAAAAGCTCTGCATAACACTGGCCGGTGTAGGAAGATGGCATCAAAGTAGCCATTACTCTAAATCATTCATATTAACGCATATCGGGGGTTTGCCAAAAAACGAGAGCGTGACCCTGATGTAGGAAAAGATTTTGTGGGGACATGAGGTCAAAATAGAGGTTTTTAGCCTACATTTACAGCAATACAGACGTCTTTGCACACTATGGGGTATATTCAATGCATGGTGTTAAGCAGCTTATGGCGAGCTATACGGTGAGCAGCGCCAATAGCTCGCCATCAGTACTCAACTCACCCCTCACACTGGCGAACCTTGCTGTTTAGGGGAATCTTAGCCGTCCTTTGATAGCGAGGATTTCTCCGGAACATAGAATACAGCGAGCGATCAGCCATCCTCACCGTACAAACCCTCTCCCCACTGTTCACTGAGCGGCATTGAATATACCCCTATGGTTACAGTTAGGAGAAACAGCCCTTATCAGCGTATCATGTCTCATGTAAATCAGCTTGCAACAAGTGACTTTTCTGCATATTTTTCACCCGAAAGTACACCTTAGCCCCAAAACGGATTTAATAAATTGATTCATGAGACTGTACTAATTATTTCATATGTGCCACTTATGAGAGCAGGAAAGAGAGAGAGAGAGAGAGAGAGAGAGAGAGAGAGAGAGAGAGAGAGAGAGAGAGAAAGGGTGTCAGAGCGGGAGGGAGAGAGAGAGGAACAAGAAGAGGGAGGGTTTCATAGAAAAAGAGTTTATGAGAGAAAAAGAGAGTGTGTCAGGGAGAAAGGGATGAGAGGGGAGAGCTAGAGTGTCAGAGAGAGAGAGAGAGAGAGAGAGAGAGAGAGAGAGAGATGGGTAGGAGCACGAGAGAGGTAGGGCAGCAAGAGCCAGTGAGAGAGATAGAGAGGGGGGCAAGGCTGAGCCCCCATTATAGATTACACCATGCAGAGCCCACAATTACATGTTACAACAGGCAGAGCCCCATTTGCCAGGCAGAGCCAGCGTTATATGTTATGCCAGGCAGAGCCCTCCATTACTCGTTCCACCCGGAATATTTACATCCACCAATTGCAGTATTACTGGATTGCGATTAGATATTGTTGTTATATCTGTTGCTGTCTTGGTTCGCGAATGTGCACTATGATGCGTACGCATCCGCGGTCATTAGATAATTGAATGGATTGTGAATTTGCACAACAGAGATCAGCTCTGAATACTCCCCCCCCCCCCAATTCAATCATTAAAAATCAAAATGGTCATTAAAGCATGTATTATTATTTTTCCAAAATTTCACAGATTATTTTGCTTTTGAAAAGTGTCAAGTTATTTTATCATTTACTTTTTAGTGATTTTAAGAGCACAGTCTATCGTTCCATAAGGAATTCCTACTTGCACAATGTATTATATTATGTCATGACCTTTTAAATTACTTAAGAAAAAATGTAAACAAAACAGAAGTTCAACATAACAAGAAGAATGATTAAATATCACTCCTTGTGCTCTCATCACTAATCAATCATTTCTCATCAACCAGCCATCCACGGTACATCCCTCATCGGCCACCCCGCACTTCTCATATTCACTAATCACACTTCTCTGACTCTGATAAATGATGTTGGACTCCAGCAAACCATTTCCAGTAAGAGTCTGAAGTTAGCTACTGATAATTGATTATAGGGGAGGTGTATCAACGCTTCTAAAGAGAACAAATATGTTGTCTATAGCAACCACTTAAATTACAGCTATAATTCATAATTCTATTGCTTGATATTTGGGATTTATTTGGTTACTATGGGCAACTTATTAATTTGATGGATATATATCTCCCCTATGTCAGAAATAGCTAGATTTGTGAAACATGTGATCATATAATAGATACATATTTTCATATTTGAAAAACATCCTACTCTCCCGGATCGGCCAGGAAGATCTTAAAAATTGGGTGGTCCTCCTGTCCCCCCAGAAAGGTAGGAAAGCTTCCTGGAGCCAGGCTTACACACCCTACCCCCTCAGCTGCACTTGAAAGCAGGTAGTCCAAGGATGCCAATGACACATTGTCATCAATCCCACGCTATACAATGGTGTTAATGCTAGAACCACCCACCCATGATGAGACCACGCCCTCTGTTGTACCAAATTGACTCCTCCCTCCTGCATAGGGCAGCCAGAAAGTCAGTGAGTAAGAACAAGAGCCATGCAAAGTCTATACTTTAACAAGTGTAATTTCCCTTTACCATAGATACGTTTTACCTTCAATGACAGAATCATCTGGATTGGTAAGCATGGCCACCATACTCTTAATATAAACACAACTGATAGAAGTGTAAATAAAATACATTAAAAGACCAGGCCTCACTCTGTAGCTACTGTAAGTAATAACAAAGTACTTCATTATTATTTTCACTGAATCATCTATCGGAAATCAGTTGGCCGAGACTAACCTCTAACTCTTGAAATTCTTCTTCCTCTTCTACATCATAAGAAAGAGTATGAATTTTGATGTCTTCAGAGGAAAGGTCAATGAACTTGCTATCTGGATAATCAAGACTGTCTTTGGTTGGTGATCTGTCTTCGATAAAAGTGGTTTCACAGCATTCAGTGCTCACGTTCTCACCCCAAGAGCGTAGGACGTTCTCAGAATACAGAATGATGTTGGGACGATAGTGAGACTCCACTGTCTGTTGTAGCATGTTAGGATCCAGTAGTTGTTGAAAGGGGTCATTTTTAACGCTGTCTTTGCCAGTCTGAGGTGAAATACTGCCAACAATGTGACTTTGATATTGAGGAGTCGGATAAACAGACACCATTCCATCTTTATTTTCTGCCATTAAATTTCTGGTGTTGATTAAGCCATTTCTTTTACCTGCTTCTGTGATTTTATTATGCATAAGAACACTGTTCTGTTCAATTAAACCATCCATACTTTGAGTTTCTGTGGGGCTTTTTGCTTCCGTGGCTCCAGTTGTAAAGGTAGCTGCAGGTCACATTTGCCTAATGGCTTCGATTTTCCTGAAAGCGGTAAAAATAAATGATGTTAGTAAAAAAGAAATGCAATCCAATGACTTCTAAAGATGAATACATAGACAAGTCTGTGTCATTTAGTCATTATGTCTAACAGTGCATGTTGCACCCATATCTCAGACTTGTCCAATTGAAGTGAGTACTGCATGGTGCCATATATACATTAAATACAATAAAGAGCGAATGAAAAATGAAGGTTGAAATTTATGAGCAGTTCCCCATTAAACATGTAATTTCTACTCAGTGGCTACTGGTGGTCTGAAGTACAGCAGAAGTTCATAATTCACTTGATCAGATTCCCATATGTATTTATGGCATGTACACTTCCATTGATACGTGTTGCCAGATTGCAATATATTACTGATACAAATATCTTGATTAATTGTCTTTAGATTTAATTGTGTCAAACTCATGCACTGAATGGAATTAGATTACGCTGTATGCACAAAAATACACAGATATTGATGGTCACTTCGAAATTGTAGAAGCTTGGATAGTGTTTCCCCAGTAAATATAAGCTTAATAGTAAGAGACTGATCCAGGGATGCATGCATGCCATCCAATCAGATCCTTAAAATGCCAGTTAGGGGCTGATTGGATGGTGGTTTATTACTCTCCATTTTATCACTTTTTTCAAGGCTTAGCACATCTCACCCTCTTTGTGTAAACTGCATCACAACCAGCATGCACATCTTAAGCTGGGCATACGCTACTGCAATGCTTCGCAGAAGTGTATGGCCATCCGTTCCCTCGGAAGCCGCCCAAGAAGGTCCTGGGTGGGAGGATCGCATGCGATACATCGCATGTGGTACTTTCACATGCAATATATTGCAGGCGACTCCTCAGAATCGGAGGTCGGACAGCGCATCGGACTCGATAGGACATCAAATGCATTCCATTTGGGCCGATTTCTCTGCCTGATTCATCGGGACTGGGTGAAATCGCAGTAGTGTATGGGGACCTTAAGGGTAATCATAGCCATCTAACATAAAGGTGGGCATGTATACATAAATGTAGGCTATTCAGTGGTGAATATATGCAGAGATGCGTATAATCTCAGTTGGAACTCCTGTACCCTTATAGGTGCACATACAGATTATAATGGAGATGCTGTAATCATAAGTGGTGCTGGGGGAAGTGAGTTTGCAAAGATGCAGCAGGCTCAGAAGGCAGACAGTTCATGTGGATTACCAATGGTTGGAAGCAGCCCAAACTGTGACTGGTTTAGGCACAACATAGAATTAGACCTAAACATTATAAATATGTGTTTTTAAAGGCTGTCCCTTTATATAGAGGTAATATAAATGGGTTGCATCCAATAAACATGCATGTGAAAAAAATAACAGTACACTAGGGGCCTAGTTATCAAATTATTAATGATCTCCCAAATCTACTAAGGAAGGGTCGCAACAGATATTTCCAAAATCTGCTCCCACCCCGTCATTTTCAACGGTAGCCGCAGTCCACATAGGATTCTATGGGGTCTGCAAAGCTGTAAGAAATACCAAGCTTGGTCCTGATAGGACCACACCATCTCCAGATGGCATTAACATACAGCAGCCTATGGGCTTTTATTTTGTAATTACTACTGGGAAGAGAGTTTCTTCAGGGAACAGTCAGTGGCAATGGCTGCCACAAATGTGTTGTCTGCTGATCAGGCATGCACAGAACAGCCCCAACTCACTTCTTTTTACCGTGAATATTGGCGATAACAAATTCTAATTATCGGGACTGAAGCCCAATAATTGATAAATACATTTGGCTACAAAAAATTTTAATTTTCCAAAAAAGTATAAAAGATTGCATTTGTCTTATCGCTTGACCCAGGGTTGTCTTAATGGCATTGTGGGCCCTAGGTAAAGCAATGCACTGGGCCCCCTATTTTTTTTTAATACAGTAGCTTCCTGTGGTGTCTCTCCACTTGCTCAGCCATCCAGCAATTAGAATGCTTAAATCCATTTGGATGCATGTTGGGATGAATGTTTCCTGGCATCTCTGATTTTGTGTAATTCAAAACCAAAGCAGCCGGCAGCAATCTCTACTAGCCTCACAAGAAACTCCCGGGGGCACCAGCAAACCCCTGCTCAAAGGCCCCTAGAATTAGGCAGCTACCCAGTAAGCCCATACATTAAGATGGCCCTGGCTTGACCATGTCTTCAAAGAGTTCACCACAGCAATACACAGTCATATTGTTACAATAATATGAATTTCTATGTTTAAACTGATATTTATGTACTGTATTTCTGGGTAAACACTAGGACGATGCAAACTTATCTTATGATTGATAAGTGCATACACACTTAGCAATCACCAGCTCAATGTATCCTGCCTCACATCACAAGGGGGGGGGTATTTACAGTTGTGATGTAAGTGATAGGCAACCTCTACAGCAAGCTTACAGAAAATGTGTCCTTCACAGACATTTTGCTTGAACTCACCAGCTGACGTGCCCATGATATATTGGGCTCAACTGAATGCCCAATATATTTCCCAGTGTGTACCCAGTTTTTTAAATTAGTCACCACATAGTGACAGTTGGGTCACATGACTGCTGTATTGTACATTTTGCTCTTTTTTTCCTCAACATAAATACCTTATATTCAGTAGGAAGAAAGTGGAGCAATGTGTTACATGCAAATAAAGGAGAAAAAACTAATACAGAAGAGGTCATAGCAGTACAATATATAGAACACATTTCCATTTAATAGGTAAAATTGTAAAAATAGGTGTCCCAGCCCCAGTGGAGCTTACAATCTACATTGCCTACAACACGTACACGCACACACATTCTTTCTAGGGTCAATTTTGTTGGGAGCCAATTAAACCAGTAAATTTGAATTCATATAACAAATGTGAGCGAGGCTTTTTTAGCAGATATTTCTAACATAGCTGTTGCACTCAAAGGGTTAAAAATGATATGTGCTTCTAAAGGCAAAATTCCCATTTAGGTCTGAGTCATTGCAGAGGCAGAATTCTGCTTAATAATGTGATGCTACTTTTGTTCCAGCCAGTAAACAAAGTTCACTCTGACTGTAAGTGAGATGATAGAACGAGGGCTGCATAGGCCCAAGTGCATTTAAGAGCCTGTGAATTCAGTGATTGTTAAATAAAGTTATTGAAGAAGGCAGATTACCCAGGGAAGCTCAGGAGTGAGTAGCAGGTGGGTCAGCCAATCAGTTAGATTAGGGGTGGTAGCTTAGAGAGGGGTATATTCGGTGAAGTCAGGGGAAGTGACTTCCTCTTTGAGTCTGGAACCCCACCCTCCCTATTCCATTTCTATCTCTGTGCCACGTGGCCTTTGGGCTATCACCTTATTCAGCTTCTATAACTTTAATTAAAATCGTCGAGAAGGCGCTCTCGACCAGCAGTCAGATGAGGTGTCAGGTGGTTGCTGTGCAGTATTGCCCCACCCCCTTTGCCAGGATGGCTGGTGAGTCCTGCCTCCGCAGGGGGACATTGGACCCTTCCTGGAAGTATCCTCGCCATGCCATAGAAGGGGCGGGGAATACGTTACAGCGCGGGCTGTACCTCACAATAGGGGGTGTTATGGATGGGGCGTTTCAGTCACCGCCATGTTTAGCACCCTTGACTGGAGCTGGTCTCAAGCGTTCTTTCTTTGCCATCCCTTTTACAAATAAGGGTCATACCATTGAAATAAATATATATGACCGTTTAAATTTATGCAGTTGTTGTCTGTGTCATTATTTTTGGAATAAGGTGTACGTGTGAGTTATTTCTAGGCTTTATAAAGTTACAGTAAGTAAAGGTTAAAGGTCAATCGGTATAATTCAATAGGCGCCTTAATCATATCATCAAAACAGTCTTCCTGCATGGGGACATTGAAAAGTAGTTGTTTCTGCAATAACATGGAGAATATGCCAGAAAAGGATATGATTGGATACAGAGATCGCAATTTTTCAAGCAAACCCAAGCATGGAACTCTAATATGAATAAGGTTTTATTAGAAGGGGCCACATAAAGTAAATCTGATCCATACCTGTAGGCCCACTCCAAATGTAAAGTGGAAAAATGGATGAGTGTTATATAGATCAGTGGTTCTCAACCTCAGTCCTCAAGTACCTCCAACAGTGCATGTTTTCCAGGTCACATGGCAGGTGCACAGGTGCACTCATTCACTGACACATTTAAAAAAAAATCCGATGTGGAGCTAATTATATCACCTGTGATTCTGGGCCTTATTCTAGTTAACTCTTTCTGACAAAATCCTTCTTAGATGGACAAAACCATGTGCACTGCAGGTGGGGCAGATGTTACTTGTGCAGAGAGAATTAGATTTGGGTGGGGTTTTACTTCAAAGTGAGATCTATATTGCAGTGTAAAAATAAAGCAGCCAGTATTTATCCTGCACAAAAGCAATATAACTCACCCAAATCTAATCCCCCCCCCCCCCGTAGTGAACATGGTTTTGTCCATCTAAGAAGGATTTTGTCAGAAAGAGTCAACTAGAATAAGGCCCTCTGTGAGAAGACCTGCAAAACATGAACTGTTGTACATGAGGACCGAGGTTGAGAACCACTGATGTAGATGATGTAGGGCAGTGGTTCCCAACCTGGGGTACATTTACCCCTGGGGGTACGCTGCAGACCGGTTGGGAGTACTTGAAAATAATATTGGTATTGGTGGAAAAAGAGGGAGAAGTTTCCTGATGGTGCCGAGGATATGTACATGTCATGTCACTTCCAGTTCCATCTGCATGATATAATGTATGCATAATAATAGCTCACAAGGCAGACACAGATACGTATCACAAAGTTAAATACAGCTCTAAATAAACACTTAGTGTTAGTGTTTTGTGTAAAGACATGAGAGAAGTGACATGCTACCTGGAAATATAGACAAAATTGGAGTTTACTACTTAAATGCCCTTACAGTATGTCTAAACGTAACAATAAAATAATCACACAGAGGTTTATTTTGGGGAAAAAGAGGGTCAGCTTTATTTGTTAAAACAATGTCAAGAGGTCAGATAAAGTATGACAATGAAGAAAGAATGGCCCAACTAATTCTGTGTACAAACGGTAAGATTCTGACTAACTTTCTATTCGATTTTGACTATATAGTAAATATTGAATATAAAGTTAGTCAAAATAGCAGTGCTAGCCGCATTTGGCCCAGATTCGATATAAAAGGCAGCCCGTCGATCAAAAGCAGCAATAGACTGTGCAGGCAAGTCTATTTCTGCTTCAATCTGCTAGATCGCATAGCCCCCGCCCTCCCCCAGGCTGTCCCTCTCTCTCTCTTCTGAGTCCTGCCAGCCTCCGATATCGAATCGATATCAGCAGCCGGAACATCGCACCATGGTGGTTATTCTGGTCCACATGCAATGCTGCGAATTTCGCAGCGTTGCCTGTCTTCTATACGCCGCCCCGGCTCATAGGTCCGCCCGCCCCCCCCCCCCCCCCCTCGCATGCCGGGTTGCCCGCACGGCTGAAAATGGTTGTTTTGGCAAAACATCTATTCGCAGCCTATGGGGCGGCACCCACATCATTACGATGGCCACTGACCATCGGATAATGTGGAAGGTACACGCATTTCTAAGTGACTCTCAGGTCCCTTATGCATGCACCCTCGACAGGAACAAGGCAGGAGCTGACATTCGGTGATGTCAGCTAACCGCCCCCCCGCGCTCACATCACCGGGTGATTTGCATGAAATGCTGGGCGTTCCCATGGGTGTATCCCCCGGCGACCACCCCATACCCCTGAATGCAGTCTTGGGTGTGTGCGCCTGGCAAACACTCTGATCACTGTGGCCACACAAGAGCGCATGCACATGCGCAGAAATGTGCACAAACAAAACATTGGTCCTCTGTGTGTGTGCGTGGAGGACCGATTGGACCAGAATAACCCCTTATGTGTACACACCATTGGAAACATCACCATATGTGCTAATTCCTCTAGATAGAAGGCCAACTGCCAGCCCACCACCACAAACTCCCTTCCCAGTAACACAAAAGGCTCACATGGACTAATGGTGCCACTAACCCCAGTAGGGTAGAACCCACCTAACCCATGTATTATCATGGAGAGCACATCAAAATCTAAAGGCCGATAGCGACTGCTTCCTTCACAAATAAAGTGGACACCAAAACCAATTAAAAAAACAGGGTAAATTAGGGGGGAAAATCCTCGGCAGAAAGATCACCCAAGCTAGAAAAACTAAAACAGGACCCTAAACCTCCATTTACACAGCCAAACTTTAGGACACACTAAAATATACCTTTCCCATGGTGTAAACCTTGCACAACCGGAGCAGTCCAACACAGGGAAGGGATTTAGATTACGGCATGCATATTAACTACATTCTGTCTCCCTAATCAGAGTTATAAGATGATAGTGGTAGCCAATGGTGTAACAGCAACAAACAGCATACCTGGTGTTGGAAGGAGAAGACAATACAGCAGGGTTGCCGACCCTCCCGGAATTACTGGGAGTCTCCCGAAAATCGGGTCCCCCTCCCGGCCCCCCCGGAAGGGTGGGCAACCCTCCCGGAATCAGGGGGACCCCCACTGAGCCCCCCGATCGCGGCATTTAAATGCCGCAATCCGCGGGTCTCAGAGGAGGGGGAGGAGCTAAAATGTCACACTCATGTCATTTTATCCCCGCCCCCTCCATGGAGATCAGTGATTTTGTCTATTTCCCTTAATGGGGGGGGGGGCTTAATGATGTCACAGTCCAGCCCTGCCCCCCGAACGGGTAATGAAAGTCTCCTCTCCGGGCTTCTCCCAGAGAGGAGCATTTGAAAGTCGGCAACCCTGCAATACAGAAAAGCAGTAAAGGTCACGTACTAGGAAAGAGCTAATATTGCAGCTGAAATAGGGATTTTCTTTGTAAGTGTGCGAGCAAGCCATGCCAAAGAGACTGGAATGCAGTCAAGAGAGTTGTATAACACATTTCACAGGCTAAAGATATTAATCTAAAGATAGCTGTAGAAAATTGTCTTACACTCAGGGAGTCCTAAAGGGCTGTTGGGTTCCTTTTTGAAATGACATGCCACGATTTCCATAATGCACATTTGCAGGTGTAAAATAGGCGCAGACTGATTTTCCAAAGCAGTTCTGAAATAATTTTCCCTTGAAATGATTTCATTTACACTGTAGTCAATAATTCATTCTTCATATTACACACTATTTCCACAAAGAAAAGTCATCCGGATTGAATCCACGGCAGGATATATTGCAAGTAAAGTAATAATTTGCAGATTAGCTATTTTCTTACCGTGTCAGTTTCTCCAGCGGATTACTGCTGATATCTGTAATTCCCTTTCAGAAAAGCCGTTCTGGCAGAAATGTTACAAGCTTTTGTTATTTTTCAGACTCTTTCACTGTACAAGTTATGTAAACAAGACCACATGAATAAACCTTACAGATATGCTGTTGTCATTTTGTGCAAACTGCAAGTAATGCAAATGTAGCTCTGTAGCAATTTCTGTCTGTGTACTACACATCAGTCTTGTCATGAGGGGTTTTGATGCAAGGCATCAATCAAAGGAGAGGCTGGTGTATTTGGTAACTATGAAAACCACTAAGCTGTTTTGTGCATTTTATATTATACACACCAATGGCTTTATGTACACTTGAATGCAAGTCTGTTTTATTAGCGTTGCACAGAGAAGATTTGGTCAAATCTTCCACAGATGCAATATTGTCTGTTTTCGACAAGAGAAGTCAAATCTATATTTAACCTATTCAAGATCTGGTCCATATTCTGACAGTTGGAAAGCCTTGGATCGACGAAAACAGCTGCCAATGGTCGAAAATCCAGCGGCGATTTTTGACAATGTAGATTCAACTTTTTAAAGAGTCGAATTTGCGTATGCGAGTCCCAGGTTTTTGTCAATTATTGAATACAGATAGCCGATATTTCCATCTGCCGGAATTTCGTCCCAGGTTGAATACCCCCTACTGTAGCAAAGTTTTCTTGTGTGCATAAGGTAGTGCAACTATAGATTGTAAGCTTGCAGCAGGGCCCTCCTACCTCTAAGTCTGTCTGTTGTTACCCAGTTTGTTTTATCACTGTGTACTATTGTAAAGCGCAACGGAATCTGCTGCGCTATATAAGAAACTGAAAATAAATAAATAAACTATATATATATATAACAGATGCAGATATGTATGTTGTATTGTTGTGTACCCCCTCTATGTGAGAATAAGGAGGCATATGGGCAAAATGGGCCTAATTGAAAGTCAGAACCAAAGTGTATGCTAATGTCATCCATCTATATCAGTATCACTGTAGCGTTATGCATATGGTAGTACTGCCACTGTTCTTTACGATGCAGCTTTCATCATTAGTATTAGAACTTGCACCCAGTATATGCAGGCAGGTTAGGGCTCGGCCGTGATGGGGTGTGTGTTAGTGTGTAGGGTAAGGAAGGTTAGGGTTTGGCACTAACAGGGAGTGGTGCCCATACACTGCTGCGATGTCTCACAGCAGTGTACGGACAACCGATACCCTGAGAGTTGCCTGGGACTTTCCATCACAATTTGTTGTGATGGATCACGAGTCCCTGTTTCCCGCCCGTCTCGCCGCCAGGAGGGAGGTCCAAGGTCAGGTGGTCGGGTGGCCAGCAGGTCCAATGCGCACAATTTGGTCCGATTTAACGGGCCGATTGGTCGCAATTGGCCACAATAGGCTCAGTGTATGGGGGCCTTTAGGGTTAGACTTCAAGAAGGGGTAAGGTTTTACTACAGGTAGGGAGGGCTAGGGAGAAGCTAAACATTCTTAATGGACCCCTGTCAAGATTCCATCCATAAGAATGCCGGCGGCGGCATTATGACCGCCAGCATCCTGCTCGCCACTTCTCCATATGTATTACTTCTGAAAGTCATGTGACAACAAAGTTGCAGTTCGAAGTTCGTCAGACCAGGCAGCGCATTTTCTGTGACTAAATAATGAATTCCGACTACACTAAGGAGCAGATTTATTAAGCTTGAAGAAGAGATAAACTGGAGATAAAGCGGAGAAAAGGTAAAAGGAGATAAAGCACCAGCCAATCAGCTGTGTTTGAAAAAGACAGTTGGGAGCTGATTGGCTGGTGCTTTATCTCCTTTTACCTTTTCTCCGCTTTATCTCCAGTTTATCTCTTCTCCAAGCTTAATAAGACTTTTCCATGTTATATTTTATTGGTTACTTTTCAAGGACAACTTCTTCTGTCTTGCTTTATAGTTTATACCTGACTAGAGACACTGCTAAAACTAATGACAAAATTATGTATTGTTTCAAAAGGACACACTGATCAACATTCCCTGAATATGCATATAGGCATATGGGACATTCAGAGATAAAGAAAATTTTAGTTAATGCAGACAGACAATGGTTCTATTCAAAAAGTCTATTTAGACAAAACAGAGATATAATCTGGAATGAAACAAAATGCCAAGCCGCTAATTGTTATATGCCGTTCCCATAGGCCCAGCACCAGAGTTATATTTTTATAATTCCATGGTGCTTGTCGGTCTGCTGTATGCTGATATTTGCTGAGCTTACAAGTGATGCGCGACACGTCTCAGAAGGTCACTGTGGAGCAAACTGTAAGAAATAGCACTCACTAAAAAAAATAATGGTTTAACCTAATGTCATTTAATCTTAAAATTGTTACAAAGCAAAATGTGACTGATGGAAGAGTCATTATGACTTTAAGCACATAATTAAAATATATAGCTGACTTTATTTATTGTATTATTCATAACAAATGTGCAGTTGGAAGAGCTTAAAATACTTGACCCGTGAAGGATTTTCATACTTTGATAGCGCTGAAGAACTGTGCAGCAGTCATGTATAATAAGTGCAAATCGAAGGGAACTAGGACTTTTTAATGGATCATTGCTTTTAAAGTGGAGCTAATGAAACATGTCACCTACTTGATAATTCTTCTCACTGTGGTACATGGTTCAATTTCGAGCCACATTTTACCATCAAGCTTTAGTTTCATCCTCCTTTTGTTGGGGCGGATTTAAGTATTAAAATATAAAACTGTTGTGTAATTCCATACAATTTTGTTTTCATTCACAACCCATACTGTACATCCTGCTTGACAATGATAATAATAATGTTTATACATCCTGTTATTGATGTTGTTGCTGCCTTGTGGGGAAAAAATAAAAAAATCTTAAAGTTGTTAATAACCCAACCAATAGAGTAACGGTGTGTCAGCTGATGAGCATCACACAGCCCATTCCTCTTCCTGCACTATCATTGGGATTTTAGGGGTTATTCTGGTTGATTCAAACAAACCCCGCCCATTGAACACCGGGCCGTCTGCCCCCCCTTTGCAGCATCTGTTCGCACGCAGGGCCTGCGAATGGATGTTTAACATAAATATACATTCACAGCCTGTGGGTGAACACCCACATCATTCGATGGTCACCGACCATCGAATGATGGAGAAGGTGCACACATATCTAAGTGACTCTCAGGTCACTTAGATATCCATGCAACCTCGGGAGGAAGTGGGCGGGCAACTGACATCCAGTGGTCAGCTGCCCACCTCCATATGCATCACCAGGGGATTTGCATGGGAACACACAGTGTTCTCAGGGGAAAGCCCAGGAAACACAAGAATGTGGCATGTGTCAGCATCACCCTGGGGGTGAAGGGGATAGGGTTAGACTGCAAGGTGGGTGGTTAGTGTTAGACTGCAGGTAGGGAGTGTTAGGGTTAGGCACTTAGAAGGGGAATTAGGGTTGGGCTGTGGGGAGAGAGGGTTAGTGTTAGGCTGCGGAAAGGGAGGGTTGGGGGGGCAGTGGGTTGGTAAGTATACTTACCTGACACCTGTCGGGATTCCCTCTATGGGGGTGCTGGTGTCTGTATTCTGACTTCTTGCATCTCCACCACCGATCATCTATACGTATTCCATTCTACCCCTGCTGCTCTATTCTAAAAAAAGAAACAATTTCTACTCCATAGGAGCAGCACATCAGCCTCCCATGACACCCAGCCCCCAGTAAGTCTGTTCCCTGTACCATCCTCTCTCTTCCCTGATAGACTGCTCCTGATAGCTGCCGCTGTGTCCTGGCACCCTGTTCCCATGTAAGCTGGTTGCCTATTACCATTATCTCTCTTTCTGGAGCTCCTGATACCTTCTCAGTTGCTGGCACCAGTCCCATGTAAACCGATTCTTTTTTACAAAACTCTCCCTTCACTGGTGCACTGCCCCTGATACCTTCCCATGTTTCCTGGCATCCTGTCCCATTAAAAAATGTAATTTGACACAGTTCTCTTTCTCACTTGCCATTCTGACTAAAGCTGGCTACACACTAGATGACATGTGCAGGGTCGGACTGGCCTGTCGGGGTACCTGGGGAATCACCGGTAGGCCCCGGTAACCCACCCACTTTTTTAGGGGGCATGGCTTGACCCAAACTTTCAATAAATGTTAATGCCGCCATGGCAGAAGCGGATGACTGACACGGTGGCTGCAGGATGATTTTGTTATCACCGTCAGGTAGTCACCAGCTATTAACTGACCCGGCGGCGGCTGCAGGCTTGGAGCGAAGCTTTCTTCTGCTCCCTTCCCAGAAGAGCCGCGTGGGCGCGCGCATGCGGACTGACGTCACAGTGCAACATAAAGTCACACGACGGACCTGCCCGCACTATGACTACATTCACTTCATGGGCCCCTACTGTCCCGATCTGACACTGTAGGTGTATACCCAGCTACATTACCAGGCAGGGGCCCATTGTATACAAATGTCAATAGAAAGATTATAAACATGGTTGGGGGGACAATCCCTGAGCACATCACACAGCAGCAAGTAGGACGGAGGGGATAATGTATCAGACCTCCTAAAGGGTGAGGAAGTTGGCCAGTGAAGTTGTCTATAGCAATCAATCACCTTCTAACTTGTGATGGCCTCAGTCAATATATACACACAAATAGACAGTCATGGGAGCACTCAGATAGCAGTTATAGGGCAGAGATTAATGAACATGGATGGACTGAGCCTGAAGAGTGTATAAGCACATGAAATAATACCAACAACAACAACAACAACTATTAGTATTATAACATGTATAAAGCATATTAAATAAAATCCAATAACTAGGTGGCAGGTCCTCTTTAATGTTATAATGTAATTGAGCACATCACTTTAAAGCTACTATCAATGTATAACAATATAACTTACTACTATCCTTGCTGGCTGCTGCCCATTTGTGTAACGTACTGGATATAGAAAACTGCTTCTATCTCTGTGAACTCAAGTTCAATCCCCTTCAGTTGTTCAAGCATTACACTGTTCATCAATGTTATCGAAAGCTGCGTCTGACATTAATAAAACCACTTCCTCCTTTAC
Organism: Crinia signifera; assembly: GCF_055691185.1. NCBI lineage: Eukaryota > Metazoa > Chordata > Amphibia > Anura > Myobatrachidae > Crinia > Crinia signifera. Next base: position 69,436,195 of record NC_139219.1, on the reverse strand, counting down.
TCTTGCCTCAAACAAAATCAATACAATGGCTACAGAATTTCTATCCCTTTCGACCAAAGAGATTACAGCATGCTAGACATACAGTATTGACAACAGGCTCACACAGAATATCCTCTCAAAACATTATTAGTTTCCTTAAATAATGATTCAGCCACACTAGCCTGTTAAACCATTAAATAAAAATCTAAATATCACACACAGTGGACAGCTATCCTCAAGAGCAATAAGGAGAACCTAGCACTATACATTAACCTCTGCATAGCTACATGAGGTTTGAGACTATTATTATTATTATTATTATTATTCTAAGCCAAATGTTCAGGTGTTTGTGATATATTTCCAATAAAAAAATGCCTTTTGTCTTGGTGTAAATAGTGAAAACAAAAATTGTGATATTATATAATCAGGGAAGGGAAGATCTCATACATAAAAATGTGAGAAATATACACACATTTTTGACCTGTAAATCTAACCAAAAAGTTAAAGATTACTTTTTTCCATAAAAATATGTTATACTCTACACTTATCCAGGCCACACTTTCCTGGGGTCCGGTGTCTTTCCTCCAGCAGTGGGAATGTCATCCTTGGGTACAGTATGTTTTGTTAATATTTTGAATGTCAACAGTTGTTACAGTATGTTGACTACCTAATGTAAACAGGTTATGCATGTCGACAGAGTACATGTGAAATTATGTCAACATGTATGGTGTTGTGTCTAAAAAACAGATTCTTTAACTTTGTATTGTAATTTTTGTGTGTTTAACTAAAGACTAGATGGGTCAAGTGGTTATCTGCTGTCAAATTGTACAACAGCAGATCACCCTCAGCTTACACTAAAAAACATTAGCAGACGTAATATGAAATATGGAGACGACTGTTACACAGAATTGTTCTCTGATGCAGGGGTGACTCAGAGGCAGTTGCTGAGATTCAACATTAGGGACTGCTGTGCCCAGATAGCAGTCATAGTGATTGTAGCAAATCACTGCTCTTGCAAACTCTTTGGTGGTACCCTTGCTGTAATAAATATTCTTGGAGATTTGATTTATGATCCAGGGCAGCAGGAGATAAACACTTTAAATGGGACTCTCCCGCAGGATCCAAGAGGGTAGGCAACATTGTACTGTATACAGGAAAGTGCAATGTATTCATGCCTATTCTCTGGGAGATCTTACTGAATTTAACCTGGAGCCCAGGAGAATGGATAACTTTCCTGCATTGGCTTCTCAAATTGTGTCACGGTCTTCTCTCTTTGACATACAACTATGTCCCTTGCATTTGTTTATTGGACCTCACCTCCATGGTTTCCAGGAAAGAAGGTTCCAAAAGTTGGCAAGTATCAATAAATGCAATCAAATGCACAATAGTTGTAGTTTCACAACAGCTGGAGGGCTATGGTTTGGACATGCCTGCCTTAAGCATTAAAATTAAAGGGGTGTATTTATTACTTTCCAGCTCTAACTGTATCACTACTTATTTATTAGTCCGGAGCTCAACAAGGCTCTTCTCTCCTCAGTACAAAAACTAGGAATTCATGACATTACGTCCAATGTGCAGATAGGGGAAAAAAAATTGTAATCCCAATCCCTGTATGCCTGCACCCTGCACAGAGCCCAGTCACAATCACCGGATCTGATATCAGCTATAGAAGGGTCGCGGTAGCTCCAGGGTACACTATAAACCCTATCTTTACCATGGCATACTCTCAGATTATCATGAGTGTCCTGCTTTTTGTCTCTGACTGACTCTTAAATATGGTGCCTGTTGTCCATAAAGCAACTTAGAAACTCACCAATAAACCAGCTGATGTGACACTTGCTTTGATGTTAATGGTAAGAACGCAGAAACAATTTAGTAAAAGATTTCATAAGTAGACTGTATACATTATAGCTGTGCTAAAATAGTTATAATTGGTCAACATTCAGTGAACAGTAAGTAGTAATAACAGTTTAACATTACCATTACTATGCAGCCAGTGATATTTCATATAGGATTAGCCATGTAAATTAGACCAATATTTATATGAAAGCTATGTATGTATATGTACATATGTACTGTATGTACGTATCTATCTATCTCTCTCAAAGTATTCTGTGAAAACAGTATGGATATTTTCTGAATGCAGTAACAGGGGTGCCAGAGGGATTATAGTATGTGAGTAGAAGTCCCACAGAGATAGTAATGGATTTCTGGTGTAATCGACCACAGATAAAATTGAGCTTATATTATATGAATTTATAGCGTTTGCCTGCAGGAAACAAGTGACATTTATTTGTGATAGCTCCAGTGGATATTCCTAGAGTTACCATGTATGAAGAGAACCTTAAGAATGACAAAGACTCTGTCCGATCATCTACTGTACATACTCCATCAAAATGTTATGTCTGCCTCCCAGCTGATTTTCAAATGTCAACTCTATGAGGTCCATGTAAGTAGCGGTGAGAAGCCAAGATGCTGCCGTAATCGGCGGCAAAAGACTCTGTCACAGCTGTTTAATATATAACAAAATGTCTCCTACATTACCACTCTTACAGGAGCTTAATGTCATCCATATAGCCCGGTATACTTCTCTTGCAACAACTGTAACCAAAATATTAATACTTTTACAATGGTGTTAGCTTACAAGGCAAAGCCAAGGAGACTTTACTGCATACCCCCTGATTAAATCACTATGTGACTATGTAGTTTATCAATTATACATCATATATAACATACCATATTATATATTAAGGCATGTGTCTAAATAGGATGATGCAGATCAGAAATCTTAGTCAGTCGGCTGGGTACACATCAGAATGATGTGTGCCCTAGCCAACCATAGGACCAATGGCATGATGCAATACAGTATATCACACAGCCATATACACTGAACCATCCAGGGTACTGCCGTGCAATATATCATTACCCACTGCATTCACCTGCATGTTGCTGTAAGTGGGGTCTGACATGCAGCACAGTAAGAATGAGCCATTCCACAGAGCAGGTCTGCAATTATGTAGATCACCCTCTGTTTACTTAGACATAATAAAGACTCTCGTGCAGCAAAGAATTGGAGCAGACAAAAAAAGTCATCAAAAAATCATCCGCCATAAAAAAAATATTTTTTTTGCTATTTTTCTGGATGTTTCACCAATATTTTTTAGGGCAATCCTATTAGGTCGCCTAAAAAAAATCCATTCTAAAAAAATCCATTCTCTCATGAAAACACACTGGTTCAGTGAAACCTGTGTTTTTCGCATTTATTTCCCCCTAAAAACGGGTACTTATTAGGTATTTTGTTTCTCTTGCCTGAGGTAAGTGAAACAAAATCCCTACTAAGCCGCAGCTCTTTTCCATGGCTTTTCAGGGTCAATAGGATGGCCCTCAGTGATACAATTGCTTGCGGTAAATTACTGCTGGTAAAGGTTACTCCCCTATATGGCAATATACAGCCTTTCAGTTATTAAACTGTGAAATTGAGTCATTACACCGCTTCCACATTCTGCCCACTTCCTGTTACGCTGACCGTAAGGGAGACTGGAACCAGGAGTGAACCAACAGGGAGCTGGAAGACACAGGGAGCTGGAAGACAGATGAGACAACCTTTCTGGAGGCTTAGAGTAGGAGCGGATGCCAATAAGGGATCTTCTTGGAGTCTTCAGGGTAGTTACCCAGGAACCCCTAAGCTAAGCCCACAGAGCATACTAGCAAGCCTTCTTGCCTATAACAGCCCTGTTCCCTTAAGAGTGGCCACGTCTATGGTACTAGTATGCCGCCAGGAATTACGTTGACAGATGGCAGTGTAGGCTTATCCCGGGAGACCTGAGCAACCTACCGGTTGTACTATTAAGGAGGACTACACTAATATTGCAGTACAAGGGAAGGACCACGGGATAGGGAAAAGGACGTGAGGACAGGAGGATTACCAGAAGGGTAAATACAGACTGGGGCAACACTGAGATACCGACACAGAATAAACAGAAATAACAAGTGCAGGACAAGTGAATCACAAGAACATACAGGAACTATTAATGAACAGGGAAACCACGAATTGCAGGCTCAATTCCTGCTGAGGGTGTTATGGCCCTTTAACTACGGCCTCTGAAACACCTCCCTAGACAGGGAGTGTAGCTACAGCATGGAGCACTGGCAAAACTAGAGAAGAGAAATGCTAGACACTATATTTACCAGGATATTAACTGATAGCAGGAATAAATGTTCTACTTGCGTTTTGCACAGCTTAGTAAACCAGGTAGGTAACAACACTGGAAGGGATTTGCCAGAGATGATCGGCAACAGGACTGGATACAAATACAGAGCAACCAGAGAGCACTCCACATCAAACTCTATAACCGGCGTTGGAATGCCCCCAGAGAGTAGCTTAAAAAGGCATCCCTAACCAATCAAAAACAAGGGGTCTGGTATGAGCTGGCAACAGGCAGGATTGCGACATTAGACCAACATTGGAATCATGACAACCGGGACTCCGACAGGGGGTCTAGCATTATGAAGCCCCTTGTGGGTTCGCTGCACTCACCAAGTTGTGTACTCGGTGGTTTGTTGTGCTCGCCATAGGTTATATTGTCCCTCTATGGGGGTCGTGAACCCCTACGAGAAAGAATAGCCTCCTGTAAGTCAGGTTCCCGACTGTCAGGCTTTTAACAGTCAGGACACCAGCGGTACAGTTCTAGAGTCTTTGCTAATACCTGTGCCATCTTACTTTTGCTATCCCTTATGCCTAGTGCACTGCTGTGAGGCAACACTGCGAACCATTATACAATTGTGTTGTCAACATCATTTTAGTCAAAGGTATTGCTGTTCTTTCACAAAATGCTAAATACGATGATATATTAATATAATCGGTTCTTGTTTAGTTTCTCGGCGGCAACATGGCCGCCCGCTACTTCCGGGTTCGGCGCTCGGAAAACTATCTAAAATAAAGTCCATGCCAGCGTGAATTGGTTCATACCCCCACTATCCATGTTGGCATGGAGTTGATTTTAGATAGCGTGGCGAGCGTAGCGAGTCACCGAGCCCGTAGCATGGGCGAGCGAAGCGTGCCCCGCAAGGGGACACAGACACTGCTGCGACTGAGACGCTGCCGCAGTGAAACTAAACAAGTACCATATAATCAAATGTTATTTAAATTAATTTTATACAATTTATGGGATATGGTAAGAAATGTGTTTTTAATCACCACTGACTAAATAAATATCACTTGAAAATAAAAACTTGAAATGCAAGGTCATATAAGTGTATATGTCTCCATGTTTGAATGACCTTGAGAAATGCAAAATGGCAAAGCTTATATACCGAAGACATTTTCTGAGTAATATGAAATAATCTAACACAAGACATTGTTAGTGCCCTTGAAACAGATTCTGGCTGAATGAATCTCATTATTAATACACCAATGAACATTCGACTAATATGATTTCTATAATGATTTAATAGAATTTCATATCTCTGCCAAGTTTTGGGATAGTCAGAATCTGCTAATCACCTACACTTCGTGATGAAACTGTCCTTGTGAAATAGTATAAAATCATCTACATCAATACATCAATTTCAGCAGAACTATACAGCACTGGCAAAATAATTCATTTCTGTACAACATAAAGGTGATGGCGACAAATCAGAAATGCTTAGCTGTTCAGTGTTTTATTTGCATAATATAATCCCCTCTGTAGAATCCCACATACACTGCCATAAGAGAATGTAGCAGGAAAGTACACATGGAAATATAACACAGCTCAACAATTTTTTTAAAAATATACAGTAGTTACGGATATTTGAATGTGTAAAACCCCACTGGCACTAGGTATGAATACCTGCAGTTACTGTATATGGTGCCTAACACTTACCTTCCTCCGGCTGGTCATGGGTAAGGCACAGGTACCAGGGGGTCACCTGAATAGTCAGGAGTTTAATTACGATTGCATTGTGGGAGTGGACTGCAGGTGTCAGTGCAGGAAAGAATTGGGTGCATGCCATCTCATAAAACAGCATAAACAGTTTATTTAACATATACTGTAGCAGGGATAACTTATTATCCCTGCTATATAGCATAATGGTTACATACTCTCCTCCAGGACACAGCATAATGGTTACATTAGGTCACTTATCACGCCATCTCCTCCAGCACATCAATTGTATCGGTTACAGTACATCAGGGCAACCTCTTCCAGCATATAACTTAATTGTAGCGTTATAAATATGGGGAACAGCAGTTTATACCAGGGCATCCTGGGACCAGTAGTGCTACACATCACACGTTACTGACTCTCTCATCCATAACAAGGACTCTTGTCAACAGGGGGCTACTAAGCATGCTGCGTGACTTTGACTACTCATCCAGATATGTCCTCTCCTGGGACTCACACCTGGCACTCTTCTAGGGCACCCCTACCATTGGACATCACCCTCTCACTGGAATCGGAGTACTGCTGCTCTCACATTGCGGTCTCTCTCTGTCAGGTGCCTTGCTGGGACTGGCAGCACTCCCCACATGTGTTGTGAGCGGCTGCATTCTCCTCATGTTACTCTTCAGAAAAGCACCCACAGGTGTTGCTGCTCTCTCCATAGAAGGGTTGCAACTCATCACTGCTGTTTCCAAAGCTGGGGACCATGAAAATGACGGCTAGTCATTCCATGGTCCCAGCAACATGCATGCACCTTCTCCTTACTATCACTCCAGACTTGTGCTGTATTCTGCTGCTTTCTAACTTTTACTTCCTGTCTTTCCCTCTGCAGAAGGCTTCTTTGTGAACACTGTCTGATCTCTAAACCTCTCCCAATCAGTGCACAGGAAATAGCCCTAGCTATGCATGATAAAATGAAACAGTTATTAACTCTTACAGCACCAGGGTATTAAAAATGCATTTAGGGTAATTTGAGGGTGATGATTCCAAACATACAGTACCATTGGTTTTCCCAGATTGGTTATATTTATTGAAATATTGCATATACCTTGAAATTGCATTTTTCCCATAAGCACTTCAGACCTGCTTGCCTTAAGATGCCCATACACGGTGCGATGAACTCTGTGCTTTTAGTACTAGATTGCATAGCATCTAGTACAAAAATCATACAATGTACTACAGCACCGTGCTTTTTGTTCTAGATACAATGCAATCTAGTACTAAAAGCACGGGCTGCACAGACTTTATGTGCTGTGCGATGGGATGTGAATGGGAGCGTGCATCTCATCGCACTGCCCTGTCACACTATGGGCCTTATTCAGATCTGAGCTCAGTACAAATTTGTTTGGAAAATGGGCAAAACCATGTGCACTGCAGGTGGGGCAGATGTAACATGTGCAAAGAGAGTTATATTTGGGTGGAGTGTACTGAAACTGAAATGTAAATTGCAGTATAAAAACCTGTAGTATTACCCTGCACAGAAACAAAATAACACAAATCTAACTCTCTCTGCACATGTTACATCTGCTCCACTGCAGTGCACATGGTTTTGCCCATTTTCCGAACAAATTTGTACTGAGCTCAGATCTGAATAAGGCCCCATGTATGGTCACCTTTAGTAATTGTGGTACTTACTGCATCTGAAACTTTTATTTACTTGTTTCTTCGTTCACAAACATCATTAAAGAGCAAACATTTTTGTTTTTCCAGGCAAACCTGAGTTCATCTCAAAGATCTTGCTCAATCAGCAAGGCAGCCTGTTCCACATTGTCAATCAGCAAGGCGGCCTGTTCCACATTGTCAATCAGCAAGGCGGCCTGTTCCACATTGTCAATCAGCAAGGCGGCCTGTTCCACATCGTGTAAGGGTACCAGTACCACCGGTGTTTTCAAAGCTTCCTGAGATTCCTTTGTCAAATGATGGCTCAAGCTATAGCAGTGGAAATTAATATAAAGGTTGCACTACAGCACCTCAGCAATTCTCCCAAGTGATCTCATTCGAGACCTGAGTTTGTTAAAACAAGACTCAGAAGTTTTTACTTCCAAGAAAAGAATTGCTTGAAACCAGAATTTAACATCACCCATTACAGGAAAAGAGAGGAGAGACTTTCTTCAGTCAAGAGGAGGATCTTGTATACTGTATTAACATTACTGGCCTAAATGTCAAAAGTTTACCATGTTTACAGTATACTGTATGTTTTTATATGATAATCTACACAGTTCTTCATATCCAAAACTTAATATGCGTTTTTCTGTTTTTCAAAGCCAATTATCTCAAATAGTAGAGCCAATCTAGGAAAACCAACCTAAGAAGACTGGAAAATTCTTGACTATAGGCATACTGTTGACCTATGTAATGCCTTAAGATTCCTATAAAACAGGTAATGGGTACCAGCAGGGGTGGATAGGGAACTAAAAGTGGCTCTAGAAAAATTTCTAATAGTGGCCTCTCGTGGACGACACCGAATCAAAAGTATACGGAACCAGTAACAGAAAAGGTGGGATTAATACATCACTACACCTGGGTGGAAGCCATTGGTTTCAATGGGGCAGATAGATTAAGCCTTAACAAGAGATAAATGCAAGGGTGATAAGGAGAGATAAATGTCCAGCCAATCACCTCCTAACTGCCACGTTACAGGCTGTGTTTGAAAACACTGATTGGCTGGATGTTTAGTTCTCTTTATCACCCTTGCATTTATCTCTTGTTAAGGCTTAAAACATCTGCCCCAATGTGCTTGGCAATTTAGTGGCCCCCTGACCTTTAAGCTGCTGTGACAAACGACAAACTACCACATTTCACATAATACCCCACACTCCCCACTGAGACTAAATACAGACCCCAAAACCTCCATCAAGCATACAAACAACTCATTACTATAATCCCCATATAGTAATAAAGGTACTTGTGTATTATCATGGAGCCCCCGATTTCCATCGCAGGGCATGCCATATGATCGCATGCGATGCGATGAGACGCGATTATACCCAATTTTTAATTGTACAGGCACCCAGTTGCCTGATTCCTATATTAAATGCCCCCCCAGACCCGATTTTAGATTGTACACCCACCCTGATGGGTAATGACTATGTTCAAATGCCCCCCCATTGTTAATGCCACCCCACTATCAACGTCAACCCTAAGCATGGTGAGTGCAGCGAGCCCGCGAGGGGCGGCGGTACGCATCCTCAAAACTTTTCATACCCCCACTATCCATGTCGGTGTGGAGTTGATTCTATATAGTGTGGCGAGCGCAGCGAGCCACCGAGCACGAAGCGTGGTGAGCGCAGCGAGCCCCACGAGGGGACGCGTAATACTTGTGAAGTAATGCGTGTCCCCTCGCAGGGCTCGCTGCGCTCGCCACGCTTCGGGCTCGGTGGCTCGCTGCGCTCGCCACACTGTATAGAGTCAACTCCACGCCGACGTGGATAGTGGGGGTATGAAAAGGTCGGAGGACGAGAACCGCCGCCCCTCGCGGGCTCGCTTCGCTCGCCACGCTTCGATCGCCACTCTTCGGGTTGGCGTTGATAGTGGGGTGGCGGTAACAATGGGGGGGGGGCATTTAACATTGTCATTACCCATCAGGGTGGGGATACAATTAAAAATCGGGTCTGGGTGGGCATTTAACATTGAAATCGCGTCGCATCGCATGCCATTATAATGGCATGAGATGCGACGCGATATTAAAATAGTTCACTCATCCCGGGGAAAGCCTCAAATCGCGTCCATCACATGCCATCACATACCTTAATTAGTGGTATGCGATGTGACGCGACGGGCGCCGTGATAATACACAAGTACCGTAATAAATATCCCCAACCCTCCCCCACGGGAGCCCAGTAATTGTTACACCCCAGATGCGCACCCGTTTTAGATGATCATTCACAGCATTGGATCCTCTGCTCTGTGAATCAGCAAAGGTTTTTTGTGTGGTAGACAGGAGAGGGACATGGCCACGACTCTAGGCAGACCCTGGCTGACAGGAGGCCTCGCAGGTGTGCCGGCCTACCGGGAATCTTCCCTGTAAGGTCCATGACCAATCTGCCCCTGGGCTGTGGTGTAACTAGAAATTTTGCACACCCCCTTTCCCACCTGACAAAAAAATTGTACCCCCCGTAATTATAATTTATTTTACCTACAGGGGTTTCTAGCTCATTTCCAGGGGTTACATACTCATTTCTAGGAGTAACATGCCCATTGCCAGGGGTTTCTTGCTTGTAGCCAGGGGTTTCTTGCTTGTAGCCAGGGGTTACATGCTCATGTCTAGGGATAACTTGTTCATTGCCTGGGGTTAACTGCTTATTGCCAGGGGGTTCTATGTTATTTGCCTGGGGTTTCTTTGTTGTTGCCATAGGGTTATAGGCTCATTGATAGGGGGTATGCTATCACAACTCCAGTGTTACCAAAATCTTTATAACGGAATCTGGGTAGCGGTGTGCATGCTGTGCTCCCTTGACAATTGCTAGAGGTCCAGTCCTCTCTTAGGGCGAGATTTACTAAGCCTTGAAAAGTGATAAAATGGGGTGATAAACCACCAACCAATCAGCTCCTACATGTCATTTATCAAACACAGCCTGCGGCATGGCAGTTAGCAGCTGATTGGTTGGTGATTTATCACTCTCTATTTTATCACTTTTCAAGCTGAGTACATCTGGCCCTTAGGCTGCAACATTTTTTTGAGGGATGGCCACATGGAATCTGCCACAACACTGCAGCCCAATTAGGCCACGGCTGCATTGTTACGCCACTGGTTCAAGGTGCACTAGATAGAAAAGGTTATATACATAGCACTAGAAAAGCAGCAAAAAATAGCACTATCCATAGTAAAATGTAAACATATTGGGGGAAATTTACTAACAGAAATTCGTGAAAAAAAAAATCGTATTTTCATACGAAAATAGTGAACTTTGTTATTAGAATTCTGTAAGCAAATTGCGTGATTTCTGCATATTCTATAATTTACACCTTATGCACATTTCACATAGTATGAACATTCTCTGCATCTTACGTAAAATAGTTTTTAATGCCATTTACGACTATGGTTTTTTTTGGCATACATTCAACTCTGCATCAGGCTAAAAACATATTAAGAAATCTTCCAAACAAAGGTCTGTCTGGGTGTACCATGAATAATGCGGGCAATAAATTCAGCTGGATGATTCCTGTTCTGCCAATCCGATCCAACAATCTACAGACATTGATGATTGGTGATCCATCATGTTAAAAATACCAGGCCTGCCGATCCCAGTCATTTTGGGTTGGAATTGGCAGATCAAGGATTCCAACATTTTATGCTTGAAGCATCTGGAGAACGAGGTTGCCAAATTTTGTCAATATTTATGTTTAATTATTTAAGCATCATTATAAATAGATTTAAATTAAATTAATAAACAATAACTGAATAAATTACACTTAATTACAGCGTCAACCTGTTAATCAGCAGATTTATTACACCATCATTGCCTCCTTTGTGCCTTTAGTGGATAAGTATCTAAAAAACAGATTGCAATTACAGTTTTTGTTCCTATAGACACACCACACGTACCAACCTACATTTTCATATTTATTGCAAATCACTAGATTACAAGAGCACTGGCAGCCCTGGGTCACCATTTAGCTTGACAAGCCTGAATATTCATGAACTTAAATGAATTAATATTAATCAATGTGAACGAACATGAAAACAAGCTAATGAATAACTGTCTGGGGATTAATATTTAAGAATAAAAAAGTGAATTGTAATAAATAAGTGACAGCTCACTTAATAGAGCTGAAAAAAAAAAGAAATAAATCAAAGTTAACAAATATTGTTATTACATTACTAGAAAGACTACAATTCTCTCTATTATTGCAGAAGAAATATAACTCACAAATAAAGAACAAATATACCTTAGAAGACAGTAGGTAAACAGTATCCCTTATTCAAAATGCTCGGGACTAGAAGATTTTTGGATTACAGATTATTCTGTATTTTGAAATATTTTATATTTGAATGAGGTATCTTGTTTTATACAGTTGTGCACATAAGTTTACATACCCTAGCAGAATTTGTGATTTTCTAGCCATTTGTCAAAGAATATGAATGATAACTCACAAACTTTTCTTTCATTCATGGTTAGTGGTTGGGTGAAGCCATTTATGGTCAAACAACTGTGTTTACTCTTTTTAAATCATAATGACAACAGAAACTACCCAAATGACCCTGATCAAAAGTTTACATACCCTGGAGATTTTGGCTTGATAACATGCACACAAGTTGACACAAACACGTTTGAATGGCTACTAAAGGTAACCATCCTCACTTGTGATCTGTTTGCTAGTAATCAGTGTGTGTGTGTGTGTGTGTGTGTGTGTATAAAAGGTCAGTGAGTTTTTGGTCTCCCGAAAGACCCTTGCATCTTGCATGCTGAGTGATCTGTCAGGGTTAGTGTTCTCCGGTGACAACAGTGGCCCTGACCGGTGATTAAGTAGATTTATCCAGCATCCTGGATATTAATTGCAACTGCCAGGGCCACACATCGCTATTGCTATGGCTCTTACACATGGAGCGATGTATGGACATTTTCTAAGCGATCTAGTGAGATCACTTAGATCATGCATGTCCAAACTATGGCCCTCCAGCTGTTGTGAAACTACAAGTCCCATCATGCCTTGCCACAGTTTTGCTATTAGGGAATGCTAATACTATGCAAGGCATGCTGGGATGTGTAGTTTCGCAACAGCTGGAGGGCCATAGTTTGGACATGCCTGACTTAGAAAATGTCCTGAAATCACAGGACCCCAACCTCTGCCTTATTCTTCATCCACACAATGCATTAACTACATAAGTGGAAAACCAAAGAGCACATGCTGATTTTGTCATGTCACACATCCAGCTTTGAAAGCAGACATAAATTGGCACTCCAAGATGGCAGCATCTACAGGGGAGAAACCGAAGCGGTGCTGTCTTGGGGTATTCCTTGCTAAATGTAGATTATGGACATAGCTTGCTCTGAAGTAGGTAATTATAAGGTCTCCCAAGTCAGAAATAATACAAACTGATTTATAACTGACAAACTGCCTAAAGCCCTGCCTAAAGCCCTAACTGTAGCACATGCATGCACATACCTGCCCATACCTGCACATCTCTCTAACGCTATGTTGAGGCATGCAGTGCAATAAAAGGGGACACATTTGTAGCCCATTTAATAAACATTTGATTAATTTTAGTGATATGCAGCACTATCCATGTAGCTCAAAAACAAATCCAGATATACAGCAGAAGGAGAGGAGGTACTGATTCAGCTTTGCTAGCAAAGCCAAAAAGCACACAATTGGGCAAAACTATGTTTACTATAGGTGGGGTTGATGTAACATATGAAGAGATAGTTAGATTGGGTGGGTTTGAACACAGCCCACTAAAAATCTGATACCCCTTTCACATTGCAACTAATTACTGGGTACAAGCCGGTTTCTTGATGGCTCGACTGAGTAATTATTGTGATGTGAAAGGGGTTACCAGGGGCTGCAAACAGGCAACACGGCAATAAGAACCGGTAAGAAAGCAGAGCTCTTACCGGTACGTTGCTGTGCGGTGTGAACGGGTTAAACGGGTTGAGCGACCTGTTTCCCGTTCACACTATGGAGGAGGCAGTGCTTGGAGCAGCACCAGTTCTAAGAGCTGCCTCCTCCCCTGTCCCTGATGATGCGCATGCTCCCAGCCGCGCCACCAGATGATGTCAGCGAACCGGCAATAATGGTGGTTCGCTGAGGGGGTGTGAACATCCCAAAATGCAGGGTCACGTTTGGACTGAACCATTTCAAAGTCCCGGTGCGACCCTGCATTTTGCAACGTGAAAGCAGTATAACTCTCTGAGGGCCAGATTCTCTAAGCTTCAAAAGTGATAAAATTGAGAGTGATAAACAGCCAGCCAATCAGCTCCTGTCTGACATTTTCAAACACAGTCTGTGACATGGCAGGTAGGAGCTGATTGGCTGGCTGTTCATCACTCTCCATTGTATCACTTTTGAAGCTTAGAGAATCTGGCCCTCAGCATGTTATAACTGCCCCACCTGCAGTGCACATGGTTTTACCTAGTTGTGTGCTTTTTGTTTTGCTAAGAAAGCTGAATCAGGCCCATAGCATGATACTTATTAGGGTGCACATAGATTATTATAATTACATTCTTATTTAATTAATCTGAATAAATATTTGTTGTGTAACAGATGATCTCCCCTAATGGTTTTTAAGTAATCAAATTAAGCACCGCTGGGTCTGTAAGATTAATAGTAAATTAAGTTTCCCTCCCTAGTGAGCTAAATATGTCAGACGCAAAGTGGCTGTTTTTTTGCTATGCCATCCAAATCAGCCCCTAGGTGGCACCATCAGGAGCGGTTTCCATTTCCTCAAGAAATATATAAGTCCAAAAAAATCAGTACTGACATTGTATAGGATGCAGTTATAGATAAGGAAGGCAGGACTGAGATCAAAAAGCAATGCAATGTGTGTGAGCACTTAAAGGGCCAGATGCAATAAGCTTAAAAAGTGATAAAATGGAGAGTGATAAACCACGAGACAATCAGCTCCTACCTGCCATGTCACAGGCTGGGTTTGAAAAACGTCAGGTTGGAGCTCATTGGTTGGTGGTTTATCACTCTCCATTTTATCACTTTTGAAAGCTTAGTGCATCTCGCCCAAAGTAACCAAAAGCCGGTTTTGCTTCTATTACAGAAATGAACATTTAAAGTACTGCCCAGAACAGCATTCACATCATAAATAGGCAGTTTTACCTGCCAGCAACTACAATATCATCCACAGTAATGTCTATCAATACACTGGCAACAGGGCCGGCGCCACCACTAGGCAGAACTAGGCATTTGCCTAGGGCGCCGGCCGCTGGAGGGCGGTAGTGAGCCGCCGAGGTACCCGAAAGCAGGGAGCAGGTAAGTCTGTGATTCTTCATCCTTCCTCCCCCCGCTCCCCGCTCCCATCCCGCCCGTGGCATGAAATAATGCTGCTCCCCCCGCGCCGCCCGCTCCCCTCTCCTCTCTCCTATCCCGCCCGTGTTATAAAAAAACGCTGCTCGCGCCGCCCGCTCCCATCCCGCCCGTGCCATGAACATAAAACTACTAAGCTACTCCCCCCGCGCCGCCCGCTCCCCTCTCCTCTCTCCTATCCCCGTGTTATAAAAAAACGCTGCTCGCGCAGCCCGCTCCCATCCCGCCCGTGCCATGAACATGAAACTACTAAGCTGCGCCGCCCGCTCCCCACCAAGGAGATTTCTGTGCAGCAGCACTACCTGCGCTCCGGGGGGGGTGAATCGCCCACCGCAGTATCGCCCGCCGCCACCCCCCCCCCCCCCGGCAGGCGGGCGGCGCGCGTTTTTTTTGCCTGGGGCGGGCGGGGGGCTTGCACCGGCCCTGACTGGCAAGCTTTGCCAACACAAGATTAAGCGAGGGCTGCATAGGCATGAGGGCATTTTAGAGCCTTGAATTTTGTGATTGTCCCATTAAAGTTATGTGAATAGTTCCTTACCCATAGAGGTCAGGTGATTGATAGTTGTAATAGCCAATTAGGTGTAGAAGGGGTGGTAGCTTAGGCAGGGGTATATAAAGGGGGGCCAGATGATGCTGCTTCCTCTTTGAGTCTGGATTCCCACCGTCCCTCCCTTGCTAAATTGCTACCTGGCCTTTCGGCCTTCACCCAATTTGGCTTCACAAAAATGTATTAATAATTGTCGGGAAGGCGCTCTCGACCAGCAGTCAATTTTGAGGTACAGGTGGTCACTGTGCGGTATTGCCACCCTCTGCCAGGACGGATGGTGAGTCCTGCCCCCGAGGGGGGACGTTGGCCACTTCTTCGTCATGCCATAGATGAGGCGGTAAGACAGTCACAGTGCGGGCTGTGCCTTAAATTCAATGGGGGCGGTTCATCGTTCCTGGTTATAAGTTGGGGCGTTGTAGTCACCGCCATTGCTAACATTTTGTGACGTAGCTGGTCTCCAAGTGCTTTCCTGGCCATCCCTTTCAATAGGGTCATACCACTGAATAAATACCGTTGACCTTTTAACTTATGCAGTTGTTGTCCGTGTGATTATTTTTAGGATAAGGTGTCCGTGTGATTTAATATTAATAGGAGTAATTAGAGTTTAAGTTAAAATAAAAATGTCGATCATCATAATAGGCGCCTTACATAATTCCATTCAGCTTGCTGCACTATCTCCAGTATTATCCCAACAACACCCGAGATATATTACATCTACTAGTACCAAATACTAAGGAGAAGCAATTTGGATCACCCTCGGGCGCAGCTGCTTGTGGGTCTCAAAACACTTATTGAGGAGTCACCACCCCTCACAACAAGGATACACAGTACAATTTTATAAGTGGAAACCCTCTAGCGCTTAAACATGAAAGATGGTACTTCCCTTTGTTGGCGTGGATACTTCTTAACAGACAGGTGTGTGGAATTGGTCGTCCTTGTGGTTCAACTCTCAAAGATTTTTATAGTCCATGTAAAAAATGGAGAGTATAGACATCAGTATTCCACACTATATAATTAATTCTACACCCGTGCAGATAGATGGAGGCTGTGAAGTATTCTTTCTTCCACCTGACAAAAATGGGGACAGACAGATATAATCTGTAGGAATGGTGATGCGTACCAAGACTCACATAAAAATGTGGCTGGTTCTACACATCAAGGTATCTTTTAATCTTTGGTGCGTACCCAACTCACAATTAAGAAGTATGGTATCCTCACATAAAGATATCTTTTAACCAAACAAAATAGAAATTCTGTCAAGGGGGTGCGTACCCCAACTCACTGGTGCAAATGCTGTAGTACTCGCATCAAGGTATCTTTTAGGCCACTCAGTTGATAAATCAGAAAAGTGCTTTAATAACTTCCACATCCAGAAGTGACGAATATAGAATAAAATCAAACAGAGTAATCACTGTGACTGCCGTATACAATAGAACAATGGTGCAAACTTGGAATCTACAACCTGGGAGGTCTTCCGGACGATCCAGCCAGGGAGTAGGTCAGTCAGAGTTCCAAGGTCCAGCAGTCATCCAGGGATCACCTTCCTCTAAATACACACAACGCGTTTCGATCCGCTCTGGGATCTTTTTCAAGTGTATAGAGGATAAGCTTGGATGGGTTTATATACCCATGAACAGGAAGTAACAGGACTTCCTGTTTCCTGTGGTCCGCACAATTTTACAACGATTTACATTAATAAAAAGCATTTAATACATATATTACTATAACAGCCTTTAATAACATTAGCCCCAGGTCAGTTATCCTATAGGAAATATAACATAAAAACAGCAGAGTTGTGTTACGCACATGTTCGGCAATGCGGACTTTTAATGCCCTTGAAGTACGGCCGATATAAAACTTATTGCATGTGCATCTAATAGCATACACTACATTTTGGCTATTCATATTTTATATAATCTTTTGTACTAATAAATTTTTTACCCTTTTTGTGCTTAAATCGCACTTTTTGATCAGTGTTATTGCGCTCTAATAAGCACATACACTTTCTATTATCGATGCCTTGGACCGCATACCTAACTTAGTTCCTGATGTGTTGGAACGCACGCATCATCAGCGGGCGCCGCGCATCCACACAACACAGAGCCCGATGTTACTGGCTCTGGGATCGCGGCAGCAGAACCTCCGGCCGCACTGACAAGCGGAAGTGTATGCGGTGGAACGCATTACACTTCCGGTATCGCGGCTTTCAGCGTCTGTTCAACTCTGCTGTTTTTATGTTATATTTCCTATAGGATAACTGACCTGGGGCTAATGTTATTAAAGGCTGTTATAGTAATATATGTATTAAATGCTTTTTATTAATGTAAATCGTTGTAAAATTGTGCGGACCACAGGAAACAGGAAGTCCTGTTACTTCCTGTTCATGGGTATATAAACCCATCCAAGCTTATCCTCTATACACTTGAAAAAGATCCCAGAGCGGATCGAAACGCGTTGTGTGTATTTAGAGGAAGGTGATCCCTGGATGACTGCTGGACCTTGGAACTCTGACTGACCTACTCCCTGGCTGGATCGTCCGGAAGACCTCCCAGGTTGTAGATTCCAAGTTTGCACCATTGTTCTATTGTATACGGCAGTCACAGTGATTACTCTGTTTGATTTTATTCTATATTTGTCACTTCTGGATGTGGAAGTTATTAAAGCACTTTTCTGATTTATCAACTGAGTGGCCTAAAAGATACCTTGATGCGAGTACTACAGCATTTGCACCAGTGAGTTGGGGTACGCACCCCCTTGACAGAATTTCTATTTTGTTTGGTTAAAAGATATCTTTATGTGAGGATACCATACTTCTTAATTGTGAGTTGGGTACGCACCAAAGATTAAAAGATACCTTGATGTGTGGAACCAGCCACATTTTTATGTGAGTCTTGGTACGCATCACCATTCCTACAGATTATATCTGTCTGTCCCCTTTTTTGTCGGGTGGAAGAAAGAATACTTCACAGCCTCCATCTATCTGCACGGGTGTAGAATTAATTATATAGTGTGGAATACTGATGTCTATACTCTCCATTTTTTACATGGACTATAAAAATCTTTGAGAGTTGAACCACAAGGACGACCAATTCCACACACCTGTCTGTTAGTACCAAATACTGGCCAGCAGAACCATGAATCTTACTCTCAGTACTGTAGTGCACAGTAGTGGTAAAATATTCCTATAGTAATGTCCACCACTACATGTTTCTCATTGGCTTCTCATGACTAGTTGAGCATCGTCCCTCCTGATCAATAAGCACCAGGACTCTGGGCATGGCATTTGTCTTATATTAACCTTTATTTTTACTAGATTTTTCCAATGAGGAAAAAAATCATTGTGGAATTAATTTGGTATGTTATCATTTGATACAGTTGAAAAAAAAAATAGGTACTTATGTAGTATCTGGGCTGCCGATTTTCTGATTGTATGCCTTACCTTAAGGCATACAATCAGATGCGATTCGACGCGATTTACGGCAAAATCGCATAGAATCGCATGCGATATCGCATGTGATATCGCATGCGATGCGATTCGATTTTGCATAGGTTTCAATGGTAACAAGGTCCTGTTCATTTTCCCACTATTCAAGTGGGCATAGAGTTGATGTTATAAAGCGTGGCGAGCGCAGCGAGCCACCGAGCCCGAAGCGTGGCGAGCGCAGCGAGCCCCGCGAGGGGACGCGGAAAACATTTTACGTAATCTGCGTCCTCTCGCGGGGCTCGCTGCGCTCACCACGCTTCGGGCTAGGTGGCTCGCTGCGCTCGCCACACTTTACAAAATCAACTCTATGCCCACTTGGATAGTGGGGAAATGAACAGGACTATGTTAACATTGAATCCTATGGAAAATCGCATCAGATCGCATGCGATATCGCATGTGATATCGCATCAGATCGCATGAGATATTTTAAAATCGGGCGCCCAGATACTACATAAGTATCAAAAAATATTCTTAAATATATTTGTCAGTTAAAACTGTTCCTTTGACTATGTGATATAATATGCAAGAATTGAGAAAAGGTTACTTCCCCATTCTGATAAACAATAAAGGCATTTTACTGTAAAGCTTTTAAACATTCTTCTTTTATGGTTATGTTCTTCCACATTCTGTTCAATGTTTTATTATATTCTTTTAGATTCTCTGATGTCTGGATATGTTTTACTATACTATGCTACAGCTACACATGTTGTATTAATATCATTATAAAACTGAGGCGTAACTAGAACTGTGTGGGCCCCATAGCAAAATCTTGAAAGGGCCCCCCCACCCACTGTCACTAAAATGCTTCTTAGGTGGGCCCAAGAAAGATTGAGTGAAAGAAGTGTCAAGACTGAAAAAAAGAGAGGCGGGTGTTGAGGGAGAGAGAGGGCTTCATGGAAAAAGAGGGTATAAGAAAGAGAGGAGTGAATGCAAGCAGGAGTGAGGGAGAATGTCAGAGAGGGAGGGAAAGATAAAGAGGGGAGCAAAAAAATGAGTTTCAGGGAGAGAAAGGAGGAAAGATGGGGTTAAATGGGCAAGACTGTCAAAGAGGGGAAGTGTGGGTAGGAGGGAGACTAGGAGCACAGATAAATAAAGAGAAAGGTGAGATGGAAGGGTAGTGAGTGTTGAGAGAAGGAGGGGGGCAGGTGGAAGAGAGAGCAAGTGAGAGAGGGGGGTAAAGACAGAGAGAAAAAGAGTTGAGACAGCAGGAGAGAGAGGGTAAGAGACATGGGGTGAAGGGGAGAATATAGAAGGATAAAAAGAGAGATGGTGGGAGAGGTGAAAGAAGAGAGATGGGTTGATGGAGTGAGGGTGGGTAAGGAGTGAGGGAGGGGAGGGAGAGCAGGGTTTGAAAAGATTCTGAAAGGAATTACTTTTGTTCCTCATTATCTCCCCCCCCCCCCTTCCCAGTACACAGGTGAGAATGTGTACCTCATCCTGTCGCCAACTAGTGCACTCAACAGCTCCCGGTCTCCTGGTCCAGCGGTTCTAGACGGATCTGATGCTCAGTAGTTAAGACCGGCCGCCATGTTCTCCTGCTCCGCGATGCCACCTGCACTGTCTGCAATTGAGCATAGCCTGCAGCCAGGTCTCCTGCTTACGGATCCAGCCGCTTGCCTGTTCTTCTCCGGGACGCTGTCTGCACTATCGCAGCTCAGCTATAGCCAGGCCAGCAACCATGTCTCCTGTTTATGGCTCCGGCTGCCAGCTCCGTGTCTCTTCCTCTGCTGCTGCGGACAGCTACCAGGGGCTCCTGCTTAGCGTCGTGGCCTGCAGACGCCGCCCGAGTGCCCGCACTCTGCAGCTCCACGTCACCAGTAGTCGGGTCTCTAGCTCAGTGCAGCCACTGCTCAGGCAGCAATTTTTTTAAAAAACATCAATAGGGTGCAGGGGATTGTCTTGGGGCCCCCCAAGCCGCCGGGCCCCATAGCAGTTGCACCCCCTGCACCCTCTATAGTTAGGCCACTGTTATAAAATACAGTAAGTCTTATTGTGCTTCATAATTGTTTGGTTGGTTGAGATGGAAGAATCTGAACCTACACCATAGTAAATGTAAATGATAATATGTCTAATATAACAAACAATAATGAAGAAAAATGACCGGTCAATAAAATCTTATATTATCGCCAAATAACATGGCATATACTGTAACTATATATAATGCATAAAAAAATGTCAAAACAATATGTAATAAATACATGAAAAGGTGGATCTCTTCGAGACAGTCATATAAATGTATATATGTATAAGACTTGCTCCAATGCAGCTTAAGGGGTGACTAATACCCCTTTCACACCAGAAAATGCAGGGACTTACGGGGGAAAATGGTCCCTGGATCAAGCAGGGACATTCCCGGGTTGGCCCCTATCACACCACCCTTGTCCCTGCATCAGCAGGGTCCAGACTGCATGGATTCGGGCAGCAGCGGCTGGGCGCTTGTAGTGCTATTTGCCGGGAAGCGGGGCAGGAAGCGCTTGATTTGAAAACATATTGAAAAGACTGTCCGGACGCTGATTGGCTGAGAGCACCTGGTCAGGCTTTTGAAAAAGTTTTCAAATTTAGCAGCGCTTCCCGCACAGCTGCCTGGCAAATATCGCTACAAGCTATTTGCCAGGCAGCGGGGCGGGAAACGCCACTGAATTTGAAAAATGTTGAAAAGACTGGCCGGATGCTGATTGGCTGTGAGTGTATGGCGAGTCTTTTTAATATTTTTCAAATCTAGCGCTTTCCATCCTGCTGCCCGGCAAATAGCGCTACAAGCACTCAGCCGCCACTGCCTGGAACCCCGCAGTCTGGACCCCGCTGCCCACCGCCCAGACCCGGGTAAGTACCTTTCACCTACATGCAGCAGGAGCCACTGCAGTCATTACATGTGGGGATAGAGTAGGTGTACTGGAGGAGTGGCACTTTAAGAAAACTTTACTGCTGCAGGCTCCTCCCTCCTCTATCCCCACCCAGACCCCAGTCTTAGAAAAAGTGCCCGGAGGAGTAGGTTCTCTGGGCCTCTTCTCCTCAGGGAGTTAGGTCTTTTTACTTTTATTTTTTATTTTTCCTTTTTGGAAATTTTTATTTTTACTGCTGAACATCAGGCAGACCCCTCCGCAGGGTCTGCCTGCTCCGTGGGACCTGGAGGGGTGCTGGTCGCCACTGCCCGCAGTGCGCCTTCCATGCATCCGGCCACCGGTGCCACCGCATCGGGGACCCGCCGCAGCTGCACGCGGCTCGCGTTACGGGTCCAAGGCCTGGCCACTGCTCCAGGAATGAAGGCAGCATCGCTGCAGGTAAGCGGCGCTGTGCGCCGAAATGTGGCCTGAGACGGGCGGGCGCACCCGTTCTCTGATGTTACAGCAGCCGGAGTCCTGACGGCCGCCATTTTGGTGTGCGTCAGTGGGGACAGAATCAGAGCGGAGGCTGTACACAGCGCTCCGCTCTAGCAAAACTACGCGCCGGAGGGAGAGGGAGGGCTTAGGTGACGTCACCGGGTGCCGCCCTTTCTCTTTCTCTCTCTGCCGGCGCCATTGCTGTCCCACCGCAAGGCTGATCTGAGGACATCGTGTACCGCACTCCAGCGCACGCACTGCAGTCCAGCGCCCCCCTTATCCACTACAGAGAAGGTCTGTAAGTTACTGGGGGATTATTTTTTGTGCACAGTTTACAGAGATTGTGCATAATCTCTGATACAAGGGCGGAAGGCTCCCCCTCCCTATCCTAGCTCAGCTCCGCTGCTCTAGGCATAGTATATCTGTTGCTTACAGTGTGTGCACTTTGTCTATTTGTGTCTGTGTGAGTGTTGTGATTTTAGACTAATCTCATACACTGACAATATGGCAGGAAAAGCTGCCTCAAAGGCTGCTCTTAAGGTTTTTACCTGTAAAGCTTGTAAGGAGCAATTCACCCAGCATATAAAGGGTGTCTCTTTGTGTGAATCTTGTTATAAGGCAAAGCACACACAGGATGTGGAGCCTCAGACACAGACTTCTCAGTCAGATTCTTCTGAACCTTTGTTACAGGATGTGTTGGCTGGGTTGGCTGCAGAATTAGCTGCATCCAGGAAGGACAGGGAGCGTTTTCATGCTCACCTCTCCATTATGGGTTCTACTGAACCAGCCTGGGTTAAGACCCTTATGCAGTCTGTGGACTCTTTGTCCAACCCAGTGGCTGGGCCTTCACGTCCTCCACAAAAGCGTCCAAGATCACCCATAGGTTCAATACAGGGAGCTGATATTGATACTGATGGGGATGAGGATTTGGATTTACTTCAGGTAGATGAACCTGAACACATTCAGGATGAGGCGCTACAGCGTGATGATCCTCAGGGGGTAGAGGGCCTGATTCGAGCAGTTCGCACCACACTTAATTTGGTTGAGGAGGATGCTCCTGTTCCTTTATCCATATTTGGTCGGACACAAAAGCATCAGGTTACCTTCCCTGATTCGGCTGAATTGGATAGACCACTTATTAATGTGTGGTAAACGCCAGACAGAAAATTCCAATTGTCTAGGCGCATGAGACTGCTCTACCCTTTTCCTCCTGAATCTAGGGAAAAATGGGAGACTCCGCCTCCAGCTGATGTTTCGCTGTCCAGGCTCTCCAAGCGAACCACGCTTCCAGTTCTGGCTGCTGTGGCTCTGAAGGAGGCGCCTGACCGTCGTCTTGAGACCACGGTAAAAGCTATTTACACCACGGCAGGGGTTTTACTCAGACCAGCCTTAGCTTCAGCCTGGGTCAGTAAGGCCATGGAGAAATGGGCAGAAGAGCTTGCATTAGGTTTACAGAGCGGTAGGCCCCGTGAAGAGCTGCTACAGCTGGCTCTGTATGTCAAGGATGCAGCTGTCTATACAGGAGAAGCTGCTTCAGATGTAGCTGAGTTGGGGGCTAAAATCTCAGCTTCAGCTGTATTGGCCAGACGTACTATCTGGTTAAGGTCTTGGCAGGCGGAGGCCGACATTAAAAAGGCAGTAGAAGCTTTGCCTTATGCGGGAGATATGTTGTTTGGGCCTGAGCTTGACAAGCTCATTGCTCAAGCTACCGGAGGTAAGTCTACCTTCCTCCCTTCGGCCACTCCCCCACCGAAAAGACAATTTACGGGTCCGTCCTTTCGGGCTTTTAGAGGGGGCGCTTCATTAAGAGGACGTGCCAGGGGAGGCTTTTCGTCCTTTCAAGGACATAGAGGCAGAGGTGGCAGAGGTGCCGCAGCCGCAGTTACCTCTACCCGCCGTGCAGAACCCAAGGTTGCAGACAAACCTGTGGCATGACGGGCTTCCCGCCCATTTGGGGGACCCCAAGGTGGGCGCAAGGTTATCCCTCTTCGAGAACGTCTGGAGGTCTCACTGTCGAGACAGTTGGGTGCTTCAGATTGTGGAACACGGGTACAAACTGGAGTTTGTTCAGGCTCCGCCGAACAGATTTTTTACAACAGGCCTGCCTGCTTTAGCAACAACACAAGCAGCTTTGGTCAACTCCATTCAAAGTTTTTCACAGGCAGGGGTCATTATACCTGTCCCCAAGCCTCAGGAAAAGCTGGGTTATTACTCAAGTCTTTTTCTAGTACCGAAGCCGGACGGTTCGGTAAGACCCATCCTCAATCTGAAGCACCTCAACGATTACATCGTGTACCACAGGTTCAAGATGGAATCCATAAGGTCAGTCATTGCAAGCCTGGAGCCAAGAGAGTTTCTCTTATCTCTGGATATAAAGGATGCATATTTGCATATTCCGATCTGGGAACCACACCATCGGTTCCTCAGGTTTGCTATTCGCAATCAGCATTACCAGTTCAGAGCTCTCCCTTTCGGCCTTTCATCAGCTCCAAGAACCTTCACAAAGGTTATGGCTTGCATGATATCAGCCCTTCGGATTCAGGGGATAACGATTGTGCCCTATCTGGACGATCTACTCCTAAAAGCATCCTCTCCACAAAAGCTACAACAGGATGCCCGGACTACCTGCGACTTCCTGGTTTAGAACGGATGGATCCTGAACTTCAAAAAGTCACAGCTGGAACCAACACAAGTGATCTTGTTCCTGGGTCTGTTGTTCGACACTGTCCAGGAAAGGGTTTTTCTGCCATTATCCAAGGTCACAGTTATCCAGCAGAGGGTTCGTCAGGTTCTGACGCCTCGCAGAGTATCGGTGCATTTATGCACGAAGCTGTTAGGCCTGATGGTGGCAGCCTTCGAGGCCCTATCTTACGAAAGGTTTCATTCCAGGACCTTCCAAGGCAATCTTCTGGCACAATGGTCGGGGTCCCATCTTCAGATCCACAAGACCATTGTACTCTCCAAAGAAGCTTGACTCTCTCTTCAGTGGTGGCTGGATACATCCAACCTTACCAAGGGTCGCTCTTTCCAGTCTCAGGTCTGGACCATGGTGACCACAGATGCCAGCCTTCGGGGTTGGGGTGCGGTCACGCTGGGTCGCACTTTCCAGGGTCTTTGGACCAGCAAAGAAGCCCGGTTACCCATAAACATCTTGGAGTTACGGGCTATCAGGTTGGCACTTGCTCAGGCCCACCCCTTACTTGTCGGATTGCCGGTAAGGATACAGTCGGACAACATCACGGCAGTATCCTATATCAACCGACAAGGGGGCACCAGGAGCAGGACAGCCATGCGAGAAGTCCGCCCGATTCTGTCCTGGGCAGAGACATACACCACCGGTTTCTCCGCAGTCTTTATTCCAGGAGTGGAAAATTGGGAGGCGGATTACCTCAGCAGGCAGGATCTCCCCCCGGGAGAGTGGGGCCTTCATCCGGAGGTTTTCCAACAACTGGTTCAGAGATGGGGGATGCCACAGATAGATCTCATGGCATCCAGACTGAATCACAAACTTCCGCAGTATTGTGCAAGGGCTCAGGATCCAGCGGCTGCTGCAGTGGATGCCCTCTCCATTCCTTGGGACTTCAACCTGGTATATCTCTTCCCTCCTATTCCGTTACTTCAAAAGGTACTCAAACGGATAAAGAGGGGAGCAGCAGAAGTCATCTTAATCGCTCCAGATTGGCCAGGCGTCCGTGGTACTCCGACCTCAGGGACCTGTTGGTGGAGGAACCATGGCGCCTGCCGCTGCGAGAAGACCTGCTGCAGCAAGGTCCATTCGCCTACCCCGACTTACCTCGTCTACGTTTGACGGCATGGCGGTTAACGCCGAACTTTTGAAGAGAAGAGGTATACCAGGAATGGTCATTTCTACAATGCTTAAGGCAAGGAAGGATGTAACAGCGTCTCACTACCATCGAATATGGAAGTCGTACATCCGCTGGTGCGAGGCCAGGAAGGTGCCTAAGGCAATCTTTTCTCTGGCTAGACTTCTTGAATTCCTGCAGGCGGGACTTTCGTCAGGTTTGAATCTGGCTTCTCTCAAGGTCCAGATTTCAGCCCTCTCAGTATTCTTTCATCGCAGGATAGCGCTGATTCCTGAAGTACAAACCTTTTTGAAAGGGGTACTTCGGCTTCAACCACCGTTCACTGCTCCTACGGAACCATGGAATTTATTGGTGGTTCTGGAGTTTTTAAAGTCAGATGTTTTTGAGCCATTGGACACCTCGGATCTCAAATTTCTGACTTGGAAGACGGTGATGCTGCTGGCTTTGGCCTCAGCACGTAGGGTTTCTGAATTAGGAGCCCTATCGTGTAAGTCTCCTTTCCTTACCTTTTACAGGGACCGGGCTGAACTACGTACTAGCAGGAATTTCCTTCCTAAGGTGGTTTCTGCATTTCACGTAAACCAGCCTATTGTTGTACCGGTTCTTCAGGGAGAAGATGCTTCTCTGGATGTAGTCAGAGCCTTACAAGTCTATGTTAGGCGAACCCAACATCTGAGGAAATCTGACTGCCTCTTTGTGCTCTATGATGCACTTAAGAGGGATTGGCCTGCGTCAAAAAGGACTCTGGCAAGATGGATTTGCTGTACAATTAGGGAAGCCTACTTGTATGCACAAAAGAAAGTACCATCGGGAGTGTCAGCGCACTCCACGAGGTCAGTGAGTACTTCTTGGGCCATGGCGAAAGGTGTCTCCTTGACACAAGTGTGCAAAGCAGCTACCTGGTCGGGATCTAGCACGTTTGCAAAGTTTTATCGTTTTGATACCTTCGCCAGCTCGGCTACGGCTTTTAGTAGGGCAGTGTTACAGGAGCCCCAGAGCTCTCCCGCCCGGACTTAAAAGCTTGGGTATATATCCCCACATGTAATGACTGCAGTGGCTCCTGCTGCATGTAGGTGAAATAAGGAATTTGGTACTTACCGATAATTCCCTTTCACCGAATCAGCAGGAGACACTGCACGCCCACCCAGCACTGGTTCTCCTGCCATGATGTTAGTGTGGTTTGTGTGTGTGTGAAAGATATACTCTTTCTATTGTTGCAATGTTTGTTGCATAGTTATTGTTACATAGGGAATTTTTCAAAAATCCTATGTGTTCTGTTTTGTTAGTATGTTCACGTTATGTGCATTGTCTACTAACTCTGTTTATGTTTTAGCTCCGTTCCCTACCGGGCTGGCCCTGGTCTCTCTTCTCCTCTCGGACACAGTTTTTCTAAGACTGGGGTCTGGGTGGGGATAGAGGAGGGAGGAGCCTGCAGCAGTAAAGTTTTCTTAAAGTGCCACTCCTCCAGTACACCTACTCTATCCCCACATGTAATGACTGCAGTGTCTCCTGCTGATTCGGTGAAAGGGAATTATCGGTAAGTACCAAATTCCTTATTTCACTCCAGCCAGTAACCTGGGCTGGTTACAGGAGCAAACCTGCTAACTAGCAGGGTTGAAATCCCTGGAATTTGGCCTGGGAACCTTGCACACCAGCGCTAGTTGCGGGTTGTTCCAGGGGACAACCCGGGAATTTTGGCTGGTGTGAAAGAGGTATAAGGTAGGTGAATTCGTTATGTTATAATCCACATCAGGGTAAGAAGTGGTGGCTGAATAAAACAGCTAGTTACCTATAACAGGTACAGGAGATGGTCAATCAATGGGGGACGGGAGTCCGTCTCTGTGCTGCCGTAGATAATAAGCTGATGATATTTTTTAGTCTTGTAATCATTGTCTTTGAGATATCTATACTTGATGTGAGAAAACAGGAGCGCACATCGAATCGAATGCAGATCAAAAGTGTCCTAAAAACCATTTAATGTGAATTCGATTTTGCTTCTATAAGCAAAATCGAATCGAAAACAGGGAAAAATCTAAGCATGTGTACACAGCTATAGCTAAAGCCCTGTACACACACATCGATTTGCTTTTGATTCGATGTTAGATTAGATTTTCTATTAGATCTGGCATTAGATCTTTCCATTCGATTTGGCATTAGAGCTGTACTTTTGCTTTAGATATCGAATTCGATATTGAATTTGATCCATTCATGTTACATTGTACACATTCGATTTACTAGATCAAATTCGATATTTCCTTGGCTGCACAGTAGATTTTTCTGTTCGATTTTGTGAAAACGGGAGCACGCTTCGAATCGAATGTAGATCGTAAGTGACACAAAAAACATTCGATTTAGTTTAGGATTCGATTTGATTTTGCTTCTATAAGCAAAATCGAATCGAAAATCGGGCAAAATCGATGCATGTGTACAGGGCTTTATACTCACCCGCTCATGCTATTGGCAGAAACTTCTCATAGCGTCCTATAAGTAGGAGATGCATATGCATGAACATAATGTAACTGCACATGCGAGCTCCTCTGGTCTGGCTTTTAAAGCAATGCTAATGTATACCTTTCAAATTTGTTGTTGTATGTTCAATAGGACAATGTAACATTAAGTAAGCCAATCATTTTATACTTATAGAAAGAGACAGATCTAAAGTGTTTTTCATTAACATATGAAACCATTTGAAAGTGGCTGTTTTTAAGGTGTGACGGGTCCACAGTCTGCATTGTCGGCCGCAGATTTCCTGGACCCAGGTGTCCGGATCCAACAGCCAGCCTGTGTAAGCTTCAGCCTGAAACCAGTGCGAATCACAGCAGGATCAGTTGCTGAGTGCTCAGGCACAGAACTAGGCTCCCTGATAATGCTATAATGAGGCATTTATCTCCTATAGTGGCTACATTCACATTTTTATGACACGGCTGCTTCCTTTCGGCTGTGCAATTCCTTACAATGATGATGATCATAGCTGGAAAATATAAAATCTAACCATTTGTCAAAGTAAAGAAAACAAATGGTACAATTAAACTTAATTAAAAATCATCATACAAAAAATTGGTCAACTCATATCTTCTTCTATACTTATAATAATTAAGGGCCTTATTCTGGTCGGTGCGGCCGGATCCGATTATGCGGCCAGGACCGTGCGTGCGAAACCCCGCCTTCCATACGGATCGCCAACTCCGTCCGTATGCGGTAAGAAGCTGGCCGAACGGACCGCACGTGTATTTTACACGGAATACGCCTCCTCCATCTAAGGGAACCTCCCCAATCATTCGATGGTCGCAGACCATCGAATGCAGGACCGAGTGCTCCACCAGCTCCCGCAACCTCAGACCACACGGACATTTTTCCGTGCAAAAGCAGGGATCTGGGCGGGCAGCTGAGATCCGGCGATGTCATATGTCCGCCCCCTACACGTGCGTCACGGCCGCATTACCATACGTACGCCCAGCGTTTTCATGGGAACGCCCATGAAACGCGGGGCCTATACATATGGTAATGAGCCCAAATAGCCCTTCACGCCCCTCTCCACCCCCTGTTCGGAGTGTCCACATATCATGTGGGATTTGGCCGTACGCCCCGCTCGCACATGCGCAGAGACGCCTCTGCACATGCGCAGACACAAAACATCGGCGGCCCGAACGCACGCGGATATATCCGCACCGACCAGAATAAGGGCCATAGAGACAATTTATTAATACAGAAGCAACAGCTTTAAATATGTGGCAACAATAACCTTAAACATTATTTTGTAGATTTTCATAAATGGAAAACCAGTAAAGGGGAATTTTTCAGACTGGTCCTTTCTTTAGCTCAAGTCTATGAAATTGGTGTAGCACTGTACTTGGTAGATATCTAGAGTTGTAGTGCAATGATTAGAGATATACAGTGTTCTCAAGCAGGAAACACAAACACATGGTCCCTATAGAAAATGTGAATTAAATATTAGTGCCTGGGGAAAGATGGCAATTTTGGCAGCCCAGCAGCTCCCAGGATGTTGCAAATGGGGAGGGAGAGGGGTCTATTACAGTGCAGCATTTCCACATGGCCATGCCCTTGCTATTAGGCCATGCCCTTAGGTCAAACCTTGCTTAATTTTTATACTTGCCCAAAAAGAATTCAGAAGAGTCCAATATTTGGGGTCTCCCGAGCTCCTGACAGAATTTGCCAGTTTCCTGCTTTCCCACTGTAGTGTGGGCGGCTGAGAAGTTAGATGACATGATATGATGTAAATTAATCAAATTATCTAGCACCACCCCCACCCCCACCGAAAAATACACTAATGGCGGCTTTGACAGTGTGGAGGGCGAGGGTTGATTGTCACAAGTGCATGTGGCAACACCTCAATTTAAAATGCAGTGGATTGCAGATTTAGGGTGGTATTCAATCCCGGGTCACGACTGTCGATCCGTCCCAACAGCCGTGACCCTTGGCCATTTTCATTTTGCTCGACAGCAGGATTCAATGTCCCGCTGGCCGATCAGTGAAAAGGGGTCGTGTCCACGTAAACGGCCGTGGATTGTCGAGAATCGTCCGTGATCGTGACAATTCATGGCCATTATTGGCAGAACGGGCCCAAGAGTTTTTAAAGTCGGGCCCGTTCTGTCAATCTGCCTCTTCACTGTTGTCGGAAAGACAGCATTGTATAGGTGCCCGCCGCTATTTCCCCCGTCGAAAATAGCGGCAGGGATTGAATACCCCCCTTAACCTGGGTTCGGGGATGCATGATCACAATTTTGAGAATGTGGCACCATGCCCTGGGCCATTATTGAGGTTTTTACTGCCCACTGAGAATGTGGATATGTATGGGTCTATTTTTGTGATTAAACCTGTTGTAAAATTTATTTATTTGCTATCAAATCAGATAATCAGAAAATTAGTTATTTGTTAATTAAAATGTACCCATCATTTTTTTATTTTAGAACTAAAATACTTTATTTTTATTTAAATCAAGTGAATCTACTATCATCAACTTCTTTGATTAGGTGTTCCAAAGACAGTCCGACTTTAACATGAATGACTGTTTTCAACAGTAATTGTAGAAACCTGTGTTATAGATATGTTAATGATCCTAAAATACCTGAATGTACTGGGTATATGCTAAATGCAGTACCACAGCTCATTCAATTATGTACTAATCTAAATAATCATACTGTATGAGCCACACAGATTTACCTAGATTTTAAGGATATTTTTAATACCCAAATCTGTATGCTGTGGTACCACACTAATGATGATACTACAAAACTATGATATACAGTATGTTCCATATTTCTACAGCTTAGTGCACAAAATAAACTAAAAAAAAACAAAAGGCAAAACAGAACAAAAGGAAAAAAAACTACAAACCAAGCAATGAAAAACAGCATTCCCCCACTCCCATCCACCACCCCAACCTTATCACTGTAGAACTACAGAAACGCCCAGGAAGTTATTGTTTTTAAGAACTCCTCTCTATGTCTCAGCCAGCTGTTGTTGCGCATCCTTGTGCAGCTCTATAGGTATTGGCGGTAGGGGCCACAGGCCCCCTTTCCATCTGGACCTGATACTCATTTCCCAGTAGAACCTCCGTGATAAAGGCCCTGGTCCTTCGTATTATTAAAAGTACTAAATGTATAAACGGTCATAAGTGAACTGTACTCTATAGTGATTTTGTACAATTCTGTGAAGTACAATTTTCAAAGGTCTCAGATATCCTGCAGATCAGAAAGATTGTTTAGGAAATCAATTTCAAGAATTAATTTGAACAGTTCCTGGTTTTAGATGAACACGAACCAATCTTTCCAAATCTCAGAAGACTTCCTCAACTCTAAGCTATCTTGTAAGAACAACAGAATAATATTTGAACAAACTTCTTTTGTAGTTTTAGCTTTCTTGGGTAACTTTTCTTTGGCTTATACATAACAAAATCGAACAATATGTGTATATTTCCAACAAACTAAATTTAAATGTTATGTTTTTAACAAGATAACCTCCGACTAATGATTGCTCTTGGAAAGTTGCCGCTAAGAGGTGCAATTTGTAATTGCCTGGATATTCATGCACTTTTGATGAGCGATTTGGAGTGGTAACTGGGTAGTTGGCTAACAGTCATGGGCATGGCATTAAGGACTGCTTCTAAGGACTATGTCTAAGGAAGCAGTTGCACTGGCATTGACAGTCATGGTCACATGGACTGCAACTGCATTCACTTTAGAATCACCCTCATAGTGTAAAATGTAGTTGTAGATTTTAGTTTTTACAGTATGTTATCACATACTTGTCTACTCTCCTGAAAGTTGCGCGACACCAGATTTTGAAAGTAATACCCTGCATACCCGGAAGAGTAGGCAAATCATCCTAGTGACGTGGGCAGGGTGGGAGGATTATATAGGGAATCTCAGGGGTGGGACTAAATTGCCCAAATGTGTAGAACTGCCCAGCGGCATCTCTACTCCAGGCTTCACCTGAAAGGAGTTGAAAAAAGTACAGTATGTATTATCATTTTAATATAATCACTAGTGTAAATTTAGTTTTAAACTTAAGTTACCCTATGGGCACCACAGATGGTGTAATGGTTAGCATTACTGCCTCACAGTACTGAGGTCATGGGTTCGATTCCCACCATTGCCCTAACTGTGCGGAGTTTGTATATTCTCCCCGCGCTTGAGTGGATTTCCTTTGGGTTTTCTTCCCACAATCAAAAAAAAAACCAGGTAGGTTGTCTTCCAGCAAAAATGAACCCAAAAATGTCTGGGTTTCTCTAATTTTGTTTTTTATGTTTCCTAAAATTAGTTTTGAATAGTTTAACACAATGGGCAAGTGTTTGGGAACAGCTGCATTTATTAGTAACACTAGTTATTATTCTATAGTTTGTCATTTAATGATTTAATGATTTTCAGTTGTATAGTGAATTCGTACAGCTGTACCACTACTATTATTAGTTATAGCAATGCCACTATTATTAGTTATACCCCTACTATTATTTGACCATAGGCAAGTGGTGATGAAAACATAGACTCTAATTATACAAACTGTATTTTTTTTCGGAGTATAACAGCAGAAAGTTTTGCATTGCTAGGATTTACAGCATCTCAGCAACTGGGGGCAGCACCGTTATAACCTGATTCGCTGATAATACAAACATACAGTAACACTCTAGCCCCACCCATTCCACCAAAACAATGAGTGGGATACAGGATGGTGCACTACTTTTCCAAAACGTAAGGTTCATATAAACTGGGCGACTTTGCCCAGCGTGTATGGACAGCGATGATAGCATTCATCGCTGCGGGGAAAGCCGCTCAGTGCATACAAACTGAACCACTTTCCCCCTGCCTGGCGCCGACGGAGGGGGGAGGACGGCTTTGCATAGTGCAGTGCTATGCAAAGCTGTCCTCAAAGCCACTCCTCTGCTGGTATTACCAGCAGAGGAGCGGCTTTCCCGACGATGATGTGGGAGCGAGCAGCAGCGCTCACCGCTCATCGTCGGGGCATACACACTGGGCAACTTTGAGCTGAAAGTTGCTCAAACCTGCTGTTTTGAGTGACTTTAAGCTCAAAGTCGCCCATTGTGTATGGGCCTTTAGGGGGACATTCAATCTCCCGCCTGGGAAAATGGCGGTGGAGCCCTATTCTCAATGCTGTCTTCCTTGATAGCAATGAACAGGGATCTCAGCAGAATGTGCCCGACTTCATAAGCAGTCGGGCATGTTCTGCCGAGAACGGCCGGGAATTGTCAAGCTCCCGGCCGCAGCTTGCCGATTCTCGCCCCCCTTCTCGGCGCTCGACAGACGGGACATTGAATCCCGCCTGCAAAATCTTGATTGAGCAGACCGAGAACGGGACAGGGTCGTGGCTGTTGGGCCGGCCTGACAGTCGTGACTCTACACTGAATAGCCCCCTTAACCTCTGAAATTTTCTAGGAGAGAAAGCAAGAGTCTCTCATATCCAAAATTCTAAAATACTTAATACGGCAAAATACTGATTTTGTTTTTCATCATTACATTTGTATTTGAAATTATTCAATAAAAGAAAGGAGATGCAAAAGAAAAAAGGGTAACAGGGGGGAGGACTATGAGGATGACTCACAAGTAATCCAGGTAACAGGTAAACTTAAACCTCATTTTTTTTTTTTTTTTTTTTTAAATGCAGCATATGTCTTAAACATCTGAGGCCCCAGTTGGGGGTTTGTATTAGTTGAAAGGGGGAGAGGGGCTCTGTGAGGTAGGATGTGAAGGGGGGGGGGGGGCACCTTCACACTTTGTACTGTAATATAGACATGACATGGAAGCCATTTCATAAAAGTGGAAGGGGGGTTTGTGGAGTACAGAATATCTTGTTCCCATTTTGAAATAGAATTGGGGTTTTTTAAAATTACTTTTTTCAAATGGAGGAAGGGAGGGAGATTTTCAGTTCTGGGCTAAAATAGTTCTGGCAGATAATAGGATGTGGGGGGCTTAGGCACTATACAAGGGTACCAGTCAAGAGGGATAAAGAGGGATTCAGGGTTAACATAAGGCTGCAAGATAGTCACACATTTTATTTCACAAAAAATGTGTTTAATGCACATAATTGTTAAAAAATTTTGTATAAAATTCCCTTTAGGCTATTTGTATAAGGTGTATTTGAAACATAAATGCATTCTATTTTTAGACTAGGGGCATATTTAGTGGGATATGCTATTGGCATCAGTGATGTAGCCCAGGGCTATCCTATTAGCTGTCCTTTTCCCCAAAAGCCACTGTTATTGTATATTATGCTTTGCGTGCCTATATTCCCAGATATTCTGCCACCAGGACCTGCAATAACACATGGGATCAGGGACTTATTCCCGAGCCATATATTTTCACCTGATTGGCGGTCCATATTCGGATAATTCATATATCCACCTACTTTTATCATTCGAAATAACATTGGTTCGGGCTCCAAATTCCAGAAAAATATGATAGCCAAAATAGTTCTATTGCAAACTATTGTAGATATGGGAATTTCAATCTGTATATATGGAAACTTTTACCTGTATCTCTGAAAGTTATTATTAGCTATGTTTGTAGAGTAACTGAAATTTGTGTTTTTTTAACCATTTCTTTTGTTATTTAATTATAGAGGTCATCTACGAAATAAGATAAAGAGGATGACAGATGGCTGATGCAAACTGTCCAAAACCTGAATTCCGCAACCTAAAGGCAGATGGCTACTTGGCAGCAAATTCCCTTAAAGCTGGGAAGGCATAAGGATACTATACATCAAAATGATTAGCAGTGCAACATGACAATTCTGGCTTCCAACGAGCCTAACATACTTCCATAACTTTCATTGCTATTACTTGTAATATGTTTTAACCTGCAAAGTAAAAACACAAGGTTTCGTTGCAGCTGAGAATCTTCCTTAAATGAATGACTATTTCTAGTTCTTCTCTCTGGAGAGATGCACATTAAGCATAATTTGCATGATTTACATTCATTCTGCTCTGAATGTATAAACAGTGACTGTAATTATGATGACTGTCGCAGGATAGAAGCTCAGTAAAGCCCAAGAAATGAAAGCCAAGATTTGCCATGCACCTTCCTTCAACGGATGGATAAATCATTGTGCAATACTGTATTGTTCCATCTTTTTTGATCCAGAGTAAACCTATTTCCCATTTTATCCAGATTCAAAACTTTATATTACACATAAGCAACTGAAGCGGTCTCTGGGAAATAAAATAAAGTCCCCCATTTTGTTTATTCACAACATTTTTTTATTAACAAAATCTGTATAGTTAGAAAAAAAGAGCCGGCATCTAAGGTGCCCAAACTCCACCTCAATCCGATATGACAAAGAAAAATGGGATTCTGAAAATACGGTGCTACCTCTGCTGCAGGTCACCACTTGAACTAGACCAGTGCTACAATCACACAAACAGATACATATCAAACAAAAACAAGAAAAGTAAGTGATGTCTTGGCGCAGGGATCAACAAAATAGTATTCTCTTTATCTTCAGAGAAGGTATATGTTCTTTAAATCACATTCTGATGTTCTCATACATCCAAGAACCCAAAATAAAGTGATTTGAAATATAGCCAGTATTGCTATATTTAGAAATATGTGATATTAACCCCTATAAGGGGCGGTCTATTCGAGGAGACAGACGTCTCTCTCCAATAGTTCGTACAACCAAAAAGGCAATCAGCAAACGGTGATTACGTGTTGCCTACATGAAAATAAGTACATATAAGCCCATAAAAGTATATTTCGTGAATATACACCACATGAATGGGAGTTTCTTACATTGGAAACATGTGCTCACACTTTGGGGGTTATTCTTATTTAATAGGTCCCCTGCGCGTTCACTTGGGGGACTGTTTTTTTGCGCACGTGCAGACGCAGGGTGCGAGCCGGCGCGGTGAACTAAATGTTTGCCATCCCACACACACTTAGCAGTGCAGGCGGGGGTGTGGGGCACAGCCCACAGGAATGCCCAGCATTTCATGCACATTCCCATGAAAACGCTAAGCATTCCCATTCAAAATGGTGACATGGGTGTGGGATCAGGCAGGTGATGTCAGCAGATGTCAGCTCCATGCCCACTTCCTGTGCTAGTAGATTAGAGACACCAAAGAGGTGTCTTAGATCTGTGAGCGCTGAAAAAATTATTCGATGGTCACCGACTATCGAATGATTTCTCCCCCACACCCAAGGCTGTGAATGGATGATTATGATTAATTTGCAGCCATGCGGGGAATCGCAGCATGCAAGGGGGCGGCGTTTAGTCCACACGTAACACTGCGAAATTCACAGCATTGTGTGCGGACCAGAATAAGGTCCTTTGGCTGACTTGAGGCCAGCAGCATGTAAATATATATATATATATATATATATATATATATATATATATATCGGTTTCGGTACTTATGTAGTAACTGGGCTGCCGATTTCTAAATCGGGTCGGATCGGGAGATCGCATCGCATGCGACCATGCGATTCGATGCGATGCGATGCGATGCGATGACCCGATTTTTCCATAGGAATCAATGTTAAAATGGACTGAGTCCATTTTAACATGGAATTCAATGGGAAAAATGGGTCCTTTTCATAACCCTACTATCCAAGTGGGCATGGAGTTGGATATAAACCTGTGGCGAGCGTAGCGAGCCACCGAGCCCGAAGCGTGGCGAGCGAAGCGAGCCCCGCGAGGGGACGAATACCGTCCCCTCGCGGGGCTCGCTTCGCTCGCCACGCTTCGGGCTCGGTGGCTCGCTACGCTCGCCACAGGTTTATATCCAACTCCATGCCCACTTGGATAGTAGGGGTATGAAAAGGACCCATTTTTCCATAGGAATCATTTTAACATTGATTCCTATGGAAAAATCGGGTCATCGCATCCGATATCGCATCCGATATCGGATGCGATGCGATGCGATATCGCATCGCATCTGATTGTATGCCTTAACTTAAGGCATACAATCAAAAAATCGGCAGCCCAGATACTACATAAGTACCTCGGTTTCTTTAAATCCTCATGTTTATGTCCACATAAGGAGGAATAGAAACAAAATATCCCATGGTGCAGTATATCAAAAAGGTGTATTTAATCAAATAAAACATGAACAATATAAAAATAGGGTAACCTCGTACCAGATGGAAAGTGTCAACTCAGTACAGGTTGTGACATTGAAATGAAACCCGGGTATTCATTAAAAGCTGCCGTGGATCCTTGTCCTCCCTCTGGTGTGGAAGACACTCATATGCAGACTCCTCCAACATGTATCGATACCTAGTGGGTTGGAGGACCTCCACCTCAATCCACTCTGAAAAGTCTTCATTATGTCAAAACCCATTCCCCTTCACTGTCATGACTCGGATAAATTGAGAAGTATGTCCGTACTATCTCATATCATCTTCTTTATTAAAGAATTTTCTTATATCCCTTTTGAAAAATGGGTATATGCGGAAATCAGCTCAGTGGAAATGGCTACTACAAGGAAAAAGTCCTGGGTATACTCAACTTGGATTTTTTTACTGGGTGACAAACAGGTTTTGCTGAGCTGGGTATTTATATTCATTTGAACGGTGTGACCAACTAATACCCATTGTTCACCAAAATCCCAGGTCTGTCCTTGGATGTTTTACCCTGGACTTTTCCGGGTCATACCTGTCTTAGAACCCCACCGCACCGTAGACCCAGGTTCTCCTGGCTTGCCTTAGTTTCCATTGAACCCTGTAAAACTGTACAGTACAGCTTGCTAACCTCCTACTTACACAGACCATGACAATGAGCATTGAATGTGCCCATACAACTAAAGATTGGAAATATGACTTATAACAAGGTATGAAATTAGGGCTATGAACAGAGGGGCTGCATAGAAACTTCCCTTCTTTATATCATCAATCAACACACGCTGCAAATGCACTGTATTATGTTGCAGGTATGCAATGATGCAATTCACAGCAACATGTTCCGGCCCCTTGGACCTCCCAATTCACAGAGGCCAGAAACATGGTAGACATGGTTTCAGCAACGTAGTCTCCATACTTCCCAACATAATCTGTTCCAGGAGGGACAAAGTGGCAATTGCAAATGTGCGGCTGTAGAACAGTCCAAAATAAAAATATGGTAGTCACACCAACTATCAATAATTCCTGGCCTGTAATGTTTGGCTGAGTTTTGGGAAGCAGTTGGTGTGGCTCCCCTATTTAAAATCCAGGAACAGAGCGTTTTTTATCCTCCTGGAATGGGTTACGGGGAGCTATGGGTAACTATGATGCTGCTGTATGCAAGAAAATCTAGAAAACAGTCCAAAATTTATTTTTTGTTCTCCCAGGGCAATTACAACTGAAGGGGAATATTTTAAAGCTGCTGCACACTTATGATAAGGAAAACACATTCCTTAGCAGAGATGATGGTGGCAATGGCTTCATTTTCCCATTTGTTTTGTGATGTGTAAGTAGAGCTGATCCCCCAATGTGCTGCTGCCCTCTGGTGTTCAAGTAGCAATGCACAAGCAATTTATAATAATAATGATGATGGTTCTGCTCAGACTGGTATTAATGAGAGTTAAAAACTAGTAAGTAATGAAGATGTAACACAGATACTGTGGAGGAAATTTACTAAGATGTGTATTCTACTTCACATGTGATGTTGCTATGGGCAACCAATCAGAAGCTACTTCTTATTTATTTAGCACCGTCTAGAAGGTACACGGAATCTGATTGGTTGCCCAGAGCAACATCACATGTGAAGTAGCATACACATCTTATGCTGGGTACACACCAGGACGACTAGGGCCCGATCCCCACAATCTAGATCCAATTCCGATCAATTGGATGTAGATTGTGTGCTTATTGGGCCCTTTTCTGTCCTGGTGTGGACCGATACCGATCCGATGCGCGGTCCCGCGGGTCGGTCGGTCGTTATTGAGATCCTACCTGCTGCAGGTAGGATCTCAATGACGACCATACAGCCGGGTGCGGGTCGCCATCGGATCGGACCCGCTCACGGTGCACATCGTGAGCGGGTCGTGCCCCCCGCGTCACCATGAGCGGGTCGGACGAGACACTGACGACCCGCTCACGATGTGCATCGTGAGCGGGTCGTCCTGGTGTGTACCCTACATTAGTATATTTCCCCCTGTAGATGGTGGAAATGTCACAGAAGAGTACTGCCCCAAAATATGGAAATGTTCTTCATACAGTACAAATGAAAAAGAATGGATATGTGTTATATTCTCCCCATGCTTTTGTGGGTTTACTCCGGGTACTCCGGTTTCCTCCCACAATCCAAAAATATACTGGTAAGTTCATTGGCTCCGAACAAAATTAACCCTTGAATGTCTGTTTGTGTGTGTAAATGTGTGGTAGGGAAAATAGATTGTAAGCTCCACTGGGGCAGGGACAGATGGGAATGTTCAAATATTCTTTGTAAAGTGCTGCGGAATATGTGTGCGCTATATATGAAACAGTTAATGAATAAAAAAATAAAAAAATACAAAAATAAATGAATAATCAACCCTCCATGCAGGATTCATCAAAAACTTCCAGTGGTGGAGTTCCCACAAGGCAAGTGATACACATGCCTGTGGGTGACACTTGCTGGGGGAGGAGGGGCAGCACAGCATTCATCCCTGCATGAGTGCCATGCTAGGAAGTCTGGAAGCTTTAGAACCATCTCCAAAATGAATGGTTCAGTGATGTGATGGGGTGACCAATGATGTTGTGCCTTTGGGGCCACTGGTAGCTTCCCCCTTTCCTGAATCCCTCTAAAGGCCCCCTTACATTTGTCCGACTTGTCATAACGACAAGTCGGACCCGATTGTCCCAGCAGCTCCCCGGGAGGGATCACATGCGATGGCACTTCATGTGCCAAGTTTTGCATGTGATAAATCGCATGCGATTTATCACATGCCACTCCCGGGGGGCTGCGGGGACAATGGGAGCGGGGGACAGCAGCAGGAATATGCCCGCAAACAGAGAGTGGGCAGGGGGGGGGGGTCGGGGTGCAGGGAGCCGGGCAGGAGAACACGATGCAGCAGCAGCACTTCCAAAAATAAAGAAAAACCCCATACAAACGAATAGGAAGCCATTGATTGGCTGAGACCTCTCTCAGCCAATGAGCTTCCTATGCGTTTGTATGGCCCTTTTTTTTTTGAAGTGCTGCTGCTGCAGCGTCTTCTCCTGCCCGGCTTCCTGGTACTCTGCGCCGCCGCCCCCCCTGCTCCCGCTGATGCTGCCCGGCTCCCTGCGCCTGACTCTGGTAGGTCCCCTGTTGTGGGGGAGCACGGCTCCGGGCAGCACATAACATTTAGCAAATCTTATGTGCAGCCCGTCCGACCTCCCATCTCCGATCCGATGCGCACGGGGCCGCGCATCGGGTCGGAGGGGATGTCACCATATGCGATTTGGGACGATTTCACGGCCCGATTCATCCGAATCAGGCAAAATTGTGCCCAAATCGCATAATGTAAGGGGGCCTTAAGTCCCTCCAAAAAGTAGAGCAAGTTTTCCCACAGCGAATGCAAGTTCTAACAAGATATTCTGTAAATTCAGTCTTTCCACTCATATAAATATGGTTATTTCATTACAAAATACTAAAAAAAGCTACCAACATTGGAAAAAACATAAAATTATAGGACGCAAATTGGTTTCTAGCTAATTTAGGAGTACATTATAAATAGGTTACAAAAATTGTTTTAGCTACTACTTATAAAGAAAACTTATAAAGAAAACCTTTTAAGCTCTAATTTAAAATGGCTAATTACCTATAAATGAGATATAATGTCATGGAGGCAGAAAAAAAAGAGTGTCATGTTCTTTTGAGTCAAGTTCAAAAGAAGTTATTTGGCATATATAATGTCTAAGTATATTGTACAGAGCAGGATGATGCACACTGCAGTAAATCTACAGCACAGTATATTGCCGCAACATCATCATCTATCATTTTTATTGTCCTTCTGCAGCAATATAGACAGATGCAGAGAGGTGTAATATACTTCTTCCCAGTCACACTCCACTAATAACCAATCACACCAAGTCCAGGGACAGATGGATTTATTTTAAATCTATTACTGAAAGGATAATGAAAAATGATGGAGGAAGTTCATCAATGTTCTAGTCTAAAGGCTTTATTGCTAATATAGTCAGCTGTTGGTCCAAAAGTTCTTTATACTGTGAATACCTTTATTCAAAACAAAATATCTAGAGATAAACAGTAACTTTTGACAGCAGTTTACTGGCCGGACGCTATATAGTTAGGCCCTTGTGAGATTTTGTCAGGTTTGTCCCAATTCAGGTGGATTGGGTCAATTTATCTGACAAAATCTGATGTGCCTGTCTGACAAAATCTTATGTGCCTGATGTGTAGGACCCAATGCACAATTCCGTGCCATTAGGTATAACCAAGAGATTGCAAGAGATTGATCCTCCTGCACATAGGATAAATCTCGAGTCAATCAGGTCCAACTTGTTGGACAATACGATGGACAAGTATGGGGCCTTTAGATTGGATATAAATTTACTTCAATAATATTAGAAAATCAGACTATTAAAACATAGGGGGTATGTAATAGCCTGTAGGCAGTGTGGGAATTCCGGCAAGTACCAGTATGCCTGCATTTTTAAAGCGCCAATCATTCACACAGTAGAACCAGGTTGGTTTTGCATCGAAAGTTATTGCTACTTTAAAAATATGGGCATACTCACCAGAATTCCCGCACAGTCCTCGTCTTACAGGGTATTACATAAGCACCATAGGTTGAAGTTTTTTTTCTAAAAAAGCAATGCTGATGACTTCATTATAGTGATGATAAGTATGTTTTCTATGAGTATGATTTTCAATATTTTCATTCATAGTGATACTGTAGGCAGTAGAGAGCCCAGCCGGGCATAGGTATTTCTCTGGGGGTATGGCCTAATCACAGGAGGTGTGGCCATACACCCTTTACTTAAAATACAGAAAAAAATAATACTTTAAGTGCCTCCCTGACCACACTACAACCCAGCATACAATGGTGTGTGTTGGAAAAGGTAGGAGGGTCACCAAAGGTGGCCCAAGGGCGCCTGAGAAGAGTTGTTTTGCTGGAGCAGCGGTCTCAGAACTTGGGAAGTCTGACCCAAGGGAAATGGTTAATGGAAGAAAAGGGATTTGAGACCGCGCTCGCTAAAAAGGCATGCAACAGGTGTAGTTAAAACATTTATTTCTGGAAAAATTGCATATAAAAACTGTATAATAAAATATCAATAAAAGAAATTGAAATTATCACAGATAAATATAGAGAGCAGGGATATTCACCCACAGTCCGGTTTGGAAGAATTGTCCTGTATCCGTTCCTATATTGCCTCCAGGTGAGTGTCCTGTATAAGGATACCGATAAAGGGGATGTTGGTTGGGAGAGGTTGTTGTCTCCAAACCAGGGAGCTCCTGATGTTGGGTGGTGCTCTACCTGGTGGGCTTGATGTTATTGCCGCTTGGGTTCCTTGGAAAGGAGGATGTTGGTCTCCTGACCAGGGAGCTCCTGTTGGTGTGAGGTGCTCTACCTGGTGGGCTTGGTGTTGTAGCCACTTGGATTCCTTGTGGGGAGGATATCTATCTCCTAACCAGGGAGCTCCTGATGGTGCGAGGTGCTCTACCTGGTGGGCTTGATGGTATTGCCGCTTGGTTCCAGGACGGAAGGAGATTCTGGAGGCTGGTCCGGTTACAGGGTATTGGTGCGTGTGGGGTCCAGCATACAATGGTGTGTGTGTTGGGTTGAGGAACAGAGCTGCTGCAGCTACTGCTTCCAGGTAATGGGGTAAGTACCAGTTCCCCCATTGGGCCCCTCAATCCGACCTGGGCCCGGGTAATTAGTACCCCCTTCACCTCTCTTGGCACCCTGTTATAATGTGTATACAGTTAAACCCAATTTTACATCCCCTGATTTTACATTGGCTATTATTCCCAATATGGTACATGATTTTATTTCAGTTAGACTATTTCCCTGATTTTAATTACCGGTTTCACATTTTATACCTCTATCAGGGGTTCTCAAACTTTTTTGCTCTGAGACCACGTCAGCCTATACAAATTATTACAGGACCCCAGCAAGTTACTGCAGAATGGCCAAACAGATATTTTTTGCCAATCGCACAGGATACAGATGATTTCTTGTATATATATTTGATATAATATATAATGACCCCCTACTAATATATATCTGACCTCTAGATATTTTATCCAAATTAGGGGTGTGCTACCGCAGACACATACATATGAATCATTTATTGAAGAAAGAGAAGATTGTGTCTATAGTGCGATGCACCTCAAGAAAAAGAATAATTGCACAGTAAGATATAACTTTTAATATTGATTTATTAAAAACTAGGCGAAAAATATTAAAATAAACATTCAGACATAAACAGACAAGTGAAAACAATGTGCGTGTTAAAACAGCACGTGTGGGAGTATCATGTGTGTTTTGTACGTCCTTTTATGATTTTAATCAGCAACTGTCGTACGTTTACAGACTTTC
Source organism: Crinia signifera (assembly GCF_055691185.1). Taxonomy (NCBI): domain Eukaryota; kingdom Metazoa; phylum Chordata; class Amphibia; order Anura; family Myobatrachidae; genus Crinia; species Crinia signifera. The sequence goes on along the minus strand of NC_139219.1, from coordinate 69,392,170 downwards.
CATAATAAAGAGGAATGGTCTCATTATTGTCTCATTTCTTTACTTTATATTTATACTTTTCTTATTCATTGCTCAAGTGGCAGAACAAAGAAACATTGTGTCACTATTTGAAACACACTCTGGTTGGTCTGTCAATTATCGTTAGATATCACGTAAATTGTAACATATATAGTCAGCCACAGAGTGCGCTTGGCAAAATGAGTATGTTAGTATCTGTTGCACCAAATAGGCAGTTAAATACACATGCCTCTAACTCTGATTGCTATCATGATAAGTAGTGATCCAGACAGTATAACTAATTGCGCATTTCATATGGTGCGGCCGCAACCATTCATTATAAGCGCCTAGTATTCACACTGTCCGCAGGAACAGACCGAGCAATGTGTCGGTGAGAATCCTGGTACAAGCTGAAATCAGCGTGTACGGTATATAGCGCTCTAAATAGGGAGCTGCAGCATACGTACTAAGGATCAGTACATTAGAGCTATTAAAAGAGCTAAATACTTTTCAGAGCTACGGTGCGCTCTAGATATGGAGCTGTAGCATACGTGATTAAGACAAATACATTAGAGCTCTTAAAAGAGCTAAATACATTTCAAGGCTGTAAGGTAACGATCTCAGAACACACATGAACATGAACCACACGGCTGATACTGCCAGCGCGCGCGTTTCGCCTCCCGCTTCCTCAGGGCTGCAGAATGGCCACCACACGTGTGGTCAGCAGACCGCTCATATATGGCAACATTGCTGGGGCACAAAACATAAGTGAAGTGACTACTAATGAAATCACTTAATTACATAATTGCAGAGGCGAGCATGTGTATTTTACTATATTCATGAAAATGTAAAAGCTTATACCTGTTATGAAGACTTTGGGGATGGCATGGAGACAGTGGATGACAGGGGGAGGCAGCAGATAGCAGGAAGCCTGTCTGATCGAGCCTCAGATCCCTAAGCCAGGTATGCAAGGAGTCTGAAGTAACAAACAATCCAAATAATTTTTCAGTCTCATTGAATAACTGAGTAAGAGATCAGAGTGGTCATTAGACTTATAGCACTTGCAAGAGCTATAGAGAATTAAACACCACTATGCTTTAATGGAATACATACAGATTGTAGGTGGTTCAGAAGAATAAAAGTGGCATCCTGAAAATCCGAATCCTGATAGAGGCGCGGTAAGTATACTAACACTCTTCCCCTATCCCCTCGCATTTTTTGTGACTGTCTCATGTCCCACCTGTGGCTGTCAGTGTCCCGTGGTGTTGTGTGGTGGGGCAGTCAAGAGCCTCCCCGGTCACACAGCAGCAAATAGAAATTGTGCACATGTGTACAGTGTTAATTCACAGGGGCGGCAAAATATGGGCGTGGTTTATCAATCGCAGGACATTCCAGTCATTGGGAGGTATGCCTATCCCTCCATCCCACAGCATAACCCTAACCCTCCTCCCTTAGTACCTAACCTACCCTTTTACATACCTGATACTGTATTTGATTATATCGCATGGGTGCAAAGTGACAAGATTTACAACATTTTGCACTGGGAAACTTGAAAGTATGATGCGATTCTGTAGAATTGGTCAGGTCGAAAGAGATTTTCTTTTGTATACTGTGATAGCTCACTTACTATTCCAGGAGAATTGGACAGCATGGCTAAAATCTTGAATATGCAACAGTTTCTCATACACTCAAAGGAAATCTAATAATTGTCATGCTACATAATTACTGCAAATAATTTCTAAACATGTTCTTTCGACATAATGAAGAGAAGTTCAAATTGCAAAAAATATATAGGGCCAGATGCACTAAGCTTCAAAAAGTGATAAAAAATTTTAAACACAGAGGTAATTCAGGGTTGCCAACCCTCCCGGAATGGCCGGGAGGATCCCCCTCCCGGCCCCCCGGAAAGGTGGGCAACCCTCCCGGATTCTGGCGGTCCCCCCCCCCTCATGTACCTGGGTGCAGAAGCCCTTGAAATTGCCGCGATTCGCTGCTTTTCGGCAGAAGGAGGTGGGGCTAAATATTCAAATCGGGCATATTTAGCTCCGCCCCCTCATTGGAGACCCGCATATTGTGGGATTGGGGGCAGGGACTGATGATATCTCCATCAGGCCCCGCCCCCAGATGTGATGCTGACAGTCTCCTCTCCGGGGTTCTCCCGGAGAATAGACTGTAAAAGTCGGCAACCCTGAGGTAATTGCATGAAGGTTGGAGAAGTGATCTCTATTCCCATAAAGAATGTTATGTTAATTTACATATTGGAGCTGATTGACTGGAGCATTATGACCTTGCACATAATGTTCTTTATGGGGATAAATACCACTTCTTCAAGCTTCATACATTTACCCCACAGTCTGTAACATGGCAGTTAGGAGTTGATTGGTTGGCTGTTTATCACTCTCCATTTTTTCACTTTTAGAAGCTTAGTACATCTGACCCTTAAAGAGATATAGAATAATAGTTGCACATAGTGAATTGTTTTAACCCGTGTAAAGCTCCATACGCATTGGGCGATATGATGAGCGATAATATTTATTATAACGCCGTGTGCACACTCTGCCCAATGAAATATGTGCGCGCCTGCAGGTAGTTAACAGCCACCTACATCATCGGTGCATGTAAAGACAAGGGACTGGATAGCTAACAAGGGCTGTGCTGCAGAATGTGATATTGGCAGCCACAGCAATTGCTAGGTGTTTACGCACCATCATTTTTTACCATAATGGTGAAGGATTAGCCTCCATACAAGCACCAGTACTGTACTAGTGTGCAGGGTAATGCAAGCCTATATACTGTAACAATGACAAAAAATAGTTCCAATCATACGGGTGCTTTTCATGTACATTCACTCTAATGAACAGAATTGTAGGTTCACCTAGAGGACAAGTCTGTGAATGCTTCAAAGCAATTTAAAATGTAAATTCATCAAACAAGATTAGTTATGCGTGACATATCCATAGTCAGACCTCATGCTTTTTAGGAATTTCATAGGCATCAAGTTTAAGAAAAAAACATTTTTTTTATAATTTTAATTTATGATCATGCCAGATAAAAAAAAAATTGTATGATTTTGCTAAACAATAAATTATGATTATGTTGATGCAAGAAAAATATTGAGTGATAACACCAAATTTATTAAAAAAAAAACTAGAAAATAAAAGATAACAACGGCCTGCAACTTTTAGGACCACATCTTTTTTATTTTATTTTACTGTACCAGAAATCTTTTAACCAAACCCATGATACTAACTCTATAGCCATATTAACATGTAGGGGGGAATGTAATAGGATGAGAGATTCATTTACACTGAAAAAACAGTTTGATTTTGCAGTGTAAATGATTGCCGCTTTAAAAAAACCTGGAGATTTCTTACCAAATCTCTTACTTTCTGAATCTCTCATCCTATTAAATTTCACAACATATTTTGCAGCCCTCAATGGCCACCTTGTAATATTCTTAAATGTGTCACAAGGTGGCCACATATAATAAAAGTCCTTATAAAGAATATATCATATTGAGAGTGCATATTATATGGCTACATCTTTCACAGTAGTGTTAAGGTGCCCATACACGGTACAATGATTGTATACAATATCGCATCGCATCTCATCTCTTTGCATAGGTTTTGCAATGCAATGGGATGAGATCTAGTACAAAAAGTATGTGCAGCAAATACTTTTTGAGCTGTGCGATGAGATGTGTGACGGGAAATCTCATCGCACCTAACAACTGTAACGTGTATGGGCACCTTTAGCAAATATCTTTAGAATGTAAAACAGTACATTGACAAACCCTCCAACTGTATAGTTTTAGCCAGTATAACGTTTTTAGAAGCTTTGTACAGGCCATAAGTGTCTCCTTATAGATTTCTATAGCGGTACTGTGATGAAATGCCGTTTGCTGGTGGTCACGTCTCCTTTCCAAATCTGTACCAGTTTTCATCTCTAAGATCTTGGAGGGTGTGTATCAACTAGAAAACTAGTGACACTAGTTGGTCATACCATAACCAGTTGTTACTTTTACACCCAGTGGTATAAAGCTTTAGTTGCTGATAAAATTGACCGATTAGCAACCAAGGAAGTGCAGGAGGAGTCAAATAGTCCAGGTCATGTACGATAAAAAAGTTTATAGAAAATTACCAAATGAAAAATCAAAGCTAACAATAAGGTCAGGGAAGGTCAATAAAGAACAGGAAGGTCCAGTGCAATAAATCCAGTAGATAATAGCCTCATATTAGGAATCAAGAACCTACAATAGGCACCTGTGATCCAAATCTACATATAGGGCAGTATTCAATAAGAAAAATTCTCCGTGTTTTATGGAGAATTTGTGCTTTGTTCGCCTTGGACGGAGCATTATGCTCTCCAAAAGCGAGCAACCCTATTCAATGTGAAATATTCTCCGTCTTTCTAAGTGATTTTCTCCGTCTCTCTCCGTGTAGAAATTCTCCATCTTTTGATGGAGATCTGGAATGTGAACTTTTAAACTAAAAGGTTTTTTTTTTTTAATTTTGGTGCCAAAAAATCAGGTTTTTTTTTCTGTGCTTATAGCACATGAATATATATTTAATTTAAAAAAAATATATATATATATTTTTTTTTTTACACAGTGCAGCCAGCAGGGGGCTGGGGCGCTTGAGCCGCTCATTAGATATTCATATATTCACTGCACCCGATCGTTAATATGCACGATCGGGTGCAGTGAATACTGGGTCCCCCGCTGGCTATAGGGGGGGGCAGCCTGTGCTGCCTGGGTCCAGGGAAGCCCACCTCCCCTCCACATTCCTCTGGAGCAGCCAGGGAGACTTTAATCTCTCTGGCTGCTTCCGTCCCGCGGCTCCCTGAAAGCTCCCTGCCGCGGATGCTCGTCCGCTGCAGGGGTTAAGACTCGCCGCGAGTGGCGGCGAGTCTTAACCACATTGAATAGAGGGAGCAGGAGGCTCCAGAACAGGGAGAATCTCCGCTAAAACACGGAGAGTGCATGGAGAGCGAAATAAAACGCTCTCCATGCACGGAGAACTTTCTCATTGAATACTGCCCATAGAAGTGGCTACAGTACAGTCCACAATTTAAATAGGGGAGCAACTTCAATTGCCAATGAGTCAGTTTGAAATGGCAGTTAGTGGCAGTTGATGTGTCTCCCCTATTTGAATTTTGACTTTCCTGCTTCTGGAGCCTCCCCAGTATAAAATCATACTATATTTATTGAAACATGTCAAATTGTTTTAGTAGAAACCAAACTTTGTCATCTATATAAAATTTAAGCCACAAAGGGTGGGATGTATAAGAAAAAAATGCGGTAAATCCCGTTTTACTGCATTTTCAAATGTACCAATCCCCGGCCGCCGCATCACCGCAGGGGAGGGTATCGCCACCTTTGGATGACAATACCCTATAGAAGCTTGTGGGCTTCTATCGCCGCCCGCTGCCCACCATCCGCCACAGTCTACTACCCCCCTCCACGTCTTCCGTGCTGCTCCTCCTCCTGCAGCAGCATGTCACAGCCGGGGATGTCGGGGGAGGGGGGGGTGACGCCGGGGACCGCCGCAGAGCCCAGGAGGTGACCACATCCCAGGTATAGCGGGGGGCCTCCTTCACCGCACCGCGATGATAGCCGCATATGTTAGTACATATGCGCTAGCATCGTGACAGGGGCATGTCTGGGATGATTACCTGCGAACTTGGATATTTCAGATATGAGAGAGTTAAAAAAAGGCTTGTGATAATGTATAGAAGAAAAAAGTGAAAGGAGTGGAGCCTGCCCCTTGCTGTCAGGGTGAAAAATGGAACGGAAAAACTGAATTTCAGAAGCTCTCAATAAATTTCAAATTACATAGGATTCTGTGTTAGTGGGAATTCTATGGCATTAAAATGTTTGCGTATCTCCACCATAGGATCAGATCCAACTATGCTCCTTTCAGATGTAGTCCTCCTCCCATTTACCCATGAATAAATTAGCATAAGTGGGAGCCACTCATGATCCCATGGTGGTCCCTGTGGTCTGTAGGTAGTAGGTATTGTTGAACCATACATAGTTATGGTGAAGGATATAGTGTATGGCATCTATAATGAAGTTTGTCTGTTCTGGTTCTAGATCTGGTTGCTTGTCTAGAAAGAGTTTAGTGCTCTCAAGTCCCTGATTGTGCTGAATGACTGTATAGAGCAATGTGACGTCGCTAGTGGCTAACCAGAAATCTGGATCCTATTTGATGTCTTTCAGTGTGTTGAGAATATCTGTTGTATCTCTAATGTAAGAGGGAAACGATTTCACAATGTCCTGCAGGAATGAATCTCTGTATTGTGATAAGTTTGTAATGTAAGTGACGTGATGATTGGGCGGCCTGGTGGGTTATTGTTGTCTTTGTGTATTATGGATAAGTAATAGAAAACCGGAATTATCGAGAATTTTTTTTGAAAGGAATGTGTGTTCTAATTTGGTGAGTATGCCTTTATCACTGCCATTATTTCCTAAACTCCTAAAGAATGGCAGAGAAAAAGCATACTCACCGAACAAGAACACACATTCCTACAATATTTCCCAATAATCCTAGTTTTCTATTACCGGCATTATTACTATCTTAATATTATAAAATAAATGATGTAATAAAGATATTAAAATTGGGTACCAACATATATTATCGTAACACAAAGACATAACTGATGGCTATATGTTGCATTGTGACACAAATGTATATAACATATAACGCCCTCTGACGAAGTTGTACTACGAAACGCGTTAGTTATTTCCAACACCCAACCCTGCCTAATAAGACGGCTGCGGTCACCTAGTGTGAACATAGGTCCCAGGTGAGGGTGTATGGTGTATTGGGGTCACTCAAAGACACCCTAACGCCCCTTAAGGGTCACCTAGAGTGACACTACTCAGGTCTTCCTATGAATTCTCCAGGAAACATGCTAGTAACAATTTGCTAATAAAACACCTCTTACTCATACAGTACTGTTATTCTGATTCTTTAAGGTAACAACATGCAGCGCACAACATTAAAAAGGTGAGCACTAAGTATAATACAGTATCTATTCAGCTGCTCTCCCAATGGCTGCCTGCCCCTAGTTATACACCAACTAGTCATTCACTTACCTAACATCCAATCTGCACTGTGCATTGAGATAAGTGGTGCAATTGTTACTCATTTTAGTTTTGGTTACTGTAATTTGATGTCGTATTTACCCTATTTGAAATATTGTAAGAGTAATATCTGTTGCTAAGTGTCACAGTACTGTAGCGGGTACCAGAACCATGACATAACTCTATCGACATCAAATTATTCAGATTACTGGATATTCCCAACAATGCCTCCACTAGCAAAAGAGTGTTCTATCCAGTCCATTTGGTAAAGAAAGGATACAGTAACATCATGGCTAAATTGATCCCTGACTACAACCATTGGTACAGAATAGTCTTTTTGGCTACTGCAGCAAACTTTACCAAAATAATATTAACACCACAATGATGTCTATGACAGGCATGCCTGCTGCATAATTAAAGTCCAATTTTTCAGGCAGAACTAGTTGCTTGTGTCCATAAACCTCTCCATCTGCGCCAATAAGTGGCCACCGGTGCGCAAAACTCTTGATCCCCGTCCAGAGTGTGAGAAGCAGTGTTAGAATTTTATATATGACTAGGTGATTCATCGCGCCCTCCGGGCGCTCTTCACACCGTCGTGAGGGGCTTCGCCCCATTAGAAGTAGAAATATATGTGAGTGTGCGATATAGTGTAATTTGCTGAATAATGTGCTTAAAGTGCATTTTAGAGCATAAATGTTTTTAAATGAAAATGCATATAATGTCCAAGGGGCTGTAGTCTGTGATAGTGTTATGAAGACATTTTTCAGAAATGTAACCTAATGTAGATGTTGTAAATATGTATTTGAATAGAAATATTTTATAAGAAGAGTTTGAAAACAGGTTGAACATTGTTTATTGTAAACATTGTAAAAATATAGGAAAGTGCTTTCATATAAATTAGGGTCCAGTACGGTGGTGGTCAGCGGCAGCAGGGGTGAGTGTATGGTAAGGTAGAAGAGGTGTGTGTGAAGCGGGTTTGGTGGTGGTGTAGTGGTATGGGGTGGTGGGTTGGTACTTAGGGTCCTGTACAGTGGTGGTCAGCGGCAGCAGGGGTGAGAGTGCGGTAAGGTAGGAGAGGTGTGTGTGAAGCGGGGTTGGTGGTGGTGTAGTGGTATGGGGTGCTGGGTGCCCTAAGGCTGCAAAAGTAGTAAATGCAGCACGTACTGGCCTGAGATGGAAACCCGGGTGTGATTACTACTTTAGCACACCTATTATGGCACCCACCACCCCATGGTGGGAGAGGCTTTGGTGATGTAGTGGTATGGGGTGGTGGGGTGGTACTTAGGGTCCAGTACGGTGGTGGTCAACGGCAGCAGGGGTGAGTGTATGGTAAGGAAGGAGAGGTGTGTGTGAAGCGGGGTTGGTGGTGGTGTAGTGGTATGGGTTGGTGGGGTGGTACTTAGGGTCCTGTACAGTGGTGGTCAGCGGCAGCAGGGGTGAGTGTATGATAAGGTAGGAGAGGTGTGTGTGAAGCAGCGTTGGTGGTGGTGTAGTGGTATGGGGTGGTGGGGTGGTACTTAGGGTCCTGTACAGTGGTGGACAGCGGCAGCAGGGGTGAGTGCGGTAAGGTAGGAGAGGGGTGTGTGAAGTGGCGTTGGTGGTGGTGTAGTGGTATGGGCTGGTGGGTGCCCTAAGGCTGCTAAAGTAGTAAATGTAGCACGTACTGGCCTGAGATGGGAACCGGGGTGTGCTTACTACTTTAGCAGACCTATTATGGCACCCACCACCCCATGGTGGGAGAGACGTTGGTGGTGTAGTGGTATGGGGTGGTGTGATGGTAGTTAGGGTCCAGTACGGTGATGGTCAGCGGCAGCAGGGGTGAGTGTGCGGTAAGGTAGGAGAGGGGTGTGTGAAGCGGCGTTGGTGGTGGTGTAGTGGTATGGGGTGGTGGGTTGGTACTTAGGGTCCTGTTTAGTGGTGGTCAGCGGCAGCAGGGGTGAGAGTGCGGTAAGGTAGGAGAGGTGTGTGTGAAGCAGGGTTTTTGGTGGTGTAGTGGTATGGGGTGCTGGGTGCCCTAAGGCTGCAAAAGTAGTAAATGCAGCACGTACTGGCCTGAGATGGAAACCCGGGTGTGATTACTACTTTAGCACATCTATTATGGCACCCACCACCCCATGGTGGGAGAGGCTTTGGTGATGTAGTGGTATGGGGTGGTGGGGTGGTACTTAGGGTCCAGTACGGTGGTGGTCAACGGCAGCAGGGGTGAGTGTATGGTAAGGAAGGAGAGGTGTGTATGAAGCGGGGTTTTTGGTGGTGTAGTGGTATGGGGTGCTGGGTGCCCGAAGGCTGCTAAAGTAGTAAATGCAGCACGTACTGGCCTGAGACGGAAACCCGGGTGTGCTTACTACTTTAACACACCTATTATGGCACCCACCACCCCATGGTGGGAGAGGCTTTGGTGATGTAGTGGTATGGGGTGGTACTTAGGGTCCAGTACGGTGGTGGTCAGCAGGGGTGAGTGTATGGTAAGGTAGGAGAGGTGTGTGTGAAGCGGGGTTGGTGGTGGTGTAGTGGTATGGGGTGGTGGGGTGGTACTTGGGGTCCTGTACAGTGGTGGTCAACGGCAGCAGGGGTGAGTGTATGGTAAGGTAGGAGAGGTGTGTGTGAAGCAGCGTTGGTGGTGGTATAGTGGTATGGGGTGGTGGGGTGGTACTTAGGGTCCAGTACGGTGGTGGTCAGCGGCAGCAGGGGTGAGTGTATGGTAAGGTAGGAGAGGTGTGTGTGAAGCGGGATTGGTGGTGGTGTAGTGGTATGGGGTGGTGGGGCGATACTTAGGGTCCTGTACAGTGGTGGTCAGCGGCAGGGGTGAGAGTGCGGTAAGGTAAGAGAGGTGTGTGTGACGCAAGTTGGTGGTGGTGTAGTGGTAAGGGATGCTGGGTGCCCTAAGGCTGCTAAAGTAGTAAATGCAGCACGTATTGGCCTGAGATGGGAACCGTGGTGTGCTTACTACTTTAGCACACCTATTATGGCACCCACCACCCCATGGTGGGAGAGATGTTGGTGGTGTCGTGGTATGGGGTGGTGGGATGGTACTTAGGGTCGTGTACAGTGGTGGTCAGCGGCAGCAGGGGTGAGAGTGGGATGGTACTTACTGTGTAGTAGAGTGGTGGTCAGCGTCAGCAGGTCATTGAGAGTGTGGCGTGAGCAGTGGCTGGAGGGTGGCTCTGAGCGTCATGAGGTCCAGGACAGCGGAGGTCCGCGCAGCTGTGGTCGTCTTGCGGCAGCAATGGCATGCGGCGGGTGCCAGTGTCCGTGGGTCCTGGAGAGTGGTGCTCCGCGTCAGCTGTGTTTAGCTTGCAGCGTACTGTTGCTGCTCGCGGCTGGCGCAGGGGAATGTGCTCTCCGCTGTGTGTAACAGCGATCCGGGCGGGTGTGGGCGGGCGCGTCATCAGACGGAGGGTTGTGTGGGCGGAGGCAGGCTGTCAGATCTTGGCTGGTGCAGGGAGATGTGCTCTCCTTCTGTGTGTGCCAGAGATCCGGGCAGGTGTGTGGGGGGGTGCGTCACAGCAAGGTGCAGCAGTGTGTGCGGAGGCAGCCTGACGGATCTTGGCTGGCGCAGGGAGATGTGCTCTCCATCTGTGTGTGCCAGAGATCCGGCCGGGTGTGGGGGTGGGGGGCGCATCATCGGACGGAGGGCAGCAAGGGGCGGGCATTGTGTGGGGAGGCATCTACTGTCTGGTGGCGTGAATTTGTGAAGACGCACTGTGAAGGGGGTTTGTTTGGGGGCGTGCTGTGCACCCGTGGGGCAGGGGGTGGGGGTGTTTTCATGGACATGGGGAGTGTTGCTTGCTGAGGGGGTGTAAATGTTGGTTGGTGGGCGGTGACTTGCTGGATCAGGCTGGTGTAGAACCTAGGGCTGTGTATAACGTTGGCCAGTTCTATGTATGTGTGTATGATGCTGGCCGGCCCTGTAAATCACCTGTGGAACCCCGCCCACCGTTATATACAGTGGGTTTGAGTGACAGATCTGGCTAAATATATAAGAGATATGCTAAATCCCTGGTGTAAAATTCACTCTGTATTAGCCCTCTTATGTTGCATTGATATCATTAATTTACTCAGTAGCAGAATGAAATAGAGAAATTAGAAGAAATGTTTAAAACCTATGCATATTGAAAACACATGCTGCTGTAATTCATATTAACATATAATATAAGCAAGTTAGATCTTTGGAGACAGATACAGTGTTAAAACAAACATACAAATTAAATTAAACAACAGATGGCAAAATATATATATAAATAAACTGTCATGGAGCTAATGAATCTACACATTTGATATTTTAAATTTTATATTCTTGTTCCCATGACATAGGTGTATGCATTTTATTAGGGGGTGCACCATCAAAGGTGTATGCGTTGTTTAATATCGCCCATTGGGTGTGTCTAACATCGCCAATCAGGCGTGTCTACCATCATCTATTGGCACTCGCCTCTCAGCCACACCATAATCTCCTGCCTATTTCAGTTTTAATCTTCTAATTAATCTGTGTAACAGTACATGCAAATAAAGTCAAAAACATATATGGATGACGCAGGTATGTAGTGGTATGACAATGGTCTAGTACAATTAACAATGCAAAACACATCACAAGGGTCGGCACAGCATTAGGGGTTGCCTGTGCACCCCTAACGCTCAATGTGAGCATGCCTATGCCCATGACTATCGAGAATAAATCTTCAATTGAATATAGATGCTAATATACTACAATGTCCATTAATGGTAATCCCACTAAAGAAAGTAAAAATCAATCCAAGAGGGAAGTTCCTTTATTTCAGTGTGTCCTGATGGTCAAAAAGGTACAGTATTATTTCTTTGTCAGCCGGACTTGCTATGGGTCCACCCAACATCACATATGGAAGATTCTAGAATACAATTTATTGTACCATGTTTGCTAATATGTTTAGAACCTAAAGTGGCAGGTTACAAAAATCTCTTTACAGTAGAGCAGCTTGTATATTAGGCTAAACAGCTTAACTGCATGTTTAGGGCTACCGTGTATAGTAAAACAAAGGAAACAAAGGGGAAAGTTAAAGGTCCACTAACAGTATAACAGTATAAGTTTAACTACAGTAAAACCCACTGAATTACAGTTTTAACAATAATATTTAGAAATATGAAAAAGTGTTAGGGGCATCTAATGACTAAACATACGGGTGATGCACAGACTTATTCAATCGCATCTTCTCTTATGAATAGATGGGACTGGGCAATAAAGCGAAGATGTTTCCCATTGCAATTAATAAGATTTTAAAACATCCCTCCCTCTGTAATTAATAGATGACTACAGTACCCAAACACCTACAGGCTTTATCTTCTGAACCCCTAAACCCGCCGTTACTGAAGTTATGCCGACCAGATGTACCGATCAGTAGACAGTGATGATTGGCGGGGCATCGGGGAAGTTAAGCATGTTAAAGAGTCCCACTTATTCGATTCCTGCTGGGATGGGGGGATTGGGATTTATACATGTTTAATATCCCTTATCCCCCACCACAGCTGCCAGGGGAATGCCCCCATACACAGCTGGTCTATAAGTATCTTTAGCACATTATGGAAGGTTATAGATGACAAATGCTTGCTCTGAGCTCACTAAAAACAGGTCATAAGGTATGCAGTTATCCTGCCAACACTATGTCAATGCCAATGCTGTGAATGTTGACATTTTAAATGTCAACATTGTGAACATGTCAACAATAAGACCGTGTTGACTTTATAATATGGACATAATAATTTAACACCTCTATTCATAATATGTCGGCATAAATACCGTGATTATACAATTTAACATTCATCGTGTATTTTAGGCTTGTAATTGACAACTCTACATTATATATTATCTGTTCCAATAATTCTTTCTTAAAATATATATCATGGACATACAGTACAGTGTCGGGGTCCCGACAGTCAGGATCCCAACAGGCATTTACCCGACGTTGGGATCCCGACTGTCAAAACACTGACAGCCGGGTTCCCGTCGGCCAACTGCTGTTTTCCCTCGTGGGGGTCCACGACCCCCATAGAGGGAGAATAGAATAGGTGGCGAGAGTAGCGAGCCACTGTGCCCGCCAGTAGCGCACGCAGGGGGGGGGTTCCGAGTACCCAGAAACCCCCCCAGGAGTCTAAGGGCCCTAGGCTGAAAGCTGAGGGTCCCCTCTTTCCATGAGTACAAGAATTTTTAAAATCGGACCTTGGGAACCGGAGATATCTGACTTCAAAAAGTGGTCCCCATCCAAGCCTTTTAATTGCTCTTCCCAGTCAGATATTTCAGGTTCTGTCTGAATTAGAGTTTATCTGATGGTATATTACAAAAGCTGGGACTCTCCCCCTTTGATGGACACTAAAAGCTTGTCTCTATTGTTCCCAGAACCAGAGATATCAGCCTGGTATGTAGTTTTATATACTCGTTGGCAGATTGCTCTGCCTCCTGAACTCTGATCCCCTAGTCCCCAGTACCATTTGGTAGGTGGGATTCTCTAGTTTTTAATTACATTAAAATCTAAGAAATCTATTTCCGGGAACTGGAGATATCTGCAGTCAAGCAAGCTGTCCTCCCACCAGAAAATTATGATTAATAAGCCCACTCCACTATACACCCTTCCTCTACGTATTAAACATCTTCTACCACCCTGGAAGTTATGTATCAGGGGCCCTTCATTCAGCCCAATGCCCCCTTCTCCCACCTCATCTCCCACCATCTGTGCAGTAAAGGATAATTAGTGGAAATTACTGATCCAGGCCCTACATGCTGAGCGGTTGATATAATACCCCCTACCACCCGCGGGACATCAAAGCATATACTGGGTCACCTAAGTGTCCATCTTCGTGCTTTGCTCCGCCCCTCTGGAAACCCCCTTCTGAAAATCCTGCGTTTGCCCCTGCCCGCAATGTGGCAAGTGCAGCGAGCCCGCAAGGGGCTTAGTTGCACTCACCATGCTGTCTGAGTCCGGACAGTCGGGATACCGACGTTGGGCTAATGACTGTCGGGATCCCGACTGTCGGACCCCTGTACCACACCCGTATTCAGAATCTAAATGTTACTTTAGGTAAAAAATCATCATATAATCTGGGTGATTAATTTTCATATATTTCTGACTTTGAACTATTAGATATTCTTATGCTACTTATGTATTTCTGAATTTCACTCCATAATTGCAGGATCTCCTGCTTTCACACTTGGAAAAGTAATTGTAGAGAAGGTAGGGGGTGATGCTGTGACCATGTACATATAGAAGAGGGGCATTCCAAAATACCTTTGCTCAGGGTATCATTAGGTCTACAAGATGTTGGTCGACAAGCATTGGGTCAACACCATTAGGTCGACGTGCAGAAAGGTCGACATGCAGAAAGGTTGACATGTGTCTAGGTCAACAGGTTATTAAGTCAACACAGGCATAAGGTCTACATGGGCAAGATTGACAGTCAAAAGGTTGACATGGGTTTTTTTACCAGAATTTCGACACAGTCGACAAGGACACTGAAACGTAGCACTGTGTCCCCTTGCATGGCTTGCTAAGCTCGCCATGCTTCGGGTATGGGGTCTCGCTACCCTCAGCACATTGCCCTTTTGGATGGTAGGGCATGAAATACCGCCTGTTGGAACATGTCGGCTCAAAAAACTGTGAAAAACCCCATGTCCACTTTTTGACTTTAATGCCCATGTCAAACTAATGCTTGTGTTGAAATAATGACGTTTCAACCTAGACCCATGTCGACCTTTCTGCATGTCGACCTAATGGTGTTGACCCAATGCTTGTCGACCTAATGACCGTATCCCATTCAGATGTGGGTGGAGATGCTATCACTGCAGGTTTCTTGGAAGCAGCAGTGATAGCGCTGTATGATAATGCATCATGAGGCGTCTATTACAGGCAGACGCCTCCGGCTGCAGTAGTGATCCGAGCTGTGTCCTTTGGCACAGTACCAGGTCCCTCTCTTACCATCAAGAAGCTTATTGCACCAGTAGCGCCATTGATAAGGTCCATAAAAGGTAATTCAAACGATAGAGATCCAAATATTTTTTTTTAAAAAACATGCCAACCACAGGGGTTGATAGAAGGGGGCCCAAGGGTATGGACCCCCTGTGCCTCCCCTTTAATCCATCCCTGACCATCATGCTCCTGATGTTATAATGCACAAAGTACACCCCCATAGTGACCGGTTACTATGGAAATCACATAGAAATGAACAAACTCAATTATAGCAGATGAAACAAGGAATCAAATGAAAAGTAAGCAAAACCATGTTTATTTCTTATAGGTAACCTGAGTGACTAAGAACATACTGTACCTTATTGTTATAGTCACGGTACCTATAACATGTAAAATATTTTGAAATAAAATTGTTGTATTCAGGAAATATTTATTACACTTCTTATAATATATTTTTATCTGCTCAAATTGGAAAAGGGTTTTCCATTATTCTTTCTAGAAGGCTAGAATTTTTCGCTGCTATTTAAATAGTAATTTCATTATTATGCCAACTGTGTGTTTTTATTGAAAGTGCTGAGAATATAAATCTAGTGGAGAGTGTAGATTTGCTGAAAAGTAAATCCTCTCTGATGAGTATATAAAAAGAATTCATAGAAGTGCTCAGTAATCTCCTTCATCAGACCTCGACCAGGAGACCATGGGGGAGATGTATCAAGCTTTGGAGAGAGAGAGATAAAATGGCCCACAGCATCCAATCAGCTTTTGTATGTTATCTACCACAGATTTCTCTGATCCCTTGTGTTTTTGTGGTTAAAACTGCAGGTAATTGGACACCCCCTTTATCTGTCTCCTGGCTTGACAGCTACAACCAGTGACTGTTCCTCTTCCACTGCTGCTCAAAAAAGCTACCTATCCATGCTGGGTGTATTTTATATCTTAGTGAACAGTCCTCAGTCCACCATTTTAGTACATACCAGTTTAACCATTAATTTTTTTTAAGTCCAAATGTCTGCATTAGTCTAATTCACATTGTTTTCTTCAGGACATAAAGGGCTTGATTTTCTTAGCATAAAAATGAAGAAGATAAGACTCCTAACCTAATTTCTGACATATTTGTCATCTGCTATTTGTCTGGTATGCCTTTGGACACTGTTGGACCCATTTGGACAAAACCAATGTGAGGTGGCTTGGCTGTGTCCAGATTAGGTGGAAAACAAAAAGTGAGCAACAATGACAAATGGCGCTATGCAGCTTCAGAAGAGGTTCCTCCTAGGTGTTACCAAAAGTGCTATGGAAAATTGGGGTTGCGGTCTCCTCCGCAACCCCAATGTGTCCAGATTAGGTTCACGGCCAATAAAACCCCCAATCCCAACCCCGTTGGCCGTTGGGTTTCCAGGAGCACAAAAACGGTTTTGGACACTACACAAAGTGGACCAGGGAAGTAAGATATGGCAAAGTTGCATAACATAAACGGGTAGAGGACATGGGGTTAAGAAAAAATGTGGTCATATCTGGGAGCCGTACACAGAAAGCTGTATGCTGGGCACACCGTGGGCCGGGTACCTCAGCTAGGTGCAAATAAATTGAACTGGCACTCCATAAAACTGCCTCCACAACCATAGGGAGCCACAAGTGAAAAGAGAAACCTATACTACAATCAAAATTCACAGTAAATCAGGATGTTACATCTGTATCAGAGAAGTAGCAGTAAATTTAGGAAACATTGTCATGGGGGAGAAGCGGTAGCACCATTATCTGTGCTGATACCGCTTCTCTCCCATGTCTGAAGGAGAAGTGTGGAAAGTGTCAGGGGTGATATGTGTCCCTGCTATTATCATCACTGATATCTACAAGTTAGATCGCAGATACTAGGGGGCAATGTACATTCCGACACCTGCAGCTATCAATACCAACAGCAGCAGTTGTAGTTGGCCGGACACCACAGCTGGGACAGCACTGTCCATTTGGAGCCAGCTGGGCAGCACTAGGATAATGTGTTATGCACTTTTGTGGGGATTGCCGGAAAGGAGAGATTACACTCCCCCACTTTGGCGCATAAGATGTTAATACATCTCGGTGATACTTTTATAGGAGGAGCTATAACAACAGGACCCATAAAGCTATGCACAAAATTAGATAACTTGTATTACCCAGTTAATCTACTTTGAGAAGTTAGAACACAAACATAGCAGGAAATAGTGAATGGTACAATCCCTGCCGTCACCCCTGTGGCAACTGCTTGCATATATACTGACATTCGATGGCACATGTGCCATAGCATGATGAGGGGGCAAATGAGAAATTAATGTGACTGCACTGCGATCACATCACTTCTCAGTGATCACTGGGCTGGTATTAAAGCTCCTGTCCTGGCAACTCAATAGCAGTACATCAGGGAGAATGCGAAGTGATGAGGAATTTTTAGGTACTGGCTGCAAATGATAATAAAGTTTTATTTGAACAATTAGTTAAATACCTTAAACAACTGCTGCTCTCTTTTCTTTCATTATATATAAGACAGCAGCAGACACAAAAGCATTTAAAGCTATTTTTACTTTGCACGGATACTTGGTGACTTTTTAACTCCCTGAACATTTCACTTCTCTTAAGCCCAAGGGGGCCACCAAGGAGGCTTGTGAGCAAGGACAGTAGGCAGCAGTCACTGCAGAAAATCAATATGAAATATGTGTAGCGAGATCTTGCTCAGAAGACCCCTCGGTTCATCCTCCTAGGAGCCCCACTGACAACTGCAGCCTGGAGGCCAATGCTTCCACTGCCTCCAGGAGTTATAAATTGTTACTTCTACAGTAGTTGAGTGACATGACCTGCTATAATAAAGGAATCGGTGAAGAAATACAATTGTTCTCATTCAACCTTTCGTGTTCTTATTTTAAGCACATTTTCCTTTGCAGATAGGTGTTACTCTCTCTATGGTCTGTCACAATTAAGTTACAAAATGTTATGTCCACAGAGTATATATGAACTTTCCTTCTATTCTACTAGAAACTGATAATCCCTGCCAGTAGTACGGATAGTATATTCAATGCGATCTGGGGGGATCTTACCGATCATGATCGCATTGCAATGTGATACTAGCGGTAGCATGTATTACTCAGCATACGCAAGGCTCCAAAAGGGCTTGCAATCTGTTCCTCTGGCTGCAGGGGGGTTGTGGGCTCTACGAATGTGCGATCAGTGTTGACTGCAGTGGGCAGTGACCACTTCTGGGAAAGGTCCACTGCCTGGCTGGTGGTGCGGAGTGTAGCACATAGGCTACAATGGGTTACCGCCATTTTCAGATGGCGAGAGATGCATTCCGGATATTAGTACATCTAGTAACATCGCATCCCCATAGAAATCTATTTGGGGAACACTAAATATTTGCAGCTAACTCCCGAGAACAGAGGTTACCCGCAAATATTGAATGAATAATGGGCCCCTCAGACTTCATTGGGGAAGCCTACTTAGCTTTTTTCTAAATGAATTGCTTAATACTAATCTACATAAGGTTTCTATACTTTCTCATTTTCCAGATAACCATATAGGTCAATTCCTCGGATAAGAGAGATGCACAAGATTATCAAGAAATTAAGACTGGGAGATCTATAGTTCAGGAAACAACAGGCTCCAACATTGTCAACAAAGGTGACTACAAACTATACAACATATTGTGCAATCTTGGTAGTAAGGACCAATATACCAAAGCACTGTTAAGTATGTACACCCAATCTAGGGTTTACACACATTTGATATGTTGGTCTCTGAAGTTTGGCACTGTTTTTCGAGATGACTGCATTGTGTTCGGGAGCATTAATCATTTAGATCCCTGAAAACGATACACTGTGATATCGTTTTGAAGACTGCACAGTACGCAGTGGCGGAACTCCCGGAGGCAATGGAGTCATCTGCCGCCGGGCGTTAGCCTTACAGGCCAGGGGCACTGGCTCCATTGCCTCCCGATAGTCCAGACCTGCCTTAGAATAGCTGCCTGGTGGTACCCACTCCCCCTCCGTCCTCTGGCACCCAGCTGGCTGCGCCTGTCGCTGTACTCACTACAGCAGCAAGTGACGAGGAGTCGGGTGGGAGAAGTCGCAGGCAGCCAGTGCGGGACGGGTGAGAGGGAGCAGTGAGCACGCCCCCTGCCAGCCCATCCCAGTCTCTCCAACATGTATCTTGCCTCCGGGCACTTGGTATGAACTTACGCCACTGACAGTACATATGCTAGGACTTGTGTGTTCTGGGGGTTGTAGGATTGTAAATGTAAATGACAACTGTGTCATCATTTGTTACATCATTCAATTATGTGTACCCAGCTTAGGACTGATACTCTGGGATCAGTCTTGAGAAAGGCTTTGTGTCCAAGGTTTTACAGTCCTAAATTTCTGCAGTATTAGATCCAAGAACAAAAAGAGGATACAGCTGTATTGTTGTTGTGCACCCTTTAAGACTATCCTGCTAAACATGTACATCTTAATTTATTTCTAATAAAAGTATTCACTCCTAAAATCATACTACGGTATATAAAGGTTAAAACTAATCTAAATAATGTTGGAACGAAAGAAAGAGTGAAAGCGAGAACAAGTAATATCAAATACTTTTATTGCGCAATTGGGAATACTCTGATAATTGTAATATTAATCTCCTTCCCTTTATTATATATTGACCTTGTCTTTGTCTTCGATTTTGCAATCTGTTCTACAGTATTGCTGTAATTTCCAAGGTCTGATACCATAAATCACTTGCTGGTTCAAGCTTACATACGTCCTGGGGCAACTAAGTACCTTCAAAGAAGACGTCTTTTAGAGGTAAATAGGACTGCTATAGGTGGAAAGCAAGTTAGCCTGATTATTGGGGTTTATCAACAGGGATTGTCACAGAAGAGAATTGTATTTAACATAATAATTTAATTGGATTTTTTTTGCAATAACAGCACAATTTTAATTAGTAAAATACATTGAGACTACTTACTGAGGTCTTTTTTGTCTTTCAAATTTGTTTTAAAATTATTTTTATATTGGTATATCAAAGGATAATAATAACAATACGCTTGTAACAGACAAAGTCACCTTCAACGGCAAGGTCCTTTTTTTTTCTTTTACCTGGGGCAAGAGGTTGGTGATGCAATGGGTGGCATATGTAATGTAGGCTATTTAGTGGTTCAAGTGGTTCTAGAGAATTTAAGATAACACGTAAAAATGCACATTGTAATGACAAAACTGTGACTTTAATTCCTGTGTAACCTGTGGCATGTTTTTGCCAAAGGTCTCCAAGCACTAAACACTGTTTTGCCTTTCTTTTTTATACAGTATCTAAACATAGACTGCAACAGTACATGGAATACTCTATGCAAATAACAGCAGAACAATAACCAGATGGGATTCACGTAGGAGCAGTAAATCAAATGATAAACTGCATGTCTCAGTTACCATAGCATTTCTTGTATCATGCAAGACAGAAAGTGTGGTTTGAATATTTATCAGAATGTTCTTTTCACTTCACATTTGCATTGTCAAAGGTGGCATATTTTAAAAGAGCACATTTAAAAAAAAAAATTGTATATATATATATATATATATATATATATGCGTGTGTGTGTGTGTGTGTGTGTATGTGTCGGACACTCCCCTACAAACGATCTGTAGCCTTTCCTTGTTGCGCCGTGAACTGTTGTCGCATTTTTCGCAATGCGCAGAACTGCAAAAATCTCCATCTGCGATTTTTGCAGATCTGCAAGACTTGTTGAATGAGCCCCCTAGCATATTGATATACTGTATTCCTCCACCTCTGTTTATATATGATGGGCTCCCTGCAGTTTAAACAATCAACCTGTATTTAAGTTTCGTCCTCAATCACTCTGAAAATCCCAGCCTCATTTGCATACGTTTTGACTCTTGAGTGGATCGCTCTCCCTATACTAGTTCTCCTCTCTGACTTCCCTCTCCTATTCCTTCATATTTCACTCTCCACCCTTCCACTTACACCCTCCACCTACTGTAAGTTTGTATGCTGGGCATACACGGTTTTGTGCCAGATTCAAGTTATTAATTGCGCCCGATCTCCCATCTAAAGTGATGGGAGATTGCGGGGTGATATTCAAATTGCCATTTTTATTGCACATATCGCATTCATTAAGGTCAGGTTTAAGCGCGCATAACGGCTAAACCCAACCATACTAGCACTATTCCACCCCGGGGGTGCAATCTGAAATAACAGTGTCGGCAGCCATAGGCACCCGAATGGAGCTACATTTACTGTAAATAGCTCCGTTGGGCATCCTCTAGCGGCTTCCAGCGCAAAATCATTTAAATCCGTCCCTTTATCGGACAGTGCAGATATCTGGGACATACACTATTTGCACACGTTATTGCCACTTCAGCCTTGGGGAGGAGTCATTTCCCCATTAACTCCCATGGGAAAGAAATATCCATTGGTTGCAACTACATGGCATACACTATACAATGTGGCTAACATGACACTCAACATCCGACATGTCCAACTGATCGATATGTTCAGGTTGATCATCCTCATACATGCTGCAATTATCTGTTGATATAAAATTGATCGACCAGGTAATAGTAGCATGTATGCCCAATATTATTAGTTAAATATTGAAAAGTCTGGCTTTCTTGGCCTCTGGTTTAGCCCTTGTATGAATAATTCTGATTAGAAACTTCTGTGGATGAATACCTATTTGAAAGTGTGTGTAAATAATTGTTGTTATATTAACATAATATTAAGGTGGATATTCAATCCCGGGTCACAACTGTTGGGCTGGCCCGACAGCCATGACCCTTTCCCGTTCTCGGCTGGCTCAACGGT
This sequence comes from Crinia signifera, assembly GCF_055691185.1. Classification (NCBI taxonomy): domain Eukaryota; kingdom Metazoa; phylum Chordata; class Amphibia; order Anura; family Myobatrachidae; genus Crinia; species Crinia signifera. The sequence continues at coordinate 69,370,336 of NC_139219.1, read as the reverse complement.
GATTCCGCAGGCGGAAATCAATGTCCTGCCTGCCAAGCGCCGAAAAGGGTGCGTGGTATCGAAAAACGGCCGGAACTTGTTGAGCTGCGGCCGGGAGCTCGACAATTCCCAGCCATTCTCGGCAAAACGGGCCCGACTGCTTGTAAAGACCCCTGTTCAATGCTATTGGGGAAGAGAGCATTGAATAGGGCCCCGCCGATATTTCCCCCGCCGGGAATAGCGGCGGGAGATTGAATACCCCTTTAAGTATCAATAGTGCATTTAGCCTTTGAAGCCATAAAGAAACAGATTTAAAAATAAATGAATTCATGTCTGCCACAAAAACAATATAAAATTCGCCCTAGTAACCTAACAAAAAAGATTTGTTTAACCTAATATGAAAATAAGTCTGATCATGTATTTACATATTTCCCTTTTACTAAGTAGCAAATGACAATACCATACTTCATTTTTGGAAATATGTTGGATATTAAATGTTGATATAAAAAATAGCTTGGCAGCTGTTGTTTAAATGGCAGCAAAACAAAAATTAAGGGCAATTTAAATATTTTTTGGAAAGCAGAAGAGAGCAAAATTATTATTATTATTATTACTACATTTTTATTTAAAAAGCAAAGCACAACCATATTACTCCATGGTGCATATTGTTGTGCAGAAAGAAAATGAACTGCAGGGCTTGATCAGGGATATAATGTGTTTTAATAATTAAATTGTACACAGTAGGAGACACACAAGAGTGATAGGTCTAACAGTGAAAACAGAAAACAGCAGTAAAAATTAGGCATAATGTAGGTAGTACAGGAAAAACAGCAAAACGTGATCATAATTCTAATACGGTGTTACAAGTATATTTCACTGTTCTAATTAAATTTCTATGTCTAATTAGTGAGTTCCCTTCGGAAATAATAATTTCATATTAGATCAAAATAATGCAGTTGTATTATTATTTTAATTGCTCAATTAGGATTCATATTAGAAAAACAGCCCATTAAATAATAGAGTGTGGCAGTAAAAAGTAAGTTTTATTCTGTACATAAAAACACAGACTACAACGCTAAAAGTTATCATGAACAAACAAAATTTAGATTTTTGCATATAAAATAGAGATAAATCTCCCCAAATAGATCCAGATATACTCTAACTCCTAACTTATCACCTTCTAGGAGATATTCAATAAACTGTTTATTATTCAAGTGACCAAAATAAAGATTTTCAAGACCATTTCTGTATCCAGTGTAGCAGAATGATTTGCTATTACAACCTGACAGTATGTGACTTTTCAGGGTAGTAAAACTATAAAACGTAATTTGTTCTTAAGATGTAAGACATCTTATTGAGCACATGTGAATTGACCTTGAAAATCTAGTAGACCATATTCTACAATGTGAGTAAGATAACATTTTTATATTGTCTATATTTTCTGTACAAACAGAATTTAGTTGTAACAAAAACTATAGCACAATTCAGAGTAAGGTGGTTCTCAAACAAATGCTCTTCCGCCTATGGAAGTGTTCCTGCCTAATTATATTATTACTTTTATTACATCTGGTAAAAAGCAGAGCTTTTAAATGACATGACTTATAATGAGAGCTTAAAACGTTCTGTGTAGTGGGTATGTTCAATATATGTAGTTATTTGTAATAAAGAGCATTTTATTAAGCACTTTATACACTTCTCGCTAACATTTTAGAAAGAAAAATTGAACAATTAAAATACTTAGTTTTTATTTAAAGAAATAAAGGTTTTCGAAATGGAGACTTTAAATGCTGCTCTGTGAAATGAAAAAGGCTGTAGTGATACCACCCGTAAAGAAGGGCATTTTAAAAAAAAAAAGTGCACTCATAGGTGGTAATTTAGTTGCCTTACCCACTGAGGTACTGGAAAAAAATCCCTGATAAGTGCTTTATTTTGTGAGTGCGGTCATGAAAACCCACAGGATCAGGAAACTTTTCCTGGTTCTATGCATGTTTGTGCCAAAATCGTAACAATTATCGAGAGGAAAACAAACGGCAAAACAAATTGCACCCCCCCCAAAAAAAAAATGCAGTAAACATTTTTTGAATCCATCTGAATTTCCTCAATATTCCAAGATAATCTGTGTTGCTGTGCACATGCAAGTAATATCATTGTAGTGTTCATTCTAGCACCCGCCATCTTTGAAAACTCATGCAGTTCCTCTTCCCTGCCTGGGGTGTCGCTGTCTGCTGTAGTGATTCTAGCACAGTGTGGTCTTTATATCAGCACTGATATGCAAACCAGACCTGTGCTAGAAACACCACAGCAGACAGCGACATCCCAGGCAGGGAAGAGGAACTGCATGGGTTTTCAAAGATGGCTGGGTGCTAGAATGAACACTATAATTGTCTACATACATTCTTTCTCTGCCCACTTCAAGATTAGTCACATACAACTTCAAAACAAATAAACACTGTATGGGAATATAAAAATCAACTTTTATTAATACATTTATCACTGTAGAACCTTTGAGACCAGTCACACAATTGTAAAATGCATATTTATACTTAGCTGTGGACTTGTGCACTCTCACCCAAAGATCCTGGAGTGCCATTTAAAAACACTAAAAAAACAGTCATCAATAATATCCAACTATATCCCCTTATGGGGAAGAAATGGCACTCACCAGACTCTAGAGCGATATTTAAAGGGTAAAACCAGATACAACCACAAATGGCCAAAGTATAAGTCAATGATTCGGTCCACACAAGGACTTTTGATTGCTTACTGCACAAAAAACTCCACCGACTGAGAGACTGCGAGACCCCTGCAACCGGAGCCGGATATTCCAGATAGGGCTGCAGAACTGGGAAGCACCAGCAGTCGGGAACCAGCTCATTGTGTGAATCTCTAACACACAGCAGGTGGACTTCAGATCCCTAACAGCGGAGTATAAGTATAACCATCATTTCTGGCTTACAAATTTGTACTAACCATTGCAATAAGACTGCTAATATAAGTTTAAGACTGCTAATATAAGTTTGGGCTCGTTAAGCCTGCTTGCTCTGATCCACAGAAACGGAACTGTTTTTAAGTGTGACTCTAAGGCAGTGGTTCCCAAACTGTGCGCCGTGGCTCCCTGGGGTGCCTCGGGACACATGCAGGGGTGCCATGGGTTGGTAGTCCAGGACCAACTCAAATTATTAATGGTTAATTATTTATAAGCAAAACCAGTGCTGGTGGCTGCCAATCATAAAATGTGTACAAATAGAAGCAATTCCTGCCCTTTTTCAAACATAACTGACCCTAAGAATCGCATATAAATCCAATCTAATTAAAATAAATTTGGCCTAGGGGTGCAGCGAAAAAAATTCTTATACTCTAGGGTGCCGTGATTAAAAAAAGATTGGGAACCCCTGCTCTAAGGAAAAAAGGCATCTTGCATCTATTGCTAAGGATAGCATTTGCACCTAACAAAATTCTTGCTTTGCATGCTTATTAACAAATTGTGATTACCATTGAATGGACACATGCTTGCAAAAGTGCTAATGTCACACCAGTTGATCAGTACTGGATCTGCTTTCTATGTATAAGGAATTAGCCTGATTATACCCCTTTCAGACAGAAAAATCCCAAAAACCCAGGTATTTCCCGGATACAAAAACCCGGGTAGAACTAGGCAGCAAGGAGCTGACCCCCTTTCACACAGGAGCAAAAACCCGGGTATTTCCCGTGTCGACCCCTTTCACACAGAAGCCGGATTTTTCCTGCAAAACTCTGTGTGTCATAAGAATAGGACAGTTTTAAAGGCACACAGAGATGAGGTCATCAAAAGTGGGTGGTGACTGCTCACTGCATTGCATTAACCATGGCATGACACAAGGATATGTTGTAAACAAGTTTTATTGTTTTTATATACTGGAAGGTACATGTTACCTCACATGGCTGTCAGTATATTTGCAATGTTTGAGTACACTGTGGCATCTTTGACTGTCCCAGTCATCTGTTTGCCGATATCCTCCTCCCCTCTCACTGCCAGCAGCTCTCACCTCTTGCTTCTACCAGTGGGCCATGCTATCCTTTTTTCAGCTCCCTACTGACCTCAGAGGCCAGCTCCATTACCATGCCCTCCCAGCCAATCAGAGAAGCCTATTCTCACAACCAATCAGCCAGCACCCCACCAGGAGAGCCAATCAGTGCCTAACAATGTGTAATAATCCCAAAAACCCGGATCGTTTCCTTTCAGACAGCCGGCGACCCGGGTTTTTGGAATACAGACCCGGGAAAAACCCAGGTAAATACCTGGGTTGAAGTCCCGGAACTTTAGACCCGTGTTGACCCTTTCAGACAGAAGAAAAACCCGGGTCGACACGGCAAGAGCAGGGAAATTCACGGGTCTTTTTTTCTGTCTGAAAGGGGTATTAACCAGCTAATTGGTCAGCAGCATATGTTTTATGAGTCGTATGTTTATTGATGCATTTTTATTGATAAATTTTATCGCTATATATATATGTCTCTGACGGTCAGTGGATTTTTTTGTTTCTTTTATGTGAATACATGATTTATTGATTTAAGAGAAAGGAGTAATTATTTTTTGGTTGATCCAAAAGCGCTGTTTAAACCATATACATTGTTTTCTTGTTACACAAAGGATTGAGTATCCCTAATAAACAGCAGCAGGTTGGATCTGTACCTGGTTTTATTGCACTCAGTTTACCCTAGTTTACGTTTTCCCCTACAGAGACGCATGGAAGTCTTGCAAGTTAGCGCAAGAAGCCCTTCCCACTTGCAAATTAGGGCAGTGACTACAGTTCGCTGAAACACCTCCTGCAATGCTGCCAATTAGACACCTGTACACTTAACAATTAGGGGCGGCCCTCCAGCAACCCTGCCAATGAGGAGAGTGGGAAAAGCAGTTTCATGCCCATGCTTCTCTCCTTCTGCGCAAGTACAAGTAACGCAGGTGCAACAGGAGATACAGGACATAATAAAGCGACACCCACATCACCGTTGCCCCTGCCCTACAAACCAGGAGAACAGTTATAATATTGTCAAGTAAGTACAAAACTAAGTAGCCCCTTGCTGTTTTAGACTGTGCCTACTGTACTTGCTACACACTTATCCTATAGCATGTATAAGCAGGGAGCATGGCTATGTGGGTGGGAGATGGGTATATTGCACACTGTCACTCCTCTGCTGCATTGAACTATCTTTAGTCTCAAATTCACACCTACTTAAATATTTTCTACTGCTGGATGTGCACCCAACCATCACTAACTCCCAGAAGTCACACACCCATCCCACCAACAACAAAAACAACACCGCCCCTGCAGCTGTGCCACCCACACCACCACCGCTACTGGCCGTGACGCTCCCTGCCACCTAAACATCCCACAGCACACACAAGAAACACATCCATACATGTAAAACCACCATCCCCATTATACGCACACCAGCCACTGCGCTGCCCTCACCATCCACAAGCAAAATTACACACACGCTATACACGCACACGACCCACACAAAAAAAAACACACAAAAGCGCACACTAATGCACACACCCATCCCCTGCCTTCACTACACCCACACCCCACTGTCACATAGCACAACAACCTCACAACCAACGACAACAATCACACACTACATCCCTCACACATACCAAACATGTGCCACACCATACAAACCCATCCCTACCTCTGCCTACAAACATCCCAAAAACAAATGCAACACCCCCACCAACCATCACTACACCACCTACGCCACCCACATGTGTAACATCCACACATCCCACTCTACCACCTACAGCACACCCACACCTGCCCATCACACACCCACAGCACCACCACACGCACTCCCACACCTACACCAAATACGCACCTGCCACTACCACCGCCATGTAACACAGGTACTAACCCACACCACACACACCTCCTTGAACCACAGTACCCCTGCACCCTACCCAGCCAACATTGCACCTGCACATCCACTAACCCCACAAACCACCCACACATCCCAAAAGCAACACACAACACCCACACAACAAGAAACTATGGCAAACACTCAACTACTGCACACCCACGCCTAAACAACTCACACACCATTCCCGCTTAAAACATTTCACCTGTAACTTAAGTTGCAATATAGGGCATCCATTATAAAACTATAACAATATTGCACACTATACAATATTTCACAAATTAAGGGGGGAGCAGCCCCTTACGATGGTGTGAAGAGGGCCCGTAGGCCTCGAGGAATCACCTAGTACAAAATATAATAAAAAATTAGTTTTAATCATTTACTATCCCAAGTTTTTGGAGAAAAGTAAAATATTTTCTGAACTATATGTCAGCAGTCCATGATTTCCTGACGAGATTTTTTCATTATACTGCATATAATAATAAAATGTAGCCAAACCTAAAATATTTTAAATGAAGCTCCCTGTTATCTGTACTGTCCACAGCATAAGTTAAAGTGCCTGTCAAAACAACAGTCATTTTATCTGGCAGAATCAGACACAGTGTATAGACCACAATATCAGTGCGCACCCGGGGAGGAGACATTTCCTGTCCCTTTCCATGTGAAAGAACAGGGGAAATGATCATTGGTCAACCGCAGTAGGGAATGTACTGCCTAAAGATGCTGACTTTCAACTTAGAAAATATTGCAATATAGGGTTTTGGCACTGAGCTGAACTCATCTAATAAAAGAGAAGTGTGAGAAAGAAAGAAGGAAGAAAAAGGAAGAAAAGAGCTGCTTTATTGGGTTGTTTAGGCTGATTATTAGGATGAATTAGAGCGCTAAAATAAAGTGAAAAAGTGCCCAGGCAAGAAACTGGTTGATTCCAACACCACATACCTCCCAACTGTCACGATTACAGCGGGACAGTCCCGATTTTTGGGTCCTGTCCCGCTGTCCCACCCGCGGCAGGCATTGTCCCGCTGCGGGGGGTGGCAGTTGGGAGACCCCCCAAACTAATAGAATAGACACTGTGCGCATGCGCACAGCGTCTATTCTCGTATGAAAATAAGGTTGTGGCTAATTAGCATAAGCCGCGCCCTCGTTTGCATACGCCCCACCCCCTTTTCGGGCGCTCGCGCGGCGAGTGTCCCTATTTCTTCAACAGAGAAGTTGGGAGGTATGACACCAGAAGGACCGCAAGAAGTTCCCCCAGCCCTACAGCACAGTTGACCACAGCCTGACGGAGACGGAACAGGCTACAGCAGAGTGACGTCACCCGCCGGCAGGAGTCTCAGTCGCCACTACAGTCTCAGTCGCAACTACAGCGCCCGACTGTCTCTGCACTGAAGAACAACAGTGGCGGCAACAACATCTATCACAGCAGGAACTGATAGAAGCCCATCCACCATCTCAGCTGTAGGTAGGGAAAGCATAGAGTATTGCGGCCCCCAAATACTCCTTTAAGTAGGCTGTATACATTTGCTAACTTTTCTTTTCACAGGTGTCACATTAAGCATTATTTTCATTTTTATTTTTTTTATTTCAATTTTATTTTCATACACAATTTTATTTTTATTATTTATTTTATTTTTTATTTATTATTACTTTTGATTTTATTTTTTTTTTCTATTTTTATCAAGGTACCCTACCTTCACTTCTCTCTTTGCTATACTTTATTTTAGTGCTCTAATTCAACCTAAAAATCAGAAAATATTGCATCAAACAGACTTGCTTCATATTTTCGACTCAATTCGCCAATATCAGGCAGATCAGCCAGATAATCTTAGACAAGTTTCGTCACTTTTTTTTATTTTCCTGTTTTTATTCTACCTAATGTACTTACAAAAAAATACAAATACAAAAATCTGTTATAACTAAAAGAAATAATGTAAAAACTAGTTAGGATCTGTATATACTGAATTTACTGCTTTGTACACAAATGGTTGGTTTAAAACTATCATGTTTAGTTGGGTTTGATTTTTAGTGATGATTAATGACGGTAATGATTTTTTGATTTGTTTAGTGGGGTGATCATATTTTGAATGCCAAACATCTCTCTGAGATATGTGCAAAATATCAGTACTTGTGTATTATCAGGGCGCCCATTACATAGTTTACGTAGTGGTGTATTCAGAATACGAATAAAGCACTATCCTGGCTACGTAAACTACGTAAATGGCTCTGGAGCCCTAAAAATACACAATGCTTAATATCCCCACTATCCACGTCATACCCCCAGGCTGTGTAAACACATACAGTACATGACTTGTCCACAAACCCACCGATGCAACACCATAGTGGCCTATTAGGAAAGTATACAAGCTTACCAACTGGCCATTTGATATGTTGGGCCAAATGTCATAACTGGGCAAGCATTTCAATTTTCCCATCCAGTTGTGATGTCAGTATACAGGCGATCAGCGGATCACCCATACACACAGCCAGACATTTCCTTATATCGGCAAGATATATCGTCATCGGTTGTGCTGCATGACTGTCGTGATATCTATGTGAACAACTTTGTTCACAGACATATCAAGAGTACCACCCCGCTGACGACCTACAGATATATTGCCAGATATACACTACCAGCAAACTGTTGGGTACTGCTATACTATAGCTGTCAGGCAGGCGGCGATTGCTATATGGTGGTGGCCAGGACTGGAATAAAGTTTGTGGGGCCCCAGGACACCACTCCTTTCGCCCCTCCTGTTATCGGACCATGATAAGCCATATGATAAAAATAGTATCTGCATCCTACAATTTGTATCAATGATTGACTGACAAAGAATGACAGGAAAGTAGAAATAACATTGACAGACTTATGCTACCCATGATCAGTGTATCATTAGGAGTGCACTATAGATAAATCTTTGATCTACCTTTATATTCACTATATCTTTGTATGTAAATATGAAATAATGATTAACTAATAATATCTTCCTGTCTTTAATCAAATGAAGATATAAAGCAACAAAACAGCCTGGCACATAATCAATTACTTTCAGTAAGTGATTTTACATTTAAAATGACAAGCAGCATATTTAATTTCCAGTTGCATCAGCTTTCCTTCTGTGGAACAGATGAGTAGTCATTTTTTTTCAGCTACTATGGGAATGTTTATTAACATGTGCACTAATACCATACTTGACTACTTTTGAAAAGCAAAATGAGGGAGATTTTAGATGCTAGCAATATGCACCGAGCGCACCATTAAAGGGGTGTGTCATGTTTTAACCAAGGGGCGTGTCTATTGACACATATGGGCATATCTATTTCCACCCAGGGGTGTGTCCTGCAGTGGCTGGTGAAAAAAATATGAAGAGCCGCATACCACCAGAGCAAGTTTGTATATGGGCAACCTACAAACATAAACTGTACAATTGAAACCAGCAATCATGTGTGGTTGCAATGTGTTTGATGGTCATGAAATATTTTCATATAAATAAGGGCATGTTTTCAGTCAGGCTTAAAAATATTAATAGAAAAGCACATGGGCACGGAAAGACATAGCAGCATACCTCCCAAGTTTGGTGTGACAGAAGTTGTGATCTGCTGCGCCGAAGGCGCGCCCAACTTTAAAGTGGGTGTGGCTCTGACAGTACCGACAGTAATGGCACTGCATAATGCCCGCACCACTTGCCGACAGTAGTAGCGCTGCATAACGCCAGAACCAGTTGCTGACAGTAGTAGCACTGCGGAACGCCCGCACCAGTAGCTGACAGTAGTAGCACTGCGGAACGCCCACACCAGTTACCGACAGTAGTAGCACTGTGTAACACCCATACCAGTTACCAACAGTAGTAGCACTGTGTAACGCCCTCACCAGTTACTGACAGTAGCGGCGCTGCGTAACGCCTTCACCAGTTACTGACAGTAGCGGCGCTGCGTAACGCCCTCACCAGTTACTGACAGTAGCAGCACTGTGTAATGCCCTCACCAGTTACTGACAGTAGTAGCGCTGCGGAACGGCCACACCAGTAGCTGACAGTATTAGCATTGCGGAACGCCCATACCAGTTACCGACAGTAGTAGCACTGTGTAACTCCCTCACCAGTTACTGACAGTAGTAGTGCTGCAGAACGCCCACACCAGTAGCTGACAAAATTAGCATTGCGGAACGCCCATACCAGTTACCGACAGTAGTAGCACTGTGTAACGCCCTCACCAGTTACTGACAGTAGCGGCACTGCGTAATGCCCGCACCAGTTACTGACAGTAGTAGCACTATGTAATTACCTCACCAGTTACCGACAGTAGTAGCACTGTGTAACGCCCTCACCAGTTACCGACAGTAGTAGCACTATGTAATTACCACACGAGTTGCCGACAGTAGTAGCACTGCTTAATTACCACACTAGTTGCCGACAGTAGTAGCACTGCATAATTACCGCCCCAGTTACTGACAGTAGTAGCACTGTGTAACGCCCTCACCAGTTACTGACAGTAGTAGCACTGTGTAACGCCCTCACCAGTTACTGACAGTAGTAGCACTGTGTAACGCCCTCACCAGTTACCGACAGTAGTAGCACTGTGTAACGCCCTCACCAGTTACCGACAGTAGTAGCACTGTGTAACGCCCTCAACAGTTACTGACAGTAGTGACGCTGCGTAACGCCCGCACCAGTTACCGACAGTAGTAGCACTACGTAATTACCGCTCCAGTTGCCGACAGTAGTAGCACTGCATAATTACCACACTAGTTGCCGACAGTAGTATCCCTGCGTAAAGCCAGCACCAGTTGCTGACATTAGTAGTGCTGCATAACAGCTGCACCAGTTGCTGACATTATGAACCTCTCTCACACATGTTAGTTACCTTAAAATCAAGCTGGCTGGCACTTCATCCACTTCATCTACTTCTCCTTCCTTAGATGTGCTCCCGTGTAGCTCCGCCCCCTTCCACTTGTGTAGCTCCGACCCTCCACTCCGTGTAGCTCCGCCCCCTTTCCAGTACCTGCTGTCATGATTGATGACATGAAAGGGGGTTGGAAGACAGGAGGGAGCTCTGTGCTCTAATGCAGTGTGACATGTACTGGCAGCCGGCAGCTACAGAGTCTGAGGACAGAAGCGGCCGGGGATGTACAGCAGGGAGAGAACCTCCCTGCGCAACCATCCTCACAGTGCATGCCACACACAGTAGTGAGTGGGGGAGAGAGGCTACAGAGGAGTCAGACAGTTATACTTACTACTGCTGCTCCCGCTGCCCGGCTCACTCACTACCACAGTGACAGGCTAATGCAGCTGCCTTCGGTGCGCGTACCGGCTCCCGCTCACACTGCTGTGACCTCTGGTTTTAGCTGCGCTAGCTGCCGCACGGATACCCACACAGCCCCGCAGTAGCTGGCATGCTTAATGATGTCACGACGTCGCGCATTTAGGCCCCGCCCCCAAAACATGCCGTTTGCGCATGCGCAGTCAAATTTTGTGGGGGAAAGGGGACAAAAACCGGGAGAAACGGAGGGATTTGCGGGGGAGCGGGAGGAGAATTGAAAAAACGGGAGACTCCCGCTAAATGCGGGAGGGTAGGCAAGTATGACTAATACACAGCAAGCAATCAGTAGCTATCGGAGCATCCAGTCAGAGCCAATCAGGAAAAAGCAAAGGTAGCAACCACACAGCTGATACATGGTCACTGCCCCATTATTGCAGTGTGGGCGCTCTGAAAATCACCTTAATGTCTAATAAGGCTCTGTTAAAGGGAGAGGCAGCAATGTTTTACACTCCCTCAAAAGTATAATGATGGTAACAACAAAAAAAACAACAACAACAACAACATTATTTATATAGCACTTTTTCTACAATAGGATTCAAGGCATGTAGATCGTAAAGGGACATAAATAAACAAAAATATTGAGTCTGTTTTTGAAGGATACCACAGTGAGGGCCTATCAAAGTATGCAGGAAAGATATTGATAGCCTGACTCCCAATGTGCCAAAGGCAGGCGCTGGAAAAAGGGAGTGTGGTCTCATCATGGGGGTGTGGCAGCATAGCAAACGTGTGTTTAAGCCCTGGCAGCCCATAATTGCTTTAAATTTGATGAAAAATCTAACTTTAGTAATACCTGTGAGTTTTTATGATTTCTGTGCATGCCAATGGAATCCATGACTGGTCCAGCAGATAGGGTAATAATGCCTTTGTCATGTGGCTCCTACTCCAACAAGCACATTCATATGTTTAGTACTAAAATTGTTACAGAAACATGACTGAGCCATAACAGTTATTGCATTAAATGATAATATTGCCTATATTATTCAAAGTTATTGAACAACATGGTCATCCCCAAATCAGCAGTTTTCATAAAACAATACATGTTCTTAGTCCATTTCGGTCTGGCTTCCAACCAAACCATTCAACAGTCGCAAGTACTGTATGCTATAAAATTATTCTGAAATTCAGTGTGGAATGAAATATAGATAGTTGACTGGTTAACAACCTTTTAATTTTGTGGTTAGCATTGCACTGTATCCCAGTAGGTACCAATATCTGGCTCCAAATCTAATATCTAAAATTATATCTAATATCTATACAGCTCTGAAGGGGGTATCTTCTTTGTGGATTGGCACTAGGGTGGCCAATCCCGGGATCGGGATCGGCGGGATCCCGGGATTTGGCCTAAAAAACGCCGGGATTTGAATCCCGGGATTGGATCTTCCAATCCCGGGATTTCGGGATTATATGCGCATGCGCATTTTTTAATCCCGATTCCCGGGATTGAAAAAATGCCCCGGGGATTGGCATCTCTAATTGGCACTCACCCTAAAGGTCCAGAATTTTTTTAGCAGGGGGGAGCAAAATTTGGTACTGCTTTCCTAGCACGGCGCCCGTCTCATTGATTGTATGCCTTAAATTTGATGCTGTGTACACACGGTCCGATTTCCTTTCCGATGTTGATGATATAGTCAACATCGGATCGGCATCGTATGAAGATCCCGATCCAATCCCGATGCGCGTTCACGTATCGGAAGCCAGAAAGTCTTGGCTGCCTTGTCTATATAGTGCAGATCTGCACCGTATAGTCAAGATAGGATGCAAATCGGATGTGCCTTAAGATCCTATCCACGATCCTATCTGATCAGATCGTGGATAGGATCTTAAGGCACATCTAACGTGTGTACACACCATAGGGTACTTAAGGCATACAATCAACGCAATGGACCCGATTTTTTTATCTCATGGATTTATGCATCCATAAGATGCATGAGATCCATGAGATCCATGAGATAAAAAATCGTGAGCCCCCAATAACCATTGTTAACGCCACCAGCACTATCAACGCCAACCCGAAGCGTGGCGAGCGCAGCGAGCCCGTGAGGGGCGGCGGTACGCGTCCTCGGACCTTTTCATACCCCCACTATCCACGTCGGCGTGGAGTTGATTTTATATAGTATGGCGAGCAAAGCGAGCCCGAAGCGTGGCGAGGGGATGCGGACTACTTTACATGTATTCCGCGTCCCCTCGCGGGGCTCGGTGACTCGCTGCGCTCGCCACACTATATAAACTCAACTCCACACCGACGTGGATAGTGGGGGTATGAAAAGGTCGGAGGACGTGTACCGCCGCCCCTTGCGGGCTCGCTGCGCTCGCCACGCTTCGGGTTGGTGTCAATAGTGGGGTGGCGTTAACAATGGGGGGGCCATTTCACCCATGAGGGGGGGTTAGCAATTAAAATTGGGGTTTTGGGGCCTTTTTACATTGATTCCAATGGAAAAATCTTGTCGATCACGTCGATTGTATCATCTCATGCATCTTATGCCACACAAACACATAAGATGCATGAGATGCTTGCAATGTAAAAATCTCGTCAATCTCGTCGATCTCATCATCTCATGCATCTTATGCCGCACAAACACATAAGATACATGAGATGCTTGAGATATCAGCCCCACACATACAATCTAGATCGTGGGCACCGTGCTAGGAAATCAGTACCCAAAATTTCTAGTTACGCCACTGCTGCCACTAGGAGCTGGTCACAGATATACCTCCCACTAGAACACATCCTCTCATTACATGTTAATTTTCAATCAAAATTAGACAAACTGGCCACAAAAAAATTCAACTGCTGGAAGGTTTCATTATGGGTTATTAATATTTGCATTTATCTTTATAAAGGTCCCCTACCATCAGTGGCGTTAATAGACATGTGCGGAGTGAGTGGCCTGCACACAGTAGCCGCCCTCTTTCAATTAGGCCACACCCCTATTTGGGATGACTGGGGTGTTAATGCAGAATGTACACTGGATGTCACCACACATGGGCCCTTATTCTGGTTGGTGCGGTAATATCCGCGTGCGTTCGTGCCGCCGATGTTTTGTGTCTGCGCATGTGCAGAGGCGTCTCTGCGTATGTGCGAGCGGGACGCACAGCCACATTCCGCATGAAATGTGTACACTACGAACAGGGGGTGGAGAGGGGTGTGATGGGCTGTTTGAGCTCATTACCATATGTTTACACCCCGCGTTTCATGGGTGTTCCCATGCAAATGCTGGGCGTACGTATGGTAATGCAGCCGTGACGCACATGTAGGGGGCAGACATATGACATTGCCGGATGTCAGCTGCCCGCCCAGATCCCAGCTTTTGCACTGAGAAATGCCCGTGTGGTCTGAGGTTGCGGGAGCTGCCTGGCCACTCGGTCCTGCATTCGATGGTCTGCGACCATCGAATGATGGGGGAGGTTCCCTGAGATGGAGGAGGTGTATTCATGAGAAATACACGTGCGGTCCGTTCGGACAGCTTCTTACCGCGTACGGACGGAGTTGGCGATCCGTATGGAAGGCGGGGTTTAGGACGCACGGTGCTGGCCACATATTCGGATCCGGCCGCACCGATCAGAATAAGGGCCATGGTGACACCTCGGCCTACAGGACATGTGTAGTTAGAAAGCTACCATCTGTTTATAGATAGGCCTCATCAATTCTCTACGAGCACATATAGTAAAAAGAAAATATATGACTTTTTTTGTTGCATGTGCGTTTAAATAATGTGTTTACTAGAATTCCTTCAACATTTACCAGTATTTCAAAACTGCCATGTAATTGTGGCTTTTAAATGATAATGTAGAGACTTTTTTTTCTGTTGATAATGGACGGATCATTATCCTTCAAACAATTCATTCCATAAGTGAGGACATTTTTTATTAGATTATTGGCAGCCAATTACTGTAATGTTGGTTTTCTTATATTATTTGTGTTCAAGTGGCAGCCGCCTGCTGAGGGCAAGCTTAAAATCTGTGTTTTTTCATCATACAATTACTTGTGTTAGTCAGTGCTAGTAACGGCAGTTTTGTAAACCCTTTTAAATGCAGTAATAAAAATGTAACAATACAGAAAGTAGTCAAAACAACATCAAATACAACATCATATTTACCACATGAACTATATACTAAATGTATCAAAATCAAAAAAGATTCTCTTTTATACAGTATGCAACTTTTTTTTGTTTTTTATAATAATATAATAATTAGCCACATGAAGGAGTAGCGTTCTCCAGTGGGTTCAATCTCACAATACAGCAGCAGTCGGAACCTGTGAGGAGCTGCTCTGGGACAGAGACGATTAATGCTGCATTAGCATATGGTGTGCTGCAGAACTACAGTGGAAGATTAGGGTTCACACTAGGATCCCGCTGTGAACCACACAAGTGTTGCTGTACGTGTATTGTAGGTGCCCCATCTGGTTTTGGATCCCAGAGGCAGGCGTCTCCGTTGCCTCTGGAAGTCCTGCCTCTGAGCCGCAGTGTGTAGTTAGTAAGCAATTTGATATAGGATATTTTATTGTAATCCTAAAAATTCATGTACTGTTTAAGCAGAGCGTCAAGAGGGGAAGGTGCTTGTTCAAGCCTATGAATGGCTCAGCCTCTGAATGCTGATCTGCGGACAGATCTAGACTTTTTAATTAGTTTTAATAATCAATATTGGCTATTGCCCTTTCTACTCCTGACTCCCCTTCTCTTATACAAATTTGATTAAATGGCCAATGGTGTTGCCAGCAGATCAGAATCAGCTTTATTGGCCAGGTACTGTATACTTGCGTATACTAGGAATTAGATTTGAAATGCTGTGCAACAGCCAGGGTGGGAACAACTAAAAACAGTGACAGTACAACTACAGTATATACAGTATATATCAGCACACCACAGGCGATCATGAACCTCTACTCACAGTCTACCTCCCAAATCCTGGCCAACAGCTATCTGTCCCCCCCCCCCCCCCTTTAGTCTTCTACGAGGCACACGCCAGGGCTGTCCTCTCCCCGTTGCTTTTCGCCCTAGCACTGGAACCCTTAGCTGTAAAGCTGAGAGCCACCCCTTCGGTCTCGGGGATTAAAATAAGAGACAAAGAGGTTAAGCTGAGTATGTTTACGGATGACATGCTCCTCTTCCTGTCGAACCCCCCCGAATCAGTCCCGGAAGCCATGACACTCATAGATCATTTTGAAACCTTCTAGGGATTCAAGGTTAACTATGAAAAATCTCATATTCTTCCCCTGGCCTGGCCCTCATCATACTCTGACTCTTTCCCTACGCTACGACAATTTACTATTTGTACCTTTCCAATGAAATACTTGGGCATTATGATTCCTTTACACCTCGACTCACTATACAATGTTAATTTTAAGCCTGTAATACAGACCATTTCGAAATTATTGGAGAGATGGCAGACTCTCCCTCTATCACTTTATGGACGTGTCACTGTGATAAAAAGTGTAATTTTTCCTAAACTATCCTACCTCCTACAAATGCTACCACTAGCTCTCACTAAATTGGATCTCTCCCGCTATAACTCAATGGTCACCAAATTTATTTGGTCGGGAAAAAAACCAAGAATACCCCTGGCCAGGCTTTTTCACCCAAAGGTAGAGGGAGGCTTTAGCTTACCCCAAGCCCAAAACTTTTCCCAAGCCGCCCTTTTCCGATATGCTACAGATTGGTTCCTAAACAGATCTCTATACACTAACAAAAGCCTAGAACGCGCCTTTTTCCATCCATATGCCCCGGCGGCCTTACTTCATACCCCACGCAATAAACTTCCCAAGGATGTGAGGGATAATCTCCTCTTCAGGGAAACCTATAAAATGTGGATTACTATCCACAAACGTTTTACTAGAAATCCAACTAATACTCCCCATGCTACGTTCTGGGGCAACCCGACTTTTAGCCCGGGACTGGATAACCCCCTGTTTTTGGAGTGGCGTCAGAAGGGCATCTCAGCTATCTGCAATGTCTTTGATCCAGGAGGAACGATTCTTTCTTTCACGGATCTTGCGGATAAATTTCAACTACCTCGGTCCCAATTCTACATGTACTTATAAGCACGCCACTATGCTCAATCTTTACCTCCGCCTTTTGCCTCCACAAGCACCTTAGACCCTATCCTAACATTGCTAGCCCCACATAATATTTTGGGATACAGGATTAGAAACCTATACCAGTCTTTGATAATGCTCCCAAGGGAAAAACTCCTTCAAGCATTGGACTCCAAATGGCAAATTGATATCCCTTCCCTCCCTCCGACCCAATCACTACTAAAGAAACTACCTGCTACTCTCAAACACCTACAATCTGCTTCCCTTCAGGAGACCCACCTAAAATTCCTCAATAGAGCCGATGTATTACAGCAACAGAGGAGTCACTTTGTTCCTGGAGATCTAGGCCTGTGCCCAAAATGCAAAATAACCGGCGCCACTTTTTTCCATAATTTTTGGGAATGTGGTAAGATCAGGACTTTTTGGAGGAAGGTGCTAGGTTTCCTGAATACCTTATTTTCCTTACAACTCACATACGATCCCCTCCCCGTACTTTTCCTCAACTTCAAGAATTGGAGCCTTGGACCCCATAAAAAAAGTTACTCTCACTTCTCACCTTGATACTGATCCAGGCTAAAAAATTAATTTTGACCCACTGGATCCACAAGTCAACTCCGTCACTCATGGAGTTGAAAAACTCACTTCTAAAAATACTGTTTTATGAACAACAGGCATCACTCTGTGATATAGAAAAAGGTGTAATACGCTTCTATGCTAAGTGGGACTTCTACATTCAGTCACTTGACCCCACACTACAGACATCCATTCAAAAGATCTTCGAAAGCACCACTTGGTTTATGCTACGCCAGATTACGTAGAATTAATATATTACTGAAGTTATCTTCCAGTGAGTGTTGTATTGTCCCCCCTGTCTGTCATCTACATCCCCCTCTTACCTCCCCCTTTTTCCTTTTGATGTTGCTCTTTCATCTTTACTTTCCAAGTATGTTTATTATTGTTTTTGCTGCATCGCTACAGTGGGAGTCATAAAATGATAGAGTTCTGCTGGGACCTAAAATCTTGAAATATGCTATTATACCATATTTAGATATATTTCTCGCTACTCACTCTTCCCTCTTTACCCCATCTGTGATCGATCTCGGTACTTCATAACTGGTGGGAACAGCATACCCCTGAGTTCCCTTTGTACTCAGGACCAGTGAGTTCAGGTCAAGAGAAACTGTCTCAGAGGAATGTTATTTCATTTTTACCACCTTCCTTGATGCCATTGATTAGTAGCTATACTCAAGTCCTATGTGGATATATATACCTTTGATGTTTCAAACTGCGAAATGTATGATGGTCCAATTTAAGATTATGTTAAATGACTACAATTGACTCCTTTCTGTGCGATAATGTACTCTTTATTTGTTATGTTTGTCACATTATTGAAAAATTTTCAAATAAAATGTCAGCACACGAAGGCACTGATCATATGGGATTAGTTAACAGATCCTTTCTCTTTGAATATGCCATATTTCAGGGAAAAGCATTGTATTATATCACAGACAAGTAGACATTAATTAAGATTCCAATTTGTTTAGTGTCCGGGAGTCTCCGAAACACTGCCATCTGCTGGCACAAAGTGAAACTACAGCTCTCTCTCTCACATGCACAAACATAGAGGTAGCCGACTAGTTTTCGAAGCTTTTGCTTCGAGCGGGCGTACTAGTATCAACATATTGAGAAACTGTCATTTTATGAGCTGCTAGAAATGGTTTCCAAATTTTAGGATGCCTGAAGCCTTTCTCTTGCCCTAGGGAGTCTTCTTTTTGGGTCACTAATGTTGACATAGTCATAATGTCGACATTGACCATGTCAAAATGTATCATGTAAAAAAAATGTCAACATATTGTCCCTGGTGGCCCAGAGGTCAGTTACCTGATGGCTGCAGCAGCTACAGCACGACTTCCTGGTGTCAGCGCTCATTTAACCAGGTGAGACCTGTGATCCTCCAACATTCTGCTGAGTATTTTTCCCCTATCCCTAACCCTACCTCTACTGCTTAACCCCAACCTCCCCACCCCAACAATGTAAAAGTTGACTTTATGGCAACATCCCTTCCTGTGTCATAACATTGACAATGGATTATAGGAAAGGATATCGCCTTCTTCCTGGCATTACTTGCATCTAGCATTAGAACTACTGAATTGTTCCAGTCACATTGCATAAAGTACTTTAATTGTTTTAATTTGATAAGCCTGTGCTAATAAAAGAATGATGTATGCTAATGCTTCCGAATGGGCACATTTTTCAATCCTTCAAACATGAGTTATGTCCCACAGTAATGTGTAAGAAGGTTGTCGCAAGGTCTACAGTACAGCAAAGGACCAATTCTCTTGCCCAACTTAGTTTTTAGAATTAAAAAACAGGTGTGTCCACTGTACCAATCCTGTACATTCTACATCACCAATTGCACAGTACGATCAAATATGCCCTTTATAGCCTTTTCCGATGGTAACAGGATTCAATCTTCGCTCTTTTACAGATAGGACTCCAAAATGTAAATAATAGTAAATACCATTACTGTTCATGGTGCTAGCCATGGAAATGACTTGTAAATGGATACCTATTATAATTGTGAGGATCAGTGGTACACAAACAACTACACACAATCAAGGGCCAATTTGGCTAATAGAATATTCTCAAAGTTTCAGACAAAATACAAGATTTTTATAATAAGCACCATGGTCTACATTGAGCATAGGTCCCCAGCAATGTGCGGCAGCAATGCTGGCCAAAGCTCATAAAAGTAAATATTTTTCAATAACTACTTTCTCTATGATCAGTCGAGCTGTGTGGGTTATACAAACTTCCATCTCCACACACATATTACTTTATACAAATCCCATTGTGAGTGAAATATTTATCAGAAGTCAGAAGAAGGTGTCAATATTCTAGCATTCACTTTTGAGAGTCAATTCAATTAAGAGCCATGAGGCTCGTTCAGCTGCCACTGCCTGCCTTTCAACACTGTTGTTCTTATTTGAATTGGGGCTTTGAACAAAAATCATGTACCGTAAGGGCAGCATATGGCTGGTCTGCTTTAGTGAAGCAGAACTGACTTGAACCCTTAGAGATAACCAGAGCCTACTGTACACTGTGAGCTACTCATTGGTTCAGAAGAAAGTAGGTCAGAATAACTAACACAAGTGCTCAGTTTACTATATGCTGAGGTCCTACATTTCTCTAACAACGGATTTCAGCAGGACAGTCCTGATTTCAGCAGGGATTGTCCCAATTTGAGTGGACAGCTCTGCCGTCCAACATTTGACATTTGTCCCAATTTGTGGTAAACGTGGAAATATTTCTCCAAACATGTCCCACACAGCGGTTACAGACACCTCCAATGCGTGAAACAATAAAGTTGATTTCTAACAGTGACAAAGTACTAGGCAAGACCACTGGGGGCAGCATGTCTACTCCAGCAAGCCACGCCCAGGTGTACTGGCTGTGAGCTTACTAGTGTTGGGGGGGGGGGGAATACATGCAGTGAAAGTGATTACCTAACAGGAAATTGGTTATCATCACAACGATAAGAGCCAGCATGTGCTACAAAGTCCCACAAAAATAGGAATTTAATACCTACCGGTAATTCCTTTTCACGTAGTCCTTATGGGATACTGGGAATGGTCTTAAGACATTGGGTATTAGAGGGTATCCGCAGGAGACAGGCACATCTATAACTTTGAAGCTGGGTGTGCTGGCTCCTCCCCTCTGATTCCCCACCCAGGAACCAGTTAATGGAAAAACTGTGCCCGAAGGAGAATGTACATATGAGAGGAATAACTTATATGTCACCTATGTAAACATAAGTGTGAATAGTGTGGTGAGATTTATGCCAGCACACCCGCATTCATTCAAAATAAAAACAACTATAATACCACCAACTGGATGGATTTTCTTTAACAAAGGTCACTGAACTAGACCTTAGAACCAGAAGACAATAAGTCAACTTCTGAACTGTATAAGCAGAATAAAGCTGCAGCCAGACCCCCACACAGGGCGGGCGCCCAGTATCCCATAAGGACTACGTGAAAAGGAATTACCGGTAGGTATTAAATTCCTATTTTCACTAACGTCCTTGATGGGATACTGGGAATGGTCTTAAGACATTGGGGATGTCCCAAAGCTTCCAGAACGGGAGGGTACGTGCGGAGACTGCTGCAGTACTGCCTGCCCAAACTGGGTATCCTCTTTGGCCAAGGCATCAAACTTGTAAAATTTTACAAAGGTGTGTTGCCCCGACCATGTAGCAGCTCTACAGAGCTGCAGAGCTGACACACCCCGAGCAGCCGCCCAGGATGCGCCCACCGATCTGGTGGAATGAGCCTTTAAAACCGGAGGTGTCGGCATGCCTGCCGTCACATAGGCTTGTTGGATTGTAGTCCTAATCCATCTAGCAATGGATTGCTTAGATGCAGGGTGTCCTTTCTTTTGTGCGTCATATAGAATGAATAGACAATCTGTCTTCCTGATCCTTGACGTCCTCTGGACATACACACGCAAGACACGCACCACATCCAGGGATACCGGAATATCCGGTGAACTAGACGCAGACGGGACTACAATTGGCTGATTTAGGTGAAAGGAAGAAATCACCTTAGGGAGAAACCGCGGGTTTGTTCTCAACTCCGCTCTGTCTGAGTAAAAAATTAGATAGGGGCTCTTACAAGAAAGGGCTCCCAATTCAGACACTCTCCTAGCCGAGGCTAGGGCCAAAAGGACCACCGCCTTCCAGGTGATATACCGCAATTCTATCGACTCCAAAGGTTCAAACCAGGAGGATTGAAGGAAGGTTAGGACGACGTCCAAACTCCAAGGAGGTGTAGGAGGTACAAAGGGAGGCTGGATGTGAAGCACTCCCTGAAGGAATGTTTGTACTTCCGGGATGACAGCCAATTTTCTTTGGAAGAAAATGGACAGGGCCGAAATCTGGACTTTTAGTGAGCCCAGACGGAGACCCAAATCCAATCCCGCTTGTAAGAAGCACAATAACCTGTTCAGGTTAAACTTTGCTGGGGGGACCTTCTGCTCCTCACACCAACCCACGTATTTTCTCCAGATTTTGTAGTAGTGGGTGTTTGTTACCGGCTTTCTGGCCTGAATCATCGTGGTGATAACTGATGAATGCAGACCCTTCTGAGCTAAGATTTTCCGCTCAGCCTCCACGCCGACAAACGTAGCCGCCCTAAATCTTGGAAGACGCAAGGGCCCTGTGTGAGTAGATCTCTCCTTAGAGGCAGGGGCCAAGGATCCTCGATCAGCAGGCTCTGTAGATCCGAGAACCAAGCCCTTCTTGGCCAGTCCGGAGCCACCAGAATGGCTTCCACTCCCTGACTTCGAACCCTTTTTAGAACTCTTGTCAGTAGTGGTATGGGTGGAAACAGATACACCAAGGGAAACACCCATGGAATTGTCAGGGCGTCTATCGCCGCTGCGCAGGGATCCCTGGTCCTTGTGCAGTACATGGGGACCTTGTGGTTTAACCTGGATGCCGTCAGATCTATCGATGGCTGGCCCCAACGGTCCACAATTGCTGCAAACACCTGTGAATTCAGGCTCCATTCCCCGGGGTGGAGGGCGTGACGGCTCAGAAAGTCCGCCTCCCAATTGTCCACACCCGGGATAAAGATGGCCGACAGAGCCACCACGTACATTTCCGCCCAGGCCAGGATCTTGGAAACTTCCTTCATGCAAGTCCTGCTTTTCGTGCCTCCCTGGCGATTTATGTAGGCCACAGTAGTGGCGTTGTCGGACTGTATCTGGAGCGCCCGACCTTGGAGCAGATCCTGGGCCTGCAATACTGCATTGTATACAGCTCTCAGCTCCAGGATATTGATGTGGAGTCTCGCTTCCCACCGAGTCCACTGACCTTGAAAGGTTCTGTCCATGGTCACAGCACCCCATCCCAGCAGACTCGCATCTGTCGTGAGTCGCACCCAATCCTGGATGCCAAATCTCCGACCTGCCAGCAGGTTCGACTCCTGAGTCCACCATAGAAGGGACTGGCGTGACTGATGCGACAGAGAAATCCTCTTGTACATCAGGAGATGGGAGCCCGACCATTTTGACAACAGATCCAGTTGGAACACCCTGGTGTGAAAGCGTCCGAACTGAATGGCCTCGAAGGTGGCCACCATTCTGCCCAATAACTGGATGCATTGGTGAACCGTCACCTGAGGTTTTGCCAAAATCCCCATCACCAGGGATTGTATGGCTTCCATCTTCTCCCGGGGGAGGAAAATCCTTTTCACCTCTGTGTCCAGGAACATTCCCAGAAAGAGGATACGCCGCGACGGCGTCAAAGAGGACTTGGGGATATTCAGGATCCACCCATGCTCGGATAAAACCTGTCTGGTTCTTGCTATATCCTGTAGCAGGACCTGTTCCGACCTTGCTTTGATCAGCAAGTCGTCCAGGTAGGGGATAATGTTGACCCCCGACCTCCTGAGCAGTACCATCATCTCTGCCATCACCTTTGTGAACACACGCGGCGCTGATGACAGGCCGAATGGCAGCGCTCTGAATTGAAAGTGCAGATCTTTCAGCGCAAACCTCAGAAAAGCCTGATGTGGACCCCAAATTGGTATGTGGAGGTAGGCGTCCTTCACATCCAGCGATGCTAAGAACTCTCCCTCCTCCAGGCTTGCTATTACTGCCCGGAGGGACTCCATCTTGAATTTGTAAACCCTTAAGAAAGGGTTTAGAGACTTTAAATTTAAAATGGGGCGTACCGAGCCGTCCGGCTTCGGCACGAGGAACAGATTGGAGTAGTAACCCCTTCCTTGTTCCTCCAATGGGACAGGTGTGATAACCTGTGACGTCAGTAGGCGTTGTATTGCCTGCTGCAGGTTCACTCGATCTGCCTGTAGGGCCGGCAGACCTGATTTGAAGAACCTGTGAGGGGGAGGTTTTTCGAATTCCAACCTGTAGCCGTTGGTAATAAGATCTCTCACCCAGGAATCCAGGTGAGAGACTGACCATACTTGGCTGAAAGCTGACAGGCGACCCCCTACCTCGCAAGTGACTCCAGGGTCGGAACCCGAGTCATGCTGCCGGCTTAGAAGCGGAGGCATTAGCGGCACGATCTTGAGATCCTGTGCTGGCGGGCTTCCTGAACCTGCCACGGCCCCCTCTGGCGGCCGAGCTGGAGCCTCTCGCCCTCTGCCTGGGCCTGGAAGGCCGAAAGGACTGAGAAGCCTGAAAGGACTGGGACGCATGGCCCTGAAAGGAACGTTTAGTGTGAGTGGAAGCCGTCGGCAGAAAAGTCGACTTGCCGGCTGTAGCCTTGGATATAAGGTCGTCAAGTTCGCTACCAAATAACTTTTCTCCCTTAAAAGGCAAACTTTCCACACTACGTTTGGACTCTGGATCAGCTACCCACTGTCTTAACCAGAGGGCCCTGCGGCCTGAAACCGCCATTGCGGAAGAGCGAGCATTTATAGCTCCAAGCTCCTTTTGAGTGTCACACAGGATCTTTGCAGTATCCTGGATATGGCGAAGTCTTTCTCCGACCTGCGCCATTGACATATCGGCCAGCATGCCTTCCTGGATTTGAGAAGCCCATGTATAAATGGACTTTGCCATCCAACAACTGGCGAGGACAGGTCTCTGAGACGCCCCACTCGCTGTGTACATGGACTTAAGGGTAGTATCCAGTTTTTTGTCTGTACTATCCTTTAGTGTTGCGGCCCCTGGAACGGGGAGAACCACCTTCTTGGACAGTCTGGACACTGATGCATCCACAACCGGAGGCTCTTCCCACACCGCTCTAGTGGCGGGATCAAAGGGAAAGTTGGACTTAAACCTTTTAGACAGTTGGAAACGTTTTTCAGGTTGTTTCCAAGCCTCCTTAAACGTCTCATCGAGGTCAACTTGTTCAGGATAAACAATTTGCTGTTTCCTTTGAGACCCAAAAAACGGGTCACCTTCCTGCATGTCTGCTAAGGGAAGGTCTAATACTTCTCTTATTGCTGTAATAAGAGGTTCTGGGCCTCTAAGAGATGACTGTGAATCAGGGATCAGAGCCCCGTCGTCCACATTATCATCTGTGTCGTCACCCGCCTGCAGATCATCATCTGAATCAGGCAACATGGCGGTCGCAGCCCGCTTCCGTGACTGGCCCGTGGTGGTATTGATATTATCCACCCGTGCGGCTAGAACTGTTAAGTCCTGCTGCACCTGTTTGGTCTGCATTGTATTTGCAGCCAATTGTGTTGACACTGCCTGCAGCATGGTTTTAATGCCTGCCGCCCACTCAGGCTCCTGTGAGTCTGATTGAGGAGTACCACTGATCTGGGGTGGAACCCCTGCCCCACTCGTATGAGTGGACATGCATTCCTCACAAGTAATCTGTGAGGTGGACTTAGGCACAAACTTGCTGCTGCAAATGAGACAGGTTAACTTCCTCACCATGTTGAAGGAATAAGTAACCTTTCTTCCACAAACACACCACAATCACAATGAAATAATATATATATATATATATATATATATATATATATATTCAATGTGCAGTGTATAGCAGCTATATATGTGTGAGCTCTATCACTGGAAGTGTGTAGCTTAACAAGCACGTGGGGGAGCGCTCAGATTACACTGAGGAGACCAGCACACCCTGTACAACCTTAACTCCTGTTTAGGAGTTGGTAACACGCATAAACACAGAACAGTGTGATCAATTAAGCGATCTTAGCGCTAAATACACTTGCTGTTTTCTGCAGATTTCCTCTGTCCAACACCTCACCGCTGAGGAGTGTATCTGGAGACAGTAATGGCGCCCAGGGAGAAGCAGGAAGTAGTGTATGCGCGCTCAGAGCTCTGGCCTCGCTCCGCTGAAGCCCCGCCCCCTGTGATGGCGCAGGGGCTTCACTGATCTTTATACTGGCGCTGGCTGTCAGTTTTAATGGCGCCCTTACACTGAACAGCGTTTTATAGTGGGATCTGCCCTGGTAGCCCAGGGACTGTCACCCGCAGCCAGTTTGTGACAGGGGGTCTGCGCAGCCCCTGTGCAGGGTACCGCGTCTGCCGCCGCCGCCATCTTGCCGCACAATGAGCCGGGGTACCCCACTGTGGGGACCCCGGTTTCTACTCACCACAGACGTCTTCGGACTGTGTCAGGAGTGTGCGGCATGCTGGGGGTGAGTATCACTGCAGCGCAATGCCCGTGAGTACAAACACCCTCTCAGGACAGTGGTCCTGCAGCAGGGACAGCTCGGTACCTTAAGAGGCCTGCAGCTGAACCCTTCTCAACTGACTCCCTCGAAGCAGGGATACTGTGAAGTCCAACACAGTAACCCCAAAATAATAAAAGAAAATAAACTGAAGACAAACTCTCTGGAGCTCCAGCAGTGTGCATCCTCTCCTGAGGGCACATTTTTCTAAACTGGTTCCTGGGTGGGGAATCAGAGGGGAGGAGCCAGCACACCCAGCTTCAAAGTTATAGATGTGCCTGTCTCCTGCGGATACCCTCTAATACCCAATGTCTTAAGACCATTCCCAGTATCCCATCAAGGACGTTAGTGAAAAATCATATCCTAGTTGACAGCGCTGTAAATATATGGCTCAAATTTACAATTTTTACATGTAACTGCACAGTCACAGACCCCCCAAAAATATGGGAAATTTAGAAAAAATATATATTATTGTCCTCATAAAAGGCCACATATCTGAAAAAGGCTTGTTAAAAGCATTCTGTCTACCGGAGAAGAGCAAATGGAAATGTCAGCAGTCACTAAGGTAGAAATTCAACCTCATCCTACCATGTAACTAAAATATCAGAAAATTAATATGACGTATTCATGCTCCAGGCAAGTTTTCCTAATGTTGACGACTATGAAGTAACTTACATACATCGGTTAGAAATAATGAGCTTAGTGAAAGGATATGAACACAGCTAATGCAGCGCCCTATTGTCCTGTGAGTTTGGAAAAGATTTTAGTGCACTGGACCCTCTGTATCTAGGTCAAAGATCCACAAAGAACTGCAGCTTCAGGCATACATCACAAATAAAGCCACCGGAACCACACCATGCAATGAAAGGTTTTATACAAAATCCTAGAAAACATGTTTTGCTTTTAAGGCAGACTACAAAATGTGCTATTTCCTGATCCTGGGCATTCCTTTACCTAAATGTTTCTTGTTAAATATCTACAACAGGAGTTTAATGCAATAACATTGGATGGAATTGCACAGTGGTGAAGGCTCAATGGCTGACAGCATCTTCGTAGCAATAAAAACTATTGCAGGAGGGTGCAGCTATTAAATGTTGGGAACGTAGTGTGCCCCAGCGCACAATACCTTTACTGAGGCATCAGGAAGCTTTTCCAAGATGGCCTGATGTGGTGTCATCTTGTCACTGTGTTTGGGCACCGCAGTACTACCCTGTGTGATATATGGTATATACTGTACCACTACTTATTATATACAAACTAGAAATAAGGGCGATTACAGTAGGATGTGCTTGGTGAAGCGTTGTACGCCTCGGCGAGGGGGTGTGTTACACAGTGCCCAATAGGCATTTGTAGCTAAACATATAGGTGTATATATGCTTATATGCTTATTTGTTCGAGATATTTTTATACAACATTAGGTCGACAGTCATTAGGTCAAACAACAAAATGGTTAACACAGGAAAAGGTTGACATGTGTTTGGTTTAAGTAGGCAGTAAATTCTGTATAGGGGTATTGAATAACAGAAGAGGGGCAATGAGTTCTGCATAGAAAGATCAGCAATCAGGCTGGACTGCCATCTGGCACCTCTGGCAAATGCCATAGGGGTTGATTGACTCTTGGGCTAATCAGGGCACAAAGAGAACCCAGATTGCAGCGCGCAGTGCAGCTTCCGAGATCTTTAGCAGTGTAACTGCTGCCTCTTCCCCGGCCAGTTCCCTGACTCATGCATGTCGCAATCATCAGTACCCCCAATTCTGAAGTATGCGGGAGAGTACTTGCGCAAGCCTTTGGCCCGCACATGCACAAATGCCAGGGTCCATTTTGAGGCCCAGTTCGTCACTGCAGGCAATGTTTGGTGGAAGTGGGGTGAGAATATAGGGGGATATATAACAAGCCTCTTAAAGAGTGGAGAAGTAGATACAATTTCCCATAGCAGCCAGTCAGCTTCTAGCTAGCATTCATAGAGTAAATTCTATTGCTACTATAAACCACCATCCTCGCATGCGATGCCCCGCCAGCTCACCTGGTGGCTCCCAGGTGCCTGGATCGCATACGACGCATCGTATACAGTCCTTTTGCATATGATGTATTGTATGTGATCCCAGCAAGGGCTGCAGGCTGCAATACATATTCATGGCGGCTAGTCTTGTGAAAGTCGAGTTGCATACACGCCATTTTACGATAGTATGGCCGCCATTTTGGTTCGCAGAGTTGCGCAAATAAAGTTTCCATACCCGAGTCTGTGTGACAAAGTGGACCAGAAGAGTAGCCATACTATTACACATAAATTCATAAGAACATACTGACACTAAATAAAATATAGTTAAAGGGTTAGAACGCCACACATAGCTTAGTTAGCATTGCATACATCTGTCTGTATAGTGTTTAGTACCGTTCCGTTCCGTTTCTTATGCGCAGTATTCCGGTCATTGCGAATATTTTGCAATATACACGGCCCAATAGTTATGGACATAATCCATATTCCCAGGACAGTTTCTGTTGAAAAAGGTATAACAAAGGAATCCAGATATAACCGGTTTCAACTGCTTTTTACGACCCCTGACGACGAAACCAACAAACAAAGAACTCCAAAAGTTCACTCCCCTGCCCCTATTCAAACCAGGTGCATCACTTTACCCCCAATCACAGAGAACCTGACATACGACCCCCGACCAATAGGAATGGCCTTTGACCTCCCCCTTCTGACCCTATAAGATAGGTGACCCAGGGCGGCTTGGTCACTTCAGCACATCTTCCTTTCCCTGACCTTCGACCGGGCTATAGTTCAACCCTGAACGATAGCGAGCTCTGACCGGACTGCGCTGCGTATATTTGATGAGGAGACGGTAAACGGTTGCATTCACTGTATTTATTTCCATAGTATTGTTGGCTGATTGTATCCTGTATCTGTTTTCTTCCCCTAGTAGAGCCTGATTATTATATTGTATTGTTAGTCTATTGTATTACCTGTTATATCTGTATTTTCTATTCCTGTAACCCCCTGTTGTCCGTTAGGGACTTAAATACATCTTTTTACGGAGTTCCTATCTCCTTTCTTCTATACAGTGGTCGTGTCTGTTTATTCGCATATAGCGATAAGGTATATTACGGACACTGTCCTAAAAGGTATATTCGCAGATTAGAGTCAGAGTACTGCGAAAGGATCTCTTATTAAGGTATTGGTTCTTTGGTGTACAATACACTATAAAGGTACGCTACGCTTTGTTCGCACGTGGCTAGGTATAAAGGGTACGCTGGTTACGGACATAATACGTAACCTGCGCTTTTCACTTATTGTTTCTTTGGTCATATTTTATCGCCATTAACAATTGAGGGCTCGTCCGTCCGTTTCACATTCTGGAGCTCAGTACCAGGCGCGCGGCTTGACCTATACCAGCAAAAGGGTGGAAGTATTTATTATCCATTGCTGGATAGGCCAGGTCCGCGGCGGTGCGGGGTTCGAGAAGTGCTAGCGTTGAACCCGAAGTACAATAAGTGAAACATTAAGCCACGTGTTTTAAAGCATATCTAAGTGTTCAGTAAGCTGGACTTCCGCTTCCGGGTTTGATGGACAGGGAGCTCCGTCTCTGAGCTCCGCTGCCGCCGCAGACACCGCCGCTGTTAAAAGGCTCCTGGAGCCTCGCCGGTCCCCCGGACCTCACTCCTAACATCCCCGCAACTACAAGGAGCACTGTAATGGAGCGCACACCGACTCCTGCACCCGCTCAGACGCCGCAGCAGCCACGCCGGGAACGCAGGAGGGCAGCAGAAAACATGGCGCCCGACGAAGCAGGAGAATCTCCTCTCCCTGCACACAAAAAGCCAGCGGCAGAAGGATCCTCACCTGGGGGATACACCAGACAAGGTTTGGACACTCCAGTTACATATAGAGAGGTGGTCGAGGCAATTAATGCTACAATGGCCCCTCTTCTCAACAGGGCTGTAGAAGATATTACATCCCAGCTTAAGCACCTCACGCAGCACTGATGAAGCAGCCATTGCGAAACGGCCGTTTGTAACCTCCTTCACCGTCATACAGCTCTTGACGGCATGAACGATTTACTGCAGTACAGCTGATGAGACTTCACTTACTCCTCCGGGCACAGACGGGAGCTAACACGCGCTACACAGATCTCTGTGCAGACAGCGTGTAATTACCAGTGTGGTCGGACACTGGCAGGTAACGTCCTGCACTGGACCCACACTGTAAACCTCCCGCTCTCCCTGTACAAAACTACTGTACTCATAGTCCTAATATCTAGGACTTGTTTAACGCTAGCAGCAAGCTCACTGCCTAGCATTGTACAGATAAAAGCTGCACGGATTATCGCGCTGACAAGCGCTAGTCATAAGGGGGGTTAGATTTGGGCAGGCACCATATTGCAAAAACCAATCCCTACTAACCTCCTGCCTATCCCCGCACAGACTACTGTATTTACAGAGAAAATGATATAGACTTGC
This sequence comes from Crinia signifera, assembly GCF_055691185.1. Classification (NCBI taxonomy): domain Eukaryota; kingdom Metazoa; phylum Chordata; class Amphibia; order Anura; family Myobatrachidae; genus Crinia; species Crinia signifera. Next base: position 69,339,477 of record NC_139219.1, on the reverse strand, counting down.
GATATTAGCAGGGTGTGTTTTTCCTGTGCAGCGCTAAATACTGTTTTCAATCACAACTTTGGGACACTGCGTTACAGCACACGCAGAGCAGCTTGTCCCCCTTACCTTTTTCTGTCTACCCCCTAAGGGACCCCACTGCTCTAACCGGTGTGCCGCTCACTTTCCACCACTACACCCTGTATGTGGCAAGCAGCAGCCCACACCGGTGTATCAGTGATCCCATCATTCTATTTACTGGCACTTTCCAGCACTGGTACACACTCATCCAAAGTGTGTGGCTAGGGACCCTGCACTGGGAGACTATCAGGGTTCTGTCCAAACATACTAAGGACTGCAACTGTACCTTTTCCCTTCACCCTAATAAACTGAGACCACATAGAACTCGCTCACCTGCAATTGCAAAGCCCCGAGTTCTTTGCAGGAAGCAGCGGCTCTGGAATCAGAGGGTATTTCTTTCACTACCTTTTCACGGCAACTTCTGCCTTACCTACTTTTGAATAGACCCAGGAGTAAAAAGCATAAAAGCCTTATCAACTAAATTCGTCCACAGATCAGGAAAATATTTTCTCTGTACATTGATTCTGCAGTACCACATAACAATTGTGTTTATGATAACCATTAGAGCTGTCCAGGTATTCGATATAAGAAAGTACGAACGCGAATGTACACAGCCTTTATTAAAAAAGACTGTTCTCAGTGGTGTGAATTAATGCACACCCTTTTTCATCAATTGTTTTATTTTCCATGTTTTTGTCACAATACATATCCATATTGTTACTAATCCGAGGAGTCAACACAGATGTATGAATTGAACTGAGCGGACAACATTCTATATTGTCCTCTAATAATATCATAAACATTACCCTGTGTTACCCCTCCATGAATTCAAACTGAGCAATCACTTGATATGCAACTTTTAGTGAAGCAAAGTGTTACAATGTCTAATCTTTGTTTCCTCACTATGAAGTGACATAATTTGGTTACAGAGTGTTACTGTGTAATGTGGTATTTAAACCTAATAGTCACTTTCTGATTATCCATACTGTCACCAATCGTGGTATATCAAATCATTTAAATAACTTTACTAGACAGTATGTGTAACTTCTGACTAAGTTCTGCCACGGATAGGATGGTCTATACCTGTGGAAAAGGGAGACAGGGTCAGAAGATACTATAATAAATATCATTATTTGCTCTACCCCCTCTTTTTGGAAATTGTGACAACTCAGATATTTCGCAGCGTGTTGCTTATGGATGTCAATAGATGTCCGCTTAATAATTAACTGTGCCACTCCCTTATCTCAGTAGAATTGAGTGTGAACATTGAATTTTTGAACACACTATACAAGTGATCCAAACGATACTTGCTGTATAAGTGAGTGTTAGTGCAAGCACCGCAGTAGTGCTGTGCACTTCATTATATGTTTACTATATGTATTGTTAGCGTCAACGTGTGTCCATTTTATTCTTAATAAATTGTCTAAATATTAAAAGCTAAGTTTTAATAACTATTTTCAAAAGCAGTGCCCCCGGCAAAAGAGAGTACTTTTTCTTTTTCTAAGTTTGATTGTATCCTGTATCTGTTTTCTTCCCCTAGTAGAGCCTGATTATTATATTGTATTGTTAGTCTATTGTATTACCTGTTATATCTGTATTTTCTATTCCTGTAACCCCCTGTTGTCCGTTAGGGACTTAAATACATCTTTTTACGGAGTTCCTATCTCCTTTCTTCTATACAGTGGTCGTGTCTGTTTATTCGCATATAGCGATAAGGTATATTACGGACACTGTCCTAAAAGGTATATTCGCAGATTAGAGTCAGAGTACTGCGAAAGGATCTCTTATTAAGTTATTGGTTCTTTGGTGTACAATACACTATAAAGGTACGCTACGCTTTGTTCGCACGTGGCTAGGTATAAAGGGTACGCTGGTTACGGACATAATACGTAACCTGCGCTTTTCACTTATTGTTTCTTTGGTCATATTTTATCGCCATTAACAATTGAGGGCTCGTCCGTCCGTTTCACATTCTGGAGCTCAGTACCAGGCGCGCGGCTTGACCTATACCAGCAAAAGGGTGGAAGTATTTATTATCCATTGCTGGATAGGCCAGGTCCGCGGCGGTGCGGGGTTCGAGAAGTGCTAGCGTTGAACCCGAAGTACAATAAGTGAAACATTAAGCCACGTGTTTTAAAGCATATCTAAGTGTTCAGTAAGCTGGACTTCCACTTCCGGGTTTGATGGACAGGGAGCTCCGTCTCTGAGCTCCGCTGCCGCCGCAGACACCGCCGCTGTTAAAAGGCTCCTGGAGCCTCGCCGGTCCCCCGGACCTCACTCCTAACATCCCCGCAACTACAAGGAGCACTGTAATGGAGCGCACACCGACTCCTGCACCCGCTCAGACGCCGCAGCAGCCACGCCGGGAACGCAGGAGGGCAGCAGAAAACATGGCGCCCGACGAAGCAGGAGAATCTCCTCTCCCTGCACACAAAAAGCCAGCGGCAGAAGGATCCTCACCTGGGGGATACACCAGACAAGGTTTGGACACTCCAGTTACATATAGAGAGGTGGTCGAGGCAATTAATGCTACAATGGCCCCTCTTCTCAACAGGGCTGTAGAAGATATTACATCCCAGCTTAAGCACCTCACGCAGCGCGTGACAACAGCAGAAAATCAAATTGGGGCAGTAGCCCACGATATTTCAAACGCTCAGAGAGATATAAATAAACTCTCCAAAGAGAATTATCAGCTTTGGAATAGGGTTGAAGAATTAGAAAATAGGTCGAGAAGAAGTAACATTAGACTGGTGGGACTGCCTGAGTCAGTAAAGGGTCCTGCACTGGCCCATTTCGTCCGCAACACTCTCCCCTCGCTCCTAGGCATTGAAGCTCAGTGTCAGGACATGGTTATAGAGAGGGTTCACAGGGTGGGCCCGCCACCACCCCCAACAGACCACGTCCACGTGTCACCCTGTTTAAATGCCTCAACTACCTTCACAAGACCGAGATATGGGCAGCCTCACGGAAGGTTAAAAATTTGACTTGGGAAGGCCACAAACTTTTCATCTTTCAGGACTTTTCAGCTGAGCTCTCAAAAGCCAGAAAAGCCTTTTCCACTATTTGCTCAGCTTTGGCTTCAGACGGAAGGAAATTTGGGCTGCTATACCCAGCTAAGCTGCGTATTTATGATGGGACATCCTTCAAGGACTTTTCGACCCCCTCAGACGCAGAAGACTACTTACGTGAACTTCACAGATCAAGGAGAGAAGACATCTCTGACAATACCCCATGACGGGACTACCTGTCACACCGTGACATTACCAATTCCCAGATGTATTAGGCAACTTGCCTCTAATCTGCACCCCTATACCGCCTCACATTCTGTTTACACGGACCGCGCCATGTTGGCTGCTGACTGCTGACTATCGACGGTAGTATGTTGTCATCCCGGCTGCGCTGCCGCAAACCACTACTTATAAAGAACTCATCGTTTAGCCCAGTCTTATTAATCTCCCCACTAAGCTACATAATCCACGCAAATTATATTGAGGAGGTGCTGTTCAAATTTAAAGTTGATTTGAAATAGTCTATTTGTTTAATGTTTATCCTATACTTGTTAACAGTTCACGGCATAAGGCAAACAGCTCCAAAAAGTATTAACTGATTAGGCAAAACTCCTACTACCCCCGTCCCCAATCAGGGGCACAAAACTTGAAGATCATAATTACTAATAACTATACTATTTTGTCCCTCCTCGTCCCCCCCTTCCCCTCCCCCCCCCCCCACTACCTTACCACATACCATACCAATATTCCCCCCCACCCTCACCTCCTTCCCAAATATCCCCCCACTCCCCCCCCCCCCCATTATCACCTTTCCACGGCCTAATTACCTGAGGACGGAGGACTGATCACCATGACGCACGGTCAGCGTCACCGAAAAAAGGTGTTAGCGGAGGAAGCTGAGCTAGAATGCCGGAAAATACTCTGTTTATGTTATTTAAATTTACTGTTTTTGTAGGAAGTCTAACCAGAGGCAATTTTGCCTCTGGACTAATATTTTTGTCTTTCTTTTCTAACCTATCCCCTCCTTTCCACCCCCCACTTTCCTCAAACCCCTTTCCTTACCCAGATCTGGTATTTGGGTGTCACATAAAAAAAAACTTACTCTCCTGATGTCATAATGGTCTTTAGGGGGTCTCAATACGAGGACTGGTCGGGCTCTCATATAAAAATAAGCACGGAGCTCTCAGCGTGGCTCACACATTTTTACCACTGGTATACCCCATGACTTCTGACCTAAAAATAGGCACATGGAATGTTGGTGGGATCAATTCACCGATGAAAAGACGGAAATTATTGATATATCTGAATAAAAGTGAAGTAAATATTGCCTTTCTACAAGAGACTCATCTAGTCTCATCTGAAGTCCCTAAATTGCAAATGCTGGGATGGCAGGTATTAACATTTTCTTCTTACACTTCCAGGGCACGTGGTGTGGTCATTTTGGCTCGAAGATCTCTCGCTCTGGAGCTGGTACGGACGAAGGTGGACGTGGATGGTAGATATGCAATTGCTGTTGTGAAGCATCTGGGCAGGTTATATACCTTGGCGAATGTGTATGCTCCCCCCCCATACTCCAGACCCTTCTTTCGCACACTCATTTCTGTGTTGACCCCCTTCATAGAAGACAACCTCATCATTGGAGGCGATTTCAATATGGTTTCCACCCCTCTCCTAGACAGATCTAACATAAGAAATACCCCCCCACCCCTGCCAAAAGTTGGACTAAACCTCCTCATTAAAACGCTAAGAGTAGTCGATACGTGGAGAGCCACCCATCCAACAGATAAGGATTACACTTGCCAATCAGCAGCCCATGGAACCTTTTCCCGCATTGATTTCATATTAGTCTCCCACTCGTTGTTCCCTTTAATCATAGACTCCCATATAAACCCAATAATCATTTCAGACCATGCTTTGGTCACTATAACGCTTCATTTCCCCACAGAACAGGGAGCCTCACGTCTATGGAGATTTCCCTCCCGCTTCCTAAAATCAAAAAAATTCCAGTCCTTTTTGGAGGCGGCATGGGACGATTTCTGTAACACAAACAGGGAACATCAAGCCACCAACCCAGTCCTCTTTTGGATGTCCATGAAATCCGTTATAAGAGGGGCACTGATTTCGTTTACTGCCGCCTCCAATAGGGACTACACAAAAAAGTACCTACTTCTCCAAAACTCGCTATCGGAGCATTTCCTTGACTACAAACATGATCCCTCCCCCTGCAAAAAACAGAAATACATTACGGCCAAAACTCAACTCGAACAATATATCTCCGAAATGGGAGATAGACATCTTTTCGCAGTAAATTATAAATATCATCGCTTCGGAAATAAGTCAGGCAAACTCCTCACCAGCCTATTGAGAGGAACAATGAAACCAGCAGTAGTACAACCTTTAAAAACCCCACATGGCTCTCTCACAAAAAGCAATAAGGAAATAGCCCAGACAATGCAACAGTTCTACAAAGAATTATACTCCTCCTCCCTAATACCTACGCCAGTCACAGCGAATAACAACTCAGAAACACCAAACACAACTACTCCCCATCCAGATAGGCTTCATACAACCACGGAAAATACACCCTTACAAAATTTACAAACAGACTCTCACACCCAATCCCCTTTATGGGACTCCATAACTTTCCCACAGATCACCCCTGCTATGTCCGAATCTCTATCAACCCCAATACTACAAGAGGAGATTGAGTCAGCAATTAAACATCTAAAACCCAACAAGGCCCCAGGCCCTGACGGGTACTGCAGTGCATTCTATAAATTCCTCTCACCAAAAATCAGCCCAATATTAACGCTAGTCTGTAACGCTCTCCTCGATACCACAACACCCCCTCCACACTTCAATTCTGCAGTTCTCAAAATTCTCCCAAAACCAGGACGGGATCTATCCCTCCCTGGCTCTTATAGGCCAATATCGCTCCTCAACTTGGATTATAAAATTCTAGCAAAGCTCATTGCCGACAGGCTTAAACCCATGCTCCCTTCAATCATACACCCGGACCAGACGGGGTTCATTGCTGGTCGTCACTCCTCAGTTAACGTTCGCAAAGTCATAGCCGCCCTTACCCAAACTAAAAATTCCAACAAAGATGCCTCCTCTGCTATCCTTTCTTTGGACGCAGAGAAGGCATTTGACCTAATAGAATGGCCTCACCTGCACAAGACCCTGACGCGATTCGGTTTCCCTAGAACATTCATTCAATTGATTAGCCTTCTATATCACCACCCTCAATCACAAATTTCATGTAATGGCTTCCTCTCAATGCCTTTTGAAATAGAAAAAGGCACTAGACAGGGATGCCCTCTATCGCCCTTACTGTTCGCTATAGCTTTGGAGCCATTGGCGCTGGCCTTAAGAGCCTCCACAGTTTATAGAGGTATACAGATTGGGCAGACAGAACTGAAAATCTCATTGTTTGCTGACGATATGTTATTATTTGTGTCTGAACCGGAATCCTCCATACAAGAAATACTTACCCTCATAGGCGAATTCGGAGCAGTGGCGGGATATAAAATTAATATTACTAAATCCGAATTGCTACCACTCCAATTCTCCCAAACACTTCTAACTAACATAATAGCCTCCACTCCCTTCAAAATAACTACCTCCCATTTTAAGTACTTAGGCGTCCAGATTTCGGGAGATATAGATCAATTATATAATTTAAACTACAAACCCACCACAACCAAACTTATTACAAAATTAGAGGGCTGGCAGGATCTCCCACTATCCCTACTTGGCAGGATCGCGGTAATAAAAACAATCACTTTCCCTAAACTTCTTTACATTATGCAAACTCTCCCGTATACTATTTCTCCCACCGATGAAAAAAGACTAAGACAGGCAGTTACCAAATTCATATGGCAGGGGAAAAAACCTAAAATAGCTTACAATAAACTCATTATGCAAAAGGCAGACGGTGGCACGAACATGCCAGACTTCTCACTCTACTCCTTAGCTATCTTATCGAGGTATGCCGCAGACTGGATCTTAGGACAGAGCACATACACTGACTATGATCTAGAATCAAACATCTTTCATCCCTACTCTTTAAATGCACTCCTACATACAAAGAAAAACTTAATCCCACCAACAGTCCTAAAACATCCTCTGTTTCATGACACCTACTATTCATGGATAAAACTCCACAAAAAATTAGGAGGACAACACACTACTTCGCCCTATGTCACCATTTGGGGCAACCCAACATTCCCGCCCTCTTTGTCCAACAAACTCTTCCTACAGTGGAAAATGAAGGGGCTCAATACAGCAAACCAAGTGTTTGACCCAGGAGGACACATACTGACTTTTGCCTCCCTGCAAAACACATTTCACCTACCAAATTCACAATTTTTTATGTTTCTCCAAATGCGCCATTACATACAATCACTCTCCCTCTCTCTACCAATCAATACTAAGTCATCACATATACAATCTCTCATACACAAATGGACCAAACTTCCACATAAATTGAAACATGTCTATGACCTGCTAATCTCCACGCAGGCAAAGCCCCACTCTCAGGCACTAACTGATGCCTGGAAAAAAGACATCCCGTCTATACCTTCGCCTGATATATTTCTGTCCAATTTTGCTTCATCCCTCAAACTATTGGGTTCAGCATACCTGCAAGAAGTTCATGTGAAAACCACACATAGAGCTTATATGTCCCCATCCGTGCGCGCCCACTTTGACCCCACAGTTGATGGTGCCTGCTCCAGGTGCGGGAGCTCGAGAGCTGATCTATACCACTGCCTATGGAACTGTCCGAAGATAAGAAGATTCTGGAATAAGGTATACATGTTTATTAACAATCACTTCCGCCTCACCCTGCGTCCCTCACCTAGCGCCAGTTTATGTCTTGTATTCAATGAGTGGGCCACCCTGCCCTCAGTAAACCCTTTAATTCCAATGTTTATTATGACATTTACAGTGGCAAAAAAACTAATCTTAAAGAACTGGACCGTCAAAACCTCTCCGTCTATGGACCAACTTCATTCCATGTTACTCCAACAAATTTATTTTGACAAGAAAACCCTCACGCTATCCCAAGGCTCGGCACGCAATTTCCACAAAAAGTGGGATCCATATATCAGCTCCCTTGACCCAGAGATCAGGGAAAAAATCACACAAATGTCAGAAATAACAAATTGGACATTTGCCCCTAACCACCCCCAAAACATCCCCCAACCGAGCCAAAGCCCTTGATTTATATGATCACCCCCCCATTACGCTGTTAAGAGCCACAGCAAAAACCAATCACTCGACCGGCCCTCACGACTCCTCCTGAGGGTCAGCTCAGTTCAAATCGTTTAGATCTTCCTATCTGTTCAGACCACAGTATAACTATACTAGACATCTCAAATAAAGAATGAGAATAAGTTATGTATAAATGTATCCAACCCCTCCCCCCCCCCCTCTTTCCTCCCTTCATTTCCTTCTAGCTTTATTTCTTATTAATGATAGATAATTAGAATGTATGTTAAGTGATGGACAACATGGAGGGTCTGACCGACGAAGTAGCTATCTTTTGATAGTTTGACACACAAGCTTCGCTCAGAATCACAGACAAATTATATATTAATTACACAATAATCTTGCACTGTTAAGACCAGGGGAGGATACTGAGTATCCCACCCAAGCTGCAAATATGTTACTCACAAACCTTGTCAAGAATATGTTATGTTTGTCCATATTGTCCACAACGTTGGAACCTTGTTTAATGTACACATTGTTCACGATGGAAATTTTGAAAACAATAAAACAACGTCTATTTAAAGTGTTCAGTAAGCTGTACTTCTGCCTGCCACAAGTAGTTTAACGGGGTATAGTGTCTTGAGTTGCTTGTTTATTACAGTATATGTGCCACGCGCGATAAAATTCGCACACGTGGAGACAAAGGCCTGTGTTTTATTATAGTACATAGAGGATCCCTTCTGTGCAAAACTATAACTTTCATTGTTAGTTACTGCAGGATCAGAGACTCCGCCACGTGGCGATAAGTTCTGGGCCTTTTTAACAGTAACGTAAAGCGTCTATTGTGTATTACGCAAGGTGCGCGCGCACGTTCCCATATCGGGAAATTTTCGCATCTTTGTACGTGATTTACGGATTAAGTGCGGGATTTATTTCGCATCTTGATACGTAACTTTCAGACGAAGTTAAGGGATTTATTCCACATTTAGGCGCAATTACTGCGTATAGCGAAACTCGAGCGCAACCTTGCAAACACACTATAGAACACGTGGGTGGCCGATTCATCGGCGGCCTGTGAACAGGTTTAACAAAACACACGTACGCACGTGGCTGTTCACTGGCACTGCACATGCAGCACACATAGGAACGCAAAGGTGAACAGTATTGAATCACTAGCTTTATTTAAAACAGTATAGTAATATACTGTGGATAGGGCGGTGATTAATAAAAGAAAATAAGTTTTTTTTCTTTTTGTTCATTTTCCAAAAACAAGCAACTCAAGCATTATTTTAATAGATTCCTATAGCCTTTTATAAGGGATTTATACCTGCATAAGTATCTAGTGAAAAGCTACCAGCCTGGGAAGATTTTCTGTACAGAAATATTTTAAATATAAGCATAAGACCAAGGTGTTACTAGCGCCCAGTGTGAAACATAACTGAGGCGAACGGGTGTGTGACGGCACGACTCAAGCGCAGTGTAGTCCATTGTAGGACAGTCCAGGTAGGACAGGGTGCACGTGACGACGTGCCCATAGGAACTGCCCCTCCAGTGGAACTACCTATTTTGATCCACTAGGAGGGTACAAGAAGCTAAATCGGAACCCAGTGATCCGATTAACTGATTTAGAAAAAACAGTTTTTGGGGGTACAGGAAAACAAGTTTGTTGTGCCCTGGAAAAATTAGGCCGCACCTTGCAAGTTGGCTAGTAGTTCGCTACTAGTTGAAAGACTTGGTGATTGAGTATCATACCTCGTACCCTTCGCGCCTCACTTGATTGTGGGAACGTTCTAGGTCGCTGAGAAGTGAGTGTTTTGGGGAGCTCTCAACTTAAACGAACCCACCGGTATCTACTAGCTGTGAACGTCTATTCCTGTAATTATGGGTAATAACGGGTCACACAGTGATAACGTGTCAGTTAGGGAAGAAGCGAGTCGACCCAAAGGATCGGCGGCCTTCATTATGTGCTGTAAGCACGGTGAACGAGCAGTTGTTTACCAAAAGAAATGGAAAAAGATGACACAAGGCAGCAAGTTAGAATTTCCCAGTGTTGGTAGTTTTGATCCAGAAATCTTATCGGCAGTAAAAGATGAAATATGTCTACTCTCCAGTCGTAAGAAGAGAGTGAAGCACATAGAAATTCTTAAATTGTGGCAGAAGGAAGGACAGGAACAATGGGGAATCAGATGTCTGGCAGTGCCAGATACAATCAGCCACAATAAAAATGCAACCGTAGCCGCAACAGCTCCCCCGCCCCCATATGTGCCGAAGGGGTTAATAACTAATAAGCAAGACATGAGTAATAATGTAACAGTTGCTAACTTGTATCCTGTCTTATCCCCTTATAAGGAAACCCGAGAGGAAAACGAGCAGCTGTTGGCACTGGCCGTCTCCCATGCAATTAACATGATTGAAGGAAAGGCTGAACCAGCAAAACCTGCTGCTGCGGCCCCTGCACAGGGAGAGGAGACGGCTGATGCCAACAGCATAGTCATGGACTCAGGTAAGATAGCACCACACAGCACAGACACAGACGACTCCCAACCAGGTCCCAGTAATGCGGATGTGGTACAAACATACCCTGTACGCACACTGGAGGTTCCCTATGGTAAGGCAGACAGAGAGGGTGTGATACCTACCAGAAAGATGACCATGCTAAACCCATGGACACGGTTAGAGCTGCGATCCATCATTACAGATTTCCCTGATCCTAGGAAAGATCTGGCCCTAAGCCAGAAATTTGTAAGGGATCTGGGAAACTCTGATGAACCCACCAACAAGGATTGGAGAATCATGTTGAGGGCCTGTCTCCCTACCCACATAGACATCCCGAAATTCATTCAGGACAGTGGATTGAAAGTGGATAGGGAGATAAATGATGAGATCAACCAGGAAAATATACGCCTAATCAACTTACAATTGGGAGTATATTTTCCTGCGGCAGTGGAATATAGCAAGATTTTCACCATCAAGCAAAAGGATGGTGAAACCGCTGGTGATTATTTCACCAGGGCCTTGAAAACGGTATCAAAATACACTGGTGTCTCCGAGCCTAAGGACAACCCCCACCTGAGGGAGATGATTGTCTCTGTGCTGGTGGAAGGGCTTAAAGATAATCTGAGAGCCAGAGTCCAAACCTCTTTCCCAAATTGGCGTGGAATGACAGTGGATGCCCTACGGGAATCTGCTGTGGACCACGACCGTAACATTAAGAAGCACAGAGAACTGCAAACTGATAAACTGATGATGGTTAGCATCCAAGCTCTTACGAATGCCCCAAATAAAGCTGCATACCAACGAAACACCAGGGACACAGGTAGAAAGCAAATTATTTGCTACAACTGCAATAGGGAAGGACACTACTCAGCACAATGTAAGTTAGGAAACCCCAGGAGTTACAAAACACATAGGCGAGAATGGGAATCTCACCAAGGTGAGACACGGAGATACCCAGCCCCTAGACAATGGGAGGAGACAGACAGGTCACGCAACATGCCTCCTCCCCATTTGATGGCTGACACTGTACTAAGGGCAACCCAGGTAAGACAATAGGAAACAGGTCATACCTGTATCCTACAGCCAGTTAGACTAACACAACACCTTAGAGAGGAACCTCAGGTGAAGGTTGATTTAGCTGGAGTAAGGCAAACCTTCTTGGTTGATACAGGGGCGGCCAGATCTGTTCTCAACACTCCTCTTCACTTGGGTTTCACCGACCAATCAGTAGCAGCAATTGGGGTAACAGGAAAAATACAACATTACCCACTGACGAAACCAGCAGAGGTTACAATCGGGCCTCTGCATACCAAACATTCTTTTCTGTTGGCTGCAGCGGCCCCGACTAACCTCCTGGGTAGAGATTTACTATGTAAAATGGGATGTGTCATCTATTGCACCCCCGATGGGGTATTTCTGGACACTCCTAGAAATCTTACACAAGAAGTGCAAGATATGCTGGATAGTCCTCAGAGGCTAATGTTGTATTCCACTGTTATAGAGTCAAATCCATCTAGGGTAGCTGAAATTACAGCACAAATACCGAGTTCCCTTTGGACTAAAGATGGACAGGATGCTGGGCTGATGGCAAATGTAGCTCCAGTAGAGATCCGGTTAAAAGAAGGCAGGATAGCCCCAAAAATACCGCAATACCCTTTAAAACCTGAAGTTGAGCTAGGAGTATACCCAGTGATCCAACGATTGCTCCAACAGGAAATCCTAGTTAGAACTTCCAGCACGGCCAATAGTCCCATCTTTCCTGTGAAAAAGAGCGGGGGGAGGGGCTACAGACTAGTGCAGGATTTAAGAGGGGTAAACAAAGTAGTTGAGAGCCAATTCCCCGTAGTGCCAAACCCAGCTGTCATCCTAATGCAAATACCACCTCACTGTACTCATTTCACAGTCATTGACTTGTGCTCTGCGTTCTTCTCTGTCCCTTTACACCCCGACAGCCAGTATCTGTTCGCCTTTACCTACAGAGGAGTACAGTATACCTGGACACGACTCCCCCAGGGATTCATAGACAGCCCCAGCATCTTCTCCCAGGCCTTGCATGATTGTTTGCAATCCTTTCAACCCATGAATGGTTCGATACTTATACAATATGTCGATGACTTATTGTTGTGTTCTGAGTCACTGGAGTCATCAGTGGATGACACTAGACAGCTGCTGATGCATCTCTCAGAGACAGGACATAAAGTATCAAAGGATAAGCTACAATTATGCCAGACAAGGGTTAAGTATCTGGGCCACTGCCTTACCCAAGGGCTGAGACACCTCACCGACGACCGAATCCAAGCGATTCGAAACATGGCACTGCCACAGACCCAGCACCAGATCCGTACGTTCCTAGGCATGTGTGGATACTGTCGCAATTGGATCCCAGGATGCTCTATTCTGGCATTACCACTACAAGAGATGGTTTCCTCAACTAAGCCAGACCGGGTCTCTCATACTGAGGAATCTGAGCTGGCTTTCGAGGAACTAAAGGTGAGCCTAACAAAGGCCCCAGCACTGGGAATGCCAGATTATGGGAAACCCTTTGAACTGTACGGAACGGAATCAGCTGGGTGTGCGGCAGGAGTACTTGTACAAAAACATGGTGATGCCAACCGACCAGTAGCGTACTACAGTGGCCAGCTGGACACAGTAGCACGCTCACTCCCAACTTGCTTACGAAGTGTGGCCGCAATAGCACAACTAGTAAGCAAGAGTGAGGACGTGGTGTTGGGACACGATTTAACTGTTCATGCTCCCCATGCTGTCTCTGCCCTCCTAAATTCTGCCCAAACACGTCATGTGTCCTCAGCACGGTTCACCAAGTGGGAACTGGCGCTGATGGCCCCAGTAAATATTACCATCAAAAGATGCAACACACTAAACCCAGCCACATTCCTTCCTCATGTGCCCTCCAAGGCACAAAGGGTGGAGGGTGATGGGAATGTTGCTGAATATGGTAAAGCAGAGTTTAGTGAGGGTGAGGACAAACATGATTGCATGACCTACCTGAATCAGACCTTTACAGCACGTCCTGACATAAGCGACAGCCCATTAAGTGAGGTACTGTAGACATAACCTTATTCACTGATGGTAGCTGTCATAGACAAACGGACACGGGAGAGCTGTGCACAGGCTACGCGGTAGTAGATGGAGAAGGTATTGTGGAAGCTGAACCCTTGGGACCACCTCACTCAGCACAAGTAGCGGAACTGGTGGCACTGACCAGAGCATGTGAACTGGCCAAAGGAAAATCAGTTAACATATATACCGACTCCAGATATGCTTTCGGAGTAGTGCATGATTTTGGAGCCCTATGGCGCCTCCGAAATTTCATGACGGCGGCTGGCACACCAGTGGCGCATGCGACACACATTAGAAGACTTCTGGGATCTATCCAGCTTCCAGACAGAGATGCTGTTATCAAGTGCAAAGCTCACACATCAGAGAAGGACCCAGTGTCCCTTGGTAACAGCCGCGCTGATGAGGCAGCGAAAAGGGTCGCATGCCCTGTAAATATTTCCACCCATCCTACAAACCTCTGTACACTGAACATGGTATCCACATCCAAACTGATAGACATGCAGAATTTGTGTTCCCCACAGGAAAGAGCAGTATGGAAGTCGAAGGGATGTGGCCAAGAGTCCACCGGACTTTGGAGAGATGGACACGGGAAACCAGTGGCCCCCAGAGCATACCTTCCTAGTCTAGCCGAAGCGGCCCATGGGCTGACACATCTTGGGAAGGAAGGCATGTGCAAGCTGGTAAAGGCCTACTGGTGTGCACCAGGGTTCGCTTCTCAAGCAGGTAGAGTGGCAATGTCATGCCTCACCTGTTTGAGGAAGAACGTTGGAAAAGCCATCCCAACAGAGCCATCCCACATCCCTCCTACAGAAGGCCCTTTCCAGGTAATACAAATCGACTTCATACAGTTACCACCCTGTAGACATTTGAAATATGTATTAGTATGTGTTGACATGTTTTCCAGCTGGGTGGAGGCTTTCCCCGCTGCCTCCAACACTGCTACCTTTACAGCAAAGAAAATATGTCAAGAGTTTGTCTGTAGATATGGTATCCCAAAGGTCATTGAGAGTGACAGAGGCACTCATTTCACAGGAGAGGTCTTCCAAATCATGTGTAAACTCCTGGGGATTAATAGTAAACTTCATACTCCATATCGTCCCCAGGCGAGCGCCAAAGTTGAGAGAATGAATGGTACTATTAAGAACAAATTGGGTAAAGTTATGGCTGAAACAGGGTTGTTATGGCCAGAGGCATTGCCTATTGTGCTGTATAGCATTAGGACCACTCCCAGGGCTCCGCTCAACTTGTCCCCCTTCGAGATATTGTTTGGTCGGCAGCCACACGTCATGATAGACCCACAGGATGATCTCAAATGTAACAATGAGCTAACTGTACAGTATATCCTAAAGCTAAACAAACAGCTAAGGAAACAACAAAAGCAGCTGAATTTACTGAACCCTGATATGCCTACCGAGAATTGTCATAATCTTAAACCAGGAGACTTTGTTATGATCCGAAATTTTTTACGCTCAGGTTGTTTGATAGACCGTTGGGAAGGACCGTACCAAGTTTTGTTGACCAGCACTACATCAATTAAAGTCGCAGAGAGAGAGACTTGGATACATTCGTCCCACTGCAAGAAAGCCAGTAACCCAGAGTTCCAGTGTGCAGAGAGCGAAAGAGAAGAAGTGTCGCTAGAAGCATTGTTCCGGGAAGACTGAAAGGCAGCCAAGGTCGAGCAACCTGAGCGAACAAAGGTCCAAGAGCAGAGCAAATAAAAGTCCCCTGGTAGAGATGATGGAAGGACTCCAAGCAACAGGTTCACAGTTGTACATCTATTTCTTTGTTTTCTTCCTGTTTCCTCTTCCTCATTCAAGGATACTCAGTGGCTGCCACATTCTAGAGCGATCGGAGCGGAGTCCTGACAGTGTAATAATGGACCCAGATATGGGTGGAGTAGAATCCCAAAATCAGCTTGATACTTTACCCATAACAGGAGAAGGTAAAAGGTATGAGGAAAACGTAGTTCAAGGGCTATGTGATGGGTTATTGTCTGGTGAGTACTGTGTCTGTAGATATTGTCAACCGAAAATGGAAGAAGAATGCATCCAGCGATGTCAGTCGACAAGTAAGGCAACTACAGGCCGACATCCTTTGAGTGATTACCACTCACTAGTGGGTAAGGTCTTAAACCAAAAAGAATGCTGGGTGTGTTCACAAGTACTACATAAAAGGAGTAGTGTAGGCCTAGTCCCATACCCGCTTAATATTTCAGAGATAAGCGTATTAAATAAAGGGAGGCCACTGGATAAGAGATACCTGTATACCAGGTCCCCTAGTCTTAGATTACACCCATACCAAGTGGATAAGTCCCTGGTATGTATGAACTTCTCGAGTTCCAGAACGATTGGTACTTGGGAAGTGACATGGCACAACCAGACAATAACTTACTCCCAGCGTCCAGATGGAGAGCCTATTGATAAGGAATTACTGTTAAAGATCCGCACCAGTGGGAGACATTATAAATATGTCTACACGGTGAAGAAAAGTAAAATGATGGCCGGCAGAGTATCAGCCGGCTACTGTAATATGACCCTACAACCGGAAACCTGCGAGGAACAAGTCAGGCAGCAGGGGACAGGAATGTTCTTATGGATAATGTGTGATAAAATTATGAAATACTCTGTCCCTTATTTCCTCTCTGACGACGTTTATTATATTTGTGGTAGAAGGGCGTACAAATGGCTCTCCATGAACTACGTTGGAATTTGTTATCTAGGTAGAGTGTTACCGGAAGTGATGACCCTCACACATGATGAGATGGTGAGCATACACAGAGGTATACCTCCTCCTTACACTCATACCCACTATGATCAAATCCACAAAAGGGATTTAACAATTAAGAAAGAACCCCTAGCTTCTGAAATGATACACGAGTCGTTCGGTATCCAACTCCTCATCGCATTAGATATCACCCATACCGCCAGAGGAGTCATAAATTTTAAATATATACAAGCATTAGCCAGCTTGGTAGATAACATCACTGAGATTTATGATGACACTTTTAGATACACTGGGAAGGAGTTACAAGCATATAAAAGAGAGCTAGTCCAACATCGGATGGTGTTGAACTATCTGACAGCTATGACAGGAGGATATTGTGTCACCCTCTCTACACAGTTTGGGGTGAAGTGTTGTACATATATCACCAACAATACTGAAGACCCAGAAGAAATCATTGATCATCGGATGGATGAGATTCTTCAGCTCAAATGGGAATTTAGAAGGGAACACAATATTAGCCTGGCAGAAATAGGTAGCAAAGTTAGTGAATGGACCTCCTGGTTGAATCCCATGCACTGGTTCTCTGGTTTAGGAGAATGGGCGCAAGGGATCATAGCTAGCATAGGAAAACTCCTTCTCTGTATCGGTGGAGCCATCATGGTCTTTGTGCTATTGTTCAAATGTTTAAAGGTGGTGACCCGGGGAAAGACAAAACGTACAGAAATCATGAGTGTAAGAACGAGAGATGCAGAGGAAGACCAGGGTTTGGTATATGACCCTAGAATCGAAACCACCTCCCTTTAAAGAAACCATATTTGTGAACGTGTATATGTTGTAACCACCCCTGTTTTTATTTTTATCCCAAAAATTGTATATTATCCTTCGTGACCCTGAGTAGATTGTTCGATAAATGCGGCCCATCGTTTATCCATGATCCCGGATCGGCCAAGAGCAGATGGTTTACTCCCCTTATATGTTCAATTCACGGATCCTAATTTCTCTGTTAGGATTATGAATTTCTGTATTGTTGTTTAAAATGTTTTGTATTGTAACAGTTTTATATTTACTGTTAAAGGGTGGACTGTGAAAGTCGAGTTGCATACACGCCATTTTACGATAGTATGGCCGCCATTTTGGTTCGCAGAGTTGCGCAAATAAAGTTTCCATACCCGAGTCTGTGTGACAAAGTGGACCAGAAGAGTAGCCATACTATTACACATAAATTCATAAGAACATACTGACACTAAATAAAATATAGTTAAAGGGTTAGAACGCCACACATAGCTTAGTTAGCATTGCATACATCTGTCTGTATAGTGTTTAGTACCGTTCCGTTTCTTATGCGCAGTATTCCGGTCATTGCGAATATTTCGCAATATACACGGCCCAATAGTTATGGACATAATCCATATTCCCAGGACAGTTTCTGTTGAAAAAGGTATAACAAAGGAATCCAGATATAACCGGTTTCAACTGCTTTTTACGACCCCTGACGACGAAACCAACAAACAAAGAACTCCAAAAGTTCACTCCCCTGCCCCTATTCAAACCAGGTGCATCACTTTACCCCCAATCACAGAGAACCTGACATACGACCCCCGACCAATAGGAATGGCCTTTGACCTCCCCCTTCTGACTCTATAAGATAGGTGACCCAGGGCGGCCTTGGTCACTTCGGCACATCTTCCTTTCCCTGACCTTCGACCGGGCTATAGTTCAACCCTGAACGATAGCGAGCTCTGACCGGACTGCGCTGCGCATATTTGATGAGGAGACGGTAAACGGTTGCATTCACGGTATTTATTTCCATAGTATTGTTGGCTGATTGTATCCTGTATCTGTTTTCTTCCCCTAGTAGAGCCTGATTATTATATTATATTGTTAGTCTATTGTATTACCTGTTATATCTGTATTTTCTATTCCTGTAACCCCCTGTTGTCCGTTAGGGACTTAAATACATCTTTTTACGGAGTTCCTATCTCCTTTCTTCTATACAGTGGTCGTGTCTGTTTATTCGCATATAGCGATAAGGTATATTACGGACACTGTCCTAAAAGGTATATTCGCAGATTAGAGTCAGAGTACTGCGAAAGGATCTCTTATTAAGGTATTGGTTCTTTGGTGTACAATACACTATAAAGGTACGCTACGCTGCGCTACGCTTTGTTCGCACGTGGCTAGGTATAAAGGGTACGCTGGTTACGGACATAATACGTAACCTGCGCTTTTCCCTTATTGTTTCTTTGGTCATATTTTATCGCCATTAACAGTCTATACTGCAATTGCAATTGCAGAAAAAGGACCTACGATATGACACTTTTCAATCCGTCGCAACAATGCGTCTGAATCGCATGAAAAGTGCCCATATTGCACTAGTGAATAGGGGCCTCAAGATCCATCCACCTGCCAGCTATGAAAAGGGAAGGAGATAGGCTCACTCCCAAGACACACCCACAAGGTGGAACAGTTCAGTGGATTTGCACAGTCACTGCCAGTTAACGCCCATTTCACGTATGCACTGGCAATTTACGCATTCCTGATCCAACAACTGTAAAGTCCACGAGGTACGCCCACGTTTCCAAATGCATCTGAATCATGCCCAGTGTCTCTATTCTCTTTTATTCTGTTTTTACCATGGTATGAATGAAGGTTATCTTTTATTATTACACTACAGAATACCTTTCTCAGTCTATTTTCCTGAAATGGTCTTGTGGGTTTATTGTCCTTGAAATGTGTTTTTCTCTGTGACTTTGTCTTTTTAAAAGTACTATTTGCAAGGGCACAGACATTTTGGTACTATTTTTTTGGGGAAAAATACACCTGTAAACAAATATAGGAGGCCTATTTAGTTTAAAGTCGAGATAATTATTATTATTTTTATCGCTGCTTTTATGTCACTCCAAAAATCTAACACAATGCATCAGGAAAACCATGGCCAAGGCAGCTGCTCAAGGTCCAGTTGGTTTAGTGCTACGTGTCCACAGAGTCCCTCTCCACCATGCCATTCTCAGGGAAAAGGAGCATGCCCAATTTAACTTGTGACCCAGTAGAATTTGGGGGTTACTGCCGGCAGGACGAGCGCGATGACTGAAACTACCTCTTGATGTATAGGGTAGATGCCCAATTTCCGACACAACCGCAAGCTGCTATAACCTAGCTATGGTAATTTTCTTATGCAAGTATTTTATATTATAGCAATAAATCTAATTGCTCAGTTTAGGCTGCATGTTTTACAGCCTCTTGAGATTTTCACAAAATATTGTTTTTAATCAGATGCCTTATTCGTTAAATAAGAGCGGATGACATATTAGGTGCTCGTGGCATTAGTTGTATGGATCCCTAGAGCCCAATACGGTTTATGGCCCCAATTCATCAAAGTTTGACCTGTGTACCTCTCAAAGATCACATGGCATCTCCCATCTCGGTGAGGACATAGGATCACTACTTGATTAATCCCAGTCTTTCTGGTAACCGTGGCAACCTCATACTTCCAGTGAAGCCATTGTTTTAAGTGCTTTGGGGAAACAGTAGCATTATACAGTATGTGTTACATTTATTGTGGTTATCTCTGGGTTATTGCTCAGAAGTATGAATCTGTGTACTCCATACATCTGTAAAGAGAAGCAAGCGTATATTATGAGTATAATGATATCTGTATTTTACAGGGACAATTCATATTGCTATGATTTGTCCATGGTAACGTCCCTATTTCTGGCACTAGATAACTGCGCAATAAAATGTATAACTTAGTTATAGCCTTAACAGATTTGGCAACAATTTGAGATAATGCAAGGCAACTTTGCCACCGAGTCTGGGCATCCACAGATTTTATATGGGGTAATGTCTTGACTGCCCTCAGGGAACTACAATCCCAGTCATATCATGTACTTTTTGCACTATGCTTTCCACTCATTTCAGCTTCTAAATAAAGGAAATTAAAAATAAATGAGGCATGTTGCAGCTAGACTAAAAAAATGCGGCCAAACCTCTAAAAATGCTGTGTATGTACTAAGACCCGGAATGTGAACGATTCCAGCGATAGTAGCCCATAGGCAACAGAGACTATGGGTTCTACTGCACTCTCCCGCTGAGACAGATCGCGGACCAGATGCAATAAGCTTCAAAAGTGATAAAATGGAGAGTGATAAACAACCAGCCAATCAGCTCCTGTCTGACATTTTTCAAACACAGTCTGTGACATGGAAGGTAGGAGCTGATAGGCTGGTTGTTTATCACTCTCCATTTATCACTTAGTGCATATGGCCCCAAATCGGATCCCTTCTAGCACTCCCCACGGTGCACGTGTCCCTCATTGCAAGCGCATATACTGTACGGCCTGATTCAGACCTGTTCAATAGGCTGCATGTAATCTCAGCCTAGCAAACAGGTAAAATCTGCCTGGCCGCTGATAAAACGCTGGGCGTCCTCTGCTGCCGCCCCTCCAGGAGCGAAAGGCCCGACGAGTGTGAAACTCGCCAAAGCCGTTTGCTCCCGGGATTTGCACATGGGTTTCCGAACGGGTCTGAATCGGCCTCCTAGTCATAAACGCAGAAAACCTATCATTGCAAAATACATCTCTTACTGCAAAAGCTGTCCTTGGGGATTTTCGTCATGCATAAATAGTTAATAAATACAATGTAATGAGTAGTAGTGGGATGCATCGCATGGAAAATGTGATGCTTGCTGCATCCCATCCATGAGAAAAATATATTGCAATAGGAAAAATATTACATTTCCGGGGAAAGTGGTCTATAATTTAGAACTGATCCTGCAATGAGGCACAGATGGCATATGTGTCATCATATACTTAGCTTCAATACACCCTTCCATGCAAGACACAAGATACACCAGAGCCACCCTGAGAGTAGCAGCATACAGTCTTTCTCATTAACCACTTGGTGTGGTCGCTTCAGAGTTGATTGAAATTGCAAAATCTGTGGCCTGCAGGTGGGGCAGATGTAACGTGCAGAGGGAGAGATAGATTTGGATGGGGTAACTGAAATCTACATTGCAGTGTAAGAATAAAGTATTTACCTTGCACAGAAACAAACAAAAAAACCTCACCCAAACTCTGCGGCCAAGGCGGGGTGCGGGGAATATGGGGGAGAATTTGGGAGACTTGCCTACTTTTCTGGGAGGGATACCCAATTTTCTGGATGCTCCCGGCTTTTCCAGCAGGGTGAGCAAGTATGATAAAAGCTTCTATATTCACAGGCCCGATCACAGCATAAAGAGTTCTGCTAAATGAAAATATCGTCTTATACCCCTTTCACACTCTGCAAATAACCCTGGTCTGACCTGGGTTGTTGCCGGGTCAACCCAGGTCTCTGTGCGGTGTGAAAGCACTTTTTGGTAAAACCCGGGTCCAGCAACTGGGTCGCTGGGCAGTGTGAACGGATAACCCGGGTCGAGGGACCCGGGTCTCGTTCACACTATAGGGAGGAGGCAGCGTCAACTCCAGGTGCTGCCTCCTCCCCCGCCCCCTGTGTGACACGCCGCCACTCCACCCCACCTTCCCAATGACATCAGTGGTAGCTCCTGATTGGTTGTCAGACCGCAATCTCTGATTGGCTCGCATGGCTGTTGCCGGTACCACGTATGGTAACAGTGGGGAGGGGGCATGCATCCCCTTGCAATGAGCATGCAACCCCTGGCAACGAGTATGTAGGTAAGCAGCACTTGTGTCTGGCTCTTACACTTTAATCCTGGCTCCTAGATTTTCAAAACATCTGTGAGCCCTGGTATACTGCATAATATTTTTTATATAATAGAATTAAGTTCTCCTGTTGCCCAAACAATTCAATTATAAGTTTCACATTGTAATTTGTTAACTCTGCAGTGTGCAATCTATGAGAAGTGCATAAAGGATTGAGGACATCATGCTGAACACCACACTGCAACTATTATACATTAAGTACAAAAGTATAGCCAACATTGTATTTAACATGTCTGTAGTGATTTTTAAATGTTAATAGACATAGACAATAGTTTGTAAAAAGTTATTTTGAATTCTCCTGCTACAGCTCCCTGTGAGGGCTATTTCACACGCTCCGACTCCTGCCGGGCGCGGAAAACCCGTACGGCCAGGAAGACGTGCAGCACACAGTAGATTATCATGGAGGGGATGGCCACAGCCCGGCAGCTGTCCATGCAGTGGCGAAATCCGGCTGCAACCGTGCGGCAGGGCCGTGGCCGTCCCGTGTGAATGGACACAATAGTGTCCATTCACAACTAATGTGTGCGGCACGGCTCCCTGGCCGTGCGGGATTTCGCCGTCCGGCAGGAACCGGATTGTGCGAAACCGGCCTGAGTCTTGACATGCTATGCTATAAATCGCATGTGATTTATCGCATTTATAAATGGCACATGAAGTGCCTAATCACATGTGAGCATCCTGGGGAGCTGCCGGGCAACTCATGGAGTAATTGCATGGGGGCCTTAACTCCCATCTGCAAGTTGAAAACCCCCTTTTAGCCTAAATGCAACTCACCATACATATCCCAAATAATTAAACCCAATTTTCTGCTTTTTGAGAAATTATTAGGCTAATTTACTACGATTGAATGCATATGAATGCACCCATTCGATCCCATTGAAGGCCAAGAATCGCACATCGGCAGATATATATGTATACGTAAATTCGGCCAAATTTTTTTCATTTATCATAGCTTTAAAAAAATAAACTAAAGAATGACTGAACAGACCATCGATGGAAATCGGCTGGACTTTACCATAGGTGCGAATTCAGCTCAAAATACGTATGGCAAATAGTCCACCTTTTGCCATAAGTGTCTGCAGAAGCATCACAATGATCTGACTTTTTCTGTGTGTAACATAATAATAAGATTGACTTCCGGTTTCCGGGTTCATGCAGGCAGCAGCTTGAACACGCTGCTCCGCTCCACGCCCGACTCACCCGCAAATAGGAGCCCTCCCCGGGCTACCAAACACCCGCAGCCTCTGCACAACATAGCGGAGGACCCATGGACAGGCACTCGGCGACGGGGACCACCAGCAAACCGCAGCAGCAGAGAAATAAGAAACGGCGCGCCGAATCCAACATGGCGCCCGAGGACGATCCCTCACCCTTATCTCCTGCTTCAAAGAAAGCTGCAGCCCCTCAAGATCACATTGATCTCCCCCAGGTACGCCGCAACCCTGATTCCCCAGCATCCTATGGGGATATAGTAGAAGCTATTAAAGCCACAATGCCCTCCCTGCTCTCTAAGGCTGTTTCTGAAATATCTGCACAAATACAGCAGCTTCGGGTCAGAGTGTCAGACACTGAAAACAGTGTAGGTGCACTGCATCATAGTATGGCTAATGTTCAGAGTGATGTCATAAAGCTCCAAAGGGAAAACTACCAAGTTTGGAACAAACTAGATGCAATGGAAAATCACACTAGAAGGAACAATATAAGAATAGTGGGACTCCCTGAAAGCATAAAGGGAACAACTCTATCCTCCTTTGTGACTGTATCTCTCCCACAATTACTGGGCATAGTGGATGAATGCAAAGACCTAGTGGTGGAAAGAGTCCACAGAGTGGGCCCACCACCCAGGCCTAATGACACAAGACCCAGAGTAGTCCTTTTCCGCTGTCTTAACTTCCTACACAAGATTGCTATATGGAAAGCATCCAGAAAAATCTAGAATTTGATGTGGGAAGGACACAGAATCAGGTTGTTTCAGGACTTCTCTGTTGAATTATCAAAATCACGTAAGGCCTTTACACCGATTTGCTCAAAACTTGTAGCTGAGAACACAAAGTTTGCTCTCATGTACCCGGCCCGTTTAAGGATATTCACAGAAGACTCCCACTATGACTTTTCCACTCCTGAAGACGCTCAAGCGTTCCTGCGTGACAGGCAAAATGCAGCTGCTGCTGACATCACAGATCACCATCCCTGACACTCCTCCTCGCATGATGACAGATGAACATTATATATCATCACACAGAACCCAGATTACCAGCTTGGACAACAGCCAAATCCCATCAAGCATGAACATGACATACAAACTGCGCTCCAGAGGACATAGACGCTGCACTACAACATGCACATAAGATTAAAGCGCACCTACCTCAGCTCTACCCCACAGAATCTCCAATTTGCGGCCCTGGACTATTTTTGACGCCTCACAAAATAAGATAACCTTGGACAATTCGTTCCAGAGGACATAGAAGAAGCACCACACTCGGTTCTACTATTCCTTTTTTTTTTTTCTCTTAGTATTTTACTTCTATTTACTTCTATTTTATTATTTTTCTCTCCCTCTCTGTTAAATCATTGGTGTAATAACCCTCCCCTATCTCAGGGCACCCCCTCTTTGCACCACTCTCATATCTGCAAAGTCGCACGCCCTCTCCCCCCCCCCCCCCTCGCCATTTAAAATATATGATAATGTTCTACTATAAGGGCCCTCCCCCCCACCCAGATCCGGGCTACTGGAGCACCTGTTTTGCCCCGAACTTCCATAGTTAAAAGCAGTGTGCTCTTAATAGCACACATAGTCACTGTTGTTTATTTTAAAACGCTCACTTAAGCGGAAGACTCTTGTTCAATTTACTACCGTAGTATGTTGACCATACTACATATGTACATGTTTTTTCTCCCCATGTCTTGTCTTGTTTTTTTCCCCCTCCCTCTCTTTCCCTTATGTGTCTTGAATAGGTTGTTGAATCACTATGTTCCTGATCGAAGCTACTGCAGATTCCAGGTCCTCAGTCGTATCATCTCAGACACCAATGACTGATCTCAAGATAGGTTCCTTCAACGTGGGTGGGTTCCACTCTCCAGCCAAGCGACGAAAGGTATTGTTGTACGCCCAGAAGCAGGCAATAGACATCTTGTGCATCCAGGAATCCCACCTATTGCCCCCCGAAATCCTCAAGCTCCAAATGCTGAAATGGAGACTGATAGCTTCAGCTCCTTACAATAGCAAAGCTAGAGGAATAGTAATTTTAGTCTCAAGATCCCTAAATATCGAGGTATTATCCTCCCAGGTGGATCCGGAGGGTAGGTATCTAATAGTGCATTTAAAAATAGCTAACAACACTTATGTCCTGTGTTCTATCTACGCCCCAAACACTTACTCTAAAGCCTTTTACAAAAACATACACAACCTCCTTCTTCCACACTCCTCCACTCCCATGATATTGTGCGGTGATTTTAACCTTACTGCCCACCCGACCCTAGATAGATCCAACAATAGCCAGACCCACAGACACCCACCCAAGATAGGTATACCATTCCTATTGCAATCCCTACAACTAGTAGACATATGGCGCAATCTACACCCCACACAAAGAGACTACACATGTCTTTCAGCCGCCCACCACACCCTTTCCCGTATTGACTACATCTGTATCTCCCAGGCCCTTATTCCACAAGTTCAAAATGCAGAAATTAACCCTATTATCCTCTCCGACCACGCACTAATACACTGCACAATTCGAACCTCCCCCGAAAAATCTTCTTATAAATCATGGAGATTCCCCAGCCATCTTACAAATTCCAATGTATTCCGTTCCCTCATACAAGACACATGGAATGACTTCTGCTCCCATAATAGCCCATACCTAGCCACCAACCCCCCCTTATTTTGGATGACAGCAAAGTCTGTTCTAAGAGGATCCATCATGAAACATGAAGCAAAACAAAAAAAAGACACCTCTCTTTCCTATCTGCAACTACAGCAAAATCTGACTGATACTTACGCAAGCTATACAAGATCTCCAGATCCTCATAACAGATCTGCATATCTTCAAGCAAAACAACTCTTTGACGCCACACTACAAAATATGGCCGCCAAAACCCAGTTCAACTCTAACTACAAATTCCATAGATTCGGAAACAAGACAGGGAAATTACTCTCAAATATTCTTAACTCCTCCCGCCCCCCAATGCTCATTAACCCCTTATCCCTACCAGACGGATCCCTTACTTCAACTAATGCCCAAATCTCTCAAATTATGACCTCTTTTTTCACAGAAATTTACTCAGACCCCCCTGAGCACAACCATGTCACTGAATCACCCCCACTTCACCCCCATTTCCCCCAGACTGCCCATTCAATCTGGCCAGACTTACCATACCCTCAGCTCCCTGATGACCTGGCTGAGTCTTTGATATCTCCTATCACCATAGAGGAAGTCCAGAGTGCCATTGCCTCTTTGAAACCTGCCAAAGCCCCCGGTCCTGATGGATTCTCAGGTGACTTCTACCGCATGTTCCCGGACATTATGGCCCCCACTTTAGTCTCAGTCTTCAACCACATACTAATAAATACTACAATCCCCTCTTATTTTAACTCAGCGATAATCAAAGTCCTTCCCAAGCCGGGAAGGGATCTATCTAAACCTGGTTCCTACTGCCCAATATCATTACTAAATAATGACTACAAGATACTCACAAAAATACTTGCCGATCGATTAAACCCCATCCTCCCACTTCTTGTCCATCAGGACCAGTCGGGCTTCATCAAAGGCAGACACTCAGTCAGGAACATCAGGAAAGTTCTAGCAGCAACCCACAATCCGGACAACAAAAACAACAATGATAACCCAAATATGATCCTAGCACTGGATGCGGAAAAAGCTTTCGATCTAGTGCTATGGCCCCACCTCTACGCCACCATGGCTAAATTCGGCATCCCAGATCGTTTCATATCCTTTCTAAAAACCCTATACCACTCCTCATCCTCCCAAATTGCATGCAACGGCTTCCTCTCTCCCCCTTTTCCTATATTAAGGGGAACCAGACAGGGGTGTCCTCTTTCACCCCTATTATTTGCCCTGGCTATCGAACCCCTTGCAATTGCCCTTAGATCCTCAACAAATTTCACAGGTCTGTCAATCCGCGGAGTGGAGCTGAAAGTCTCCCTCTTCGCGGATGACATGCTCCTTTTTATTTCCAACCCTCTCACATCCATCCCAGCTATAATGTTGATTATTCAATCATTTGGCCCCATATCTGGATATAAAATAAATATAACCAAGTCAGAAATCCTCCCACTCTCACCTCTGAACCCGAACTTATCCTCTCACCCATTATTATCCCAATTCAAAATCCAAACATCCCACATCAAATACCTAGGTATAAACATCACAAAAGACCCCCATAAACTTTTCTCTGTAAATCTTGATCCACTTATCGCCAAGATAACATCACAATTAGACTGTTGGAACAAGCTCCCAATATCCTTACTAGGCAGAGCAGCAGTACTCAAAAGCTGCATCTTTCCAAAAATCTTCTACATACTTCAATCAATCCCCTGCATCATAAATAACTTAACGAATAATAATATTAATAAACTGATGTCCAAATTTCTCTGGAGCGGTAAGAAACCCAGAATGGCAATTACCAAACTGTCTCAACCCAAACCTCTCGGAGGCCTAAAAATCCCAAACATTCAACAATACTCGTGGTCGGTTCACTACAAAATCATAAATGACTGGTTCCAAAACACCTCCTTATACACAGATGTAGATCTTGACACTGCAATCTTCTTCCCCAACTCACCTAGTGCACTACTTCATTCCCAAATCAAACTCATTCCGAATCATATCACCAACCATGTTCTGTTCAAAGGCACGTATGATGCATGGCTGCAAATCAACAAGAAACTGAAGAGAAGCCCTCATAACTCACCATATATCACTATCTGGGGCAACCCTAATTTTCCACCTTCCATACACAACACCGCTTTCACCTCTTGGAAACGTAAAGGCCTAGATCTTGCATCAAAGCTCTTTGATCCCGGAGGCAAACTCCTTACATTTGAAACCCTTAAAAGTAAATACAACCTCCCAAATACACAATTTTTCATGTACCTCCAGATCAGACACTACATTACCCCCATCATCCCAGCAATTATTTCCTCACTCACCTCAGATCCTCTAACTCCTATCTGGAATATCCCTGATCCAAGTTTGTATAGAACATCGCACCTATATGACATTCTGCTTTCCCAGTCAGATCCTAATGCTTTCACACATCTCACAAACAAATGGTCAGAAGATATCCCCAACATCACTTCAGTAAACATGATTCTTTCTAACTACATTCCTATCATGAAAATCCTGCACTCTACCTACCTTCAGGAAGTCCACTTCAAAATCATTCATCGTCTATACTATGCCCCTGCTCAAACAAAATATATGAATAGGGAGGCGACAGGTGTATGCTACAAATGCGGGATGTCAAATGCCAAGTTTTATCACTGCTTCTGGTCGTGCAACAAGATACTCCGATTCTGGAGAAAGGTTTTAAATATGCTAAAGAACATCACAAAATTAGACTTTACTCCAGACCCAATGGCTTGTCTTTGTCTGAACTTCCAAAACTGGAACATTGGACATAAATCTTCCCAAATCTTGCCTTTACTATACACGGTATTAACTATGGCGAAAAAAGTGATACTCATCCACTGGATTCAACCCACAGCCCCAACTATTGCCGAACTTAAGGATAAATTATTCCAGATCTTGTTATATGATATCCGCACAATGTCTCTAGACGCATCACGTCCACAGTCCAGACTAATCCAGAAGTGGAGCCTATATGTAGATTCATTAGACCCTGCCCTTAGAACACAGATATCCTTTCCTAGTCTTCCCACATCAATGTCTAATTGAGTATAAAGCAATTGAATAACCCATCCCACGTTGAACCTAAATGCCTTATTAAACCACGATATCTAAAACTCACGAAATTTACATAAGCAAAATTTGACCATCTGAGATTACCAAGCAATCCGGACATGATTAGCTAATGAAGGAATAAGGAACAATCCAGTTCACCCCAACATAAACCTATCGCAGCTCCTACACCCCCCCCCCTCTTATCCCCCCCCCTCACCCCCCCCCCCTCTATTAGAATCCCCCCCACCAATCCCTTTCCATGCCCCGTCTACCCTAATAGGTACCCGCAGCAGTAATAACCTGGATTAACTGAATTAATAAGTAAATAAAGTATAGCTTATGGTGATTATGCCCCTATACAAGACTACCCACTCCCTACCTATGTCTCGTCTTGTCTTATCTTTTCTTTCATTTGTTATCCCCATAAGTTAATAGGCATATTAAGGTTATATGTTAAGCTAGGTTGTCGGAGCGTTCTCCTCCAGCTTGACTCTTCAAAGTCCTAGGAGATATATACCGTATTCCATATTGTACCCATACATTGAGATGGAGGACTTGTATCGTTATTAATATCCAACATGTGGACACTCCATAACTTTATTCTTATATCTACATTAAGTCTGTATTACTGTTGATGTATATCATACACTTATTGAAAAAAAACAATAAAAATATGTTGAAATCAAAAACATAATAATAAGATTAATAATAATAACAATAATTTTTTACGTTTTTGGGGGTTTTTTTGGAAACGCCATGGGGTCCCCGGTCAAGTTTAATTAACTTTTGTGGTTTAGCTAAACCACAAAGTTCTCACAGATATTTTATTATGGGGAAATCATCCCCATAGTAAAGTTTAGTGTGTCCCGCTTTGACTGGCAGGTCAGCGGAGCTCAGCAAATCATGGGAGTGCTGCTGATGTGGTGGTCCCTAATTGGCTGTTGGGTCCTGCAGTCACGTGGGGACCCGTCATTCGGGTGAAAGGAGACCATATGAATACATACCTTTTCACACGGATCGGGTATTTTTGCATATTGGGCCTTATTTTGGTTCACTCTTTCTGACAAAATACTTCTTAGATGGACAAAACCATGTGCACTGCGGGGGGCAGATGTAACATGTGCAGAGAGAATTAGATTTGGATGAGTAATTTTGTTTCTGTGCAGGGAAAATACTGGCTGCTTTATTTTTACACTTCAATATAGATCTCACTTTGAAGTAAAACCCCACCCAAATCTAACTCTCTCTGCACATTTTGCATATGCTCCCCTGCAGTGCACATGGTTTTGTCCATCTAAGAAGGATTTTGTCAGAAAGAGTGAACCAAAAAAGGGCCAATGTTTTTTTATTTAAACCCTGATGCCTACTGGATGACCTACACTGGATTTACATGACTATTTCTTTCCACAGGTACCCAAATGGATTTCCACAGGACAAGAGACCGATCTACGTATGAACATAGGTAAGTATGTATGCATGTATGCATGTGTACATGTATGTTAATAAAATGTTTTTATCAACGGTGTTTGTGTGTGTTTTTATTGTACAGTAGCATTAGTTTAGTTATGGAACAACAAGTTCTAGCGGGCCCTTTAATGTTCCGCTTGCTGGTACTTGTGGTTATCCAAGTATCTGCATGTGGGGGAGGCTTGCTGGGGCTTTTAGTCCCACAACCAAACCCAATATTAACTATTTCATTTTAGACTATCAACCCGGCAACTACAGCCCTAGGGAAACCTACTTCTTTTGACCCCCTCATATATTTGGAACCACTGCCATTTCAAGAGCTTGCTGCTAGTTCTTTAAATAGGGAGAACCACTATGGGATTTTCCCCTGCATTTTGTGAACCAGGAACGGCTCAAAGAGTCCAGGTCTGGTTATCACCGGATGAAGGCAGTTTTTTTTTGTAATTTCACTTTTTCCACGATTCAGGGTTAGCTGTGTTTGGCAGCCAGGAAACTCGGCAGCCAAATATGAAAGATTTCACCATCAGAAAATACAAATGCAGAGAACTTGTCAGCTTTTAATATTTGCCGAATTCTCTGCCTGAAACACTCCCGATTCCGTTCGTAAGCATCCAAATTGCTGATCATCCAAAACGGATGATCTTAGTAAATTTCCCTAGACATGTCTGCACTGGTCACATTTTACCCCAGGGATACTACTCTGTGCTTTGTTATGTTTTTTTACATTAAAATAAGGATTTTCCCTATTTTCATGTTGTCTGAAGCTGCGAGCTAAAAGCCACTTTAAGTCCCATAACCTAAACATGGAATTCTAATTAAATAATTAAAAGTCATGGCTGTATGTGTATATGTGTGTATGTGTGTGTGTATGTGTGTGGGGGGGGGGGGGGGGAATTCTCTGTGAAACTCTCAACCACCACCACTGTACTCCATGGTTCTCTTACCTTCACATTCTATACATATAGGGCGGGATGTACTAAAGCGGAAATGGTGTAAAAAAAACATTTTCGAATGTACTAAAGCCCGCACACCGGGGTACCGCTGTAAGGGATATTACCCGCAAGGCTGGCAATACCCTATAGCAGCCTATAGGCTTCTCTGCACAACGCTGTGTAAGGGATCTGTCATGGATACGTCCCAGTATGACCTGCGGCAGAGTTTGTCAATATAATCCACTCCATAGGCTGCGGGCAAAAATCCACTTTAAAGTGGTACCTTGAAGCAATTTGCGGATTTACCACAGGTCACTAATTCAAAAACTCAGAACACATACCCCTTTCATATTCTTTCAAATTTATGTACCTCAGCATGTCGCATGGTAAAGCCAGTGACCAATTAAATTTTACCCCAAAATGTCGTTTCACCTAATTGCATGATTTCTGCAATTTGCCCTTTGAACCGCCTCCCGTTTACAGCAATGGTGGAGCCCAACCTCCGGACCGCAGCGTCCTGCGGTCAGTAAGGATTAGGGATGTGCACCGCCCACTTTTCGGGTTTTGGGTTCTGAATACCTTGAGGTTTTGGGTTCTAATGGGTTTTGGCAAAACACCTCAAAACAAGTGTTTTGTGTTTGGATTTTTGGGGTTTTGGGTTCTGATTTTGGTACTTGTTTCCTAGCACGGCCACACCGATTTCCATTGAGGTGGTCGTGTCGGAAAAATCGCGTCGGTCGCATTGCATGCGATTTGGTCGCATGCGATGCGACCGACCCGATTTTTTTATTGAATCAAATGTGAATAGGGTCCCTGGGACCCGATTTTACATTGGATCCAATGTAAAATATTCTCTAGACCCCCAATTTTACACCGTAAACCCCACCCCATGATTGATGCCAACCCAAAGCGTGGCGAGCGGCGGCGGTACGCGTCCTACGTCCTTTTCATTCCCCTACTATCCACGTCGGCGTGGAGTTGAGTATATAAAGTGTGGCGAGCGCAGCGAGCCACCGAGCCCGAAGCGTGGCGAGTGTAGCGAGCCCCGCGAGGGGACGCGTATAACTTCACAGGTATACGCGTCCCCTCACGTGGCTCGCTGCGCTCGCCACGCTTCGGGCTCGGTGTGCTCGCCACACTTTATATTCTCAACTCCACGCCGACGTGGATAGTAGGGGAATGAAAAGGTTGGAGGACGCGCACCGCCGCCCCTCGCGGGCTCGCTTCGCTCGCCACGCTTCGGGTTCACGTCAATTGTGGGGTGACGACGGGGACATATATAATGTGAAATGGGTCATATTGGCCCATTTCACATTTTTTACTATGTGAGATGGACTTAATCAAGTCCATCTCATCTTGTGCCATTATAATGGCACAAGACCGACGCGATGCTCCCGATTTCAATGTTAAAAAATATTTTAACATTGCACCCTATGGCAAAATCGCGGGCATCGCGTCGGTCGCGTCGGGGCCAATGTTAATGGTCGCGACCGACGCGATGCCCGCGATTTTCCCTTTGCCGGCAAAATGGACCTGATTTCAAAGGAAATCGGGTCCATCGCGGGCATCGTGTACCTTAACTTAAAGGTACACGATGCCCGCGATTGTAGCCATGCTAGGAAACAAGTACCCTGATTTTTTTGTTAAAAAAGCATAAAAACGGCTAAAATCACAGAATTTGTTTTTTTTTTTTGCTCCTACGCTATATTTACGTCAATAACATTAATTTCTACTCATTTCCAGTCTATTCTAAACACCTCACAATATTGTTTTTAGGGCAAAAGGTTGCACTGATGTAGCTGGATAACTATGCTAAGCCACACAAGTGTGCGGCACAAACATGTGGCTGCACCAGGCAGGTAGATACGGCAGTACTAGGCACCAGGCAGGTAGATACGGAAGTACTAGGCAGTGGGCCCCAGACCAGACAGGTAGATACGGCAGTATTAGGCAGTGGGCCCCAGACCAGACAGGTAGATACGGCAGTATTAGGCAGTGGGCCCCAGACCAGACAGGTAGATACGGCAGTATTAGGCAGTGAGCCCCAGACCAGACGGTAGATACGGCAGTACTAGGCACCAGACAGGTAGATAAGACAGTACTAGGCACAAGACAGGTAGATACGTCAGCAATACTAGTATTGTGCACAGCAGAATTTATAATAATTAATTTTATTATTAGGTACTGCTTGGCAGTGGCACTCAGTGGCACACGTCAGTGCACCAGCAGCATGGAATTATTTTTTACAATCCCACACAGCACAAGTATTATTTTTTTATTAAATTAGATATAGCAGCCTAGTATGTAGTTGTACTACTAGGTAGGTATACTTAGGCAGTAACACTGGACTGAGTAAATAATACTGACAACCTCTATTAGGTAGTAGGTAGAGAAAATAAACTACTAGGTAGGTAGGCAGGCAGGCAGGCAGGCAGTAGCACTGCCAGTGGTCACCACAAAAGGTAGTTATATTACACACCACCAGTAGCTTTATGCAGTGCACCAGCAGAATTTATAATAATTAATTTTATTATTAGGTACTGCTTGGCAGTGGCACACGTCAGTGCACCAGCAGCATGGAATTATTTTTTATAGTCACACACACAGCACAAGTATAATTTTTAATTAAATTAGATATAGCAGCCTAGTATGTACTAGGTAGGTACACTAGGTAGGCAGTAGCACTGCCAGTGGCAACAGTGGACTGAGTAACTAAATAATACTGACAGATTCAGTGCAGGTAGCACCAGTGGACTATATATATAATATAATTAATTAATTATTAATATATAATATAATATTACAGGCACAGCACAGCACCAGAGGTAGAAAGTAGTACTACAGGTACATAGTTAGACTGTTCTCCTAAGCAGAGAGGAGAACAGAGAACACAGCAGCACTGAGGG
The DNA here is from genome assembly GCF_055691185.1 of Crinia signifera. Lineage (NCBI taxonomy): Eukaryota > Metazoa > Chordata > Amphibia > Anura > Myobatrachidae > Crinia > Crinia signifera. Next base: position 69,304,950 of record NC_139219.1, on the reverse strand, counting down.
AGACAGCCCCAGCGAATAAAATAATTAATTACAGCACAGCACACCAGAGGTAGACGGCACAGAGGAGACAGTAGTACTACAAGTACACAGTTAGACTACACAGCAGCACTGAGAGACAGCCCCAGCGATTAAAAAATATTGCGTTCAAGGTCAAGCTCAAGTTTAAGTTTAAGCCCCAGCAGCAGCACCAACACACCCTCTCTCAACCCACTACTAGACTGGAGTCTGCAGCCGCTTTTAAAGCCTCGCGAAATCCGGCACCGGGAGATGACGTTCTGACCACGCGGACGCACCCGAGTCAGGCGGGAATCTCCGAGCGCTGCTCGGAACTGGGCTCGTAATGGGGGCTTGGATCTTCGGAATCCGAGTCTGCACATCTCTAGTAAGGATGTTGGGTGGGGGGTGCACACAGACTCTCCTGCTGTCTGCTGTACTGTGCAGACAGCAGCGGAGCCGGGGAGGAGGTGAATGGATGCCTGTGTGCTGCATCCAATCCCCTCGTGGACAGGTGGGGCTAGTGGTGCATGGAGGCTTGGGGCAGCCCAGCAGCTTACCTTGGTGCTGGGCATGCCTTCAGCATGGCGATAGGCAGTCCTGGTGCTTGGAGATGATGTCATCTCAAAGCGCAGCCCCCGTTTACACTGTGGGTCAGCACCTGGATTGGAACCCAATTGGGGTATAGCTGTAATTTAATGAGGACCACACTGCACATCAAATCACACTGTTTGATACTGATAGATCTGTAAAGCGTCATTACAATTTTTATACATACTGTAGAAAGAATACAAATCGAGCAGTGTATCAAGATTCTGAAGGCTCTGATAGGCGCAATTGCTCAAATCGAATGCTATGTCAACATGATACGTTTCTTCTGCTGAGGATATGGTAAGCATAATCAATTTTATTGTTTGAGTTAAGAAATGATTTGACTGCATGTATTGTTCTCAAGAGAGATAGAGAGTTTGTGTTTGCAGTTAGATCTTGTGGTATGAGAAAACAAACGGAACCCTCTGGATTGGGTCAAACACAATACAACTGCTGGAGCAATAGAAACAGGGTACTTCCGTAGTTTCATGGCGCCAGTATGGCGCCGTGCGTCTGAGTCCCCTTGCGGGGCTCGCTTCGCTCGCCCACGCTGCGGGCTCGGTGGCTCGCTACGCTCGCCACGCTATTTAAAATCAACTCCATGCCAACATGGATAGTGGGGGTATGAACTATCCATGTTGGCATGGAGTTAAGTTACTTTTTTTTACATATTTCGTGGCGAGCGTAGAACCCGGAAGTAGCACGGCGCCATGCTGGTGCCGTGAAACTACAGAAGTATCAGAAACAGTGATAGAAAATGAGTGACAATAGGGAAAAAAGTTTATCCGATGTAGACAAGGTATTTTTTCTCTTTTTGCTTTCCTGCGTGTGTGAATATTAAGTTTGCCAAATCTCAATTATGCTGCCAAAGAATTATTTAAAATTCTTAAACCTTTCAGCATAAGATACAAAAAGCAGAGCTTCATTAAAGCAAGAGGTTATGCAAAGGCTATGCTGATCTTTGATGTGCGGGCAGAGGTAGCAGGGCTGAAAATGGGTAAGCATTGTATATTACCTGTGCTTGCTTTGTAAGAAGTGGCTGCACACATGCAAATTTTTGCAATTCCGCCACCTTTAAGGCCCATACACAATGAGCGAATGAGCTGAAAGCAGACCATTTTTTTTTTTTTTTTTTAGCTGCTTTCAGCTCAAAAGCAGCCTAGTGTGTACGGGGCAGCGATGAATGGTGATGTGTGCACCCGCAACATCGCTGGCCCAGCCGCTCTACTGCTGGTATTAACAGCAGATTAGCGACGGTGTGGACGGCTTTCTATAGTGTCCTGCTATGGAAAGTTGTCCACCCACGGGAAAATTGCTAAAACATTAGAAAAATCGCTCAGTGTGTATGCACTGAGCTATTTCCAGCATCATCGCTCTCCATACACGCTGGGAAAAAAAGCACCCAGTGTGCATGGACCTTTACTCTTAATTTGACCACTTACGAAGATGCTTTTTTGAGCATAGCAAAGCCCTTCTATTCCAGCTCCTCCACACCAACCCCCATGGACATGGCCTCACAGCACGCTCCTGTTTTCATCACTGACTTTGACTAAAGTAACGAGGACGCACTAAAGACATCACTGCAGTCCAACTTGCTGACACGTAACCCTTGCCACCTTCATACACATACATACAACAGGAATGTGCTACTAGTACTACACATGAGATGTTTGTTCCTAAGGTCCAGATGTACTAAGCTTTCAAAAGTGATAAAATCAAGAGAGAGAGATAAACCACTGATCAATCATCTCCTAACTGTCATTTTTCAAACCCCGCCTGTAACATGGCAGTCAGGAGATGATTGGCTTGGTAGTTTATCACTCTCCACTTTATCACTTTTTAAGGCTTAGTACATCTCGCCAGCCACAAGTGTTCCTTTCTGCGCTATACACAGGATGTGCCCCTGAGTGTCTTCTGAACTGAGAATGTATAGTACTGGAGGGAGCCTACATTTACCACAGTATATACCAGTAACATGCAGTCAGAGAAGGCCGGGGAACCAGAGCCTCGTCTCTTCTACTCCAGTATACTATAAAAACCAATCATACATGTTTGTGTGTAAATGTGGCTTTGATACTAGTAAGTGCCTTCCCAGCCATTCACTCCTTCACGGGTGTGGATCATTATCTCAACACTGAAAGGTTTGACATGCATTAGGTCGACCAGAGAACGTTGACAGGCCTTAGGACGACACATGGAAAATGTCGATATGACCTCAGGGTCGACAGGGTCAAAAGGTCGACACACGCATATGGTCCAGAGTCAAAAGGTTAATAATGGTTTTTCGTGGGTTTTTTTCAGACAGCCGACATGAACACCATATTGAGGCGCCGCTGTGCTGGCCAAGCTTCAGAAACAGTGCCTATCTATGCACATTATTATATTCTCCCTCCAGCGCTATGTACGGCGCTGCGGACACTTTGCGGCGCCTTATAAATAAACGTACTACTATGCCAATGTCGGCACATGTCGGCTCAGAAAAACTTGAAAAACCCATGATGACCACTTGACTGTCGACCTTCCTAATGTCAATCTAATACTTGGGTCGACCTAAGGCCTGTTGACCTTAAATAGCCAACCTAATGCATGTCAACCTTTTTAATGTCAACCTAGTGACTATTGTCTCCACCACTACTGCACCACCTATGATACTCCCATAAGTCAGTGGTTCCCTAACTGTGTGCCGTGGCTTCCTGGGGCGCCTCGGGACACTTGCAGGGGTGCCTTGTATTGGTGGTCAAGGACCAATTCCAATTATTTATGGTCAATGTAAAAGGCAAAAACATTGCTGGTGGGCGGTCAATAATAACATTGGTGGACAAACAGAAGCTAATCCTGTCCCTCACCCATAATTAACCCTTTGTATGACATAAAACAATTTACTTAATTTTTTTTTTTTCAAAATTTCTGAATAAGAAACTTTTGGCCTAGGGGTGCCGTGAACGAAATTCTGATGCTTTAGGGTGCCGTGATTTGAAAAGGTTTGGGAACCACTGCCATAAGATCTTGGCTGGTTCTGCTGTTATATAAATGTAGCCATGCTTATAGTGGCTACATCGCTGCAACAAATCCCTATTTGCTGGCCTAGTGGCAGCCGTGACTCAGGCCACTGTCTCATATTTCAAATGAGCAGCGGATACGAATATGGCACACGCTGGTGCGTGTGCATCCTGCCATTCTTGTCGCCCCCTGCGGCTCAATGTAGTCACAATGATCCAGCTTTAGTACAGGGGAGTCCTTCTGAGCATGCACAGAGTGATGCATGCTACATAAGGTGTTGGGAGATATACAATTGGTATTCAGTATTTATGGCTGCATTTTGGCTTTAGTACAGCCTGCCCCCAGTGTTTTACATTAATGATGTGCCCTGCGTCACTTACGCACTTTTTAATAACCACTGGTGAATGAGTGTTACATGTTTTATAAAATCCCGCTTCCCCTGCTTCAGACTATGAAATAAGATGCAATCAAAATACTGTTAATAAAATATCAATTAATTAAGCTTGATGTCTTCATGGTAAATTTATATGATATGCGACTTTAGCTGAATGCATGTAGCAATAAAAATGTGTCTTTGCTGAGCTCTTGTTTGATGCTCAAATGAAAAAGAATTTATTCATTTTACTGCGTACATCTTATTTCTCTTTGCATGGCCCTTTTCATATTAAATCTACTTATCATGCCTGGGCTGGTGTCACTCCAACACACTCCACTAATGTAACGTCTAGCACAAATTACTGTGTCTGCCCAAACTTTAATAGTATTATATTAAACTCTTCTTTTAGGATAAGGAGTTTAAATATTTCTTAGAGATTACATACAATCACATATTCTTATTAATATAATGCTGGCTATGCCATTAGCGACATTTTAAAACAGTTATAAAGGCACTATGCTTCTGAGCTGATACATCTAAAGCTCACTGGAGTAGGGATGGCCATCGACCATCGATAATTCAAAATCATCGATGGTTCATGTCCGACGTCGAATACTTTTGCAATCGATGGGGGAGAACCAGATGGTTTCACTCCATCGATGGAACAGCAAAACAATGTTTTGCTTTTCTTTTTTTTTTTTAAAGTGCCGGGACACCGAGCATAGCTCCACCCCCGACACCCACGAAGCCCCGCTCCCCATGTTTGATTGGCCCACAGGCCTATCAATCAAACACAATGGATGACCATCGATATGTAAAAGTATCAATGGTCATCCATTGCATAGTTTACCACTATAGATGGCCAGCTGCAGCATTGCCATCGATGGCAACCATAGATGGCAATGGCAACGATGGCCATCCCTATACTGGAGCGAGGGGCATTCGTTCTCACATCAGAATTAATTCTTGTCAGCCCACAATGTGTGTACACACCAGGCAACTTTAATGACGGACGGAGCAATCATGTTCCGTCCTTCATTAGCATACTATAGGATGCTAGTTATATTACTAAGATTGATGTAGAGCAAATGAAACCTGTCAATATCTGTAGAAACCACAGGAACAAGCATATCGGGCATACACACTGCCTGATATGTGTCAAGGTGAGCGATATGTCTGTCCAATTCACCGGACTGGACAAAATATCGCTTTATGCTTAAGCAAGTCTTCATTGACCTTGATAATCTCTAGAATTTAATTATAACAACCTTTTTGCATTTTAAATGTTCCTCTAAAAATTAAAATATAGGGGGAATTCCACATTTTTTATTGTGGCTTAAACTAATGACCGCCCAACAAAGCAATAATATTATTTTATGGCACCCATGAGTTTTCGCACTTGTTGCTCCCAAAAGCAGCGGGTTTAGCCAAATAAATTGGTAAAACTGTCTAAAGTCCGTCTTGGATGCCCAAACCACAGACTTTTCACTGATTTCTGCTCGTTACCTCAAGAGAATGTGAGCAGAAATATGGGCGCATAAGACATTATCCATAGGTAGTGACATAACCATATACAGTACACAATACATACCTAACAATTTTGGCAGGACAGTCCTGGGTTCACAGAAAATGCCCCAGAATCCAGAAATCAATTTTGATCTTGTTAGGCAGTGGCAGTTGGAAGGCAGTAGAAGTGGCTATCCACCACCAAGGAGCCAGATTACTTTCTGCCCCTCCCTCTCCCCAAGAGCAGCTGCCCCACCTCCTTTCTTCCCTAGTCACACACCTGCTTCCTCCACCTTGTCCTGATACACTCACCATCTGTCATGCTGTCAGTCTGAACTTCATCCCAGACTCAAAACTGTGCTGGTGATCAGAGAGCTGAGAGGGAGCCTGGGAAACTTAAATAACCTATACTGTATATCATGGAGACTAGTTAAGTATATTTATTTATTAACAGGTTCTTATATATCGCACACATATTCTGCAGCGCTTTACAGAGATATAATATAATAAGTAGACATAATGCAGGGGCAGGTCCAGATGAGAAATGTACAGTATGGATGAGATACTGTGAATCACTTATGACCCTGATCCCCAAGATTTGAAGCACTGTTCAGTGGGTGGTAAAACCCCAATGGTTATTGTGGCCCCACACCACCCATTTCCACAAGGATATATTGCGTGGCTTATGTCACTATCTCACTTTGTAAAATCAGCAGTGGAGCTATCTCCATAGAAGGGGGGGGCACAGCTGTGGGTCCAAGAAATGAGGGGGCTAACAATGGTGGATCACCCAAATAAGGCTCTGCTCTTCTAAGCTTAAGACGGCATGTACCATCCCTAACGCATGTGCCCAGGTGCACCCATAGAGCTTCTTCTGAGGATGTTCAAGGCATTCCATGTTATTAGCTCGGCAAAGTGGCGGCTTACAGTACTTATCCTGACAGTAGTGATACAATATACAAACAAACAAAAATAATCAGTCCCAAGGCGCAGTCACTCTTCTTCTGCCGGTCCGAAAGAAGGGGTCACCACTCAACCCCTCCTGTGTTGTAATTAAAAGCATTTCTATTAAAGGTTCTAACCTTTATTATCATATCTTTTTATCTCTTTCGTTGGATGGTAAACACCTCTTCATCGCCCTTGGTCCTTTTCTGTACGAACAGTAGTGATACAATATTTCATCGATAAATCATGGTGTCAGATGGTATTCTATCACTACCCGCCTTTGCGAGCACGGCACAGGGTTCTCCATCTTTCCCTTGCCGTGCATTCTCCGTTAATTCTACCCCTCGCCATGCCTCCTACTTACCCTATTCAACAGTGAGCATTGACCAGTCAGGAGTTAATGGTTCCATTTGTAGGCAGTGTTTAAATATTGCTGAGATATGCAGAAAAATGCAAATTAGCCTAAAAATCCTATTCAAACGCAGCTGATGTGTAAAAAGCTGTGTATCTCCTCAAAGGCCAAACGAAGGAGTGATGAAGAAGAGGTGAATCATGGGTAGAATAAACCGTGAAAAAAAAATGCATCTTGGGATGAAAAAAAAAATTAACACAAAAAAATTTAAATATATTAATATGGCGCTTCAAAAGAAACAAAATAATATAGATCCTTTAAATAATAAAAAAAATAGACTGGTAGACACCAAAAAGAAAAGAAAATACATTTTACCTAAGTAAGTCGAGATCACTTAAAAAAGATGCAGAGAGCTAAACGGAGAGGCATACCAAAAAAAAAAAAAAGTGAGCAGCGTTCTCCGTTTTAGCATTGAATACACAATCGGCGAGGTACGCAAAATTTGCCATAAGAAAACAACAGCGAACAACGGCACTGACCAAGCGGCGAACTGGTAAAGCTTTCTGTTTAGTTTTTGCAAACTGGGAGTGTTGAATATGGCGAGGAACTTTTTTGGTGAGAGGATTGGCCTTCTCACCAAAAAAGAACAATCCTCGCCGGAGAAAGGAATGAAATGGGAGCATTGAATACTGCCCAGTATATCTTCTAGTGTGTTCCTAGCATTAGTATGTCTAAGCGTAAAGTCAACACTGTGAAGAAAGCAAACTGAAAGTGATGAGCAGGAGATAAAATAGCATATGCGAAACACAGTACATATTCCACTGAGACACAAAAGCCAGAAATGTGATAAAAATAAAAGTCAAACAAACATTTTCTTATTTATCTAATTTAGTAGAACATATCCTCTAAAAAGTAATAGGATAAGATTCTAATTGTACAGTTCTCTGCCACCAATATCAAGTTTTCCATTTTGCACTGGACAACTAATAATCTAATTCACCTAAGTTTAACATCATATGTAGCATTTCTTACACATGATATTTCAAGAACTTTATACAGGTTGAGTATCCCTTATCCAAATATCCATTATCCAAATTATTGTGAAAACCATAGTTTCCAGAATTTTTTTTTTTTTTTTGCTAAAAGCACTACTGGGAACATGATATGTAACTGGCACTAAATATGTGCACGACAATGATTGCTTGGCATTCATATTCAGTGCCTGAGATAGGACACAAATTGTGTATCATGTTTTGAATCCTTGTTTCATGCACAAATAGAATATATGTGTGTGTATTTCATGTGTTTATAAAACAAAAATGCAAGATATCCAGAGATATTTATTGAAATATTAAAATATTACAAAAATACAGAATAGTCCATTATGCAAAATGCTTCTAGTTCCGAGCAATTTGAATTAGTGATATTCGATCTTTATTGTAAATATTTTACAGGGACAGTGTAAAATCCAGACAGTGGCCCTTATTCTAGTTGATTCGGATGGATACATATTTCGGACAGGATCCGAGTGTTCTTAGCCCTGCCTACCGTGCAGATCGCTCACACAGTCCGAATGCGGTAAGACTGGATGTTTTATGTGAACAACTCCTCCATCTGTGGGAACCTCCCCTAACCTCCGATGGTCGCCGACCATCGAATGATGGACCGAGCGGTCAGGCAGCACCGAGTGCTCCAGACCACTCGGACATTTCTTCGTATGAAAGCTGGGATATGGGTGGGCAGCTGACATCCGGCTATGTCAGCTGTCTGCCCCCCAAGTGCGTCACGGGCGCATTACCATACGTACGCACAGCGGTTTGATGGGAACGCCGATGAAACGCGGGGCGTACGCATATGGTAATGAGCCCAAACATTCCTTCACGCCCCTCTCCACCCCCTGCTCGGATGGTTCCATACGATCGTTTTCTGCACAGAACTCAAGCCGTGTTCGGACGTGTGAGGCGTTCGCACATGTGCAGATACGCCTCTGCACGTGCGCAAACACCAAACATAGGTCGTCCGAACACACACGGAGCCGTCCAATTCAATCAGAATAAGGGCCAGTGTGTGGCCCCTACATATAAATACTCTTGGTACAACCCCAATTATTTATCAGTCCATATATGGCCCAATGTAGGTGAAAATGTGTCATGTATCGGCCCCACAACAGGGGGCAGAGCCATTGCGAAAAATGGATATATTCAATGTGGCCGGTGAGGGGGTTTGTATGGCTAGGATGGTTTGTTTTCAGAGAGGATCACCAAAAACAAGCCATCCTCGCCTTCTAACCCCCCTTGCCGGCTGCTTGCCTTATTCTTTGTTCCAGGGAAATCCTCGCCGGATTCCCCGGTAAGGCGAGGTTCGCTGCAAATGCTGCGATCCTGCTGCATATAGCAGCGAGCCTTGCTGATTCCACCTCACTTTTTGGAAATAGGCACTGCTCACCACCATAGCTCGCCTAAATGGCATTGAAAATGCCCCAATGGAATAGCTGAGTGTCCTACGTGTCCTCAAGATGATCACGGGGGCAGCTTTTTAGGCACCATTCCAGTAACTCAGCATGTCAAATGCAGTTGCCATTGGGCAGCAACAGTATTGCTTAACCACATCTACTTATGGTGCCAGTCCTTATTGACACATTTCTAAGCATTAATCTCTTAAATATCCATCCTATGTATGAAACTAATCTTGCAGGATAGCTCTAGCAAGAACACACTGTTCCAGCACAGATCTTGGCAGTGAATTGGAAGCTATAGCTATCACTACACTGCCTTTGCTGGCACTGCACATGTGCGCCAGTGTTATTTGACAAACAACATCAGGAAGAGGAGGAGGACGAAGGCTTTTATATGATTTATGGAAAAAGGAGCTTGTGAATTGTAAAATAAACCATTACGCATTAACAACTCTGAACAGCCAGGAGACTTACAAATATTAGTTGGTTACCACGGACTCCAGGAAGAGTTGGGGTCCCTCCAGCATCTCCCTTAATTTATATTGAAACAGACAGTAAGCACAGCATAATGCGGAGAATCATGGTTTAATGAAAAGGGGGCGGGCCAATATGGCAATTCAATGATAATCACATCCATTTGGGCTTTATACATATAGTAAAATATTAATCTACTACCTACCTAATTCCTTCATTCATTACCCATAACCAGAATCAGGTGCACCTTCCATGTGATGATAATCCACCTCCCCCACTATTGCATCCCTAATGTTATTCATATGCAACCACCATCTTGCCATGTTATTTCAGTCTCCCCTCTTGCCACTACCAGCACCTGTATCTTTCCCACATTCCCCGCCGCAAATAATTCATCCCCCTCATTTTGAGTTAATGTATCCCCCTCTTCTATATTGTAATTCACTGCCCCTCAGCTTCTCTACCACTCTCATTCACCGTCTTCCACCCTCAACCTGCTGTAATTGATTTTCCCACTTAACTTCTGTATAATTCATCCTCCCTTTCTCTGCAAATCATCCTCTCCTACATACCATGTAAATCAATTTATCTACTTCCTCCCATACCCCAGTAGGTTAGTATAAGCATGTGCTGATGACATCACAGGAGCTCACTGAAGAATGACCCGGAACAGCAGCAATTTGTAAGGTGTCAGGGACATCCGTTATCTCACCTGCTGCTACTTGTGTACAATGTAGCAAGCAGCAAGGTAAGAGAAGAATGAATTACTGGTGTGGCCGTAATTAATTACTGGTGTGGCTGGGACTAGTGTCCTCATGTGCTGCAACACAACCGGCTTGCCAAACCGGAACATACATTGGCTTGCTCAGGCTAGATCCTGCAGAAAAGACCAAACCCATGCAGATGTGCACACCACTCACACAGTGTAAATGTGAGTGGTAAAGTTGCAGCAGCAGAAGGCTGCCAAAGACATCCATGTGTGACTGTGGCTGATAGATCCGGAGGAGGTATCCAGATTATAGATTTGCGGTGTCCAAGTAGGCAGTCAGTAGGTCAACACCATATGATGAACATACAATGTGCGAATAGTAACCACATTGCCAGGAGCACCATCTACTAATGGTGGTTACATATTACCAAACATACAAGATTTCAGCCAAAAATATAGTGTCGTCATTTGTCATATCGACATTTTGACCCTGTCAACCTAGTGTACTTGTTGACCATTTGGTGTTGACATAAATACTGTAGATCTTCTATAATACACCCCTGAGAAGAGCGGACCAGGTAAGTGTGGCACCAAACTATGGGCACTATATAATGTGATTTAAGAGGCACTACAAAATGGCATAAAGTGATCTAAGGGGCACTACAAAATAGTATAATGTGAACTAAAGGCACTACAAAGTGGCATAACGTGGACTACGGGCACTACAAAGTGGCATAATGTGAACAAAGGGCACTACAAAGTGGAATAATGTGAACAAAGGGCACTACAAAGTGGCATAATGTGAACAAAGGGTACTACAAAGTGGCATAATGTGAACAAAGGGCACTGTAAAGACAGAAACTATCCTTTAAATAATTTATGGTGTGCCTTAATACATTCAGCATTTATTTTTTGTCCCATTCTGAGGAAGGCTGAGAATCTCTGAATTAGAGGTATAGAGAGGAGCAGCAACAACCTGAATGCAGGAAGGTGGGACTCCAGGTAGTCACTGACAGCAGGGTTTCCTGACAGATTCAAATTAATTGGCCTGACACTGGCAAGTGGGGGCCAGGAGCGTAATGCTCCACTTCTAAGCTTTGTATCAAAATGTGAGGGGTCCAGCACATGGTGCTCTGTAATCCTGTGGGGGGCCTCTCTGTGTGTGGGGGCCCCAGAACGACCGCCCCTGACGCCCCTCCCTTAGGGCGACATGTACTAAGCCTTGAAAAGTGATAACATGGAGAGTGATAAACCACCAACCAATCAGCATGTAACTGCAATACTGTATTTCAAACCCAGCCTGTGACATGGAAGTTCAGAGCTGATTGGCTGGTCATTTATCCCTCTCCATTTTATCACTTTTTAAGCTTAGTACATCTGGCCCTTAATCCGGCTCTGTAGTCAGCAGGCTGATTATCATATCCGTATAGGCCTTCACCTCCGAGCCCCATAGCCATCTTAGTTCCAGAGCTATTGCAGGATGTTATATTGCTCCCTTGGCTCAGTACAGTATTGCAGTCAGTTATGGAAGTGAAGATTAAAAACAAATACAACCCATTGCCTCTGACATCACATACAGCCACAAAATACCCAAGTTTGGTTGCTGGGAATCATTGCAGTTTAGAGAGCAAATAATGCTACTCCAACTGCTGTAATACCAGTATGGGGGTGCATGCTGAGAAGTTTCACAGCAGCTGGATAACCACAGTTTTCTCCTTAAAGCTGGGACATACTCGGAATGAGAAATGCCCAATCTATACGGTTCCTAAAAATGTGAATTAATTATTTACATCCAGAAAATCTATTTGACATTATGGGCCAAATGTAATAGGGTGTGAGAATCAGAAAGTGAGAGATTTGGGGAGAGATTTTCCAATTTTTTTAAGCGGCAATCAATTACATGACACAATTAACCTGTTTAAATGATCGCTGCTTTAAAAATAAAAAAACTCTCCCAAAATCTCTCACTTTCAGATTCTCACACCCAATTACATTTGGCCACATACGTTGATTAAAGTGTTTTCATGCTGTCTTATCTAACAGTGTTAACACGGTGCTAGATAATTCTATTTTTTTTGTATGATAAATGACATGTATATTCTGATGATAAACACTAGAGATCTCAGCAGAGAGTAATGTGTGGGTCTTATAACCCGACCATAGTGGCAGGTTTCAGGTTAATGGATTTTATTCCAATGATTTCCCCCTGGGAATATGAAAATTATGTTGACGCTCCCTAGGAAAAAGGATCAAACAATTATACTATATGCAATGAAATAAAAAAAAAGCTTTTTTTTAGTATATATATATATATATATATATATATATATATATATATAATTATATACAGTATTATATATATAATGTATATATTGTTAATACTTGTGTTTTATAAATTATATATACTGTATATATTTCAAACACTCCATACATAACTTTATGTGAATTATTGCATGTAATAATTTAGATGACAGGGTAATGTGCTTTTATGCTTATATTTGGAACACATATAATGGATTTTGCTGGACATCCTACAGGAAGCAGAAAATGTACAAAACTTTGCTATCAGGAATCTCTGTATATAACACCATCATTCATCTGACAGCAACCTGCTGTGCCAGTTAGACTTTCATAGGTTAAGTTCCACATTTAGGAGAAAGCACATCACATCCAAGCAATTTAAACACTGCGAAATACGGTAGCAAATTAAACCAGCCTACAAAGAACATACTGTAGGTCAGATGAGCAATAATTATGCTGCCTGCAGTTATACACATGAATGCAGGTCTGCAGTGACTATTAACACCACAGGTGCAGACCCAGATATGAACTAAGTTACACTCATTTACTAAGAAGCCATAAATCATTAAAACTCAATATTGTGCTATATGACTGATCTCTAATCATATTACTCTACACAAGACACTTTGAATAGTTCTTGCCCAATACATATAAAACTTTTCATAAGAAAAATAAATTAAGTAGCAGTAGTATTATACCCCTGATACTGTATACAATACAATGAGTCCCATTGTCTTAAATGTACACAGTATGTGCAATAACAGATGTAAATAGTGGTAAGAGCATCATGCAGTAATCTGCAGTAGTGTCAGGATGAAGCATAGAGGGAATCCTGCGTGGTCACACAGACAGGTTACCTAAAGCTACAGTATGTGCCTGGCTGGCATGGCATTCCCCTGCACAGTACCGGTTCCAGCAGATGTATATTATTTCCTTCACCTTACACAGTACACAAGCTCTCTGCTGCATTATCACTGATGGGAGACCTGATGCTGCACCACACGGTACAGTGCATGAGCTGCCTGCAACAGAAGCTCAAAACGTTCTATCTATAATATCAGAGGGGCCTTGGCATTCCAATAGGTGGAACAGGTCATATACAGTGCATGGCAATAATAAGGACAGCACGTTCCGTGCAGTACAATGCTGCAGCATACAACAGCAGTAAGTACTAAAGCCTCTACAATGAAAGGGACCTTACCTGGGCAAAGTAACACAGCTCAGTGCAGGGGGCAAAAGTTGTGGCTGCTGGTGCTAATTGTGGAATGGCTGCTCCATCCGATCCATGGAAGCGACGTGTGTGTGTGTGCCAGTCTCTCAGACTTGTGGGCTGAGATGACAGCTTCGCCCCCACAGCAGCAGCAGCTAAGGGAGCTGGATAGGAACCTGACCCGGCCACTGTGACAGAGGTGGGATGGAGAGAGCCCACTCACACACCGCAGCCGGATGGATGCTGTGCAGATCCTCTGCTTCAAACTGCAATGACCGGTCTGATGGGATAGTGGGGAAAGGTAATGGGGCCAACTTTTCCTCTGCAGCCCCTGCCTGCCTGTATATCAGCTGCTCAGCATAGTGCAGGGGAGGAAGGAGGAATGGCTGGGTGTATTAGGAGAGACAGGCTGCTGGTGGGAGATACTGGAGGGCAGCTACTGCTCGGCTGACAGGAATTTACAGCCCTGCACGGTAGGAGAAGGAGAGGTAGACAGAGACATGGAGGGTGGATACTTGGTCTTAAAGAGAGCCTCCCTGTAACTGATCTCATCCGCCTGCACCGTGTGGAAGTGATGGGAGATATTTCACCCTTCCACACTGTAATCCCTGTCATAGTAGTAAGTGTTTTATGCCACTGCATTATGTATAGTCAGAGCGAGGTATACACTGTAGCTGCCACAGATTCCTCAGTCACTGCACGTCTCACCTTTATTCCTGCACTCCATATACATCATCACTGCAGGAGGAATCAGAGCCATTCAATAGTGTACTGTGCACCAGCCGCATAGAGCCTACCTACACATGCTGTACACTGTGCACCAGCCACACAGAGCCTACACCTGCTGTATACTGTGCACCAGCCACACAGTGCCTACACATGCTGTATACTGTGTGTGCACCAGCCACACAGAGCCTACACCTGCTGTATACTGTGCACCAGCCACACAGTGCCTACACATGCTGTATACTGTGCACCAGCCACATAGAGCCTACCTACACATGCTGTATACTGTGCACCAGCCACACAGAGCCTACACCTGCTGTATACTGTGCACCAGCCACACAGAGCCTACACCTGCTGTATACTGTGCACCAGCCACACAGTGCCTACACATGCTGTATACTGTGCACCAGCCACACAGAGCCTACCTACACCTGCTGTATACTGTGCACCAGCAACACAGAGCCTACACATGCTGTATACTGTGCACCAGCCATACAGCGCCTACATCTGCTGTATGCTGTGCACCAGCCATACAGAGCCTACACCTGCTGTATACTGTGCACCAGCAACACAGAGCCTACACATGCTGTATACTGTGCACCAGCCACACAGAGCCTACACCTGCTGTATACTGCGCACCAGCCACACAGAGCCTACACATGCTGTATGCTGCACACCAGCCACACAGTGCCTACACATGCTGTATACTGTGCACCAGCCACACAGAGCCTACACCTGCTGTATGCTGTGCACCAGCCACACAGAGCCTACACCTGCTGTATGCTGCGCACCAGCCACACAGAGCCTACACCTGCTGTATGCTGTGCACCAGCCACACAGAGCCTACATCTGCTGTGTGCTGTGCACCAGCCACACAGAGCCTACACCTGCTGTATACTGTGCACCAGCCACAAAGAGCCTACATCTGCTGTGTGCTGTGCACCAGCCACACAGAGCCTACACCTGCTGTATGCTGTGCACCAGCCACACAGAGCCTACACCTGCTGTATGCTGCGCACCAGCCACACAGAGCCTACACCTGCTGTATGCTGTGCACCAGCCACACAGAGCCTACATCTGCTGTGTGCTGTGCACCAGCCACACAGAGCCTACACCTGCTGTATACTGTGCACCAGCCACAAAGAGCCTACATCTGCTGTGTGCTGTGCACCAGCCACACAGAGCCTACACATGCTGTATACTGTGCACCAGCCACACAGAGCCTACACCTGCTGTATACTGTGCACCAGCCACACAGTGCCTACACATGCTGTATACTGTGCACCAGCAACAAAGAGCCTACACCTGCTGTATGCTGTGCACCAACCACACAGAGCCTACACCTGCTGTATACTGTGCACCAGCAACACAGAGCCTACACCTGCTGTATGCTGCGCACCAGCCACACAGAGCCTACACCTGCTGTATGCCAGCCACACAGAGCCTACACCTGCTGTATACTGTGCATCAGCCACACAGAGCCTACACATGCTGTATGCCAGCCACACAGAGCCTACACCTGCTGTATGCCAGCCACACAGAGCCTACACATGCTGTATGCCAGCCACACAGAGCTTACAACCTGCTGTATACTGTGCACCAGCCACACAGAGCTTACAACCTGCTGTATACTGTGCACCAGCCACACAGAGCCTACACCTGCTGTATACTGTGCACTAGCCACACAGAGCCTACACTTGCTGTATACCATCCACACAGAGCCTACACCTGCTGTTTACCAGCCACACAGAGCCTACACCTGCTGTATGCTGTGCACCAGCCACACAGAGCCTACACCTGCTGTATACCAGCCACACAGAGCCTACACCTGCTGTTTGCCAGGCACACAGAGCCTACACCTGCTGTATGCTGTGCACCAGCCACACAGAGCCTACACCTGCTGTATACCAGCCACACAGAGCCTACACCTGCTGTATACTGTGCACCAGCCACACAGAGTCTACACCTGCTGTATACCAGCCACACAGAGCCTACACCTGCTGTATGCCAGCCACACAGAGCCTACACATGCTGTATACCAGCCACACAGAGCCTACAGCTGCTTTATACCAGCCACACAGAGCCTACACCTGCTGTATACTGTGCACCAGCCACACAGAGCCTACACTTGCTGTATACCAACCACACAGAGCTTAAACCTGCTGTATACCAACCACACAGAGCCTACACCTGCTGTATGCTGTACACCAGCCACACAGAGCCTACACCTGCTGTATACCAGCCACACAGAGCTTACACCTACACATTCTGTATACCAACCAAACAGAGCCTACACATGCTGTATACCAACCACACAGAGCCTACACCTGCTGTATACCAACCACACAGAGCCTACACCTGCTGTATACCAACCACACAGAGCCTACACCTGCTGTATACTGTGCACCAACCACACAGAGCCTACCATGCTGTATACCAGCCACACAGAGCCTACAGATGCTGTATACCAGCCACACAGAGCTTACACCTGCTGTATACCAGCCACACATAGCCTACACCTACACATGCTGTATACCAACCAAACAGAGCCTACACATGCTGTATACCAACCACACAGAGCCTACACCTGCTGTATACCAACCACACAGAGCCTACACCTGCTGTATACTGTGCACCAACCACACAGAGCCTACCATGCTGTATACCAGCCACACAGAGCCTACAGATGCTGTATAGTATACCAACCACACAGAGCCTACACTTGCTGTATGCTGTGCACCAACCACACAGAGCCTGCACATGCTGTATGCTGTGCACCAGCCACACAGAGCCTACAGATGCTGTATAGTATACCAACCACACAGAGCCTACACTTGCTGTATGCTGTGCACCAACCACACAGAACCTGCACATGCTTTATGCTGTGCACCAGCCACACAGTGTCCACATAGATGACCTGCACTCATACCTCCCAACATTTCGATCTCTGCCACATAAAGACTGCAAACACTATACTGTGCTCCAGATGTAGGGGCCCATTTACCTAGGATCACATATACAATGCGATCTGGGAGGGATAGCACCACCCAGGATCGCATTGCAATATGCAATCCTATTGGTGCAATTATCTTTCTGCACATGCAGGGACAGGGGTTCCAAAAGGAAGCTGTCCCCACAATGCGCTCAGCCTGTTGCCGGGGGGGTCTGCGCAGTTGGTGGTTAGCATTGTCCCACGGACTGACCTCGCTGACCACACTGCCCTGCTAGCAGTGCGGTAAGTAGCCCATAAGCTACAATGGGCTACTGCCATTTCAGAATGGCGGTAGACACAGGACCCGATGCAATGCTGCCCGATATTTTAGAGATCGCAGCAGGGATTGGAGTGATACATTCTGGAGGTACTTTATATTTTCGACTAACCCCCAAAAACGTGTGATTTCAGGGAATAAGCCGCAAATATTCAATGGTAAATGGGCCCAATAGCCACATAGAGCCTGCACATACTGTATACTGTGCATCAATTGCTGCCATGTAGAACCTGCCAACACTATATACTGTGCACCATACGCAGCCACACATCCTGGGGTGTGATGATAACTTGTTTTGCCACTGTCATTTCATCACTGCGTTATTCCGCTTTAAGCATATTAGTAGGCACTTAAAATAGTTGTCATTTTGCTTATCTGGGATAAGATAATGCCTTTGACTGCACATTTCCATCCCTCTTATCTATGGAATGGAAATTCTCTCTCCACAGTGGGCACTTTGCCATGAAGCTGAATATACCTCTGATCTGCCTAGGCTCAGAACTTGGAATAGTGTCCGTTTTATGCCTCTGTGTCTCTGGGGTCAGTACAAACTGCTATGTGCTGACAATAATCTAATTGTCTGTAGAATAATTGCACTAGGTGTTCCGCTGCCACTTAGTCAGCTGTAGGTGGAATATGAAGTGCTAAATAGGAATATGCTGCACATTGCAGCCACAGTCATTGCAGACTGCTGTGATAATCTGGGTACACACTATACCCTTGATGGCTAAAGTTGACACTCCAGCTGTTGCTGAACTACACATCCCAGCATGCTCTGCTTCAGTTTTGCTATTTGGCTATGCTAAATCTGATGCAGAGCATGCTGGAATGTGTAGTTTAAAAACAGCTGGAGTGTCAAGATTAGACTTCAAGGCACTATGGTTTTGTAGAAACAATATGATATCTTCAACGATTTCCCATGAACTCCTGGTCAAACAACATGGGGGACTATTCAGAGTTGACCACTGTTGGTCAAATTCGCAATCCTATCGGTTATGGAACGACTGCCCATGCGTATGGATTGCAGTGTGCAGACAAGAGGCCAATAAGTGAAAAAAAATAGCGTATGGATCTAATCGCAGTCACCTCGTTATTTGACTCACAAGAAGCAGGCTCGATCAGCCTGTATCTGTCGCGGGGTTGTGAATGGGTCACGGGTGCGCATGTTTGCACAGACTGGGAAAATCAATAGATGGAGAGTAAAATTGCGTATGGATTTGCAGGTGGAATGCGATCAGTGATACTTTCGCAATTCATTTTCAGAATGTTTGTACTCTGTCTGGCTGGCAGCTATCGACTCGCAGTCCTCCTTGCACATAAGCGCTCAGATCTGAATTAAGGCAGCCATCCACTAGTGCGAGGTATCATATGCGGTACTTCGCATGCGGTACCCCGCCATCTCTCCTGGAAAACAGGATACATTGTATGTGGTCCTTTTGCATATATTGTATCTCATATAATCAGAGCAGAGGTTACGGGCTGCGACAAATTTTTATGGCAGCTTGTAAGATCTGCGATTGAAATGCAAGGCGCATGGGAAAAATGCCTCATGTCAGAATCGCAGGAAAACTTTTGTCACAGCAATGCGTGGGAATCACATATAAAGTGGCCATATCACACTAGCAGATGGGGGTCCTTTAGGCCCATAGTGCATATACGCTGTGCAATTTTCCAAATGGCCAATGATATATCATCAATGGCCACGTCCAGGAGTACGCTGTCATTGACAATATCCCCGGATTGAGCTGCCTGTATGGACAACGTTGTGAACAATTTATCGTTAAAAAATTGTCTCAATAAATTGTGCAGCATAGCCATCTTTAGGCATGGGATGTGTTTGGACTAAAGGGCATATTTATTATTAAAACTGATGTACCCCATGGAAATAGATTTCTTATCGCTACAAAATGCAAATTGCGAGAATGCATTAAACGGCAGCTAAGAGACTTCTCTGGTGATCATTGAGACGTATCGCATTCTAAAGCTGTGCGTGCTTTCTGTGTCCAAGTCTCCTGCCATTGTAGATATCCCTATCTTCTGCAGAAATCTGCCACTGCCACCCCAGTCCCTTATGTCATTGGTTCTCAATATAGACTAGACCATAGGTTCCCAAACGCGGTCCTCAAGGCATCCCAACGGCCCAGGTATTAACCCCATCCCGACATTTGACGTACATTTACGTCATGGCCGGGATGTACTTCCCGACACATGGCATAAATGTACGTCATGCCATTTAACTGTCACCGCGTCTATAGACGCGGTGACAGTTTAAACATGTCTGCTGTCCCTGACAGCAGACATGTCCCTGCATGCCCAGGGGGGGCAGCGATGCCGCCCCCCCGTCGGCGATCGCTGTGATTGGCTGTTCAGTGTGAACAGCCAATTACAGCGTTCTCTGTGTCACCGGCGAATAACGTTCGCCGGTGACACAGGGATCGGTGGTGATTGGTGCTGTAAAGTACAGCACCAATCACCACGGGGTGTAAGGGTGACACTGGTGTCACCCCACCTCACCCAACCCGCCCCCAAAGGCCGTGATTGGTTCGTCGGACCGACGGACCAATCACAGCCATGGAGGGGGATTTAAACTAACGGTGACTGCACTGCAGACGCCATTCCGGTCTGGAATTGCGTGCAGTGCGGTCACCGTGCCAATCTGCCGTTTTACTGACCTGATCCTTGCAAAATACTTACCTGATCACAGCTTGTAGCGTTCCTGGAGCTTGTGACTTCCTGTGTTGTGCTGTGCTGTGTTGTGCTGCTGTGCTGCTGCAGTGTGTTCCAGTTATAGATAGAGAGAGATAGAGAGAGAGAGATAGAGAGGGCTAGTGACAGAGAGTGCTACATTTTGTGCTGCTGCAGTGTGATAGAGTTATAGATAGAGAGATAGAGAGAGATAGAGAGAGATAGAGAGATAGTGACAGATTGTGCTATATATTTTTTATATATATACAGCTGTACTGCGTGTGCAACTGACTGCTGCCCCCCCCCCCCCTTTTGTGCTGATCAGTATAAATTAACTGATCAGCAACTTTTTGGGAGCACAGTTTTTTTTTTTTATATATATATACCAGTGCTGCTGCAGTGTCATAGAGTGGTAGATAGTGAGAGATAGAGAGATAGTGATAGAAAGTGCTATATTTTGTGTCTGCTGCCCCCTTTTTGTGCACCCCCAGCAACTTTTTGGGGGTGCAGGGGTTATTTTTTATATATATAACTGTCAGTTCTGCTGCTGCAGTGTCATAGAGTGATAGATAGTGATAGATAGTGATAGATAGAGAGAGATAGAGAGAGATAGAGAGAGATAGAGAGAGATAGATAGAGACAGAGAGTGATAGAGAGTGCTATATTTTGTGTCTGCTGCCCCCCCCCCCCCTTTTGTGCTGATCACTATATCTGAGGTGATCAGCAACTTTTTGGGGGTGCAGAGGTTTTTTTTTATATATACCTGCCAGTTGCACTGTCAGTTGCACCAAAGGTTGTGCACCTGCTGCCCCTCACTGGTAATCAGTGTCGCATCACTGATCACCTTTTTTTTTTTTTTTTTTGAGGGTGCTGTGGGGTCTTTTTTTAATTTTTTTTGATCAAATTTTTTTGATCAAATTCCTGTTGCCTTTGAGCGCTGTTCAGTGACGGACGTTACTGACCAACATCTGTGCTCAATTTTTGGCGCAGGACCTTTTTTTTTTTTTTTTTGCACTACATACACACTACACACTACATACTACATTGAAATAAAGTTTGTACCCCCCCTACACTATACACGTGTTGAAACATTTCACTACCAGAAACACAAAAATAAAAATGGCATCCCAAATGTCATCCCAAATGTCATCCCAAATGTCATCCCAAATGTCATCCCAGTCATCCAGAAGAATGTATTCAGCGGAGGAGGCATATGCCATGCTTGCCTCTGACTCTGACACAGCCAGTGAGGCAAGCGGGGAATTTGAAGGATTCATCTTAAGCTCCTCTTCCTCCTCTAGTGATGAGGGACCCCCTCAAAGACGCCACCGTAGAGCAGCTGAGACCCCCCCCCCAATAATTGATCTCGTATGGACCCCACCACCAGACAATTTTGAGCCCCAGGTTCCTGAGTTTTTGGCCATCCCAGGAATCCAATTTGATTCAACAGGTCTCAGAGAAATTGACTTTTTCAAATTATTTTTCTCTGATGATTTTATAAATTTAATGGTGGACCAAACTAATTTATATGCCCAGCAGTTTATTGCTCAAAACCCCACGTCATCATTTGCTAGGTGGACCCCTGTAGATGCAGTAGAGATGATGACGTTTTGGGGTCTGGTGTTTCATATGGGCATAGTAAAAAAGCCAGAAATTAGGCAATATTGGAGTACAGATGTTCTGTACAGCACCCCACTTTACCGTATGGCCATGACCCGGAATCGTTTTGAGTTAATCCTTAAATTTTTGCATTACAACGATAATGCACAGTGCCCACCCAGAGATGATCCCACCTTTGACCGGCTATTCAAAGTCAGGCCGGTCATTGATCACTTCAGTGCCAAATTTGAAGAGATGTACATCCCAGATAAATTCATTTGCATAGACGAGTCCCTTATACATTTTAAAGGAAGGGTTAAATTCCGCCAGTACCTTCCCAGTAAGAGGGCAAGGTATGGCATAAAAATGTATAAGCTGTGTGAAAGCACCTCAGGGTACACCCACAGGTTTAGGGTATATGAAGGGAAGGATTCAAGAATTGAACCGCCAGAATGCCCCCCCTCCCTCGTAGGTGTTAGAGGAAAAATTGTCTGGGATTTAGTGCACCCCTTCCTGGATAAAGGTTATCACCTCTTTGTGGATAACTTTTACACCAGCATCCCCCTGTTTAAGGCCCTTGGTTCAAGAGGTACAGCAGCTTGCGGTACTGTGCGCAAGAACCAAAGAGGCCTCCCAAAAACGCACATTGCCCAAGTAATGAGAAGGGGTGAAAGCAGGGGAATATGCACCGAAAATATGTTGTTGGTCAAATATAAGGACAAGAGGGATGTCCTTATACTGACAACAATTCACGGAGACAGTACCACCTCCGTCCCTGTACGAGGTACCAGTACCCACACCTCAAAACCTAATTGTATCCTGGATTACAATAGGTACATGGGCGGAGTGGATCTTTCAGATCAGGTACTGAAGCCGTACAGTGCCCTGCGGAAAACAAAAATCTGGTACAAGAAGCTGGCCGTGTATATCATCCAGATGGCACTGTATAACACTTACGTGCTATTCCGTTCTACCAGCCAGAGGGGGACATTTATGCACTTTCAAGAGGAAGTCATAAAGGGCCTAATATTTGGGAACCAGCAGGCAGAGGGCCCCAGTACTTCTAGTACTGGCCCCCGTATTGTACCAGGGCAGCATTTTCCTGATGAAATACCCTCCACTGGAAAAAAGGGCAGGACACAAAAAAGGTGCAAAGTTTGCTATAAAAAGGGAATAAGAAAGCAAACTATTTTCCAGTGTGACACTTGCCCCGACAAACCCGGCCTATGTATAAAGGAGTGTTTTAAAATATACCACACATCTATGGATTATTAGGTTCATCATTTCACCGTGCTTCGGGGGTCTTGCTAATGCCACATAGCACCCACCATTCATTCCACCAGAATCTGAGCCGCAAAATCCAAAAATCACTCCTTCCTTTCTGAGTCCTGCCATGCACCCAACTGGTATTTTTTGGTCACATGTGAGGCATTGCCGTACTCGGGAGAAATTGGGGCACAGATTTTGGGGTGCTTTTTCTCCTTCATACCTTATGAAAATGAAAAATTTTGAGCCAGAACTGCATTTTTGTGTAAAAAAATGTAATTTTTCATTTTCACTGCCCAGTTGTATCAAAATTGGTGAAACCCCTGGGGGTTTGAAATGTACACTATACCCCTAGATGAATTCCCTGAGGGGTGTAGTTTGCAAAATGGGGTCACTTGTGGGGGGGTTCCACTGTATTGGTGCTTCGGGGGTCTTGCTAATGCGACATAGCACCCACCAAAATTCCACCAGAATCTGAGCTGCAAAATCCAAATATCACTCCTTCCCTTCTGAGTCCTGCCATTTTTTGGTCACACATGAAGCATTTCCGTACTCGGGAGAAATTGGGGCACAGATTTTGGGGTGCTTTTTCTCCTTCATACCTTATGAAAATGAAAAATTTTGAGCCAGAACTGCATTTTTGTGTAAAAAAATGTAACTTTTCATTTTCACTGCCCAGTTGTATCAAAATTGGTGAAACCCCTGGGGGTTTGAAATGTACACTATACCCCTAGATGAATTCCCTGAGGGGTGTAGTTTGCAAAATGGGGTCACTTGTGGGGGGGTTCCACTGTATTGGTGCTTCGGGGGTCTTGCTAATGCGACATAGCACCCACCAAAATTCCACCAGAATCTGAGCTGCAAAATCCAAAAATCACTCCTTCCCTTCTGAGTCCTGCCATGCACCCAACTGGTATTTTTTGGTCACATGTGAGGCATTGCCGTACTCGGGAGAAATTGGGGCACAGATTTTGGGGTGCTTTTTCTCCTTCATACCTTATGAAAATGAAAAATTTTGAGCCAGAACTGCATTTTTGTGTAAAAAAATGTAACTTTTCATTTTCACTGCCCAGTTGTATCAAAATTGGTGAAACCCCTGGGGGTTTGAAATGTACACTATACCCCTAGATGAATTCCCTGAGGGGTGTAGTTTGCAAAATGGGGTCACTTGTGGGGGGGTTCCACTGTATTGGTGCATCGGGGGTCTTGCTAATGCGACATAGCACCCACCAAAATTCCACCAGAATCTGAGCTGCAAAATCCAAAAATCACTCCTTCCCTTCTGTGTCCTGCCATGCACCCAACTGGTATTTTTTGGTCACATGTGAGGCATTGCCGTACTCGGGAGAAATTGGGGCACAGATTTTGGGGTGCTTTTTCTCCTTCATACCTTATGAAAATGAAAAATTTTGAGCCAGAACTGCATTTTTGTGTAAAAAAATGTAACTTTTCATTTTCACTGCCCAGTTGTATCAAAATTGGTGAAACCCCTGGGGGTTTGAAATGTACACTATACCCCTAGATGAATTCCCTGAGGGGTGTAGTTTGCAAAATGGGGTCACTTGTGGGGGGGTTCCACTGTATTGGTGCTTCGGGGGTCTTGCTAATGCGACATAGCACCCACCAAAATTCCACCAGAATCTGAGCTGCAAAATCCAAAAATCACTCCTTCCCTTCTGAGTCCTGCCATGCACCCAACTGGTATTTTTTGGTCACATGTGAGGCATTGCCGTACTCGGGAGAAATTGGGGCACAGATTTTGGGGTGCTTTTTCTCCTTCATACCTTATGAAAATGAAAAATTTTGAGCCAGAACTGCATTTTTGTGTAAAAAAATGTAACTTTTCATTTTCACTGCCCAGTTGTATCAAAATTGGTGAAACCCCTGGGGGTTTGAAATGTACACTATACCCCTAGATGAATTCCCTGAGGGGTGTAGTTTGCAAAATGGGGTCACTTGTGGGGGGGGTTCCACTGTATTGGTGCTTTGGGGGTCTTGCTAATGCGACATAGCACCCACCAAAATTCCACCAGAATCTGAGCTGCAAAATCCAAAAATCACTCCTTCCCTTCTGAGTCCTGCCATGCACCCAACTGGTATTTTTTGGTCACATGTGAGGCATTGCCGTACTCGGGAGAAATCGGGGCACAGATTTTGGGGTGCTTTGTCTCCTTCATTCCTTGTGAAAATGAAAAATTTTGAGCCAGAACTGCATTTTTGTGTAAAAAATGTAATTTTTCAGTTGCACAGCCCAGTTGTATCAAAATTGGTGAAACCCCTGGGGGTTTGAAATGTACACTATACCCCTAGATGAATTCCCTGAGGGGTGTAGTTTGCAAAATGGGGTCACTTGTGGGGGGGTTCCACTGTATTGGTGCTTCGGGGGTCTTGCTAATGCGACATAGCACCCACCAACATTCCACCAGAATCTGAGCTGCAAAATCCAAAAATCACTCCTTCCCTTCTGAGTCCTGCCATGCACCCAACTGGTATTTTTTGGTCACATATGAGGCATTGCCGTACTCGGGAGAAATTGGGGCACAGATTTTGGGGTGCTTTGTCTCCTTTATTCCTTGTGAAAATGACAAATTTGGAGCCAGAACTGCATTTTTGTGTAAAAAAAATAATTTTTCATTTTCACTGCCCAGTTGTACCACAATTGGTGAAACCCCTGGGGGTTTGAAATGTACACTATACCCCTAGATGAATTCCCTGAGGGGTGTAGTTTGCAAAATGGGGTCACTTGTGGGGGGGTTCCTAACTTTTAGCATCTTATGGTGCCTAGAAACCTACATGGTGCCTAAAAAATAATCTCATAAAAAGGAGGCTCCAAAATCAAGTAGGTGCTCCTTCTATTATTAAGCCTGTGGTTTGGTCAACGTGCACACTAGGGCCACATATAGGATATTTATGAAAACAAAAGAATTGGGGGAATCAATTTTTAGTCACATTTCTCTAGTAAAATGTACTGTGTTCCTTAGAAAAATGTATTAAAATTGCAAATCTGCAAAAAAAAATGAAATTTTGAAATTTCACCTACACTTTATTTTAATTCCTGTGAAACACCTAAAGGGTTAACAAACTTCCAAAATGTTGTTTTGAATACTGTGAGGGGTGCAGTTTTTGAAATGGCATCATTTATGGGGGTGTCTCACATACAAGTCCCTCAAAGTCACATCAGAACTGAACTGGTCCCTAAAAAAATCAGTGTTTGAAATTTTCTTGAAAATTTGAAAATTTGCTATTCATATTGTAAGCCTCCTAGTGTCCAAAAAAATTAAAAGGAAGTTGAAATAATGATGGAAACATAAAGTAGACATATGGTCTATGTTAGTTATTAACTATTTTGAGTGGTATGATTATTTGTCTCACAAGCAGAAAATTTAACATTTTGCAAATTGCTAAATTTTCCATTTTTTTCCGACATTTTGGTATTTTTCACAAAAAAACACAGACTGTATCGACGAAAATTTACCACTAACTTGAAGTACAATGTGTCACGAAAAAAGAATCTCAAAATCACTGGGATAAGTAAAAGCAAAAAAAAGTTATCCCCACTTAAGTGATACATGTCAGATTTGAAAAAAAGGGCTCTGTCAGGAAGGCAAAAACATGCTGTGTCAGGAAGGGGTTAAGTATATCCATGCTTGCCCACAGGTGACTTGATTAGTAACTCAGTCAGTCTGATTTATCCATCTGTGCAGAGCCATGGATATACCTAAAACCTGGACCGTTGGGGTGCCATGAGGACCGTGTTTGGGAACTTTTGGACTAGACAATATATAATACTAGTTACTGTCAGAAGCTACTGTATGGTGTTGATAGAGTAGGTGTCACCAGTGTTCAATGAAGGTCAGTCCACACCGCAGATAGCATTGCACATTGATTTATTAACTGACGGATAGCAGTATGTAGGGTAATACAGAGCTAATGCAGGCATGCACATATAACAGGCACAAACAGATCCAGCTAGGACTTTATGGGGGTTAATGCAGGCAATGTGAGTTTTGAAGTAACACACACTTGTGCTGTATATACATTCAGTGGTGGTAGTGGCCCTTTAGTGGTGAGTAGTGGTGACACTAGTATTTATGGTACATTTACTGTATCATCCAGTCTCCATTGTAGTGAGATGCTCTGGGGCACATCCTGTCTCAATAGAGGATGGAGAATAGAGATTGGTTCCACTGCGACCTCCTTTTGAACTACAGGGACCAGGCAGTAGAGGGAGAGACAGCGCAGAACACACGCCCTTCTCAGCACTAGTACCTACTAATTGTCTGTAGGAAAGAAAAAAGACCCCCAATAGAGCTTTTTGCAATCGGATACACATTTCCCACACATTCAGGGATATAATTACGCAGCTTTACTAAGATATCTATGGGATTGGTTACAAAACAGTGAGGTTTATGCAAACACTTCACTTGAGAGGCAATTTACCAGAGGGTAATTTGATTTCCTATCTTCATAAATTTAAAGTAGAGGTGGATCAATTTATAAAAGATAATCCACTATTATGGTCAATTCACCAATTATGGCACATACTGAGCAGAGAAGTAGTAGAGTAGTAGTAGTAGAGAACGCGAATGCTCATAAATCATTGTTCTTGACCTTTTTGGATGCCCAGATGCACTCCGAATGAAGTAGATATACAGTATAGTGTGTAATACACACAGGCATAGGACTTGTGTTGCAATGTAAAGAAACTTCAGCCCACACCAGCAGATTAAAGACTGGTCTTTAATCTGCTGGTGTGGGCTGCAGTTTCTTTAAATTACAACTCCTATGTGTGCTGCCTGTTTGTATTACACACTATTATATTAACACAGCATGGGTACAACCAAAATAACTTGCACTTGTAAAATATATAAAAAAAGGCGAAAGTGTCGGGAAAGCAGCATGCGCGATGGAAGGGAGAGCGGTGGGCACGGTCTAGGAGACAGGTGAGCTTGAGGCACAGTGGAAGGGGAAGCAGCGGGCATGATGGAAGTGGGAATGGCAGCCAGGATGGGGTGCAGGGGGAGCCATGGGCTCTGGGTACAGCTCAGGCCCCATAGCAGCTGCAGTGAATATGAGCTTTCTCTGGCGGGTGCTGCTGCGGACCGTAAACCCTCATCATATGCAAATTACGTGGCTCAGGCTGTCCGCCCAGCACAGGGACTCCGCCGGAGGCGGTGCTGAGCTGACAGACAATCGGCCATTAAATGTTCAAATTAATAAATTATCAATGAGTTGGAGTTAATTGTCAACACTGTAAAAACAATTAGCAGCTTAGCAGCTCTTCCAACACACCCAGGAGGTGGCTGCTCAATGTCGTTTTTTTTTTTTTGTGGGGTGTCGCCAGTAGCCCTAATACCCAGCTTGTTCACGTCAATTCCCTCCAGTTTCAAAACAGAAAATAATGTAAAAGAGAAAAACGTAACGTAAACGTGTAACTATGATAGTTGGACCCATCAGTGATCAGTGACAAGTCTTATTAATAATAAAAAAATAAAAAAAATGTAAATGACTCCCATTTATAGGCAACCCTGATTTCCACCATGGGGAGGCTAACTTCTCTGACGTTCTCTCAGGTACAAACTTCTTTTCCAATTCTTAGAAACTTCCCACTAGCGTTCTTCCAAATGCAACATTACGTAAGCTCAGTGCTGAAAACTCTTATCGAATCAGGACCTAACAAACACACTAGAAGGGGTATTCCATTCCCAACAGATTACCAGAAAAGCGATCTCTATACACTATAGAATATTCAACCCTTTCCTTGTTCACTCCAATTCAAAATCAGGAATGAAACAATGGTTAACACATTTTCCTACGCTCTCTTGTGAACAGCTAATTAAACATCTATCCATCTCCCGCAAATTGATCCCAGCCGCCCAATACCAAGAACTATTCTTGAATATTACATATAGAGCTTATTATTCTCCTAATAGACAATATCTAGCTGGCATGCCAAATACCTGACATTTTGGTAAGTGTCAAGCTCCACAAGCTGACCTATTTCACTGCCTGTGGACATGTCCCTTTATCCGCACTTTCTGGCTACAGGTAAAATCCTATGCCCAAGAACACCTATTGAACTACATACCATTTACTGCAGAATGGGCAATCTTCGGCATCCTTCCTGAACAACAAAGGATAGCAAGGGGTTGCAAAAAACTTCTAGTAGCGATTAGTACAGCAGCTCGCAAGGCTATTTTACAACACTGGATTGTCCCTTTCACCCCCCCCCCCCCCCTTAGAGTTGTTCAAAGGAAAACTCCACCACCTGTTTCTGATGGATTGGTTGGAGACCACACTACACAAAGAAAAACTCACAAAAAATTAACTTTAGCACATGGTAGGGTTATATTAACTTATTACCTAGAGATTTCCAGAGCAGGATTAAACAAACCCTCCAGAACACAGAGTATTTTGAAACACGAGTAGTACAGGGAGATCCACCAATTCTCTTGGGCAGTTGATAAGAGATGGGGTCTGGGATAGGGGGTATGGGGGGGTCCCTAGAGCCGCTGCCTTTCTGCTGATCTAAGATAATTCTGTCTAACTTGGGACAAAAGAATTACAAAGATAACAATTGTCGAATAATGACTGATGTGGATATAAATTTATTGTCACTTGTTTGTACTTTAGAAATAATGATTTTCTCTTTATTATGATTCAAGCTAAGATTATCTATGTCAGCAAATCTGTGCTCATCGACATGTCACATTCATATTGTACATATAATGCTGTTTTTGACAAATTTATTGTAAGGTGAAAGCATAATAAAAAATAAATTAAAAAAAATTAAAAAATGTAAATGATTGAAACGCTGTAAAAGTGTAAAAACTTTTGAACTTTAAAAAAAGGAACTTTCTTACTGCTTTAGGCCATTGATCTTCCGATTTGCTGGGGATTTGCTGGGGAGCCGTCAGTTAAGGTGGGAGAAACCATCCAGGTTGAAGAGTCAAGCGCGGCACAGAGGGCAGGTGTTGTTAACCTGCAGTCATTCTGTAAGACAGGGAACATGGAAGGTGTGGTGACAGTGTGATACAGCCATTTCTGTACCTACCTCGATGTCAGAGATGCAGATGGTGCAGTACTCTGGTTCCTCTCCTTCCACAATGGTGCACCTGCTGTAGGTGGGGAGACACTGCATGAGTCTTTCCAGCATGAGGAGTTCCAGTCTCACTGCAGCTGCCTGCTCACTGGGCTCATCTTCCTCTACGTCCAGATCTTCCTCTTCCCGATGATGGTCCAGATCTTCTTCCTGATCGACTCCCATGGGATGGTCTGCGGTGTCCTCCTGATCTCAGCCATGGCTCTCTGATGTTCTGGCTGGGTCCATCTAAAATTATATTTCATATATTGTAGATATAACAAATAGCCATATGTAACATGTAAAGATCAGATATTGCTGATGTACAATAAGACTTCCAGCAGTAACATGATTTATTATATTACTATATTATATTACAATATAACTGAAAAACAGAGCTGCAACAGTATGTTTGTATGAGTAAACTTTTCACGTGTCCACCATTGTCATGTCGACCTATTGTTTTTGTCGACCTAGTGCATGTTGACCTTTTGACCGTTTGTTTGTTCAATGCAGGCCCCCCCTCCGCTGCCGCCGCACTCCTTGTGCTTTCTGGTCCTGGCTGCCAGTCCCCTGCATGGGGCCAGCACATGCACAGTAACTTCATAATACATATTGCGCATGCGCTGGCCCAAGCCTCCATGGGCTTCCTTTGCAGCTTCCCCCCGGAGGCTTAATCAGGTTCCCGGGTCCGGCGCATGCGCAGTATGGTCCGCAGTACTGTGCATGTGCAGAACCCGTTTTGCGCACAGAGAGGCATCCTGGAGGGAGGAAACACCTCCCAATGGGACTGCCTTGAGTGATTGGCAGTTCGGACTTCCAATAGGAAGTCACTGCCGGTCACATTGAAGCCAGAGCAGTCTCACAGACTACATCTGGCTTCACATTAGGCAGAGACAGTGGCAGATTTTACCTGGGGGGGAGGGCTGCAGCCCATAGGTAACAACCGCCACTGGCCTGAATCTTGCCCATCACAGACCGGTCTCAAGATTTAAGGCTCTATTCATGAAGTTCTTTTCCATAGCCAACTTTGAAAAAAGGTTTTCTCACAGCTTTGTGCAATTTTTTTGCTATTAATGGAGTGTTTTTACATAATGTCACTTACCCATTCACCAGTATGCGGGAAGCTACCGGCTGGCAGTTCATTAGACTGTGGTAAGCACGGTATACTGCAATTTTAGATTAAAGCATAATATCATCTGAGGAAGGCGCTATGCTGTACTTACCTGCTTGTGATCTGCCATCCTGGGCTTGTCTGATTTCTTTCTTGCATATGTGCAGTACTGATGAAATTTGGAGCAATTATTGGGCACGCGCAACCATATTGGCTCATGCATGCCCACACACAGTCCAGAATAAGAGGAAGTACTGATGACTTTCTAGAAGTTCATTGAGGGACCAGTATACAGAACATCAGAAGACACCAAAAGGTACAGTAAGTGTTTCTTTTTCAATAACTACATCTTGTAAAATGATCACCACAAGGCAGTGGTGGCTCCAGAGGATGGGCTACAGCACAGTCCAAAATTCAAAAAGGGGAGCCACACCGACTACCACCCCAAAAACTGCAAAACATCGCCGGTTGAGACTCATTGGTAGTTGGTGTAAAATCCACCACCTCAGCGAGATGTACTAAGCCTTGAAAAGTGATAAAATGGAGAGTAATAAACCACCAGACAATCAGCTCCTACCTGTCATTTTGCAAACACAGCCTGTGACATGGCAATAATGAGATGATTGGCTGGCTGCTTATCACTCTCCATTTTATCACTTTTCAAACTTAGTACATCTGACCCTGAGACAGTTGCAGTTCATGACTGCACTGGCTTCATTTCATTCACCCGCAGGATAGGCAGTCCCATAGGGTGGTGTTTTCCCCCTCTGGGCCTTATTCTCGTTCACTCTTAGAGGCAAATTCCTTCTCAAATGGACAAAACCATGTGCACTGCAACTGGGGCAGATGTATCATGTGCAGATAGAATTAGATTAGTTATTTTGTTTCTGTGCAGGGAAAATACTGGCTGCTTTATTTCTACACTGCAATATAGATCTCACTTTGAAGAAAAACTCCACCCAAATCTAATTCTCTATGCACATGTTATATCTGCCCCACCTGCAGTGCACATAGTTTTGTCCATTTGAGAAGGTATTTGCCTCTAAGAGTGAACCAGAATAAGGCCCTCTGTGTAGTCTCCATCACTCCATGTGCTGGCCAGGGCTCTTCTTGCTTCCAGAAAGTGCAGCAGCAGCTCCCCCCACCCCTTTGAAGAGACAGGACCCACCACTGGTGATTGGACCATAACTGGGTCCAATGCTATGTGCACACACAGAAAATATATGTAGCTGCAGCTACACTGTGCCATGTCTATCTCTTCATTACCCTGTTGGTAACCTTTATCAATAGGTACACCTCCTTGGGGGAACTTCTCCAGTGGTACAAGCAGCTGAAAAATTCAACAACATATACTTGATAACATGGTTATTGTCTGGTAGGGTGAAATGTCATGCTGCTACATATGGCTGATTGTGTAATTAGGTCCTGTGCCGCCTTAGGAAGTGGGTGGTACTTTGAAGGACAATTGGGCGTCTCCCAGAGTTTTCAGGGAGATTGGACTGATACTACTGGACTCCAGAACCTACTTAACCCCTTACCGACGCAGCCTGTTTTTGCCTTCCTGACAGAGGCCTTTTTTTCAAATCTGACATGTATCACTTAAGTGGGGATAACTTTTTTTTGCTTTTACTTATCCCAGTGATTTTGAGATTCTTTTCTCGTGACACATTGTACTTTAAGTTAGTGGTAAATTTTGGTCGATACAGTCTTTTTTTTTTTGTGAAAAATACCGAAATGTCGTAAAAAAATTGAACATTTTGCAATTTGCAAAATGTTAAATTTTCTGCTTGTGAGACAAATAATCATACCACTCAAAATAGTTCATAACTAACAAAGATCATATGTCTACTTTATGTTTTAATCATTATTTCAAACTCCTTTTATTTTTTTTTGGACACTAGGGGGCAGCAGAGTCAAAATTATACACCTAACACAGTAAACGCTGCTTTTGGCTGTTCACGTTTGAACAGCCAATCGCAGCGATCGCTGAGGGGGGGGCATCGGTGCCCCCCCTGGGCAATGAGGGAAGATGTCTGCTGTCAGGGACAGCAGACATCGTCCCTCTGTCACCGCGTCTATAGACGCGGTGACAGTTTAAAGTCATGACGTACATTTACGTCATGTGTCGGGAAGTACATCCCGACCATGACGTAAATGTACGTCAAATGTCGGGAAGGGGTTAAACTCAATGCCGACCTACACATGGACTGTCAATGAGTATTATGTAGTTTCCTTATTGTAATAGTCTATACTTTAAAATATAAAAAATAATCAAGTAGGCTGCACTAAATTGTGAATTTATTCACCTTTAATGTGTTAATAAAGTCCTTTTAATGATATGCTTGAAATGAAGTATTCGCTTATCCCTTCTTTTTTTTTACTGCTTTTTTATAGAAAAAGCCGTACAGTACATGCTGCATCAGCTCTGTGTGACTGGATTGCTGTCTTTTCAAAAGGGTTCTTCATTCATCTGAGTTTAAGAGGTTGGCAGAGCTGCTGTTCTAGTGAGAAAGTCTTGTTCTCCAAAAATATATATGTGTGCTGCAATGTCCATAGAGGAAGTGCTCTGTTCTCTTATCTTTATTTGCTTTTCACATAGGCATCAGGGTGGGGGGGGATAAGGCTGTGGGAAGAGAGGGTTAAGGTAAGGCTATGAGTTTGGAGGGTTAGACTGTGGGAAGGGTACGCATGCAGAAGGTAAGCATACTTACCAGCCCCTGTCAGAATTCCATTAATCGAGATGCCAGTGTCAGTATCCTGACTATAGATCTTTTAATTAGAACCAGTGGGAGTGTGACCACCTCTTCCAGCAATCATTAACCAGCCCCACTGCTTGAACCGAGGATGCAAGGGGGCAGGGCCACCAGGAGGGGAAAGTGAAGACACTCTGAACACCTCTACACACTACCGGGTGCATGTGATAGGAGCAACAGTGCCTCCCTCAGGTGTAACACTCGCAAACCCATCCTTATGACCCGACACACTCTTCCATGAGTCCATCTTCCCATAATGTTAGAATATTTCAGACTTTCAAAACTCTGTATGATTGGGCGAGAGGGCAGCAGATGGATGACCAAATAGGACTGGCGGGTCTTAAGGCACCACCCATACACTTATGCGATTTGTGCCAATTTCACCCAATTTGGATAGATCGGGCTGAGAAATCAAGTGACTCGACCCAAACCGCAACATGTTTTACATCACATCCAATCCAATACATGGTCCCATGCATACCGGAGTCGGAGGTCGGACCTACCTGCTCCTCCGACCTCTGACTCGCAACACATCCCGGTGGCGGGGAATGGGGTTGCATGCAATATATTACATGCTTTTTTTCTCAATTTGGCACAACATGCAAAACACAACTTAGCTGTTTTTCCAAATGTAGCAAGCAGATGGATTCTAATATTTTTTTCCAGCAGTAGAATTTGTACAAAGTAAAATTTTTGCAGAGTCCAAGGTGTGCCAAATTGTGCCATACATGACACAACTAAACCAAGATGTATGTGGACACATCTGTATTACATGCGATCTTGCCACCCAGGAAAGACCTGGGCAGCTCAAGGGGGATCGGATGTCCATATACTGCTGGGAATTTTCACAGTAGTGTATGACCACCTTTAGATTGGACACCTTTGGTCTAAAAGAAAATGCTTCTTGTCACAATTACAAAATGTCATGTATAAAACTTGTGGTCATAAAAATTGTTGTTTACATTTGTTGTGCAGCTGAGGATGGGTTATTGCACTCTGTTATCAACTGTTGCTGACACCAAAAGACCAACTGCAGTGTCTTTTAGCGAAATCTGATAAATTGAAGATAAATATCTATCAAAGTGTTTCTTGCTTTACCTGCAGAACCCCCACGCTTTTATATTAGGAAAGTTATTTAATAAGCATCACGGTGGTAACTGCACATACTGTACAAGACTGCTAGATACTTCCGGGTGAAGCCAATGGTTAACCCCTACCTTTCAAGGCTAGTATCACTAGGGGCAGCTAGCGTAAGTCTTGCTCAGACGACTAGACAATATTTTATAGAACTTTTAGAAATAAGGGATATTTTCTCAGGAGACTGATTAAATCAGCCACTCTGAGCCTGATCCAGGTTGACTTGCTAAGCAGCGTACATTCGGTGCTTAGCGAGCTGGTAAACGCCACCACCAGGGGAGAGAATACCTGCCCCCTTCGCCAACTGACAGTCCGCACCGGCATGTGAATGGATGTGTGTGCTTACACATCCATACATTTGCAAGCTGACCTATGGGCAAAAAATAATTATATGGTCGAAAAATGCTGGTCGCCCCCATATAACGGCCCACTGCTCGCGTGTGTGCGAACGTCTCGGCGGCTGTGATAGTCGCCGAAGGTGTTCGCACATAGGGTCTGTAAATGTGTATTTTCGTGGATATGCAAACGCAGACCTGCGCCATCGGATCCTGTATCGAATTTGGAAAGGTAAGTATGAAACTGAATCAGGCCCTCTGTTTCAGATTAGCTCCTGACATTGTTATGTTTATTATTTATGTATTATTGTTTATTCTGTAAACCTATTTTTTAACCCCTTCCCGCCGCAGCCTGTTTTTGCCTTCCTGACAGAGCCCTTTTTTTTCAAATCTGACAGGTATCACTTAAGTGGGGATAACTTTTTTTTGCTTTTACTTATCCCAGTGATTTTGAGATTGTTTTCTCGTGACACATTGTACTTCAAGTTAGTGGTAAATTTTGGTCGATACAGTCTGTGTTTTTTTGTGAAAAATACCAAAATGTCGTAAAAAAATTGAAAATTTTGCAATTTGCAAAATGTTAAATTTTCTGCTTGTGAGACAAATAATCATACCACTCAAAATAGTTAATAACTAACATAGACCATATGTCTACTTTATGTTTCCATCATTATTTCAACCTCCTTTTAATTTTTTTGGACACTAGGAGGCTTAAAATATGAATAGCAAATTCTCAAATTTTCAAGAAAATTTAAAACACTGATTTTTTTAGGGACCAGTTCAGTTCTGATGTGACTTTGAGGGACTTGTATGTGAGACACCCCCATAAATGATGCCATTTCAAAACTGCACCCCTCACAGTATTCAAAACAGCATTTTGGAAGTTTGTTAACCCTTTAGGTGTTTCACAGGAATTAAAACAAAGTGTAGGTGAAATTTCAAAATTTCATTTTTTTTGCAGATTTGCAATTTGAATACATTTTTCTAAGGAACACAGTACATTTTACTAGAGAAATGTGACTAAAAATTGATTCCCCCAATTCTTTTGTTTTCATAAATATCCTATATGTGGCCCTAGTGTGCACGTTGACCAAACCACAGGCTTCATAATAGAAGGAGCACCTACTTGATTTTGGAGCCTCCTTTTTATGAGATTATTTTTTAGGCACCATGTAGGTTTCTAGGCACCATAAGATGCTAAAAGTTAGGAACCTCCCCCACAAGTGACCCCATTTTGCAAACTACACCCCTCAGGGAATTCATCTAGGGGTATAGTGTACATTTCAAACCCCCAGGGGTTTCACCAATTTTGGTACAACTGGGCTGTGAAAATGAAAAATTACATTTTTTTACACAAAAATGCAGTTCTGGCTCAAAATTTTTCATTTTCACAAGGAATGAAGGAGACAAAGCACCCCAAAATCTGTGCCCCAATTTCTCCCGAGTACGGCAATGCCTCATATGTGACCAAAAAATACCATTTGGGTGCATGGCAGGACTCAGAAGGGAAGGAGTGATATTTGGATTTTGCAGCACACATTCTGGTGGAATGAATGGTGGGTGCTATGTTGCATTAGCAAGACCCCCGAAGCACCAATACAGTGGAACCCCCCCACAAGTGACCCCATTTTGCAAACTACACCCCTCAGGGAATTCATCTAGGGGTATAGTGTACATTTCAAACCCCCAGGGGTTTCACCAATTGTGGTACAACTGGGCTGTGAAAATGAAAAATTAAATTTTTTACACAAAAATGCAGTTCTGGCTCAAAATTTTTCATTTTCACAAGGAATGAAGGAGACAAAGCACCCCAAAATCTGTGCCCCAATTTCTCCCGAGTACGGCAATGCCTCATATGTGACCAAAAAATACCATTTGGGTGCATGGCAGGACTCAGAAGGGAAGGAGTGATTTTTGGATTTTGCAGCACAGATTCTGGTGGAATGAATGGTGGGTGCTATGTCGCATTAGCAAGACCCCCGAAGCACCAATACAGTGGAACCCCCCCATAAGTGACCCCATTTTGCAAACTACACCCCTCGGGGAATTCATCTAGGGGTATAGTGTACATTTCAAACCCCCAGGGGTTTCACCAATTGTGGTACAACTGGGCTGTGAAAATGAAAAATTACATTTTTTTACACAAAAATGCAGTTCTGGCTCAAGATTTTTCATTTTCACAAGGAATGAAGGAGACAAAGCACACCAAAATCTGTGCCCCAATTTCTCCCGAGTACGGCAATGCCTCATATGTGACCAAAAAATACCATTTGGGTGCATGGCAGGACTCAGAAGGGAAGGAGTGATTTTTGGATTTTGCAGCACAGATTCTGGTGGAATGAATGGTGGGTGCTATGTCGCATTAGCAAGACCCCCGAAGCACCAATACAGTGGAACCCCCCCACAAGTGACCCCATTTTGCAAACTACACCCTCAGGGAATTCATCTAGGGGTATAGTGTACATTTCAAACCCCCAGGGGTTTCACCAATTGTGGTACAACTGGGCTGTGAAAATGAAAAATTACATTTTTTACACAAAAATGCAGTTCTGGCTCAAAATGTTTCATTTTCACAAGGAATGAAGGAGACAAAGCACCCCAAAATCTGTGCCCCAATTTCTCCCGAGTACGGCAATGCCTCATATGTGACCAAAAAATACCATTTGGGTGCATGGCAGGACTCAGAAGGGAAGGAGTGATTTTTGGATTTTGCAGCACAGATTCTGGTGGAATGAATGGTGGGTGCTATGTCGCATTAGCAAGACCCCCAAAGCACCAATACAGTGGAACCCCCCCACAAGTGACCCCATTTTGCAAACTACACCCCTCAGGGAATTCATCTAGGGGTATAGTGTACATTTCAAACCCCCAGGGGTTTCACCAATTGTGGTACAACTGGGCTGTGAAAATGAAAAATTACATTTTTTACACAAAAATGCAGTTCTGGCTCAAAATTTTTAATTTTCACAAGGAATGAAGGAGACAAAGCACCCCAAAATCTGTGCCCCAATTTCTCCCGA
This sequence comes from Crinia signifera, assembly GCF_055691185.1. NCBI lineage: Eukaryota > Metazoa > Chordata > Amphibia > Anura > Myobatrachidae > Crinia > Crinia signifera. The sequence goes on along the minus strand of NC_139219.1, from coordinate 69,266,052 downwards.
GTACGGCAATGCCTCATATGTGACCAAAAAGTACCATTTGGGTGCATTCCAGGACTCAGATGGGAAGGAGTGATTTTTGGATTTTGCAGCACAGATTCTGGTGGAATGAATGGTGGGTGCTATGTCGCATTAGCAAGACCCCCGAAGCACCAATACAGTGGAACCCCCACACAAGTGACCCCATTTTGCAAACTACACCCCTCAGGGAATTCATCTAGGGGTATAGTGTACATTTCTAACCCCCATGGGTCTCACCAATTGTGGTACAACTGGGCTGTGAAAATGAAAAATTTAATTTTTTTACACAAAAATGCAGTTCTGGCTCAAAATTTTTCATTTTCACAAGGAATGAAGGAGACAAAGCACCCCAAAATATGTGCCCCAATTTCTCCCGAGTACGGCAATGCCTCATATGTGACCAAAAAATACCATTTGGGTGCATGGCAGGACTCAGAAGGGAAGGAGTGATTTTTGGATTTTGCAGCACAGATTCTGGTGGAATGAATGGTGGGTGCTATGTCGCATTAGCAAGACCCCCGAAGCACCAATACAGTGGAACCCCCCCACAAGTGACCCCATTTTGCAAACTACACCCCTCAGGGAATTCATCTAGGGGTATAGTGTACATTTCAAACCCCCAGGGGTTTCACCAATTGTGGTACAACTGGGCTGTGAAAATGAAAAATTAAATTTTTTACACAAAAATGCAGTTCTGGCTCAAAATTTTTCATTTTCACAAGGAATGAAGGAGACAAAGCACCCCAAAATCTGTGCCCCAATTTCTCCCGAGTACGGCAATGCCTCATATGTGACCAAAAAATACCATTTGGGTGCATGGCAGGACTCAGAAGGGAAGGAGTGATTTTTGGATTTTGCAGCACAGATTCTGGTGGAATGAATGGTGGGTGCTATGTCGCATTAGCAAGACCCCCGAAGCACCAATACAGTGGAACCCCCCCACAAGTGACCCCATTTTGCAAACTACACCCCTCAGGGAATTCATCTAGGGGTATAGTGTACATTTCAAACCCCCAGGGGTTTCACCAATTGTGGTACAACTGGGCAGTGAAAATGAAAAATTAATTTTTTTACACAAAAATGCAGTTCTGGCTCCAAATTTGTCATTTTCACAAGGAATGAAGGAGACAAAGCACCCCAAAATCTGTGCCCCAATTTCTCCCGAGTACGGCAATGCCTCATATGTGACCAAAAAATACCAGTTGGGTGCATGGCAGGACTCAGAAGGGAAGGAGTGATTTTTGGATTTTGCAGCACAGATTCTGGTGGAATGAATGGTGGGTGCTATGTCGCATTAGCAAGACCCCCGAAGCACCAATACAGTGGAACCCCCCCACAAGTGACCCCATTTTGCAAACTACACCCCTCAGGGAATTCATCTAGGGGTATAGTGTACATTTCAAACCCCCAGGGGTTTCACCAATTGTGGTACAACTGGGCTGTGAAAATGAAAAATTACATTTTTTACACAAAAATGCAGTTCTGGCTCAAAATTTTTAATTTTCACAAGGAATGAAGGAGACAAAGCACCCCAAAATCTGTGCCCCAATTTCTCCCGAGTACGGCAATGCCTCATATGTGACCAAAAAATACCATTTGGGTGCATTCCAGGACTCAGAAGGGAAGGAGTGATTTTTGGATTTTGCAGCACAGATTCTGGTGGAATGAATGGTGGGTGCTATGTCGCATTAGCAAGACCCCCGAAGCACCAATACAGTGGAACCCCCCCACAAGTGACCCCATTTTGCAAACTACACCCCTCAGGGAATTCATCTAGGGGTATAGTGTACATTTCTAACCCCCAGGGGTTTCACCAATTGTGGTACAACTGGGCTGTGAAAATGAAAAATTTAATTTTTTTACACAAAAATGCAGTTCTGGCTTAAAATTTTTCATTTTCACAAGGAATGAAGGAGACAAAGCACCCCAAAATCTGTGCCCCAATTTCTCCCGAGTACGGCAATGCCTCATATGTGACCAAAAAATACCATTTGGGTGCATGGCAGGACTCAGAAGGGAAGGAGTGATTTTTGGATTTTGCAGCACAGATTGTGGTGGAATGAATGGTGGGTGCTATGTCGCATTAGCAAGACCCCCGAAGCACCAATACAGTGGAACCCCCCCACAAGTGACCCCATTTTGCAAACTACACCCCTCAGGGAATTCATCTAGGGGTATAGTGTACATTTCAAACCCCCAGGGGTTTCACCAATTGTGGTACAACTGGGCTGTGAAAATGAAAAATTACATTTTTTACACAAAAATGCAGTTCTGGCTCAAAATGTTTCATTTTCACAAGGAATGAAGGAGACAAAGCACCCCAAAATCTGTGCCCCAATTTCTCCCGAGTACGGCAATGCCTCATATGTGACCAAAAAATACCATTTGGGTGCATGGCAGGACTCAGAAGGGAAGGAGTGATTTTTGGATTTTGCAGCACAGATTCTGGTGGAATGAATGGTGGGTGCTATGTCGCATTAGCAAGACCCCCGAAGCACCAATACAGTGGAACCCCCCCACAAGTGACCCCATTTTGCAAACTACACCCCTCAGGGAATTCATCTAGGGGTATAGTGTACATTTCAAACCCCCAGGGGTTTCACCAATTGTGGTACAACTGGGCTGCGAAAATAAAAAAATTACATTTTTTACACAAAAATGCAGTTCTGGCTCAAAATGTTTCATTTTCACAAGGAATGAAGGAGACAAAGCACCCCAAAATCTGTGCCCCAATTTCTCCCGAGTACGGCAATGCCTCATATGTGACCAAAAAATACCATTTGGGTGCATGGCAGGACTCAGAAGGGAAGGAGTGATTTTTGGATTTTGCAGCACAGATTCTGGTGGAATGAATGGTGGGTGCTATGTCGCATTAGCAAGACCCCCGAAGCACCAATACAGTGGAACTTCCCCACAAGTGACCCCATTTTGCAAACTACACCCCTCAGGGAATTCATCTAGGGGTATAGTGTACATTTTAAACCCCCAGGGGTTTCACCAATTGTGGTACAACTGGGCTGTGAAAATGAAAAATTAAATTTTTTACACAAAAATGCAGTTCTGGCTCAAAATTTTTAATTTTCACAAGGAATGAAGGAGACAAAGCACCCCAAAATCTGTGCCCCAATTTCTCCCGAGTACGGCAATGCCTCATATGTGACCAAAAAATACCATTTGGGTGCATTCCAGGACTCAGAAGGGAAGGAGTGATTTTTGGATTTTGCAGCACAGATTCTGGTGGAATGAATGGTGGGTGCTATGTCGCATTAGCAAGACCCCCGAAGCACCAATACAGTGGAACCCCCCCACAAGTGACCCCATTTTGCAAACTACACCCCTCAGGGAATTCATCTAGGGGTATAGTGTACATTTCTAACCCCCAGGGGTTTCACCAATTGTGGTACAACTGGGCTGTGAAAATTAAAAATTAAATTTTTTTACACAAAAATGCAGTTCTGGCTCAAAATTTTTCATTTTCACAAGGAATGAAGGAGACAAAGCACCCCAAAATATGTGCCCCAATTTCTCCCGAGTACGGCAATGCCTCATATGTGACCAAAAAATACCATTTGGGTGCATGGCAGGACTCAGAAGGGAAGGAGTGATTTTTGGATTTTGCAGCACAGATTCTGGTGGAATGAATGGTGGGTGCTATGTCGCATTAGCAAGACCCCCGAAGCACCAATACAGTGGAACCCCCCCACAAGTGACCCCATTTTGCAAACTACACCCCTCAGGGAATTCATCTAGGGGTATAGTGTACATTTCAAACCCCCAGGGGTTTCACCAATTGTGGTACAACTGGGCTGTGAAAATGAAAAATTACATTTTTTACACAAAAATGCAGTTCTGGCTCAAAATTTTTAATTTTCACAAGGAATGAAGGAGACAAAGCACCCCAAAATCTGTGCCCCAATTTCTCCCGAGTACGGCAATGCCTCATATGTGACCAAAAAATACCATTTGGGTGCATTCCAGGACTCAGAAGGGAAGGAGTGATTTTTGGATTTTGCAGCACAGATTCTGGTGGAATGAATGGTGGGTGCTATGTCGCATTAGCAAGACCCCCGAAGCACCAATACAGTGGAACCCCCCCACAAGTGACCCCATTTTGCAAACTACACCCCTCAGGGAATTCATCTAGGGGTATAGTGTACATTTCTAACCCCCAGGGGTTTCACCAATTGTGGTACAACTGGGCTGTGAAAATGAAAAATTAAATTTTTTTACACAAAAATGCAGTTCTGGCTCAAAATTTTTCATTTTCACAAGGAATGAAGGAGACAAAGCACCCCAAAATATGTGCCCCAATTTCTCCCAAGTACGGCAATGCCTCATATGTGACCAAAAAATACCATTTGGGTGCATGGCAGGACTCAGAAGGGAAGGAGTGATATTTGGATTTTGCAGCATAGATTCTGGTGGAATGAATGGTGGGTGCTATGTCGCATTAGCAAGACCCCCGAAGCACGGTGAAATGATGAACCTAATAATCCATAGATGTGTGGTATATTTTAAAGCACTCCTTCATACATAGGCCGGGTTTGTCGGGGCAAGTTTCACAGTGGAAAATAGTTTGCTTTCGTATTCCCTTTTTATAGCAAACTTTGCACCTTTTTTGTGTCCTGCCCTTTTTTCCAGTGGAGGGAATTTCGTTTGGAAAATGCTGCCCTGATACAATACGGGGGCCAGTACTAGAAGTACTGGGGCCAGTACTAGAAGTACTGGGGCCCTCTGCCTGCTGGTTCCCAAATATCAGGCCCTTTATGACTTTCTCTTGAAAGTGCATAAATGTCCCCGTCTGGCTGGTAGAACGGAATAGTACGTAAGCGTTATACAGTGCCATCTGGATGATATACACGGCCAGCTTCTTGTACCATATTTTTGTTTTCCGCAGGGCACTGTATGGCTTCAGTACCTGATCTGAAAGATCCACTCCGCCCATGTACTTATTGTAATCTAGGATACAAATAGGTTTTGAGGTGTGGGTACTGGTACCTCGTACAGGGACGGAGGTGGTACTGTCTCCGTGAATTGTTGTCAGTATAAGGACATCCCTCTTGTCCTTATATTTGACCAACAACATATTTTCGGTGCATATTCCCCTGCTTTCACCCTTTCTCAGTAATTGGGCAACGTGCGTTTTTGGGAGGCCTCTTTGGTTCTTGCGCACAGTACCGCAAGCTGCTGTACCTCTTGAACCAAGGGCCTTAAACAGGGGGATGCTGGTGTAAAAGTTATCCACATAGAGGTGATAACCTTTATCCAGGAAGGGGTGCACTAAATCTCAGACAATCTTTCCACTAACACCTACGAGGGAGGGGGGGCATTATACCCTAAACCTGTGGGTGTACCCTGAGGTACTTTCGCACAGCTTATACATTTTTATGCCATACCTTGCCCTCTTATTGGGAAGGTACTGGCGGAATTTAACCCTTCCTTTAAAATGTATAAGTGACTCGTCCACACAAATGAATTTTTGGGGGATGTACATCTAAGCAAATTTGGCGCTGAAATGATCAATGACCGGCCTGACTTTGAATAGCCGGTCAAAGGTGGGATCATCTCTGGGTGGGCACTGTGCATTATCGTTGTAATGCAAAAATTTAAGGATCGTCTCAAAACGAGTCCGGGTCATGGCCATACGATGAAGTGGGGTGCTGTACAGAACATCTGTACTCCAATATTGCCTAATTTCTGGCTTTTTAACTATGCCCATATGTAACACCAGACCCCAAAACATCATCATCTCTACTGCATCTACAGGGGTCCACCTAGCAAATGATGACGTGGGGTTTTGGGCAATAAACTGCTGGGCATATAAATTACTTTGGTCCACCATTAAATTTATAAAATCATCAGAGAAAAAGACTTTGAAAAAGTCAATTTCTTTGAGGCCTGTACTATCAAATTGGATTCCTGGGTTGGCCAAAAACTCAGGAACCTGGGGCTCAAAATTGTCTGGTGGTGGGGTCCATACGAGATCAATCATTGGGGGGGGGGGTCTCAGCTGCTCTACGGGGGCGTCTTTGAGGGGGTCCCTCATCACTAGAGGAGGAAGAGGAGCTTAAGACAAATGCCAATTCATCGCTTACTTCACTGGCTGTGTCAGTGTCAGAGGCAAGAAGGGCATATGCCTCCTCCGCTGAAAACAGTCTTTGCGATGATTGGGACATTTTTATTATTTTTAAGTGTAGTGTTTCAACATGTGTATAGTGTAGGGGGGGGGTACAAACTTTATTTCAACACGGGGGGTATGTAGTGTGTATGTAGTGCTTTAACACGTGTAAGTTTAAAAGAAAAAAAAAAAAGCTCCTGCGCCAAAAATTGAGCACAGATGTTGGTCAGTAACGTCCGTCACTGATCAGCGCTCAGCGGGCACAGGACACCCACAAAAGCACCGTGGGTGTAAAAACAATTTAAAAAAAATAAACCACAGCACTCTCCCAAAAAAATAAATAAAAAAAAACTGCAGAAAAAAAATTATATCAACCCTGTGCCAAAAATGCTGTTCAGTGATGTACGTCACTGATCAGCGCTCAGCGACCACAGGACACCCACAAAAGCAACGTGGGTGTAAAAACAATAAAAAAAAAAAAAACCACAGCACTCTCCAAAAAAAAAAACAATAAAAAAAAAATGCTGAAAAAAAATTATATCAACCCTGTGCCAAAAATGCTGTTCAGTGATGTACGTCACTGATCAGCGCTCAGCGGCCACAGGACACCCACAAAAGCAACGTGGGTGTAAATACATTTAAAAAAAACAAAAACACAGCACTCTCCAAAAAAAAAACAATTAAAAAAAACTGCAGATAAAAAATTATATCAACCCTGTGCCAAAAATGCTGTTCAGTGATGTACGTCACTGATCAGCGCTCAGCGGCCACAGGACACCCACAAAAGCAACGTGGGTGTAAAAACAATAAAAAAAAAAAAAACACAGCACTCTCCAAAAAAAATTTTTTTAAAAAAACTGCTGAAAAAAAATTATATCAACCCTGTGCCAAAAATGCTGTTCAGTGATGTACGTCACTGATCAGCGCTCAGCGGCCACAGGACACCCACAAAAGCAACGTGGGTGTAAAAACAATTTAAAAAAAAAAACCACAGCACTCTCCAAAAAAAAACAATAAAAAAAAAACTGCTGAAAAAAAATTATATCAACCCTGTGCCAAAAATGCTGTTCAGTGATGTACGTCACTGATCAGCGCTCAGCGGCCACAGGACACCCACAAAATCACAGTGTGTGTAAAAAATTTTTAAAAAAAGACCCCACAGCACCCTCAAAAAATAAAAAAGGTGATCAGTGATGCGACACTGATTACCAGTGAGGGGCAGCAGGTGCCCAACCTTTGGTGCAACTGACAGGTATATATAAAAAAAAAAACCTGAACCCCCAAAAAGTTGCTGATCAGTTAATTTATACTGATCAGCACAAAAGGGGGGGCAGCAGGGGGGGCAGCAGTCAGTTGCACAGGCAGCACAACCTTTGGTGCAACTGACAGGTATATATATAAAAAAAAAAACCCTGCACCCCAAAAAAGTTGCTGATCAGCACAGATATACTGATCAGCACAAAAGGGGGGGCAGCAGACACAAAATATAGCACTCTCTATCACTCTCTGTCACTATCTCTCACTATCTCTCACTATCTGTCACTCTATGACACTTCAGCAGCAGCACACAGGAAGTCACAAGATCCAGGAAGCATCCAGCTGCTGGCAGCACGCTACCAGCGGTGATCAGGTAAGTATCAGGCAAGGATCAGGTCAGTATATCACGACAGATTGGCACGGTGACCGCTCTGCACGCAATTCCAGACCGGAATGGCGTCTGCAGCGCAGTCACCGTTAGTTTAAATCACGCGCCATGGCTGTGATTGGTCCGTCGGTCCGACGGACCAATCACAGCCTTGGGGGCAGGTGGGGTGAGGTGTGGTCATCACCGGTGACCCCCTCACACCCCCTCACACCCGGCGGTGATTGATCCCTGTGTTACCGAGCGTCTGATTCGCCGGTAACACAGGAAAACGCTGTGATTGGCTGTTCACATTGAACAGCCAATTGCAGCGATCGCCGACGGGGGCATGCTGGGACATGTTTGCTGTCAGGGACAGCAGACATGTTTAAACTGTCACCGCGTCTATAGACGCGGTGACAGTTTAAAGTCATGACGTATATATACGTCATGTGTCGGGAAGTACATCCCGGCCATGACGTATATATACGTCAAATGTCGGGAAGGGGTTAAATGCCACTAATACTGTGTTTTTTTTCTATAGCCCTTTTAAATTCAGCTTACACATTATGCAATCATGTTGTTATTGTCAACTGTCCATCAAAGTCACTCTTTAGAAAATATAATGAAAACTATATTGTACAGTTTGTTGTTGTGACAAAATCAGCAGCTGAGCCTACCGCTGGCATTTCTTTATTTTTATGATTAAACAGAGCTATTATTATACTTATTATGCGATTATCATTACACTGACTTCCAAGTCATAATCAGCAATGTCATTTTGAGCCAGTATTTGTGGAATAAACAAGCCGTGAAATGCTTACCTTCATTCCTCATTATAGAATCACTGAAAGAGAATGGTAATCAATAAAATATGGGTTGCTGCTATGTTCCTGAGATGACCCTCCAGCAATCAGCATACTCGGCTTCAGTAATGAGTTAAGGAGACATTTGTAGATTATTAAAATTATTTATACAAAAGGATCCAAAGTAGTATATTCCATTTTGACTATTTATGCGAATCTCATGTTTTACAAGCAATTCTGGAAATCTTTATACCAACTTTATAACAATTGGATTTGCACAATATAAAAGGCATTTTACAAGTGATACCACAATGTGATCCGCTCTCCCCCATAATTATAATGTTTTATTACTAGAGCCTGTAAATCCAGTGAGCCAACATTGATCAATCACTATAATAGACACTTGGTACCACTCATGTCCCAGCACCCATCCTATAGATCTATGTGGGAAACCTATACAGATATGCAGCCCACAGATTGTGTTTCTTGGGCACAATGCCATACAACCTATGCAACCTGAATTAGCACTCACCTTAAGACTTATGGGTCTATTTGGTAAACATATTCAATATATGATTATTTCTAAAAGTGCAGAGAAATCACTGATTTCTCTGCCTTTTTCAATGTAGTTGATGCAGGCCCATAGATTTGCATTGGGACAATATTAACCAGGCTTAAAGTGGTCATGCAGAGGTGGGGGACTAATTTCTCTATGCCACCTAATGACCCCCCTCCCCCATGAGACAGGGCCAGGGGTAGGGTTTTTGGCATCTACGTGCAAACTAAAATGCTTTTCTGTGAGAATTACTGTGCAAGGCAAATGTGGAGGTTAAAATGTTCCACCTCACCATTAGAGGGGGTGGAACTCAATTCCACCCTGTTCCCCCTCACTTTGGCCCTTATTCTGGTGGGTGCGGTCGAGCCGCATATGCGGCTCCGACCGCACCAGACGAATCCCCGCCCACCCTACGGATCGCCACGGCCGTCCGTACACGGACGGCTGGCGATCCGCATAAAAATGGTGCAGGCTACGCCTCCACCATGGTGGGAGCTGCCCCCTGCATTCGATGGTCGTCGACCATCGAAGGCAGGTCCGCACGCCGCGGCAGCTCCCGCAAGCTGAGACCACACGGACAATCGTCCGTGTGGTAGCTTGTATGGGGGCTGAAAGCTGACATCCGGCGACGTCAGCTTTCCGCCCCCATGAGTTGCGTCATGCCCTCATTAGCATGCGTACGCCCCGCGTTTGCATGGGAACGCCCATGAAACGCGGGGCGTATACATAGGGAAATGAGGGCATGAAGCCCCTCACTCCCCTATACGCCCCCTTTGCGGCGTAGTAAATTTATGTGCGGCGAATTCGCCTGCACATGCGCAGATTGACCTCTGCGCATGTGCAGACGGAAAACATCGGCGGTACGGCCGCACGCGGGCCGTACCGCTCGATTCTGAATAAGGGCCTTTACCCCCTGAATATTTGTAATCTGCTTCTCACCCTTTTTCAGACAAACATAATGCCATTACAGTCGTAAAGGGATGTGGTCTCATTGCAAGTGGGCATGGTCTTACAGCATAGTCTCTGGACAGATAAGTGGCAAAACATACAAAATATGTAAGGAGCATTACAATAGTGGGCATAATACACTGCTCAAAAAAATAAAGGGAACACTAACATAACACATCCTAGATCTGAATGAATTAAATATTCTTATTAAATACTTTGTTCTTTACATAGTTGAATGTGCTGACAACAAAATCACACAAAAATTATCAATGCAAATCAAATTTATTAACCTATGGAGGTCTGGATTTGGAGTCACACTCAAAATTAAAGTGGAAAAACACACTGCAAGCTGATCCAACTTTGATGTAATGTCCTTAAAACAAGTCAAAATGAGGCTCAGTAGTGTGTGTGGCCTCCACATGCCTGTAAGACCTCCCTACAATGCCTGCTGGGCTTGCTCCTGATGAGGTGGTGGATGGTCTCCTGAGGGAACTCCTCCCAGACCTGGACTAAAGCATCTGTCAACTCCTGGACAGTCTGTGGTGCAACGTGGCGTTGGTGGATGGAGCGAGACATGATGTCCCAGATGTGCTCAATTGGATTCAGGTCTGGGGAACAGGCGGGCCAGTTCATAGCATCAATGCCTTCATCTTGCAGGAACTGCTGACACACTCCAGCCACAAGAGGTCTAGCATTGTCTTGCATTAGGAAGAACCCAGGGCCAACCTCACCAGCATATGGTCTCACAAGGGGTGTGAGGATCTCATCTCGGTAACTAATGGCAGTCAGGCTACCTCTGGCGAGCACATGGGGGGCTGTGCGGCCCCCCAAAGAAATGCCACCCCACACCATTACTGACCCACTGCCAAACCGGTCATGCTGGAGGATGTTGCAGGCAGCAGAACGTTCTCCTTGGCGTCTCCAGACTCTTGTCACATCTGTCACATGTGCTTAGTGCTCTGCTTTCATCTGTGAAGAGCACAGGGCACCAGTGGTGAATTTGCCAATCTTGGTGTTCTCTGTCAAATGGTAAACATCCTGCACAGTGTTGGGCTGTAAGCACAACCCCCACCTGTGGACTTTGGGCCCTCATACCACCCTCATGGAGCCTGTTTCTGACTGTTTGAGTAGACACATGCACATTTGTGGCCTGCTGGAGGTCATTTTGCAGGACTCTGGCAGTGCTCCTCCTGTTCCTCCTTGCACAAAGGTGATGGTAGCATTGCTGCTGCTGGGTTGTTGCCCTCCTACGGCCACCTCCACGTCTCCTGATGTACTGGCCTGCCTCCTGGTAGCGCCTCCATGCTCTGGACACTACGCTGACAGACACAGCAAACCTTCTTGCCACAGCTTGCATTGATGTGCCATCCTGGATGAGCTGCACTACCTGAGCCACTTGTGTGGGTTGTAGACTCCGTCTCATGCTACCACAAGAGTGAAAGCACCACCAGTTTTCTAAAGTGACCAAAACATCAGCTAGAAAGCATACTGTAGGAGCTGAGAAGTGGTCTGTGGTCGCCACCTGCAGAACAACTCCTTTATTGGGGGTGTCTTACTGATTGTCTATAATTTCCACCTGTTATCTATTCCATTTGCACAACAGCATGTGAATTGATTGTTAATCAGTGTTGCTTCCTAAGTGGACAGTTTGATTTCACAGAAGTGTGATGGACTTGGAGTTACATTGTGTTGTTTAAGTGTTCCCTGTATTTTTTTGAGCAGTGTATATAAGGGACACTAAAACATTGAGCATAATGTGTAAGAGGCACTACAGCAGTGGGGGAATAATTTGTAAGGGGCACTACAACAGTGAGCATAATGTGTATGGGGCACTACAACAGTGGGCATAGTGTAAGGAGCACTAAAACTGTGTTCATGGTGCTAGGAGAACTAAAACTGTGGGCATAATGTGTTACGGTTCACTATTACTATGAGCATAGTGTATATGGGGGCACTACAACTGAGCTTTTCCCATGAGACCACACCACTTAATTTTTCAGGGGGACGTATATTGTTTGTTTGTTTAACAAAATGTTTGGCCTCGGGCCAGCCTTGTTTGTCACCAAATTGGAAGGTGCAGTCTGCACTCCACGCAGCCTTCTACTGACTTACTCAATTCAGTTCTACATGATTCTGAACCAAAGTATCGGAAATGAATAGGGTCAGAAACATTTAAGATGAGAATGAGACAAGGAATCAGGGAGGGTGAAGAGGGTATAGGGCCCCAATTATATAACAAGGTGAAGGGCTAAACATTTGGAGGAAGAATTAGGAATTATATATAATGAAGGGGTTTGACGAGAATAGGTATGAGGAAGGCTGGTAGGCATTGATTAAAGGGCACATTTTTAACCCCTTCACGACATTTGACGTATATATACGTCATGGCCGGGAAGTACTTCCCGACCGTTGACGTATATATACGTCATGGCTTCAAACTGTCACTGCGTCTAGAGACGCAGTGACAGTTTGGAAATGTCTGCTGTCCCTGACAGCAGACATCCCCCCTCGCCGCCCGGGGGGGGCAGGGATGCCCCCACCGGTCGGCGATCGCTGTGATTGGCTGTTCAAATGTGAACAGCCAATCACAGCTATTTCTGTGTTACCGGCGGCTAAGCCGCTCGGTAACACAGGGATCGGCGGTGATCGGTGCTGGCACCGATCACCACCGATCCGCAGCTCTCCCTCCCACCCGCCCGGCAGCCGCTCTCCCTACCTCCGACCCGCCCGGCAGCCGCTCCCCCTCCCTCGCTCCCTGTCATCAAGATGCCGCCCCCCCAGCTCCAACCCCCCCGCATGTAAAAATCCACAAAATGGATAAAATGAATTCATATATATATATATATATATACACATATATATATATATATATATATATATATATATATATGTATATGTATATATGTATGTATATGTATATGTATATATGTATATATATATATATATGTATATATGTATATATATATATATATGTATATATATATATATATATATATATATGTATATATATATGTATATATATATATATATATATATATATATATATATATATGTATATATATATATATATATGTATATATGTATATGTATGTATGTATATATATTTTTGTGCACTGTTTGCTTGATTTAATAATGGTTCCCCTTCTCCACAGTCTGCCCAAGCCCTCCGGTAGCCATGACAGCCCGGATGCGTCTCCTGGTTGCTAGGTAACAGACGCCAGGAACCAGCAGGACGTCCAGCCTCCCAGTGACGCAACCGGAAGCCGCGTCAGACGCTGCAGGGACGGCCAGACAGGAGAGTGAACCTCTTCATGCGCACGGTATAAAGGTATGCCATTTATCTTTTCACACTTGTTATTGTACACTTGAAGAAGGGGTGTTTGTATCCCCGAAACGTCTGTTGTTTCCCAGTAAACTTCGTTTGATCACCAAGCCCGCTGGAGTGCCTCTACTTGTTTCGTATCACCATCCTATTTATCTGGACCTGAAGGCACCCGCGGCAGTTGCACCCAGACTCACGAGGAGTGCCAGGCTGACCACGCACCTATATACACATATATATATGTATATATGTATATATATATATATATATATATATATATATAGACAGATAGATATTCCAGACATATGACGTATATATACGTCATGGTCGGGAGGTACTTCCCGACCGTTGACGTATATATACGTCATGGCTTTGAACTGTCACCGCGTCTATAGACGCGGTGACAGTTTGGAGATGTCTGCTGTCCCTGACAGCAGACATCCCCCCTCGCCGCCGATCGCTGCGATTGGCTGTTCAAATGTGAACAGCCAATTGCAGCGTTTTCTGTGTTACCGGCGGCTAAGCCGCTCGGTAACACAGTGATCGGTGGTGATCGGTGCTGTTAAGTACAGCTCCGATCACCACCGATCGCCAGCCCCCCCCTCCCACCCGGCAGCCCCCCTCCCACCCACCCGGCAGCCGAAGCGCCAGCACCCCTCCCACCCCCCACCAGTCGCAGCGCCAGCCCCCCTCCCCCACCATTCATTCCACCACCAAAAATCACTCCTTCCCTTCTGAGTCCTGCCATGCACCCAACTGGTATTTTTTGGTCACATATGAGGCATTTCCGTACTCGGGAGAAATTGGGGCACAGATTTTGGGGTGCTTTGTCTCCTTCATTCCTTGTGAAAATGAAAACTTTTGAGCCAGATCTGCATTTTTGTGTAAAAAAATTTAATTTTTTACACAAAAATGCAGTACTGGCTCAAAATTTTTCGTTTTCACAAGGAATGAAGGAGACAAAGCACCCCAAAATCTGTGCCCCAATTTCTCCCGAGTACGGAAATGCCTCATATGTGACCAAAAAATACCAGTTGGGTGCATGGCAGGACTCAGAAGGGAAGGAGTGATTTTTGGTGGTGGAATGAATGGTGGGTGCTATGTCGCATTAGCAAGACCCCTGAATCACCCATACAGTGGAACCCCCCCACAAGTGACCCCATTTTGCAAACTACACCCTTTAGGGAATTCATCAAGGGGTATAGTGTACATTTCAAACCCCCAGGGGTTTCACCAATTTTGATACAACTGAGCTGTGAAAATGAAAAATTAAATTTTTACATTTTCACAGCCCAGTTGTATCAAAATTGGTGAAACCCCTGGGGGTTTGAAATGTACACTATACCCCTAGATGAATTCCCTGAAGGGTGTAGTTTGCAAAATGGGGTCACTTGTGGGGGGGTTCCACTGTATGGGTGCTTTGGGGGTCTTGCTAATGCGACATAGCACCCACCAAAATTCCACCAGAATCTGAGCTGCAAAATCCAAATATCACTCCTTCCCTTCTGAGTCCTGACATTTTTTGGTCACACATGAAGCATTGCCGTACTCGGGAGAAATTGGGGCACAGATTTTGGGGTGCTTTTTCTCCTTCATACCTTGTGAAAATGAAAAATTTTGAGCCAGAACTGCATTTTTGTGTAAAAAATTTAATTTTTCATTTGCACAGCCCAGTTGTATCAAAATTGGTGAAACCCCTGGGGGTTTGAAATGTACACTATACCCCTAGATGAATTCCCTGAGGGGTGTAGTTTGCAAAATGGGGTGACTTGTGGGGGGGTTCCACTGTATTGGTGCTTTGGGAGTCTTGCTAATGCAACATACCACCCACCATTCATTCCACCAAAATCTGTGCTGCAAAATCCAAAAATCACTCCTTCCCTTCTGAGTCCTGCCATGCGCCCAACTGGTATTTTTTGGTCACATGTGAGGCATTGCCGTACTCGGGAGAAATTGGGGCACAGACTTTGGGGTGCTTTGTCTCCTTCATTCCTTGTGAAAATGAAAAATCTTGAGCCAGAAGTGCATGTTTGTTTAAAAAAATGTAATTTTTCATTTTCACACCCCAGTTGTACCAAAATTGGTGAAACCCCTGGGGGTTTGAAATGTACACTATACCCCTAGATGAATTCCCTGAGGGGTGTACTTTGCAAAATGGGGTGACTTGTGGGGGGGTTCCACTGTATTGGTGCAACATAGCACCCACCATTCATTCCACCAAAATCTGTGCTGCAAAATCCAAAAAACACTCCTTCCCTTCTGAGTCCTGCCATGCACCCAACTGGTATTTTTTGGTCACATGTGAGGCATTGCCGTACTCGGGAGAAATTGGGGCACAGATTTTGGGGTGCTTTTTCTCCTTCATACCTTGTGAAAATGAAAAATTTTGAGCCAGAACTGCATTTTTGTGTAAAAAATTTAATTTTTCATTTGCACAGCCCAGTTGTATCAAAATTGGTGAAACCCCTGGGGGTTTGAAATGTACACTATACCCCTAGATGAATTCCCTGAGGGGTGTAGTTTGCAAAATGGGGTGACTTGTGGGGGGGTTCCACTGTATTGGTGCTTTGGGAGTCTTGCTAATGCAACATACCACCCACCATTCATTCCACCAAAATCTGTGCTGCAAAATCCAAAAATCACTCCTTCCCTTCTGAGTCCTGCCATGCGCCCAACTGGTATTTTTTGGTCACATGTGAGGCATTGCCGTACTCGGGAGAAATTGGGGCACAGACTTTGGGGTGCTTTGTCTCCTTCATTCCTTGTGAAAATGAAAAATCTTGAGCCAGAAGTGCATGTTTGTTTAAAAAAATGTAATTTTTCATTTTCACACCCCAGTTGTACCAAAATTGGTGAAACCCCTGGGGGTTTGAAATGTACACTATACCCCTAGATGAATTCCCTGAGGGGTGTACTTTGCAAAATGGGGTGACTTGTGGGGGGGTTCCACTGTATTGGTGCAACATAGCACCCACCATTCATTCCACCAAAATCTGTGCTGCAAAATCCAAAAAACACTCCTTCCCTTCTGAGTCCTGCCATGCACCCAACTGGTATTTTTTGGTCACATGTGAGGCATTGCCGTACTCGGGAGAAATTGGGGCACAGATTTTGGGGTGCTTTGTCTCCTTCATTCCTTGTGAAAATGAAAAATTTTGAGCCAGAACTGCATGTTTGTGTAAAAAAATGTAATTTTCCATTTTCACATCCCAGTTGTACCAAAATTGGTGAAACCCCTGGGGGTTTGAAATGTACACTATACCCCTAGATGTATTCCCTGAGGGGTGTAGATTGCAAAATGGGGTGACTTGTGGGGGAGGTTCCTAACTTTTAGCACTTATGGTGCCTAGAAACCTACATGGTGCCTAAAAAAAAATCTCATAAAAAGGAGGCTCCAAAATCAAGTAGGTGCTCCTTCTATTATGAAGCCTGTGGTTTGGTCAACGTGCACACTAGGGCCACATATAGGATATTTTTGAAAACAAAATAATTGGGGGAATCAATTTTTAGTCACATTTCTCTAGTAAAATCTACTGTATTCGTTAGAAAAATGTATTAAAATTGAAACTCTGCAAAAAAAAAGAAATTTTGAAATTTCACCTACACTTTGTTTTAATTCCTGTGAAACACCTAAAGGGTTAACAAACTTCCAAAATGCTGTTTTGAATACTGTGAGGGGTGCAGTTTTTGAAATAGCATCATTTATGGGGGTGTCTCACATACAAGTCCCTCAAAGTCACATCAGAACTGAACTGGTCCCTAAAAAAATCAGTGTTTGAAATTTTCTTGAAAATTTGAAAATTTGCTATTCATATTGTAAGCCTCCTAGTGTCCAAAAAAATGAAAAGGAAGTTGAAATAATGATGGAAACATAAAGTAGACATATGGTCTATGTTAGTTATTAACTATTTTGAGTGGTATGATTATTTGTCTCACAAGCAGAAAATTTAACATTTTGCAAATTGCTAAATTTTCCATTTTTTCACGATATTTTGGTATTTTTCACAAAAAAACACAGACTGTATCGACCCAAATTTACCACTAACTTGAAGTACAATGTGTCACGAGAAAACAATCTCAAAATCACTTGGATAAGTAAAAGCAAAAAAAAGTTATCCCCACTTAAGTGAGACATGTCAGATTTGAAAAAAAGGGCTCTGTCATGAAGGCACAAACTGGCTCTGTCATGAAGGGGTTAAGAGCATGTTTAAAATTAGTTATGATAAGACACAAATAAAATAATGCATACATGTAGTCAAATTTCCACACCTACACATTAATTTGCAACCCCCGAATACCAGACATCAATTGCTGTGGTGATGTCACTGATTGCTACTACAGAGATATGTTACATATTCTCTCTATGTTGCAACCAAACCAGCTGCTCTGCATAAATGTATATTATGCAAATTATAGATGTTACTTCAGTGCTGATTGGTTGCCATGGGCTCACTTCTCTGCCCTTATCACTTCTTCATACATCTACCCCCAGTGACCAAAGCATCAGGAAAATTGGAAAAAATACTTTTTTTGTTTGTTTTTAAATGCATGCGAGAGCTACAATGTGCCCATCAGGATGGGTATTTTTATGAAGTGAAGTAATTGAGATTAAGCGAACATCAATCAGATAATGTAATGCATACTAAACGCAATTTTATACTAAAATTAAAACCTAGCAATGATACATGAAGGTTAAATATAGCGTTCTGCAATAGACTGATTTGACCTTGTATTCCCTTGCAGAGATGATAAAAAATAAAGTAGTTGTGGCTACATTCTTTGTTCTATTGTACTGAACTGCATTTTTCATTTTCAATCGATACCTATTGGTTGAAAACTCCAACACACAAGTAGATAAATTAGAAACAATTCAACTACAGTAAAGTGTTACAGAAGATGGAATATATGAATAGAAGACACTGCACAGCGTTCATTTAAAAATTCAACAGTTGATGAGTCTCTACTTCTGCATAATTATTCCCGTTGCTAATTAGTTCATTATTCTTTAGTGAGTAAAATATGTTTAATAATGGGTTTCAAGAATAATTCCATTTAGATTACAATAAACTTCCTAAGAGTCGTAAAGAATATGCCAAGGTCACAATAAGGTAACAGTTACAATCAAATACTATTGGGGTTACTTTTGCATCATGGAACATGCGTCTTTCTACTGTGACTGCCCAAACTTGTTATTGCACCAATTTCTGGCTGTTTATAGTTGGTATGTATTCAGTATTATTTCCTTTGTAAATACAGTGACAGCTTTTGTGAATAAACGGTTGTGGGATTGTTAGGTCTACATCAACTAGGTCGACAAGTATTGGGTCGACACCACTAGGTCGACAGGCATCAAGGTCGACATGGGTCTAGCCTGACATGGGTCAAGGTCGACATGTGTCTAGGTCGACATGGGTCTAGGTCTACAGGACATTAGGTTAACACAAGCATTAGGTGGATTTGGGCAATGTCAACAGTCAAAAGGTCGACATGGGGTTTTTCACTGTTTTTTGACCCGAATGTCGACACAGTCAACATGGACACAGTTTGCAGTGCACTGCATCCCCTCGCTTAGCTTGCCATGGCATTAGCTCGGGCTCACTATTTTATTCTCCCACCATGCCCTAGTGGATGGAAGGGTATGAAATACCGCCTGTCGGCACATGTCAGCTCAAAAATCAGTGAAAAACTCCACGTCGACCTTTTGACTGTCGACCTACCCCATGTTGACCTAATGCTTGTGTTGACCTAATGACATGTCGATCTAGACACATGTCGACATTGACCCATGTCGACTTAAACCCATGTCGACCTTGCTGCCTGTCGACCTAGTGGTGTCGACCCAATGTTTGTCAACCTAGTCAGTGTAGACCTAATGACCGTATCCCGAATAAACACACAATTCATCTGATGTTCTCAATTCACATGCAATGGGAGCAGTGTGCCATTTTTTTTAAAACCATCATAAACTAAAAGTCATAATCTATTAACACAAACCGACCTTTCCAATGATTATAAAAGTCAGTTTTTATTGAAGCATAACCAGTCCCAGCCCAGCCTAGCAGTGTAAAACATAAGCGGTCCCAGGCTGTCCCAGCACTGTGAAGGATAACTGGTCCCAGCCTAGTCCAGTATGGTGAAGCTAATCTTGCTCCAGTCAAGTTTTGTATCAGTTGCATAACTTCTAGATTTGCGCACTCCCTCCGAAAATTTTGGCAGCCCCCCCCAAGTAAAGTTAACACCCTTGCCCAAGCAGGCTATTGTTACGCCTCTGTTTTGTATGTTACCAGGGCAAGAGGAAATGTTATATAGCCTATGCACACGTTGCACCTAGTCAATTGTTTTTAATTAAATAATAATAATACAGATAGAAAATATCATGGAATTCCACAATACCTATGTGTATGATGCAGTCATATCAATCATCAAGTGGAGGTGCTCCCAAGAGAGTAAAGGTAATCTGGACAAAGCAAAAGAAGAAAAAAGGTACTCTCTCTTTTTTGGGGGCATGCTTTTATTAGTTATTTAAAATATAACTTTTACTTCTTTTGCATAAAAGAATTAAAAATTTGTATTTTAAAATACTAATAAAAAGTGTGCCCCAAAAAAAGAGCAAGTACCTTTTTTTTCTTCTCTTGCCTTGTGAGCATGAAAGGGCAGCATCTAGCAATAAAATGCATATTAAAAGTATTCTGAGCAAGAGAGAGTTGTGAATCCTGCCAGAGAGCCCATACCATGGCATATTTTTGGCACATTTTTGTATGGCATATATAAAAAGTTCATGTGAAATGGTGATGTTAACTAATATAACCCAAGATAAATGGGAAGGGGGTTCGGGGCCCATCCAAGAACATGCAGTGCACACATAAGATAATGTAAGGAAGTTGTTAACATACTGTATGGGGGTTATTTTGGTTCACTCCTTCTGGCAAATTCCTTCTTAGATGGACAAAACCATGCAGGTGGGGTACAGATAGCGCAGGGCTTGTCTTTGCTGGGGATGGCGGAGGACTCGCCACCCGCCATCCCCCGCCCCGCGCCATCTGTATGTCGGAAGGGGACGCGCGTGCACGAGGTGCACGCGCGTCCCGTTCCGACGGAGCTTTTGCCCGGGTCCCCGCCGGCTTCCCCGGGTCCCCGCCGGTCCACACCGCCCCCCCGCAGCCCCCCGCAGCCCTGCCCGTCTCCCTGAAGCTGGAGACGGGCAGGACTGCACCCGCCGCGCCGCCTCGCCGCCCGGCTATTGAGACGCTCGTGCGTGGGAGACGCACGAGCGTCTCATTCAGCCAGAGCGCCAGATTGCTGGCGGATCGCCAGGGACACGGTCCTGGCGCTCCGCCAGCAATAATAACCCCTGCTCCATCTGTAGATGTTACTTGTGCAGAGATAGTTAGATTTGGGTGGGGTTTTACTTCAAAGTGAGATCTATATTGCAGTGTAGAATTAAAGCAGTAAGTATTTTCCCTGCACAGAAACAAAATAACTCACCCAAATCTACGTCTCTGCACATTTTATAACTGCAGTGCACATGGTTTTGTCCATCTAAGAAGGAATTTGTCGGAAGGAACCAAAATAACCCCCATAATAGTAACTATGTAGAGAGAGAGAGAGAGACGACCAATTCTAAGCCAAAAATAAACACACGGGGGACATATGGGGAACAGAAATACCCCTACTAGCAATACTGGCAGTCACCTCTTCCCAGAAGGCAGCCACTCTGGGGTATTGCCACAATAGGTGCCAGAAATCAGCTCCAACAGCTGAGCATTTGGGGCAGGAGTCTGATGACTGGCCACCAATATGAAGTAACCTGCTCGGAGTCCAATAAACTCTATGTAGAATATACAGTTGAATTTGTTGGAACCTGGCATAAGCAGTGGCACACCGAGGCGAGACGATAATATAGTCCCAGTCTTCATCATCAATTTCTTCCAATTCGGTCAACCATTACAAGCTCAATGCACTCAGACCATCTAATCCAGAGAATGAGAGGAGTACAGAACTGAAATGGTTTTGTGGTGGAGCATATTACGGATTAGGTTGTGAACAGTGGACTATGAGAGTTGTGGGGCTCCACTGTGCATTTACTGCATAACGGAGTTGAAGGTAACAGTAAAAATAATGTCTGGGGACACTATAAGTATTAGCCAAAAACTCAAATGAATGAAAAACACCCTCATTAAATAATTGCCCTATCGCTGTAATTTAATGGGGCTCCCAGACCAAATCCCCCCTCCAAAGTACATAATTCTTTGAAATTTAGATTGTTCCATATGGGGAACAAGGGTCAATAGTTGACTCACCCATAAGACTAACAACCCGCAACCCAAATTTGAGAGGCCTGCTATAATAGGGGAGCAAGAGATAATATGGATATATGGGCTAACCAAAATTGTAATGGTGTGAGCTCTGTCTAGGAGGGCCATGGAAAGATTCCAGTAATCTCCGGGTGTGACCCAGTCACCCAACTGAGCAATTGCGAACCAAAGTAGTATAAACGTTAATCAGGCAATGCTAATCCACCCTCCTCTCTAGAGCTACAGAGTGTCTTCAGAGCTATATGCGATATATCTATATATATATATGTGTGTGTGTGTGTGTGTGTGTGTGTGTGTGTGTGTGTGTGTGAAGCATCGTAGTCATAGGGCTGCACTCAGGCGACTTTGGAATAACAGAGACAAATGCCTGCTTAGTTCAACGTTTCGATACTTTTAAGAATCTACAGATTAAAAGTCTCGAAACATTGAACTAAGCCAAGGGAGGGCACCTGGTGCCATTAACACCATACTGAGTCTTGGAGTGCCGGCCATACTCCAGTTTATATGTGTGAGGCAGGTATATAGGTAAGATAATTTAGAAGTATATACAGTATAGGAATTTAGGTTGGACAATCAGTGACTAACAAAGGAAGTGTTTGCCAGATCTGCCTATTTTTTACGGAAAGTTACAATATGCGGGAACAGATTAAGGGCTACAAAATCATTTGGGGAATGTGAAATCTGAATGCCCAGGTATTTGAACTGTGTACACCACCATAGAGGGAAATTATATGTTTCAGGCTGAAGGGTAGTTGAAAACAGCGACTTGTTCCAGTTAATGTGGATTCCAGAGTATCGACCAAAATCTCCTACCAGATCGAGAAATGCAGGTAGAGAGGATGACATATCAGAAAGATATAGAATTATGTCATCCGTATACAGTCCTATCTTTTCCTCCTTGTTCCCTACCATGAAACCCTACACTGCAGACGAGGAACGTATACAACAAGCCAGTCGCTCTATGGCAAGGGCAAAAAGTATGGAGACCAGGGGGCACTCCTGTCTAGACCGTCAACCCAGAGACAAAGAGTGACTAGTAAATCCATTAATGGTCACCAAGGTCCAGAATACAATAGTTTAACCCACGCAATAAAGTTTGGGCCTATCCCAAATTAGAATAAAACCTTCCATTCCACAGAGTCAAAAGCACGTGCAGCATCCAATGAAACTATGATGGCATCAACCATCTCACTATCAGCCGACTGAAGGTACATAAATAAACGTCTAAGGTTCATGGTGATAGACCTTCTGGGCATAAAGTCGCTCTGGTCTGAGTGTACTAGTTCAAGTACAACAGCATTGAGGTGAAGAGCCAGTACTGTAGCTTTGCCCAAATTTTAATATCAGTGGACAAAAATGAAATGGCACCATAAGCACCAGCAAAGCCTGTGCTATAGAAGAAGGTATTATATCAATAGATAATTAAGGTATTGTATCAATAGATAATTAAATAGAGCAAGGAGTTTCTGGGCAAAGAACTTTATATGGGTTTTATACATTTCAATAGGGAGGCCATCCACTCCTGGGGCCTTATTATTGGGGAATGTCCTAAATGCGCACTCCACCTCCTTCAGAGTAAAGGACTGCAGAGATTGAGTGGACAAGCTAAGGACTGTAATACAGTCCAGGTATGTGGACAATTCTGCTGCAGAGTAATCCACATGGGATATATATTCCCTTAAAAATGGTCATAAAAAAATCAGCTACTGGAGATGTGCCCTCACAAACCGTACCATCAGACCTTCGGAGGCTATGCACAGCAGCAGGAGTGCTTTC
Organism: Crinia signifera; assembly: GCF_055691185.1. NCBI lineage: Eukaryota > Metazoa > Chordata > Amphibia > Anura > Myobatrachidae > Crinia > Crinia signifera. The sequence continues at coordinate 69,242,572 of NC_139219.1, read as the reverse complement.
CCTCCCTTACCAAATATGCCAGGAATTTACTAGTACGGTCGCCCTGTATGTAAAAGTCACGAGCCTTATACAGCAGGTGCCATTTAGATTTGTCAAGAAGCAGGTCATTCCACTGCTTGTGAACAACAAGCCATTCCACCCAGTCAGCAGGCAAGCCACTATTCAAGTACTTTTTTTTCGAGCTCCAAACACCATCTCTCCAACTCCTCCTCGGACCTACGGCCAAATATGTTAACTGATGCTACTCGAGAGATTAACGTAGAAAGACCTTAAAGCTGTCCCACCCCAGGAGGGGATCATCTTCCATATAATTAATATTAAAGAATTCTTCCCAAAGCACCAAGAGTGCCAATGCCGCACTCATCTGAGTCACCCAAAATGGATTACATTTCCAGAATGTTGCCCCCTTTAGGAGCATTTAGATGAATAAAGGTCAACCACCGAGTGGTCCGATATGCTACGAGGCAGATAATCAGTAGCTGACACAGAGGGGAGCAGGAGGCGGGACAGCAAGGCCATATCTATATGTGAAAAAACACCATGGGCACTAGAAAAACATGAAAAACATTTCTTACTAGGAAAATGCACATGACAAACATCCACTAAACCCAGTGTAAGATAGTGGATTTTGGATATTAGTTCTCAGGGTGGTGCAGCCCGCTGGACCGGTGGCAAATCGATCCATGCCGAGGCCGATTGGGGTGAATCGAAGAAGTGAGTATGATTGCCAGTATTCACTCTCAAATGGGCTGGAATGAGCGTGGAGTATTGGAACTTTAAGGACCTCAAACGTTGCTTAACCTGAGTAAATTGTGAATGAGATTTCTGAACCTCAGCTGAGAAATCTTGAACAGCAGCAACTCTTTGTCCACTATGCTCCAAGGGACCTTTAAGCCTAGCAAGATGTAAAACAGTGTCCCAGTCCTTATGATGCAGGAATTTAGCTGTAAATCTCTGGGGGTTTGCTCCAGGGGGCAAAGGGTGAGTAGGCACTTTGTGGGCTTATTCAACTGCAAACTGAGGAGTAAAGGCATCTTTCAAGCAACCATGATTGACAGGTGCAGCAGAAACAGTCTCAGTAAATATTTATCGTCTTGGATATAATGTAGAGCAGGAATTTGAGATACAAAAGCAAAGAACTCTCTCCACCCGAAACCTCCAGCTCAAGGCTTGGCCTCAGAATGATAGCAGGCAGTACCACTCTGTGAATTCAAACTAGCAAGTCACCTCTCTCAACCACAACACTTAGAAAGAGAGGAGGTGCAAGGCAGGATTGCGATATTGGCTGTGATGTTGCACACCTTAAGTCAGGCCACAGAAAGGGAGGGTGGCAGCAGCTACTATAGGGCAGGTCACAAATTGATTATTCGCCGGGCCAGTTCGCACGATTCCTGGGATTGGCATCCCTAAAAGAAAAACGCCTCTGTCCCCCACATTAACATACTTGGGGGAGCAGGGCAGGCAGCAGCGGTGCGGCAGGTGGAGGCAGGCAGCGAGTGAGATGCCAGGCGGTGGAGGTGCAGCGGTGCGGCCTGTGCAGCATGACCTATGACCAAGTCACCCCGAGCAGGCCGCACACAGGGGTCGATAACATTAGACTGCGCATATGCAGTCTAATCCACGGGTTGTATACTCCAATTCTAGGATTGGAATCCCGGACATTTTCTTATATAGTGCAGCATATTCCGATCCACTTTACAATTGGGATTGGCAGGTTTTTGACTCAACCAAGTGCCTGTACTTTTCTAACCTTTGCTATAGTCTTATCTCTATCATGAGCACACAACTTGTGAAAGAAAAAATGTATTGATCATATCCTGCTATCAATCAAATGACTGATTACCTCACCTTGCACTGATACTCTGATGGGCATCATTTGTCACCTTGGAAAATCTTTATGCCTGGCCTATTATGTGCTGTATCCCTATAGCAGGATGGAAATAATGTCACATGATTTTTAATTCAAATATACTTTTTGGATGATAGATGTTTAAGTGTGAATGATGGTTAATGTTACCCTACGTATTGCTCTGATGGGCAATGATTACTGTGTGCAACAAAGAACAAACGTGAAATTCCTTGGCCTATATGCCTGGGTTTCTAAACATTTTGAGGAATTTTGGTGTCTGACATTGCATAAACACCTTCTAAGATACATATACTCTATGTACCATGACAATAGCCTGGTGTAATAAGTGTTGCCATTAGGGGGTCTTCTGGGACAGAAAGGGGGCCCCAAGGCTGAAGTCTATCAAGTATAATAAACAAAGTTCACATTTACCTTTATGCAATATAGAGGTAGAGTAGTGTGGTCAGTGCTGTGGACATCGGAGGCACGCTGGAGGTTCAAGAAGGGGAAGGGAGGCGCTGCCTATTTTGTCAGTTCAGAACCCCACAATTTCTGATAGAAGCCCTGGGTTTAACTTCAATTTCTGCTTAGTTTTGGAATGATGTCTGTTCCATGGTTATATATGACTACAAAGATAGACTTACTTAGCATGGTGAAGGCCATGGGGAGAAGGATGCCACAGCTGACATCCGCAGCAATCCCTCCCAACGGCCAAGAAAATCTGCAGTTTCTGGGGCACTCCCAGAAAACGTGGATGTTCTGCCCCCAAACGCCCGGCACCTGTGAATCACCTTGCGTACGGCCAGCAAAAGTCTTTGCATGGTCTGTACTCAGGGATCCCGCACATGCTCACTGCAGACCATGCACATGCTCTGTCTTTTGATCATCATACAGGCTGCAAATCAGGGTTCTAGTCTTCACCTTGACCGCTTGTTTTAAATTACCATAGTATACAGTTTCATGAATTAAAGCCTAACTAAATATTTTAAATATTTTCTTTCTCATTATTTTCACATGTTTATTTGCACAGATGTTTTTGCATTGCATTAACTAGCAACCAATGATTTGTTTGTGATTATGATTAATATAATTTTCTTTAATAAACTCACTCTTCCATAAAAGAACATAACATATTATCATCATAATAAAGTTAACTTCACAATGTGAATGCATTTTCTATAGCGTGAATAAACTGGCAGTGACATTGATAAGTCACGCAGAGCTGTCACTTTCTTTGTGCATGCTGAAAATTGTTTTCTGCAGTGAAAGAACTATAAGCTGTGTGCATGACTCATTTACTTAATCCTTGAATCTACAGGGAAAATGCTTTACATATGTTTTATATGGCAGATACGTCAAAATGTCATTTGAAGATCGCTGTATTGGGGAACTAAGCACTGTGAAGTTATGTGGATTCATTTGTACAGCACTGCTCTGTTGAAGTGTCCTTCTACGTGAAGACAACAGTTTAATCAATACTGACCTCAAACTTTGGTACTCTGCAAGAAACCACATTACTCTGCTATGGTACTTCTTATAATCTATTCTATGGATTCAATAAATCGCCATCCATCCATGGGGGGGACTTGGGGTTGGGCGGGGGTGTAAGCCAAATACACGTGTTATTTTTAGTTTTAAAACAAAGGGGCTTATTCAGATCGGTTCGCATGGCTGCGATTTCACAGACCGGATGGAAATAAAAAAACTGCGCATGCGTATGACTTGTAGTACGCATACACAAGCCCATCCTGCGATATAATCCTGCTACTTTTCTACTGGCCGAACACAAGTATATTCCTATAAAGCCAGTGTTTTGGAGTTTGGGGATGGTAACCTCCCATTTTCTGCAAGTGGCTAATAAATGTAGGCGTGCCCAGGCTTTTGAAGGGAAGTGGTGTGACGTCAGCTCATGCTTCTATAGCACCCGTTAGAGTTAGTCCTGGGCTACGTACAGACTGCACACACCGGAAAAATCATTTGATGGTGATTTTGAGGATTTGCTGCTAATCACCGCCTACTTTTTGCAAGCTATTTGCACTAAGACTTGCACAGTAATTTACATGCTTGCACAGGGTGGGATTCCATTCTGGCTGGGTGACGATTACCTGATCGCAGTGCTTGGCAAATTAGCAGCCATGCGATCAGGTCTGAATAACCCCCAAAATCCTATTATGTTGTGCTTTGAGATCACATTTTAATGTACAGTAATGGAAGAACAATTGTAAAGAACAGTTGGTGACACAAATCGCAGAACATGATTTTCTGACATCTGCACCTGGCGATCGCAGTGTAAGATCCGACAGGACGCAGCAATGCTACAACATGGCGTTGCAGGGAGGGATGCAGAGTTTTCTGGGAGTGGCTCAGAAATTTTTGTGGTGGTCCCGTCGCCACTATTACTGGATTTTATTTGAATAATTTCTAGTTTTTATTGAAAACTTTTTCTATCTCCCATTGACAAAAATTGAATTCAATGTATTTTACATTTTGGAATATGCATGTGGCCTTTTTATGTAGGGAAGACTTCTTGGCAACTCAAAGTTAGACTTGGGAGCATGTCTATAATATCACTTTTAACACATACAGGGGGAAAGTTACTAAGATGGGAGTTCTGTTAAAGATGGGATGTTGATATGGGCAACCAATCAGATACTATCTATTATATTCTAGAAGGTGCTAAATAAATAAGACATCGATTCTGATTGGTTGCCCATAGCAACATCCCATGTGAAATAGAACTCTCCTATTAATAAATTTCCCCCACAGTCTCCATTCATTTTAAAATACATCATGAATACAAAGAATGTTTTTTAAGAAGTTTTTGGGTGTCCAACATATTCTTCCCAACTGGCGGAAGAGGGAGACGTAGAGATTGTGGGCCAGATTCTCTAAGCTTCAAAAGTGATAAAATGGAGAGTGATAAACAATCAGCCCTTGATGAAGTGGCTCCAGCCTCCCATTACACCCCACGTAGGCTTAGATGTCAACCGTGGCACTCCAAAGCAACAAGACAACTACAAAGTCAGTCACGTAAAATAGAACACCAATGGTGCAAATCTCGTAATATGACTGACTTCCTCACATATAAGACTAGCTACCACTCCTACAGCAATGCTTTGGACACTGCCAAACAAACATACTATCAATCTCTCATCTCTTTTCATACCATCAACCTAAGCGACTTTTTAACACATTTAAGTCTCTTCTTTACCCTCCCCCTCCTCCCCCACTGGCTACCATCAGTGAACAAGGACTTGCCTTCTACTTTAAGGACAAGATTGATAACATCCAAGATGAAATGGTATGCTCTTCCACAACCTCTAACCCACTTTTTCCCCCTGCTGAACCCTCTGGCACTTTTTCTTCATTGGAGCCCACAAATGAAAAGGAAGTATCCACACTCTTTTTATCCTCCTACTCTACTACCTCTCCTCTTGATCCTATACCTGCAAAACTCTATATGTGCTTATTCCAACCTTAACTAAAATCTGCAATCTCTTTCTTGCTACTGGTACTTTTCGTTCTCTGTTCAAACATGCAGTGATTACCCCCATTCTGAAAAAACATAATTCTGACCCTAACTCTCTCTCTAACTACTGTCCTATCTCTCAGCTCCCTTGCCTCTCCAAGCTACTGGAGATACTTTTTTTATCATATTGAAAAAAGTTCCACCAGATTTTTCTTAATTGGGAAAAAAATCCATCTCCAAAAAAATCTAAAATCTAAAAATTGTAATCGATTCAGTTCCTGTACCGGGCCAAAACAGGTTAATCTCCTTGTCCTTACAGTCATCTTTAATGGATGTCAGACATAAGAAGAGAACTGTGGAAAATGCAGATCTAACATATTATGACAGACAAAGACCTGTATGAATTATACATGGTGTTTTACTGCAGATAATGGATTCCCCAGGTGTGATCCAATTAGCCCGATGCCTGCACTTATCGGGAGTTTTCTTTCACCTGGTAAAAATGTATGCATAAAATGTAGCCATGCTCATCATTGAAACAGTCACACCTTTCATGTTTCCTAATTGCGCCATAGGAATCACACAGTCATACTATACAGTACTCAGGGTAAAAAGGATCCAAATCATGCAATTACACTGCTTCACCACTGGGCGGTGAATGCTCCACTAATGAAACAACAGTACAGTGATAAGCATATGGCACTACAAAATACAATGCACAGGTACTGTAGAAAGGCTGCGGCCCAGTCTACAGTTTATTTATCAATAATCAAATTACATTATAAAATTATACAAGCCCTGAGCATCATTTTCTGCCTGACTTACAAATGAATTCTGTGCACTATAGGTTTATGTAACTGCTCCAACTTAGGGCTGGTGTATGTGGCATAGTGGTTAAGGAAAAACATTGACAGCATCCTGTGTTTGTATCAGGTTTAAGGTTGCATTGGTGGCTCCAATACTAATTGCATATTATTATAATTATTATTGTCAATTATAATAATAATTTTTAGTATTTTTTATTTTCTTTTTGAAGAAGAAATGCTTGGAAAGCATTTCACACAGTGCCTTCAGTTCAAATGTAATCACATTTGGCTAACCTCCTGAGCTATCTTCATACTGTCACAAGCTACTGTAAGATCTTCTAACCATGCTTTGATTTCTACTGTTGCAATACATTGTGTGCACAAGCTGCATTGGACGCTACTGTATATTGCCTAAACTGATCAGAAAGTGGTAAAGTAATCTCTTTTTATTTTTTGCTGAATAGACACTCGCAAAGCATTTCCAGAGTGAGCTCAGTCCAGTGTGTGGAACTGGCTGCATGTTCAGAACCTTCCCATTCAGTCTCACTGAACCTGATCTCAATGCAAATATCTCAGCACCTCGCCCTCCATTAATCTGTTCCTTTCTTTGCATTTAATTGCCACTATGAAGCCCATTGTACACAATGTAATGTATACTGCCACTGTCATCAGCTGTGAATTAGCAGGATGTGTGCCCTAACGGCTAAGGCAACATCATACCATATATAGCACCTGGAGTTTGGTTCCTGCTCAGGAGCGATTCAGTTTTATTATTTCTACTGTATTATTTTAAAGTTAAAATAGATACATAGATTTTTAAATTTTGGTGTAGCAAGCTGGCACACCTACTTTGGTGCAAAAATATGCTCAGTCAGCCTTAGACAGTGAGCACACTATTGTGTTCACTAATATTTAGGTACTCTGCTCAATTCTATCATTACTGCAGATAGTGACCTCCCCCCAAACTTTTATCTGTATGTGCTATAGACCTTGTAGTGTACCTGACTGTAGAAAGAAACAAACTGAAACACATAATTTGGGCATTTGAGTGATTCATGCTTAGCATTACACAGTGTTCTATCTACTGTATGTTCAATAGCAATGGCACTCTACAGTATACTGTGATTTTGTGCTGTTTGGCTCTAGCTGCAAGTTCAGAACCCCAACCCCCAGAATTGCATGCTCCTATTCAGTCTCACTGAACATGAGCTCCTTGCAAACAACTCAGCACCTCCATCAGCCTCTTACCTTCATTGCCACTACTAAAGCTACTATACATACTGTAGTGTAAAATATATGCATATATATACTGTATATACAGTATATATATATATAAATTAAAATTATAGGTGCGCCGACACTTTTTCTGTCCTTATAGAAACACTTTAAAAGTGATCCTTATCCACACTCAGACCAATGGGTTAACTTGTTTAGGGCAGTAGCTCCCCTCTGTGAACCCGATTCCCACGGGAACTTCAGAACATTTCCATCTAAAACAAATAGAGGGGGCGCTTCATAGTGTAATACCGTTTATTTTAAACAGGTGGACAATGCTAACAGCAAATCTCCTATTAGGAAGGTAGAACCCGTACCGAGGTGTTCCTCTGGTGTGGGCTGGCTACCACAAGATATATATCAAATAACCACTGGCACAAACTGCAGGCACTGCGCTCTACGCGTTTCGTCATAGGACTTTGTCAGTGTTGTCGTCCTGACAAAGTCCTATTACGAAACGCGTAGGGGCGTGGCCTGTGTGACGCATTGTGTACCGCTGGAGATCGAGCTGTGTGGCTGCTCTTGCTCAAAGACACTGAGGCGCCGGGTTCCAGAATTGACATTGTGCTCCTGGAGCAGTGAGAGGTCCCGTGAGTGAGCTACAAGTGCCTGCTATTTGTGCCAGTGGTTATTTGATATATATCTTGTGGTAGCCAGCCCACACCGGAGGAACACCTCGGTACGGGTTCTACCTTCCTAATAGGAGATTTGCTGTTAGCATTGTCCACCTGTTTTAAATAAACAGTATTACACTATGAAGCGCCCCCTCTATTTGTTTTAGATGGAAATATATATATGTATATATATATATATATATATATATATATATATATTCTTCCGGCGGCGGCACTCAGAATAAATCAGACACCACAGACTAGGGGTTTTGAGCCGACGTTTCAAGGCCGTCTGGCCTTTTTATCAAGGTGCAAAGAGTCTCTTTGCACCTTGATAAAAAGGCCAGACGGCCTTGAAACGTCGGCTCAAAACCCCTAGTCTGTGGTGTCTGATTTATCTAGTGCCTGCAGTCTGTGGTGTCTGATTTATTCTGAGTGCCGCCGCCGGAAGAATATATTTGCAGTTGCATGACTGCTACACGGAAGGCACCTGGCTATTTATTTGCTTATTCACCTTTAAAGTTGTTGCTAACCGAGTGCCGCCACGAGGACTGTATATATATATATATATATATATATATATATATATATATATATATATATTCTTCGGTAGCTCGGCACTGCTGCTGAATAAAGTGAATGTCCGTGGTGCCTTCCCTAAATTGGATATAGATGTGAGACCTCACTGGACCGGGTCAGGGACTCCAATAAGGTGGGCGGCACTCCAACGTAGTAATTTTCAAAAAAAGTTCTTTATTGTAAAGATGCCATATGCCGACGTTTCGAGGCGCTAAGCCTCTTTTTCAGGGCGTGCAAAATATATCTAGGAAATAAAGTGCTGTGCAAAAGAACTGTCTATGTGTGTGTTCTTACCTTAAGTAGCCTTCTGTCTGTGTATACAGGATCACCCCGGCGTCTGTGTGCGCGGCTTCCTGCTGCTGCTGTTACGCCTCACTTCCGGTTTGGCCGTTACTAGGCAACGCTGGAAGCTTGCGCTCCACTTCTGCTGCGGGCGTCCTGCCTGTGAAAAAATAAATTAAGACCAGTGTTTAAACCCACCGGATTGATAGTGTGTTGTGCTCAAAACAAAAACTATGCTGTGGCTACATGTGCTATCTGTGCAATCTGGAGGATGCACTCTGAATACTATTGATTATCTCCTTTTAATAACTACTTATTCACCATGTATACATAGCGCCTGAAGTCCTTGTCCATGATAGGGACTCTGTAATATAAAAAAGTATCATGTATCTCTAATGCGTGGCTCTGTTAGTACATATGCCACATATTATATGTGGAATGAAGAGGAGGTGTTGTATATAGCGCTACATATACGTATTACATTTGTACAGCATTGTTTATACTATAATGCAGATATCAAAGGCACAACTGTCCTTTAAAGATTCAAATAAAGGCATTCCACGCGATCTTTTCATTTAACCCTGTTGGGGCAAGGGTGTTAAGTTTATATATCCATTCTGATTCGCGTTGGTTCAGCATTTTTTGTCTATTTCCTCCCCGTGCCAAGGGGGGAATATGATCGATTATCATACAACGCAAATCAGACAGTGTGTGTCCCTCTTGTTTGAAATGCTTCGCTACTGGTTGGTTTATATCTTTTCCCTTCAGGATGCCCGAGATTGCTGATCTGTGCAGAGCTAAACGCTCTCTAAAGGTGCGAATTGTTTGACCCACATACATTTTTTGACAGGGACAGGTTATCGTGTAAATCACATATTGTGATTTACAGTGTAAGACGTGTTTGATCTTGTACATGTAGCCCGTTTGCAGATGTTTAAACGTCTGGCCAGCTGTCATGTGTGTGCAGGTTGTGCACGAGGGGCAGTTATAGCATCCAGGCTTCTTTCTCTGGACATCAAAGAGGGTTTTTATCGGAGGTTTACTTATGTTTGTTCTGACCAGTAGGTCTTTCAAATTTCTTCCTCTCCGGTAGCTGGGCATAATTTTTTTGTTCTTAAAGCAGGGCAATGTTTTGTCGCTGGAAACTATTGGCCATACTGCATTAATGGCCCTTGGTAACACCTGGCTGGCTGGGGTGTAGGTGGTTACAAAGGGCACTTTCTGCGCCGTTTTTCTCACATCTTCTTTCTTCCTTAATAGTTCACTCCTAGGGATGTTTAATACTTGGGTTTTCTGTTGTTGTAATAGGTCCATGTCATAACCCCTTGTGCGGAATCTGTCGATCATGGAGTCCAAACTGGATTCCAATTGAGTTCTGTCACTTGTGATACGGGCTGCCCTAATCATTTGTGATTTGGGCAAGCCTCTTTTTAATGCAGGAGGGTGGAAGCTGCTGTGCTCGAGAAGGGTGTTCCTGTCCGTCTTTTTATGATATAGTGTAGTATCGATCTTGCCTTGGTTGATGGTTATAGTCACGTCGAGATAATCGATGGTTTGACTGCTGATGTTAAACGTGAGCTTGATTGGGCTATCTAACTCATTGATGTTATGCAGTAATTTTTCCAGTTCTTCCACTGTGCCGGCCCAAATTAACAGTAAATCATCAATAAAGCGTGTATATAAAATAATATTTGAACTGATGGTTTGATCGGAGAAAAAGAACTCATTTTCCTGTTCAAACATAAATATATTCGCAAGTGACGGAGAGACATTGGACCCCATAGAGCACCCTGTGAGCTGTAAATAATAATCACCGTTGTGTAAAAAATAGTTCCTAGTAAGTGTAAGTTGTAGTAGTTCCAAGTAGAGGGGAATGTCCAAGGCACTGAAATTGACTTTATATAAAAAATTTTCTCATGGCGTTGATCGCTTGTGGGTGGGGAATGACGGTGTAGAGATTTTTTACATCCATAGTGCATAATATAGTATTTGCTGGAAGGGTATTGATGTCCGACAGTTTATTAAGCAGCTGCGTGGTGTCTTTTAGATGTGTTTTCTGAGCCATAATATAGGGTTGCACCAGTATGTCCAAGAATTGTGAGATGGGTTGGAATAGTGAACCCCTGGCAGAGATGATGGGTCTGCCAGGGGGATTTTGTACATCTTTATGGATTTTTGGAATGGTATATATGACTGGTGTAACCGGATGCTCTTGTATTAGTGTGTTGTATACTTTTTTACTGAACAATTGTTGTTGAAATGCTGCTGTTAAAACTTGATCCATCTGCTTATATTCAAAATTTGGACATCCTTCTAGCTGATTCGCAGACATATAAAAAACGACAAGGGGATCCGACCCAGATCTACAAAAAAGAACTGGATCAAGTTTTAACAGCAGCATTTCAACAACAATTGTTCAGTAAAAAAGTATACAACACACTAATACAAGAGCATCCGGTTACACCAGTCATATATACCATTCCAAAAATCCATAAAGATGTACAAAATCCCCCTGGCAGACCCATCATCTCTGCCAGGGGTTCACTATTCCAACCCATCTCACAATTCTTGGACATACTGGTGCAACCCTATATTATGGCTCAGAAAACACATCTAAAAGACACCACGCAGCTGCTTAATAAACTGTCGGACATCAATACCCTTCCAGCAAATACTATATTATGCACTATGGATGTAAAAAATTTCTACACCGTCATTCCCCACCCACAAGCGATCAACGCCATGAGAAATTTTTTATATAAAGTCAATTTCAGTGCCTTGGACATTCCCCTCTACTTGGAACTACTACAACTTACACTTACTAGGAACTATTTTTTACACAACGGTGATTATTATTTACAGCTCACAGGGTGCTCTATGGGGTCCAATGTCTCTCCGTCACTTGCGAATATATTTATGTTTGAACAGGAAAATGAGTTCTTTTTCTCCGATCAAACCATCAGTTCAAATATTATTTTATATACACGCTTTATTGATGATTTACTGTTAATTTGGGCCGGCACAGTGGAAGAACTGGAAAAATTACTGCATAACATCAATGAGTTAGATAGCCCAATCAAGCTCACGTTTAACATCAGCAGTCAAACCATCGATTATCTCGACGTGACTATAACCATCAACCAAGGCAAGATCGATACTACACTATATCATAAAAAGACGGACAGGAACACCCTTCTCGAGCACAGCAGCTTCCACCCTCCTGCATTAAAAAGAGGCTTGCCCAAATCACAAATGATTAGGGCAGCCCGTATCACAAGTGACAGAACTCAATTGGAATCCAGTTTGGACTCCATGATCGACAGATTCCGCACAAGGGGTTATGACATGGACCTATTACAACAACAGAAAACCCAAGTATTAAACATCCCTAGGAGTGAACTATTAAGGAAGAAAGAAGATGTGAGAAAAACGGCGCAGAAAGTGCCCTTTGTAACCACCTACACCCCAGCCAGCCAGGTGTTACCAAGGGCCATTAATGCAGTATGGCCAATAGTTTCCAGCGACAAAACATTGCCCTGCTTTAAGAACAAAAAAATTATGCCCAGCTACCGGAGAGGAAGAAATTTGAAAGACCTACTGGTCAGAACAAACATAAGTAAACCTCCGATAAAAACCCTCTTTGATGTCCAGAGAAAGAAGCCTGGATGCTATAACTGCCCCTCGTGCACAACCTGCACACACATGACAGCTGGCCAGACGTTTAAACATCTGCAAACGGGCTACATGTACAAGATCAAACACGTCTTACACTGTAAATCACAATATGTGATTTACACGATAACCTGTCCCTGTCAAAAAATGTATGTGGGTCAAACAATTCGCACCTTTAGAGAGCGTTTAGCTCTGCACAGATCAGCAATCTCGGGCATCCTGAAGGGAAAAGATATAAACCAACCAGTAGCGAAGCATTTCAAACAAGAGGGACACACACTGTCTGATTTGCGTTGTATGATAATCGATCATATTCCCCCCTTGGCACGGGGAGGAAATAGACAAAAAATGCTGAACCAACGCGAATCAGAATGGATATATAAACTTAACACCCTTGCCCCAACAGGGTTAAATGAAAAGATCGCGTGGAATGCCTTTATTTGAATCTTTAAAGGACAGTTGTGCCTTTGATATCTGCATTATAGTATAAACAATGCTGTACAAATGTAATACGTATATGTAGCGCTATATACAACACCTCCTCTTCATTCCACATATAATATGTGGCATATGTACTAACAGAGCCACGCATTAGAGATACATGATACTTTTTTATATTACAGAGTCCCTATCATGGACAAGGACTTCAGGCGCTATGTATACATGGTGAATAAGTAGTTATTAAAAGGAGATAATCAATAGTATTCAGAGTGCATCCTCCAGATTGCACAGATAGCACATGTAGCCACAGCATAGTTTTTGTTTTGAGCACAACACACTATCAATCCGGTGGGTTTAAACACTGGTCTTAATTTATTTTTTCACAGGCAGGACGCCCGCAGCAGAAGTGGAGCGCAAGCTTCCAGCGTTGCCTAGTAACGGCCAAACCGGAAGTGAGGCGTAACAGCAGCAGCAGGAAGCCGCGCACACAGACGCCGGGGTGATCCTGTATACACAGACAGAAGGCTACTTAAGGTAAGAACACACACATAGACAGTTCTTTTGCACAGCACTTTATTTCCTAGATATATTTTGCACGCCCTGAAAAAGAGGCTTAGCGCCTCGAAACGTCGGCATATGGCATCTTTACAATAAAGAACTTTTTTTGAAAATTACTACGTTGGAGTGCCGCCCACCTTATTGGAGTCCCTGACCCGGTCCAGTGAGGTCTCACATCTATATATATATATATATATATAATAAAGTTAAACAAAAGTGCCCCTGAGGCTGCAGCTAATGGTTAATTCCTAGGAACTACCACCTTCTATACATAGTGACGAAAAAGTATAGTATAGTTATATTAAAGTGTAATTCCTTCAGTGGGATGAAGGGGTTTCTATGTTGTAGGGTAATTCTCTGATCTAGACGAGGTAATAGATAGGAAAGAACTGACCTTAGGTCAGAACCCTATGTACACATAAGGGTTTCTTTCATACAAGTCCTTTACGCTATCTCCATCAATATATGGACCTCAATTTTCTTAAAACTGTAATATAACTGACCTTGGGGCTATGCCCTATGTTCACATAGTAATTTCTTTATCCAGGAATTTCTATATCAGAAGTCGTTCAATATTCCTCCCAGATAGGCAATCCGTAATTCTCGTCCAACTAAATGTGGTATTTTATTGGAGATCACATATAAAAAGATACATAGGGTGAAATGTAATAGGATGAGAGATTTAGAAAGTGAGAGATTTGGTAAGAAATGTCCTTTTTTTTTTTAAAGCGGCAATTATTTACACTGCAAACTCAAACTGGTTTTGCCATATAAATGATTGCCGCTTTGAAAAAACTGGAAATTTCTTACCAAATCTCTCACTTTCGGAATCTCTCATCCTATTACATTTCACCCTATGTATGTTTTTATATGTGATCTCCAATAAAATTGCACTTAACCACTATGCCCTAAGGTGGAGACTTTACACCAGCCATAAGGTGGAGCCACTACAGTGCATGTGGGAAGTATTCACGGTACTTGTGTATTATCACGGCGCCCATCGCACAGCAGAGCCCGATTTTTCATTGCATCGCATGCCATCGCATGCCATACACCCGATGCACAGCGATGCTATGCGATTTAAGCCCCCTATACAATTTTACATTGTATAAGCACCCTAATGGGTGTTTTTAAGCACCCTAATGGGTGCTTACAATGTTAAATGCCACTCCCAGTATGAACGCGAACCCGAAGCGTGGTGAGCGCAGCGAGGGGCGGCGGTACGCGTCCTCCGACCTTTTCATACCCCCACTATCCACGTCGGCGTGGAGTTTATTTTATATAGAGTGGTGAGCGCAGCGAGCCACCGAGCCTGAAGCATGGCGAGCGCAGCGTGCCCCGCGAGGGGACGTGTATTACTTTACATGTATTCCGCGTCCGCTCGCTACGCTTCGGGCTCGGTGGCTCGCTGCGCTCGCCACACTATATAAAATCAACTCCGACGTGGACAGTAGGAGTATGAAAAGGTCGGAGGACGCGTACCGCCGCCCCTCGCGGGCTCGCCACGCTTTGGGTTCACGTTCATAGTGGCGGTGGCGTGGGGGTCCATTTAACATTGTAAGCCCCCATTAGGGTGCTTATACAATGTATAATCGCATCGCATTGTATGGCATTGTATGCCATATACAATGCCATACAATTTTAACATTGTATGACATCGGGGGACATCGTATCGCATACCATCGCATGCCTTATGGTCTGCGATACGATGAGTGCCGTGATAATACACAAGTACCGTATTCACAGCATGTTACTTTTTCCACATTTAGTTATGTTTTTTATATTGAGTATTTTTATTAATTATTCAAAACACTGAAAAACCGAGCAACCATAAAAAAAAAATTAATATCATTACAATAATAATATCTAACTTGCAATAGTAATACAGTATTAGTATTCCCTTTTCTAAGTATTATTTTTCCCATATCTGTTAATATCAGAGGATATAACATATGAGTCCATCATATAGCTAATAAGATTCATTTATAGTGAACAATATAGTACATAATATACAGATTAAAATAAAATAAAAATTCCCTTAAAAAAACAATGCATATCAGTTTAGACTGGGCCACTATTTTTAGGATATATTATATACCAAACATAGGGCACCATTAACTTAACAGGAAGAGAGAATGGACTACAAATGTCTTTCCATGAAAGCAAAAAACTATACCTTAACCCAGTGGTTCCCAAACTTTTTTAGATTACGGCGCCCCTGAGTATCAGAATTTTTTCACGGCGCCCCTAGGGCAAAAGTGTCTTATTGTTGAAATCATAAAAAATATTCAGTTGAGTAAATTGTGTTCATATATCATCCCTAGTGTCAGTTATGTGATAATGGACATGATTCACTTCTGTTTGTAAACATTTTGCATATTACATTAGTCATACATATTTTTTTATGGTCATGGACCACCAACTTAGGGCAGCCCTGCAAGTCTCCCAAGGCACCCCAGGGTGCCACGGCACACAGTTTGGGAACCACTGCCTTAACCAACTGTGCAGATTGTTGAGATGAATATTTTTTGAGGAAAGCCACCTAAACCCAATACAGTTAAACTTGAATTCACCCTTACGAGTAATATATAAATATCTCTCATGCTGCACTGTAGCATTGACCAAGGAAATCCAGACATTAAAAACCGGAGCCAAAGAAGTCATCCAAAGTCTAGCTACAGTATGCAGACTTTAGCCAATGTACACAGATTAAATGCATATTGTCTAGTATGTTTATTTATTTATTAACAGTTTCTTATATAGCGCAGCATATTCCGTTGCGCTTTACAAAAGGAGACAGTGATACAACAAACAGGGTATTTACAGACAGTCAAAAGGTAGGAGGGCCCTGCTCGCAAGCTTACAATCTATAGGGAAATAGGCCTTGATACATAAGGATAGATACTGTATTCTTTATTGCATCTATTTCGTGACTGGCTCTGGAATTTGATAAGCTTGCCTGAAGAGATGAGTTTTCAGGGAATGTTTATAGGTTTGGAGACTGGGGGAGAGTCTTATTGTGCTTGGGAGGGCATTCCACAGAGTGGGTGCAGCCCGAAGAAAGTCTTGCAATCGGGAATGGGAGTAATGAGTGTGGATGCGAGACGCAGATCTTGGGAGGAGTGCAGTGGTCGGGTTGGAAGATACTTTGAGATAAGAGAAGATATGTATGTTAGTCTCGTTTGGTTTATGGCTTTGTTTGTAAGTAAAAGAATGTTGTATTGAATACGGTAGAATACAGGTAACCAATGAAGCTTTGCAGATTAAGAAGATTAGCCTCGCAGCTGCATTCATGATGGACTGTAGTGGTGAGAGTCTGTATTGGGGAAGGCCAATAAGGAGACTATTGCAGCATGGATTAGAGTTTTTGCAGTGTCTTGTTTAAGGTAAGGGCAAATTTTGAATATGTTTTTTAGGTGCACGTGGCATGATTTTGAGACAGATTGAATGTGGGGTACAAAGGAAAGTTCAGAGTCAAGGATAACAATTAGGCAGCGAGCTTTAGAGGTAGGAGTGATTGTCATATTCTCAACAGCAATAGAGATATCAGGTTGGTAACTACTATTTAATGGCAGAAATATAATTATCTAGGACATCATTACCAGACACCCCAAGGCAACAAAACCTCTGTGTTAATTTACACATGGGAATTCCTGTAAGAGTCATAGCATGAAGCACTTGAGTCCAAAAGGGTTTCACCACCGGGCAATCCCATAATAAATACCATAATGTTCCCGATTCACCTTTACATGTAGGGCATGTATCAGAAGTCCTTCCACCAAATTTTACCATTCTAGCTGGAGTCAGATAAGTTATATGCAGAATAAACAATTGAATTTTCTGAAATCTAATCGAAGCAGTAGATTCCCGAGGACAAGCAAGTGCTTCACTCCATTCATCCTCAGACCACTTACCCACTTCCAATTCCCATTTTTGCTGCAGATTTGGTAGGTCAGAGGTGTGATGATATGTTTGAAGGAAACTGTATAAGCTTGAGAGAGCATGTTTAGAACCTAATTTTAGAGGAATGTTTTGAGAGGAGAGTGTCGAATAACAGGAGGGCCTTGAGGAAATTGTGAAGACAAGGCGTGACAAAGTTGTATATATCTGAAGAAATACATATATGGAAAATTAAACTCATCTGTCAACTGAGTAAAAGATTTTAAAACTCTGTCATGATAATGCTGACCGACAGATACCACTCCCCTATCACCCCACACCACTCTAGGCTTAAGGGAGGAAAGTTTTGAGAATTTAAGAGAATTCCATAAAGGAGTGTCTGGGTCAACATCCCGAAACTTCAATAAAACATATATTGCTCTCTAAATTTTCAGGGCCTGAATAATAAGTGGTAGAGTCTTACGAGAAAAGGTGTTACCTAACAGGACCTGAAGGGGTGTATGTCCATGTTTCATTTCAGAAACCAGAAGGCTCGGAAGGGAATCTGGAACCAGAAGGCTCGGAAGGGAATCTGGAGTGCAATCCTAAAGCTATAATCATAAATGAGTCAACTGAGCTGCATAATAATATATCTTAAAATTAGGAGGGGCCAGGCCACCAGACGTAAGTACATCTAACTGTATGCAAGGCATCTTATCCATCCAGATTAGAAAATAAATCATGCTGTTGAGTTTCTGAAAAATTTAATTAGGGAGATTAATTGGGGCCTGATGAAATATATAAAGAAATTTTGGTTGAACTATCATTTTAATTAAATTAACTCTTCCAGTAAGTGTCAAGGGAAGTTTACGCCACAACCTAATCTTGTACTTCAAATAGGCAGAGGCATTATATTCAAAAAGAGGCATTATATTCAATGAGACAAATTCTTGCATGTTGTTAGACACCCACACACCCAAGTATTTAAATGAGGTAACCCACCATAAAGGGAGAGTAATAAGAAGTGTGACAGGAGGCTGTCCCTTGAGGGGAAGGATAGAAGACTTGGCCCAATTAATAGTAAGGCAAGAGTATTTCCCAAATTCCTCTATGGTCTGAAGAACCACCGGCATGGAAACTGAATAATCTTTAAGGAAAAGCAACATGTCGTCTACACACAGTGGCCCTTATTCTAGTTGAATCGGACGGATGCGTTTTTCGGACAGGAACCGAGTGTTATTAGCCCCAACTACCATACGGATCGCAAGTAGATGTTTCATGTAAACACCTCCTCCATCTGTGGGAACCTCCCTCATCCTCCTATGGTCGCCGACCATCGAATGATGGACCGAGTGGTCAGGCAGCACCGAGTGCTCCAGACCACACCGACATTTTTCCGAATGAAAGCAGGGATATGGGCGGCCAGCTGACATCCGTCTATGTCAGCTGTACTCCCCCCACAAGTGCATCATGGCCGCATTACCATACATATGCCCAGCGTTTTCATGGGAACACGCATGAAACGCAGGGCGTACGCATATGTTAATGAGCCTAAACAGCCCTTCATGCCCCTCTCCACCCCCTGATCAGATGGTTACGTACGATCATTTTCTGTACGGAACTCACTCCATGTTCGTACATGTGAGGCATCCGCACATGCGCAAAAACGCCTCCGCACATGCGCAAACACCAACCATCGGCTGTCCGTCCACATTCGGACTAAGAATAAGGGCCAGTGTGACAGTATCAACTCGATTATTTAATTGAAGGCCAGAAATTTCTGAATGTGCCCGGATAAGGCATACCAGTGGTTCAACAGCCAAAGCAAAAAGGGCAGGAGACAGTGGGCAACCCTGCCGAGTACCATGAGAGAGAGAAAATGGAGCAGAAATGTAACCATTTACCGATAAATGTGCAGCGGGTTTAAAATAAAGTAATTGGACCCATTTCAAAAAGATTAGTCCCATTCCCATACATTGCATAACCTCCCAAAGGAATGGCCACTCCACTGAATCAAAGGCTTTTGCCGCATCCAATGATACAATAACAGAGGAAGACTCCTCCCCATGAGAGGCCTGAAGATGTGAATAAAGACATCTAATATTAACTGAAGTCGATTGCCCCGGGATAAAGCCAGTCTGATCTGGATGTACCACCTTAGTTATAACCTTATTTAGGCATATTGACAACATTTTGGCCAGGATCTTCGCATCGGTGGGAATCAGAGAGATTGGGCGATAGGCATCAGGAAATTTAGGGTATTTCCCAGGCTTGGGTATCACGTTTATAACAGCCTCCGACATAGAATCCGAAAACCTACCCTCCTCTCTCAAGCTATTAAAGAGATCTAGAAACTTAGGGACAAACAATCTAACATGCTTCTTATATACCTCCATTGGAATGCCGTCAGAGCCAAGAGCTTTATCATCAGGGAAGGAATTCATTGCAAATTCAACTTCCTCCAAGGTAAATGGGGCATCTAAAAAGGATCGATCATCTTGAGACAAACAGGGAAGGGCAAAAGTCTATACATAGGAAAACAGATTGTTCTCAGTGCAGGACATCTTAGAGGTATAAATAGATTTATAAAAAGAAAGAAAGGTATCCGCAATGTCAGGAACAGTTGAGACAGTTATACCATCCGTTGTAACAAGTTCAGTAACAGTCATGCATGGTCATTCAGAATGAACCAAATGCGCCAAATAGCTACCTGTTTTATCTGCATAAGTATAATGTGAGTGAGACTGAAACAGGAGCCGTTGGGTAACTCTATCAGTGAGATGAGCTGCCCAGTCATCTTGTGAAGTCAACAACCTAATACGACTTTCCTCCAAACCATCCTTTAAATACTCTGACTCCAAAGAACGACAAGCAGATTCCAGTTCAACCTCCCTCTTCCTATAAAATATTTTGAGCTCTGCAACTTGTTTAATTAAGGACGCCATCAAGAAGGCCTTAAAGGCATCCCAGACAACAGCTGTAGAGGCTGAGCCGAAATTATCCGCAAAGTAGTCAGACCACAATGCTTCAAGCTCACAGCCTGCTCCCCTCTGTAACAGCCAAGATGGTTGTAATTCCAGTAAGTTTGCCCTTTAAGGCTATTAACATCTATGGGCGGTATTCAATGAGAATACCTGCGAGGTGCAGCGAATCCTTTTTAGGATTCGCTGCACAATCGCCACGTTCCGGAGCCGGCGGGCTCCAGTATTCAACGTGTCAGGGGCTCGCTGCCCCTGACTGGCGAATATGAGCTCCTGCGGCGATTGCCGCAGGGAGCCTGAGGACGGTGCCAGGCAGAGAGATGGTAGTCTCTCTGCCTGCCCCAGAACTTTGTGGGGGGTAGGTGGGATCGTAATGATCGGGTGCAGTGAATATATGAATATGTAATGAGCGGCTCGGCTCTGGCGCCCCCTGCTGGCTGCTGTGTAAAAAAAAAAAATATATATATTTTTTTAAATTAAATATATATTCATGTGCTTACAGCACATGAATAAAAATAGCATGCCCCTCCTCAGAATAAAATTCCTGATTTTTTTACACCAAATGTAAAAAACAAAACACTTTATTTTAAAAGTTCACATTCCACTTCACCATAAAAAGATAGCGATTGCTACTCGGTGAATCATGGTGAAAAAAACCTTGAAATGTATTCGCCATGTGGTCATTGAATAGGGTGATTCACCGTTTTAGTCAGAAATTCGCCAAACAGCACAAATTCGCCATAAAAACATGGCGAATCAGGCTCATTGAATACCGCCCTAAATGTATCATAAGGGGTGAATGATCAGATATACCCCTAGTTTTGTATTCAATGAGAAACCAGGGCCAAATCAATCCTAGAAAAGGAACGATAACTAGAGGAAAAACATGAATACTGCTGTTCTCCAGGGTGCCTCACTCTCCAAGCGTCACTCCAACCCAGACTACCCACTTTATTACCTGACACAGGCGTCTCTCTCCATTTATCTAAAATAGGATCCATTAAATTATTGAAATCCCCAAGACATATCACTGGGGTTTTATGAGACACAGCAATAAATTCCGCCGCCATTTTAAGGACTTCATAGGAGAATGGTGGGGGAATATAGACAGCTAATATATACAACGGAGTAGAATGTATTTTGCAGTCAAGAAAAATAAATCTCCCATATGTATCAATCTTGACGGCATTAAAGATAAAGGGCACAGATTTCTTAACAAGCACAGAAACTCCACGGGAGGAGGAGGTATGTGATGCATGATAAGCGCAGCCCACCCATGGACGTTTAAATGATAATATCTTACTCCCGGTCAGGTGTGTTTCAGTGAGACATAAAATGTCAGGATCATATTGTTTTACCATTTTCAACACGAGGGATCGTTTAACTTTATCGTTAATACCCCTTACATTCCAGGTTAACAGTTATACCATATAAACAAATAAAAGTATAAAATAATACTATAATAATACTATAGCAAACATTATCTAATCCGTGATCATAAGAAAAAGACATGCGCAGTGTTTTGGAAACTTGTAAACAGGAGAGAAAAGATAAAAAAAAAAAATTGCCCTTCCATCTCCCCACCCTGTATACCCCACCCAACATAGGTACATAGGTACCCAGCATTTTGTTATGTTAAACAATTTGTTTTTGCCTTTTACATTTTTTAATTTAAATATATTCATGTTCCCCATTGTCATGGGATCAATGGCAACGAGTTTGTTTATCTCTTATGCTGTGTACACACGGGGGCTATAGGGGCTATAATCGCTGGGAATATGGTCGCAGGCGACCATATTGCCAGTGATTGGGAGTGTGCCCCGACGATAAATCGCCGGGTGCGCGCTCCCGTTTTCTGCCCCATAGTAATCGCTGGTCGCAGGAGCTTGCTCCTGCGACCAGCTAATTACCTCTGCGGCACCCCCAGCAGAGGTTCCTTTTCATCAGCGACCATCTCTGGTCGCTTGATGAAAAGGAGACACTGAGCAATATATTGCTCAGCAATATATCTCCCCCCCGTGTGTACGCACCTTAAGATTAATCATGAGATCCAGCAATCTCAAAGACATTTCAAATAGTATAACCTTTCCTTAGGTACTGTCAGTAATTGAAATCTTGGTCAATTACAAATGTGCCCAATTTAACATCTGTTAACAATATACAATTTTCTAAGTTTGAACATTTTATTGAAAAGCAAAAAGCTGTCTTAATGATCACTTTGTATTGCTTTTGTGTTATTAAACAATTAAAGCAACTCCATATAGCTCATAGGGTAGAATATTGCTTTTTTCAATAAGAGATGCAGCAAACATACAAGTCTTTAAGAGTGAAACGGCTAGATGCAGTTCTAAACCTGATTAAACCCATATAATATCCTGCAAGGTAGTGTCATGTTTATTACACTGATAGCACCCTGCTGCCTTATTGATTTGAATGCAGCTGTACAGTACTTGCACAGTAGCACACAAAATACAGAAATAAAATGCAAATCATTACAAAAAAATGGCTCTATGCTGTGTTTACTGACATCAAGAAAAATTATATAGTAAACATATAAACAGGTTAAAGGGCTGATCATAATTTCTACTGCAGCATACATTCCTATTAATAAGCCATTTAAAAAAATTTGCTTCGAGATGTGATATAGGAATTGGTGGCTCGTACCTTTTGGGGGGAGGGGGCTGCTGCTGGCCGCAGCCGTCGCTGGGGTACCGTGAGGCAGGCAACCCTGCCACTTCCACCACTGCCGCCACCACACCTCCTGATCCCCACAGCGTTCCCGGTGCCTGTGCTGTGATGACAGGTACCGGGACTGGTGCATGCGCAATACATACAGTACCTCTTTACTGCGTATGCGGCCAGCTTCTATGGGCTGCTTCGTCAACAGCCCATAGAATGGGAATCATGGTCCTGGTGCCTGTATGGTGCCTGTATAATACAGGAGCGGTGCATGCACAGTACCGATGTAAGTACTGCACATGCGCAATCTTCGTATTTCGCTCGGCAGCCAATAGAGAGGCATCCCGAAGGGAGGGAACACCTCCCAGTGGGACATAAGGTACTTGGCAGGTGATCTTCAACCCAAGAAAAAACACATGTTCATTTTAGCTATGATGTGTAAGTAGTTGGCAGGTTCTTAAGAAAACCAGTTGTTAGTGTAGGACTTGCAATAGTGTAGGACTTCCAATAGGAAGTCACTGCTAGTCCCTGTGAAGCCAGTGCAGTCTCACAGACTGCATCTGGCTTCACTACATTGGCGGATTTTACCTAGGGGGCTGCAGCCCATAGGTAAAAACCGCCACTGGATATAGGATGCAACATGGCAAGGCGACTCTATAAACTGTGTATTGCATATACAGTAGTTTACTGATTAATAGTAAAAGCCTCATTGCACACACAGAAACATATTATACATACTAATGATCTTCTGTTCTAATATTATATATATTAGTAATTCTACTATCTTGTAGCTGAAGAGAAATGTAAATTACCTTGTGCCAGCTATTCCTGTGACAAATCAGAGTATCTCCCCCACTTCACAATGTAGGCAGATGTGAACATTTGGAAGAAGACAGAACCTTCTTTCAATTTATGTTCCTCTATAGAATTTGCCTAGTGATGTAACCAGGGCCTGATTAAGTGTTGCAGCCACCCTATGATAATATTGTTATAGTTGCCCCCCCCCTTCCTCACCACCAATTTGTTTTTGCTCATATTCAGCAAAAAATCTTTAACAGGCTCAGGGCCATCAGACGATCCCATCCTAGTATTGTGCCGGCTCTGCATAGGTGTTTCTATAGTTGGTGCAATGTATGCACCTATTATAGGCACATGGGTCCCTGAATACGGGGAGGCCCACACAGAACTCAATTCACCTATGGTTTTTTTCTTACCTTTCTTGAGTCCTGCCTCGGGGGCACTGCAGTTGCTACAAAAATCATAGCCACAGCACACCAGAACATGGTGGGTAGACTCTGACATAATGCCAGAGACTACTGATGCATAAAGAGCATGGGACCCACCCATAGTCTCTGCACGTGTATAGGGTGATATTTTTAACTACTTTTTGGGCGCCATTTTGTCATGTATAAACTCCATTTTGTATCTGTATAACCAAATAGCTTTGTATTTGTACTTTTTATTAGGATTAGTGTTTTTACAGACATATAGGCACCAGTTAGAAATATAGTTCCATTCTAAGTGTCAGCTGTCTTTTTCCTTTAACCTGGTGTGGAAGATATACTGAGTGGGAAGTGTAGTCAGTGTTTAGGCAAACTGATTATAATAAATATATGTTCCTGCTATCAGTATGTCTGATCGGAACTGTCTAGTAAGTTGTATGGGCTATTGTGTCCATAACTATGTGAACGGGAATCGTGTCATTTTGGGATCATTTATATCATGTGAACAGACTGCTACATCCAGAAAGCAATATCTTACAATACTAGGATATTTGCTGCAGGATGGGTATAAAGCCTAGAGACTTATACATAGCGAGAGAGGTTCCTGAAGCTAGGTCTGTCTGCAGCGGACTAAGACTTCTAATCCACCTCAGTGTAATAACTCATTAGAGTTATTAAGAGGGACCCTGAGGATGACTGGACTTTTAACGCCGACTCACCATCTTGGGCGCAAGGAATCCAGCATTGCTCATTGGACAGGGTCGAGCGCCGTAAAAATCTGGCTCCCCTGCAAACCACGATATTGAAAACAACCAAAAGGGTGAGATATTATCAAAACATCTGTAAATACGCTGTGCTTATTTGCACCGACGGGCCCACGGATCCATCTGCGTGGACTGTGTACATGCTAATTTGGGCCAGGGGTAACAGCACCCCTTATTTTGAAGTCTCGCACCCTAAGACATTCCGAGAACTACAGTATTGCACATTGGTGCTTTGAACTAGCTTGGCAAATTAACTAATACTTATGTCCAACAGTGTAGTTGCACAGGATAAATATAAATTCAAGGAGTAGTAAACATGCATATTTTAATTATCATTGTTTTGCTAATATTGCAATAAATGTATTTTTGTTTTGTTTTTATGTTTGTCATTAAATTGTATATCTGCATGCTGCTTTTTATAAATTTATAATTATACAGTGTGTCCAGTCTACATTTCTACTCAGCAAGGCAATCACCTATATCAATTAGCAGCGCATGGTGTCAATCCCCCCTTCCATTTGCTTTAATTTTTGTGTGGGTACCAGCAGACCCACCAGAACACCTGCAGCAGCAGTGGATAAACATTATTAACCACTTGAGTTCAAATTTAAACCTACCACAACATTTGAGCGCCGGTTCTTTACAGTCTTGATAGGTCACCATCATTCTGCAAACCCCTGCTTTTGTCTTTTCAGAGTACCAGCTTTAGGCATGTTTTGCCTCACAGATGATGTGGCAGTATCAACCAGTGGCCAGCGGTAGGATTGGGATGGACAATCCCAATTCTATCAAAGTGTGTGGACGGAAGACTGCAGTATCAGGAGTCACCATGATGGTGGTCCAGTTAGTAAGTTTTTTTTTTATATTGGAGCAGAGCATTGTGTTACCTTTACAAGTAGAAGCTATTTTTCCCCCCCCGCTCTTATGATTTACTATATTAGGACTGGCAGCAATGTTTTTGAGCCTGATTGCCTTTGCATTTGATTGAACTTGCTTTTGATTGTTCATGATGGAATCTTTGTCTTGCTATGATGCAGTAGATGAGTCACCTCACTAATGCATTTTGTAGGCATCATTGAACTTGGGCAGGTTCACTTATATTAAATGTTATTCTACATTTGGGTAAAAGAAATTCAATTTTGGACTTCTGACATAATTTTATAATTGTAAAATTCTTATAATTCTTACAGCAAATAATAAATGCTTTAGACGTGAAATATACTTTTGCATTCATTTTTTTATAAATAATCAACCACTATTTCTTTGAGGTATAGTATACCTCCTTACTAAATGGGGCTGTGACTTTAAATTAATAATACTGGTAATTATTACAATCTTAAAAGATGAACAGTCACTCAGCCCGCATCAAAATGAAAGTAAAAAGTGACATCCAGTGATATTAAAGGACTCCACTTCTCAAGCCAGTAATAATCAAAATGTATGAATGGTTCCTTCCTCTGGTTCGTTTAAATAATGGTTTGCAACACCTGAGTCCCCACAGTGGCTTGAGAAGTCATTGATGTTTACTTTCATTTTGAGGCAGACTAAGGGCCAGATGTACTAAGGTTTGAAAAGTTAGACAATGGTTTGTGATAGCTGCCAATCGGCTCCTAACAGATCCTAATTGAAAAATTACAGTTAGGAGCTGGTTGGTTAGTACTTTATCTCTACCCACTTTATCACTTTTCAGGGCTTACTACATCTGACTATTCATTTTTTTTTATCATAAGTTTTTTTTTACAGTATCCGAAATTCCAGAATGGTAGAGCAACCTTTCCCTTTACCATCTGGAATCAAGGAGGCATATGTAATATTAGTCACCTTATGGACAACCCTTATTTATTGCACAGGCTAAGGCCACTTACCACTAGATTATTCTAAAAAAATTATGGGAATTATAAAATGGAGAGGCCATTTTCCTCATTTAACTATTGAAATATTATTGCAGGCATTGAACAATCCCTGCAAGCAATAACATATATTGAGATGTTTTATAATATATTTCATAAAACCTACTTGTCTCCATAAAGACGTTTTCATATTGGTTTATCAGAGGTGCATAAGGGTCTTAAATGTAGGAACCCAATGGAAGGTTTATTCCACTGCATGTGGCAATACTCTTGAATTAAAAAAATTTGGATAGAAATATGGCTATATAAGATGCCTAATCTAGTTAACCCTTTTTCTGATATCCCCGGAGTGAGCGATCTTTGGGATATTACAAAAAGAAAAAAGAATCTCAAAAGGACTTAAGAAATTATTATTAGCTGTATCTGCAGCTGCACGGAAAAGTTACTTGCATATGTGGATAAACGAATCTGCGCCCACTCGGTATTATTCAAGGAAAAATGATTCTATATTTTCAGTATTGAGTGGGTTGAAGCATCACTCCAGAAAGAAAAATGAGTGATACAGTTGTTGAAACATAGGAAAGCTTTATTGAAATTCAATCTAGTAACACTAAGGTACAAATCAGAAAATGCTTTCAGGCACCACAATGGTATGAAACTCAGACAATGTTACAAGATAACCCGATAAACCTTTCTGATAAAATAATGTGATACAGTACATAGGTGTTGTTGGGACAGGCACACATATAAGCTGACTAATGAATTAATTTATTTGATTTTATAGAAGTATAAGCAAACTATATCAGAATCTAAGAAATTATGATGGAATCCAGTGAAGGTCTAATGGGCCCTACACACAGAGAGATTTGTGCAAGAGATTCATAATGGGAGATTCAGCATGAGAGATGTAAAATCTCTCATAGAAAGTGTTTAAATTACTTGAGCGGAATATTTTCTTGGACCCGTCCTGCTTTTGAAAATACAGGGGTCAAAAGGAGTAGGGGTCCCCCGTATTTTGGAAACCAGCACCGGGCTCTTGGACCAGTCCTGGTTTCTAAAATACGTGGGACAAAAGGAGTAGGGGTCCCCCGTATTTTGGAAACCAGCACCAGGCTCAAACACCCATCAGGGTAATGTCACAGCCGGGGGACACTTATTAAATAAGGTCCCGCGACCAAAGCATTACCTCTTTGGCTGGTCAGCCTGACTCAGGTCCCTGGGGGAGTGGGGAGCCCCCAATAAAGGGGTCTCCCCCTTCAGGGTGCCACTGACCTGGGCTGAAGCCCGAGGCTGTCCCTGGTGCCCCTGGGTGGTGGGCGCCAGGCTGATGGTGGATAGTAAAATCATTGGTGGCCAGTGGCCTTATAAATAAGCATTGGTAGCCAGTGTAAATAGTGTCCCCCCACAAACAAATAAACGTTAGTGATACAGTGTCCTCCCCAAAACATATAAACATCCCTCACCCCCCAAAAGAAAAACCAGTGAACGTTGGTGGCATAGTGTAAAAAAAAAGTACTTACCAAGTCTGGAGTCTTTGGCGGCTTGTCCTGTCACGCAACTTCCACTGACTGGAGGGGTTGGAGCGGTGGGGTGGCATCAGCGCAGCAGCTCTCTGTGGCGAGACTTCAGTGGGACAGCTCTCCGCAGCATCTCCGTTGGCATCAGCGCAGCAACTCTCTGGCGGCTTCACGGGGACAGCTTTCTAGGCGGCTTCAAGGGGGACAGATATCCAGCGGTTTCAAGCAGGCATCTCCAGCGGCTTCAGGTGGGCATCTCCAGCAGCTCCATCTCTGGCGGCTACTAATTGCTCAGAAGGCCCTGCACATCCACCTGCGCCACACATGCAGGAGATGTGCAGGACTTTCTGAGCGACTAAACTGAAATTATCTGACCCGGCGGATCTGAATCGCGGGTAGATAAAAACCCGCAGGGACGCGCTTTTCAGTCGATGTGTGGTCTACACACATGGCGATATACACCCATTTATTGAAATCGCTCAGAAAGTGGCTGAATATCTCTCTGTTTAAATTTTGTTTTTGTTTTATCTAATTTTCTGTGTATTGTTTGTATACAGCTAAAACCTTAATAAATGTTCATGTATATAAACCTAATACTTCGAATAATAATTTATAATAATTTATAATAATTTAATAATTAGCAGAATGATTTAGATTCAGTCTTCCCTTCAGTTAATAGGGAGGAGGGCGAGTGTCTTAAAATGAATAAATCTTGTAATTATTACAATCTTAAAAGAGTAATAGTCTCTTTTAAAACAGACATCAGGGATAGTGCGCGCCGAAGGCGCGCGCAAAAAATTAACACCCTATTGTCCATTAAACATTATGGCGCACATCGTAATGTCCATTACACATTTTACCACACACCAAAATGCCCATCATATTTTAAACACACTGTTATGCCTAGTACATATTATGCCACACGCCATACTGCCCATCACATATTATGCCATATGCCGTAATGCCTATTACATATTATGCCACATGCCGTAATGACCAATATATTTATATACTCTGCCATAATACCCATTGCATATTATGCCACACACCATAATACTCCTTACACATTATATTGCACACCATTATGCCTATTACACATTATGCCGCACACCCTAATCCCTATTATTATGCCCCATAAGTGCCGCTTACCTTCATTAAAATGGTGAAATACCAACGCACCGGGGCTTAGATGCCCCTTTGTTAAGACACACCTTTATCAACCTTGACCAAGGGGCATCTAAGCCAAACGGTTGATATGTCACCGTATTGAATACAAGTAATTATGATCAAGTCTCAGAGTGCTGCTAATGAGTCAGATTCGGAGATATATATACATACATACATACATACATATATATATATATATATATATATATATATATATATAAACACATACACGCACAATGCTTAAAATGTTTATCACATTTTTCATCAGGGTATGTAGGACACATTGAAACGTTGATAAAACAGGAATCGGTGTAGATTTATTGTAAGATGTACAGATTGCTGCCGAGTGGGGCTATATGTGTTTTCCCCTTAAAGCCATTAGGGGCAATACAGAGGGCACAGAGCAAATGAGTGGCTAAATTGTGTGCATAAATAATATATATAATATTAAAAACAATTTAATATGCTTAAGGAATAATTTGGCACTCTGGTTCAATAAGTTATATATATATATAATTAGCAGTTGATGTATTTTACCTGGTGGTCTAGGGTGAAAACGTTCAGCAGTTGTTTCCCTTCCATGCACCCCCTACCTCCTCCTCCCCCTCCCCCTCCCCAGAAGTTCTGGCATTGGTAGCAGCTCATGCACTTACCCCAGGCAATGATGGCCCATACTGTAGCTGCTGTTCCAGGCGTGTGCTGCAACTGTCACAGGCAGCGTCAGCGAAAAGCACAGCAACAGCGGAGCTGCCGACAATCCCTGTGAGGACCCGCGCTGGGAAATAATCAATCACATGCTCTAGCGGCAGAGGAAGCATTGTTGCTGTGCTTTGTGCTGCCGCCGGCGCCGCTGTCTGTGTGACAGGCGCATCAAAAGCAGCACCCGGCAGTAGCAAAGTGGCAGTGCAGGGAGAGCGCGCCTCTTCAACATGGCGCATCCCTGCACCGCAGGATCTGCTGAGTGGCCAGCGCCGGCCCTGGCTGGAAGTATTTTTTAGTATTTATTCATGTTAATGTCATTGTTTGCAAAAAAGCCTATTAATTGGTTTCATGAATTGAACATAGATTACTAATGGAGCTAAACAGTGACAGTATATGAGGTCAATTTACTAAAGCTTCTAAAAATTAAAAGATGTGATGTTGGTCATTCTCTATTGAATCCTAGAACATGACAGACAGAATCTGTATGTCTATGGGGTATTCAATATGGGATTCCAACTGTTGGAATGTCCCGACAGTGGGATTCCCAGTCTGTTTTTGTCCAGCTCGACTGAAACTTGACAGCCAGAATTCTAGTTCTGACTGTTGAGTGTTGGAAAGTGGGCGTGTTGGCAAAAACGACCGCAGATTGTCGAAAACGGGTGTGAATGCAACAATCCACAGCCGTTCCAACAAAACAGATCTGACCGGAAATGGCAGCATTGAATAGGGGGCCACTATTTTCCCCATCAGAAATAGCGTCCGACATTGATTTTCTGCCTATATTTCTCTCCAACATTAGTAGCGATTCAGTTATTCCAGGGGTAGAAATCTTTCAGCTCTCTCCGGCTGCTGTGGAATAACATGTTGCTCATCCCTGAATTATTCTATGTTATTGGGATCTAAGCACAGTGTGACCAGGTCCCCAATTCCCCACCTGCCAATCTTCCATTCACCATCATCTTCACAAATGCTTTTGAGCATTTCTGGTCAATTACCCTAAATTCTTCAAATTAGTTCTGGTGTGGTGTGGTGTGGTGAAAACCGCTTCTGTCCATCTCACTGACCCAAATACATTTTGGACAATTGATTCTTCACTCAGTTTGAATTAATACTCCAAATAGATCAGTAAATGCCTTATGGCTTTTTATATTTCCATTGCATTATAACAAGAACATTTTTCTCTGATTACCCTATGGAGTAAACAAAGGTCTGTCCGGATTTTCCTTTTTGATTACATATTGAATACATTGACCATTAGTTTCTACAGTATACCAGTGTCTATGTGCATTTCACATGCAGATTGAAACCAATGTAATCATGTATCAATATATATATGTATTGGATCATTGTATTCATTCAGTGCATGTATATTTTTCTTATACTTTTGTTTACCAAGCTTCTTTTACAGCAATAGCTGTAATCACAATCTAGAACAATTAATTATTTATAGATTTTACAAAGATAGCTTGGTTCATTTGTCTTAGCTGCAGTTTCTAAGATATATGTAGTTTTCTTATCTGCTATAACCAATTAACCACAGGTTTATCTAACCCGTTTCTTTAATGTAAAACGAGAGGTGTCATTATCACTAAAGACTGCAGTCTCTACTTTATTCCGCCTACTGCATTTTATTCTGTTCCCAGTTGCAAATTACTTATTACTGAACTGTCCATTTCCCAACCATAATTCCTATTGCAATTAAACTACCTTTGTTTGTCTGGTAAGCAAAGGCTATGATATCACATCATAAGGGTACCATAAACTTTAAATATCACACAAAGGGGGAAATTGACTAAGATGTGAATTCTAGTTCACAATGGATATTGCCATGGGCAACCAACCAGATCCTGTTTACTATCTTCTAGAGCAGTGGTGGGCAATAAGTGGCCCTCCAGCTGTTGATGAACTACACATCTCAGCATGCCTTGCCTATTTTGCTATTTGGTCATGCTGAAACTAATGCAAGGCATGCTGGGATGTGTAGTTCATCAACAGCTGAATGGCCGCTTATTGCCCACCCCTGTTCTAGAGGGTGCTAAATAAATAAAAAGTCGATTCTGATTGGTTGCCCATAGCAACATCCCATGTGAAGTAGAATTCCCATCTTAGTAATTCCCCCCCCAAATCTTTAATATACCGTATAAGAAAGAGACAAAGACAGATAATGGTGTAAAATTGGTCAAACTATATTGGCATGAAAAAAATGGAGCAAGAGTGAATGTAAATCCTCTATTCCCTCATGTGCTTTTCCTTTTATTACTTAAACCAGGCATGTCCAAACTGTGGCCCTCCAGCTGTTGTGAAACTACAAATCCCATCATGCCTTGCGACAGTTTTGCTATTAGGGAATGCTAAAAATATGGCAAGGCATGCTGGGATGTGTAGTTTCACAACAGCTGGAGGGCCATAGTTTGGACATGCCTGACTTAAACCAACTTTGGCACCAAAATCATGTGGTTTTCTGCCACCCTGATACTTATTCAAGTTTCGGTACTCTTTACCTAGCACGGCGCCCACGATTTTGATCGTGGGCATCGCAGGTAAAAAAATTGCGGGCATCGCTGGCATTGAATGCACTAAAAATCGGGTGCGACGCGACCGACGCGATGCCCGCGATTTCCCATAGGGAACAATGTTAAATGTCTCAATTGACCCGATTTTTCTGTTCAATGCCTCAATTGACCCGATTTTTCCATAGGAAACAATGTTAAATGGCCCACACAATTGTTAACGCCACCCCACGTTCAACGTGAACCCGAAGCATGGCGAGCGCAGCGAGCCCGCGAGGGGCTGCGGTACGCGTCCTCCGACCTTTTCATACCCCCACTATCCACGTCGCCGTGGAGTTGAGAATAGAATAGTGTGGCGAGCGCAGCGAGCCACCGAGCCCGAAGCGCAGCGAGCCCCGCGAGGGGACATGGATACCTTCACAGGTAAACGCGTCCCTTCGCGGGCTTCACAGGTATCCGCGTCCCCTCGCGGGGCTCGCTGCGCTCGCCACGCTTCGGGCTCGGTGGCTCGCTGCGCTTGCCACACTATTCTATTCTCAACTCCACGCCGACGTGGATAGTGGGGGTATGAAAAGGTCGTAGGACGCGTACCGCCGCCCCTCGCGGGCTCGCTGCGCTCGCCACGCTTCGGGTTCACGTTGATCGTGGGGTGGCGTTAACAATTGTGGGGGCCGTTTCACACTTCAGAGTGCCTATTTGGCCTCTGTGGGCCATTTAACATTGTTTCCTATGGAAAAATCGGGTCAATTGAGGCATTGAACAGGAAAATCGGGTCAATTGAAACATTTAACATTGTTCCCTATGGGAAATCGCGGGCATCGCGTCGGTCGCGTTGCACCCGATTTTTTAGTGCATTCAATGCCCGCGATGGGCGCCGTGATAAGTAAAGAGTACCCAAATTTCCAGTTATGGTTATGTATCCCATACGTGTCTTCTATCCAAGTCACGTTTTCCTTACTCCTTTATGAACTATGTAATTGGGCGCTGCGGATCCCTTGTGGCACCATATAATTAAAGAAAAATAATAATAACAATAATAAAAAAGGGAACGGTATTGTAGCAATCAGAAAATTACTGGAAATTCATTGCTGAGAAACATTTTATGGCGTATATACTGTATCTAGAAGGACAGTGCCATGGCACCCAACTAGTCTGATCTGAATACCCAACAGCAACTAAGGTAGTCATTTTAATAATTGCCACGCCACACTGCCAATGAACCATATATACTGTAGTGTAACTCCAAACAACCTAAAACTACCTTTACCATGACTTATGAACTTAGGAATGGGAAGGAGGGAAAGCTGATAGAAACATAGAGTATTCAACAGAAACTAACCTCTCCTAGTAAAATATAATAAGCCACTCCACACGTTTCCAAGCTAATAGGCCTGAGCCAGGACTGGGACCAGAAATCGGCCCTGGCATTTTGAGCACACAGGAGGTATGTCCTCATGAAAAGGAGGCATGGCATCACAAAAAGGAGTCATTACACTGCCCATTACACATTATGGAACACAGCGTTATGCCCATTACACATGACACCACACACCGTACTTCCCATTACACATGACACCACACACCATGCCACCTACTGCACATGACGCAGGGCCGGACTGGCCATCTGGCCCTCCTGGCAAATGCCAGAAGGGCCAATGGCCAGGCGGGCTGATTGTCTGTCAGCTCAGCACCGCCTCTGGCGGAGTCCCTGTGCTGAGCGGACAGCCTGAGCCACGTCATTTGCATATGACATGGATTCGCGGCCCGCAGCAGCACCCGCCAGAGCAAGCTCAGATTCACTGTGGGGCTCTGTCAGTGGTGTAACTATCAAGGGTGCAGAGGGTGCAGCTGCTATGGGGCCCGAGCTGTCCCCAGAGCCCATGGCTCCCCCTGCCAGGGGTGCCGAGAGAGGGGGGGAGCAGGTACAATTTACCCGGGCCCGGGCCTGTCAGGTGGTCCCTGGTCTGGACATACAGGGTTTTTTTTTTTTGGTGGCAAGTACCCCCAACATGACCCATTCCATTAGGTACAAAATACTCTGTTCCTGGACTTCCCTGCCAGTGGTAGTTACAGAGGTTGGACTCCAGCACAGTCCAAAATTCAAAGAGGGGCAGTCACATCAACTGCCAGTGAGTCCAGGACAGTGATGCTTGGGGTGGCAGTATATACTGTATGACCCCCCCCTTTTTGAATATTGGACTGTGCTGCAGGCTCACATCTGTAACTGCCACTGGCAGGGAAGTCCAGGAACAGAGCATTTTGTAACTAATGGAATGGGCCATGTTGGAGGGTATGTGTAAATCCTTTGCAAAGAGCATGTAACCCCTGGCAGAGCATGTTAACCCCTGGCAGAGCATGTAAATCAGGGCAGACAGGTTAATCCCTGGCAGAGAATGTTAACCCCTGGCAGAGCATGTTAACCCCTTAATATGCAATGAGCATTACGGTGTGTGGCATAGCGTGTAATGAGCATTATGGCATGTGGTATAATATGTTATGGGTGTGTGACGTGTAATAGGCATTACAGTGTAAATTTTTGTACGTGTATCCACCTTGGAAGCAGTGGCATAACAACGGGTCCGCAGAGTGTGCGGGAGCTCCGTCCGTGGGGGCCCCAGGAAGTTGTTGTACCGGGGCCCAGGATTTCTCTTGGCGGCCCTGCCCCCTGCACCCCATCCTGGTTGCCGTTCCCCCTTCCATCATGCCTGCTGCTCCCCCTTCCACTGTGCCTGAAGCTCACCTGTCTCCTAGACCAAGCCCGCCACTCCCCCTTCCATCTCGCATGCTGCTTCCCCGGCACTTCCGCCTTGCATGCTGTAGAGTGCGGCCGCTGAAGACGCCACTGTGCATCAGGCTATTAGGAAGAGTCCGTGCGGTGCCAGCTGAAGTCTGCTAGATGAGCTCCCGGCCCCACTGATGGATGAAAGCAGTGCTCATCGTCAGGGGACATCCGCAGCAAAGCGCAGGCACTGTTCATTCACGGTGTGGGGTTGGTCCTTTTTTAATATATTTATATATTACAATTACAATCGTTGTTTATTCTACCCCATCCGTGTGCCTCCTTTATTGGACACTTGTATTATTCATTGTGGAGTGCACCGGGCCGTTGTTATCAGCAAGATTGGGAGTGCCGGCAGAATACTGTATATATATATATATTTTACAAGTGCAAGTTATTTTGGTTGTACCCATGCTGTGTTAATATAATAGTGTGTAATACAAACAGGTGGCACACATAGGAGTTGTAATTTAAAGAAACTGCAGCCCACACAAGCAGATTAAAGGCCAGTCTTTAATCTGCTGGTGTGGGCTGAAGTTTCTTTACATTGCAACACAAGTCCTATGCCAGTGTGTTCCACAATGTGTAATGGGCATTGCGGTGTGTTCCATAATGTGTAATGCCTCCTTTTTGTGATGTCACGCCTCCTTTCCATGAAGGCCACGGCTTTGCCGCGCAAGGGTTCCACCTGCTGCAGGTGGGCCTGTGGGCTAAAAATGCCAGGGCCAATTTCTGGTTCCAGTCCGGCACTGACATGACGCCACACACCATAATTTCGCATAAAGGCACTTTTTTCACTTAAAGGGGCTTTGCCTTTTGTATTTTTATAAACAGTATGTATGTGAATTAAGTTTAGGTTTTATATGTGTTTAGGATAATAAATATTGTTTTATTTGTATAAAGAGAAGCCTCTTGTCAGTTTTTCAATAAGCAGATATATGCCAAGAATATTTATCAGTTTCCACCTTTTTATTGTGTTTTGTGTAGTCAGTCAATCAAATCCCATGGCCATTATTAAGTATCCTCCCTCTGTAACCATTATAATGCCCCCAACTTTGTATCCATTATAACATTTTTACACACCATTATAGTGTTCTCCCCCGTGTAAATGTTTTGTTTTTTATCGACCCTAAAAATCACTCACACTGCTCTCTCTTCCTCTGATTTGGCTCCTCAGTCCAGGCTTGCACCGTCCACTGGCCTTCTCCAGAAGAGGAAAGTCAGGTGCTGCCAGCTACAGGAACATGCAGTATTCCAACAGTCAGTGCCCCCCAGCGTGGTGTCGCCTATGTGACATCCCGCCTGCGCGACATTATGTCACATAGGCGCTGGGAAGGGGGAGTCAGGGAGATGCACTATGCAGCACAGGGAGGGCTTGAGAAGCCTTCCGCTGCGCTGCACTTTGCATATATGTCCGGCCCTGTCGCCGGAGCCAGCAGCTGTGTGTCAGCCTCACAAAATTGGCCCACAAGGCCATCGTCCCTTCTGGCATTTGACAGAAGGGGATGCGGTTAATTTGCCGGCGGTCGGGATCCCGGCGGTCGGAATCCCGACACTGGAATCCCGACCGCCGAAATCCCGAAACTTTCTCCCTCCGTGGGTGTCCACGACACCCATAGAGGGAGAATAAAATAGCGTGCCAAGCGTAGCGAGGCACCGGGCCCGCTGCGTGGCGAGCGCAGCGAGCCCGCAAGGGGGGGCGATCCATGTCCCCCCCTTGTCGGGATTTCGGCGGTCGGGATTCCAGTGTCGGGATTCCGACCGCCGGGATCCCGACCGCCGGGAAATCGTATCGGATCCGACAGAAGTGCCAGATGGCCAGTCCGGCCCTGGCCTGAGCTAAGAAAGAAATATTCATATCTTTTTTATACAGGGAATTTTAATAATGTGCTTTATATAGTGGCACCTGGCTGTGCATACCAGTGCATGAGACTGTAAATACATACCTCCCAACTGTACCAATATTAGTGGGACATTTCAGTTTTCCCCATCTGGGGCCAGCAGTGTCCCACGGTGGGGCAGGCAGTTAACAGTCCTGTCTGCCATTTGTTGCTCTTTGCTGCATCTATTACTAGAGATAAAGGGACAGGAGGCGTGGCCAGCAGCTCACAGAACACTCTCCATGTCCTCACAGTGGCGAAACGGCGACGTGGCTTTGTGGTCGCGGTCAATCCAGCAAAGCCACACCCCTTTTCCTGAGGCTTGGACATGCCTGCATTTTTTTTCACCACACCCATAAAAAGGGGTCGGTTACCTGTCAAACTGCCACTATGTGACCAAACTGGCAGTACATATCGTTCTGGAATTGTGAATGACTTGCATGTGCAGTCATTCTATAATTGTCCGAATTGCGAAATAGCTAATCAGGGATCAACCCTGCATCAGGCCCTTGTTCATGACTGAAAAATGTCCTGCATATACATAATTAGCAGTAGCACAAATATGGAGGGCAGTATTCAGACACAGAGCTAGCACCTACTGTATTGTATGTTCTTAACAAACAAAGAAGGTCATGCTAATTTGCCTTTTTATTTAAATGTTTGTTTACTAAATAAAGCTACATTCCCTTGCTGAAATATATCAATTGCGTAAACTGTCATTCCATACCGTACAAAACACCAGCTGCTAAAAATGCTCTGTAATACAGTTCTGGAGGAAAATATGTTTTGAAGTCAATAAAGTAATGTTCCATTTAATAAGTTCCCCTGATAAACCGGCTCATTTTCACCCTCTCTTTGGTATTATATGCATCTCCCATGACAAAGAAGGTCATGTGAACGTCTGATTGTGATACTACCGCTCTATCTAAATTCCACATAAAATGATAATAGAAAAATACATTACATTCATCGTCTATTATTGATTCCTTGGGGAGAAAATCACATTGTGTTTCAAGTTTACTGCAAATCTCTCTCCAGAACATGTATTTTTCTAAACACCTTTCATTCTTTTGATGAACACATACGCACCTTCTGTATTCAAGCTCATCATCATATAATCTCCCTAAAGATATTTTGTCCTTACATTTGTAATTTGAAGGAAAACAGAGTGTTCAGAATTAATTACAGACACTCTTTGTCTTTACTTGACAAATAACAAAGAAAATGAAAAGGTCTTCAAAATGTGTTCGTTTATTCCATTCCCTTTGTTTTAAGGACATCCCATCTGTCTACAGCAGAGTAGGATATGACTACATCAAACAAGGGGCCTGATTCACATATGCGGTCGCAATGCCAAAGCAGAAGTGATCCTTTTCAGTGATGAATTTATGAGGCAACGCAAGTGTAGCAGCTGCCCACAAATGAACAGTGATACCCACCAAAGCCATTGCAGTATTATTAGCACCTGCATACTCTGACACATACAGTATGCGAGGAATATTGATTCCCTGAGTACATCCATGGCCATGCAGAATTGTCACCGGAGCTGCGATGCTGGTGCCATGTTTTATGGGAATTGGTATGGATACCCACAGAGGGACAAAGTGCCAGGATTTCAGCGGTCAGGATTTCGGCGGTCGGGATTCCGGCATGGGGATTGTGACCGCTGGGATTCCGACCGCCAGGAAAGTGACTGCATCCCGTTTTATGTATAAGAGATTGATGTTGCATTTCAAAACACTCTCCGAAAACTGGCAACACAACTTTTTGCAGACACCCCCAGTTACCTCTCCCTAGTGTCCACTTCCTCATTGTGAGCGGCATCGGCAAAGGTACCTTGGAATGTGCGTACTGTGACCATGACACATGTGCAGTCTGCCAATAGTCCCTCAGTTGCGAACACCATCAAAGTTGCAACTGCATCTTAATCACACCCAGTGTATAGTTACTTACATACAAGGTTAGCAATTATTTTGTGGGTTGAAATAATATTTCTAAAGCTGAGTACACTCTTGGCCGACAGATCGGCCTTCCATTCGATCCACCAATATAACATTCAGTTTTAAGCCATGTTTTCATGTAATCCACATAACTCTTGTCAAGTATGCTGCAGCTGGTTTTGTTATGAAGCTGTTGCTCATTAACTTGGACTGGGTTCTCTGTGCATCAGTCCACCTGCACTGGATATCTTATTAGCTGGTTACCCTTCATTAGGGATTCTGAACAGCTCCTCCCTCCCGGTGATGCTTTCCTGCTTGAGCTCCTAGTGAGTATTAAGCTGTAAACTCCCGGATGCATTTCCCAGCCTGAGCTCCAAGTCATGTGTCTGCGGCCCAGCCTCCTGCTTCCAGCATACCTCTGCCTGTATTCACTGTCTGAGTCCCCAGTCTGGAGTTTCTACACCTGCAGTTGGAATCCACTACAGCAAGCTGCATCTCCAGGTGTTCCTGGTTGTCTGTACTTCCAGTCCATGAGTCACTTATTCCTGATGTTGTGAGTCCTCCAGGCTTTCTGCATATTGTGGCTAAGTCTTCTGTTTGTATACTGTTGTTCTATGTATATTTTGTGTCTGGGTTGTTTATTTTATGTGGGTTTATTTAGGGGTTCTTATCTGCAACAAGGTCACTGATGTTTTTTTGTATGCGATGAGGTCGCTTCTGGTACTTGCTTATTAGTGGCGAGGTCACCTCTGGTTCTTATCCGTGACAAGATCGCTATTGTTTATTTTATGTGGGTTTATTTAGGGGTTCTTATCTGCAACAAGGTCACTGATGTTCTTTTGTATGCGATGAGGTCGCTTCTGGTACTTGCTTATTAGTGGCGAGGTCACCTCTGGTTCTTATCCGTGACAAGATCGCTATTGTTCTTTTGTGTGCAACGAAGTTGCTTCTCGATTTTGTGTGCATTGTTATTGTTTACATTTCCTTGGTTTTTCAGATAGCCTTCTAGTTTTATTTAGTTAATTTTCCTCTTCACTTAGATTGCACTGGTGCCTTGTTTCCCTGTAAGACCTGGCAGCAGCAGAGTTGGGGCAGACCTAATTCGCCCCTTTAAATGTGGCTGTTAAAGGTGAAACCTTAGCACCGCAGGTATTCAGTGGTTTCTAGGGGAAACAATAGATTTAGCTATTAGAGTACAGTGCTGTGACATTTTCCTTACATTGGTCACAGCTTGATTTTTTGTTATTCCCATATTCCATTCATACATCCATACCCCGGCCATGTGATCTGCATTCTCTCCTCTATGCTCCTGGTTGCTGTCAGTTACTCGTGTCAGTCCTGTCATATATTCTGTTTAGCATTTGTTATTTCTGATCATCCTTCAACTGCTCCAGGTACTTTTTTGCTCTAGTTACCTGTTCTATCCTTATAGCACATAGGCTAATCATAACAACTCTGTGGCATAAAAATACATACAGTAGTTGGACTTTTTTTCTACAGAGACTTTGAGAACTTTTAGGATAAGTGTTATCTCTCTATCTGTCTCACAAAAAACTTCCATTGGCTCCCAACTCAGTCCATATATAATTGTGACAATGGATATAGGGCCTGATTCAGAGTTGATCGCAAAAGCAAAATCTTTCTCAAATGGACAAAACCATCTGCACTGCAGGTGGGGCAGATGGAACGAGAGCGTTAGATTTGGGTGGGGTGTGTTCAACCTGAAATCTAAATTGCAGAGTAAAAATATAGCAGCCAGTATTTACCCTGCACAGAAACAAAATAAGTCACCCAAATCTAAGTCTCTCTGAACATGTTGGCCGATTATCGATACACTTTGCATGCCTATGGGCCACGATATGCGTGCATAATGCTGGCCTGTGATTAAATACATAAATAGTAAACGTTTAATTAAGGAAAACATAGGCCCACTAACTGATACTAGTGGAAAAAGTGTTACTGAGGACAAGGGAAAAGCAAAACTGTTAAATGAGTTCTTCTCATCAGTATTTACTAAGGGAGAGCAGACTGTGGAACAAACATTTACCACAAACGGGACAAATAAGCCAGATTTCATTGTGGATTTCACGCCGAAGGAAATAATACTGAGGCTAAGCAAACTCAAAACAAATAAATCACCAGGGCCAGATGGGCTTCATCCGAGGGTATTAATGGAATTAAGGGATGAACTAGCTACCCCACTACATTATATCTTTAGCAAGTCACTATCGTCAGGTATAGTACCAAAAGATTGGAGAATAGCAGAGGTAGTTCCAATATTCAAAAAAGGAAAAAAGGAAGATCTCGCTAATTACAGACCCATTAGTTTAACATCAATTGTGGGTAAACTATTTGAAGGATTTTTAAGGGATGGTATCCAGGAATATTTAGATCATCACCGTCTACTCAGTACTAACCAACATGGGTTCGTGAAAAATCGTTCATGCCAAACTAATCTACTAGGGTTCTATGAAGAGGTTAGCAAAAACCTTGATAATGGAAATGCTGTAGATGTGATTTTCCTAGATTTCGCTAAAGCATTTGATACTGTCCCACACAAGAGATTGATTAATAAAATGGAGAACCTAGGATTGGGTGAAAATATCTGCAGATGGGTAGGGAATTGGCTATGTAATAGAGAACAAAGAGTGGTAGTGAATGGTGCCGTATCAGATATGATACCGGTACTAAGTGGAGTGCCCCAGGGTTCGGTTTTGGGGCCCATTTTGTTTAACATTTTTATTAACGATATTGGGATAGGGTTACTCAGCAATGTATCCATCTTTGCGGACGATACAAAACTTAGCAAAGTCATCAAATCATCAGAAGATGTCACCATGCTTCAAAATGATCTTGCAATTCTAGATGAGTGGGCAAAAAAATGGAAGATGAGGTTCAATGTAGATAAATGTAAGGTTATGCACCTTGGGAGACACAACCAGTGTGCAAGTTACAACCTTAGCGGAGAGGAACTGGGTAATTCCATACCTGAAAAGGATCTAGGAGTCCAAATAGACAGCAAACTAGGATGTAGTGCCCATTGTAATGTAGCTACAAAAAAGGCCAACAAAATTCTGGCATGTATTAAGAGGGGAATGGAAACTAGGGACTCAAGGGTAATTATGCCACTATATAAAGCATTAGTGAGACCTCACCTCGAGTACGGAGTGCAGTTCTGGGCCCCACACTATAAAAAGGACATCATAGAATTAGAAAAAGTCCAAAGGCGAGCAACAAAGCTTATTAGGGGAATGGAGAATTTAAGCTACGGGGAGAGATTAAGCAATTTGGGACTATTAACATTAGAAAAGAGACGTTTAAGGGGGGACATGCTCAACATGTACAAGTATATCAAGGGCCAATATAAGGAACTGTCACACACCCTCTTTTCTACTAGAAAGGAATCTAGGACGCGAGGGCATGAGTATAGATTAGAAGAAAAAAGATTTCATTCAGCTAGTAGAAAGAATTTCTTTACGGTCAGAACAGTCAAACTCTGGAACTCTCTTCCCAGAGAGGTGGTAACGGCTGGGTCATTAAATGCGTTCAAGGCAAAGTTGGACAAACATTTACTAAAGAAAAACATCCATGGGTACAAATAAGAAATATAATTTCTCTGTAAAATACCAGAACCTACCAAATCAGCAATGGATATCTATACCAGGTTGAACTAGATGGACGCAAGTCTTTTTTAAGCCTTACCTACTATGTAACCATGTAACTATGAAAGCATGCTACTTTTTTATCACTGCCCGTTTGCAAGCTGATTAACAGGAAGTAGACGTCTGGGCTGGTAACCAGCTGTTTCATGGAAGAAAAAATGCTGGAAGTGTGAGGGAAAGTGGTAGGCATGCCGGTACTTACAGTATATGTTAGTTGGGCGCCCACTAAGCTATTTGCTTTGTTTTCCGCATCCGCTCACCACACTTCGGGCTCGGTGGCTCGCTGTGCTCGCCACACTATTTAAAATCAACTCTATGCCGACATGGATAGTGGGGGTATGAGCGTACTAACTATAGTGGGCGCCCAACTAACATATAAGTACCGGCATGCCTTAGCGCAGGGATCGCCAACCCGTCGCTCGCTAGCGACGGGTAGCTCGCCGGGTGTTATGCGGTAGCTTGCGGTGTCACTTTGCGTCAGGAGGTCAAATGCGCAAGATAGTGACCTCCTGCCGCTCTGCCGGCGTGTATTGGTTCCTCGCTTGGCGGCAGGAGGTCAAAAAGTGACTTCCTGCCGCTCCACGATCGTGCGGCGTGAGGTGACTTCCCAGCAGGAGATTTCACGCCTTCACCCCCATGCCGTTGCCGCCACCACCTCCCGTAGCTGGTAACTGTCACTTTGCTGTTGTTTTTTTAAACTGTACAGTGCGCATTTGCCTGTGACTCCCATCCGCATACAGCTTTCACTGCTGTATAATGGGCATCATGTTTGGGACATATGTATAATGGGCATCATGTGTTGGGCATATGTATAATGGGCATCATGTTTGGGGCATATGTATAATGGGCATCATGTGTGGGGCATATGTACAATGGGCATCATGTGTGTGGCATATGTATAATGAGCATCATGTGTTGGGCATATGTATAATGGGCATCATGTGTGGGGCATATGTGTAATGGGGCATCATGTTGTGGGGCATATGTATAATGGGCATCATGTGTGTGGCATATGTATAATGGATCATCATGTGTGTGGCATATGTATAATGGGCATCATGTGTGCGGCATTTGTATAATGGAGCATCATGTGTGTGGCATATGTATAATGGAGCATCATGTGTGTGGCATATGTATAATGGGCATCGTGTGTGGCATATGTTTAATGGAGCATCACGGTGTGTGGCATATGTTTAATGGAGCATCACGGTGTGTGGTATATGTTTAATGGTCATCATGTGTGTGGCATATGTTCAATGGAGCATCACGGTGTGTGGCATATTTTTAATGGAGCATCACGGTGTGTGGCATATGTTTAATGGAGCATCACATTGTGGGGCATATGTATAATGGGCATCACGTTGTGGGGCATATGTATAATGGAGCGTCACGCTGTGGAACGTTTGCATAATGGAGCGTCACGTTGTGGGGCATATGTACT
The DNA here is from genome assembly GCF_055691185.1 of Crinia signifera. Taxonomy (NCBI): domain Eukaryota; kingdom Metazoa; phylum Chordata; class Amphibia; order Anura; family Myobatrachidae; genus Crinia; species Crinia signifera. The sequence goes on along the minus strand of NC_139219.1, from coordinate 69,198,053 downwards.
GTATAATGGGCATATGTATAATGGACATCATGTGTGTGGCATATGTATAATGAGCATCCAGGTGTGGGGCATATGTATAATGGAGCATCACGGTGCGGGGCATATTTATAATGGGCATCACAGTATGCGGCATAGGTATAATGGGCATTACGGACTGCACTATTGGGGTCATGTGTATCTGGCACTGTACTATTGGGGGCATATGTGTATCACACCTCCATTTTCCATGGCTGCACCCCATGTGGCTACAGCTCTTAGAGAGCTGACCATGCCCTCATATTGGAAAAAATGGGGGATGTAGCCTCGCAGGAGTTCCACGGTAATAGGTGAACCCTCTAATTTTTGCCGCGTGCCGTAGGCAGATGTCTCCTCTGCTTCGTGTTTGGAGGTATGTTTGTGACATATTGGACATTGCAGTGTGTGGCATATTGTGTCTGGGGCATTGCAGTGTGTGGCATAAGGTGTCAGGGGCATTACGGTGTGTGGCATAATGTGTAAAGGGCATTTGTTTTGGATATTATGCAGATTTTTATTTTATTTTTAATTTAGTAGCTCTTCGAGCGGTTTATTTTCTCGCAAGTAGCTCCGGCCCCGAAAAAGGTTGGAGACCACTGCCTTAGCGTGTTAGGGAAGAGTTGTAACGTCAGAAACATCCTGGAGCACTCAGCATTTATGGGCGTCCCCATGAAATCGCTGGGCATTCCCTTGGGCACGCAGGTGGGCCTATCCCTTCTGGAGGCAGGAGGCTGACGTCAGCACCCGCCTCTATTTGACGGACTTCGATGGAAATAAAAGTCAGCTTAGACTGACTCTTATTTCTGAGGGTGAGAGAAATCATTTGATGGTCGCCGACCATCGAATGATTCTGTCCCCTTCGGCCGCATGTGGGAGAATGTGTTTGTGTACATCCCCTTGCATGGTACTAAGGGAATTTGGCGGTGAGCAGACATTCGGCCAAGCGGTGTGTGGCATTAAGGGCCTCACTAGGGGCTCACTAAAGGGCACGCTAGGCAGCCAATGGCCAATGCCTAGCGAGCCAACCTGAATCACCCCCTGGATGCACTATCTTGCCCTATAGCACAGAATACCTCTTTCAGACTCTGACCTGATATATTGCTGGGACAACTGGGGTCCGGACTTGGTCAATCTGAGTTGGTAACATGCGCTTGGGTAGGACCTTGATGTTGTGATTATAGACAATGTCTTTGATGCATGACCCCTCTGTGCATAGAAATACATTTTAAAAGCATCAAGCACTAATTTTTATTTCAGATATCTTGAATAGTTTACATTAAAGGGAATTTACATTAAAGGGAAACTTAATGTCATGGTTAGAACAATATACACAAGAAATAAATGTCTAGCTGTTAGATTTAAATGCTTGTTTTTTATGAGTTTGTGTTAGCATGCTTTTATGAATCACTAAAAGGTTGAATGCATTTTACAGGAAATATCTAGAATGTTCATCTCATTTATGCAATAACAGTATCGCATCCTATAATGTGTTTTTGCCAGAGGAGAAAAATAAAACTCTTCAGTTTGAAACAAACTGTGAAGTGTCCTTCTGCCGTGTAGCTGCGTTTATCATTGGTAAGCTCCAGAAATGGTAAGATATAAATAGTTACAGACAAAATTTGTCATAGCTGCTGCATTAAGCAAAGGATAATATGCAATAAACAACAATAAATAATCATGAGCAAGTTATATGCGATATTAAGTTCTGCAATGTGCAATACTGCACTGCCTATTATAAATGATAAATATTTCACAAAAAATTTTAGAAGTTGCCATGTTATTGTGCGACTATTTAAAAAACACAAAGCACTGGGCTACTAAATGTCATCGCCTGCGAGAAGCAGTAAGTGCGGGGTTTCGTGCGAGTGTGGACGGATTTTTAAAGCGACATTTATTTACATGACAAAACCAACCTGGTTTTGCCATGCAAATGATTGCTGCTTTAAAATCCAGCCAGACGCGTACGAGATCCCACACTTGCTGCTTCTCGCAGGCTGTTTTGGACCTGATTCTGGTTGGCTTGCAAAGTGTTAGTTTGCTGCGTCGCGAGCCATGTAACCTCACCCGTACGAATGCCCGCTCGCCCGCTCGCGCTAGTCACTGAATTTCCCCGCAGCACTGCAAATGGATGTTTTGCATAAACATCCATATGTAGTCTTGCGTGGGGGCGCAAAATCAATTTAATGGTAAATGAAACCAAGTATTACTGAATATAAAATCACAGTGAGCGGATTTACATGTTATATTTATATATGAATACGTTTCAGCATATGGGGCTTGATTCAGACCTGTTGCTAGGCTGCATATACTCTCAGAAGAAAAGATTCAACCAAGGTTGAAAAATTGAGCGCTAATAACAGAGTTGTTTTCCTATAGCAGCTGAGTGGTCAATCCCATAAAGTGTACAGGAGAAAAGGGTTTTTAAGCAGCGCTACCAGTGAGAAACAGCCCATAATTTTATAAGATAACAACTTATTACACAATAAAACAATAAATCAATAAAAAGCACATATAAAAATTATCATATAAATGAATGGGTGGGCAAATAATTGGAAGGACCAAAGGTGGTGGGGGGACCAAAGTTATATGACCTGCACTGATCCAATGAAGATAGTCCCGATGGAATGCGGTCCAGAATGGAATAATTTCCCAGGTGTCGCTGGAGGGATCGGTCCTAAAAGATGTTTTGGATACAGGACCAATCTTAAACCTCAACCAGTAATGCGATGAATGTCCCGATAGTGGTCTGTAGCATCCAAACAGGGTATGGGTGGGATAACCAATTGGTTCGAAGGCGATCAGATTAGTGAGCAGGTGATGGTCCAAATCAGCAACCAGAGTTCCAAAGGGGGGGCACCAACGCATTTCGCTGGATCAGAATGCCAGCTTTCTGATAAATGCATGCAAGGAAATGTGTACGAGAATGCTGACCATTGAATGATTTTTCTCTCCTTCAGAAAAAAAGTCTAAACCAGGGATGGGGAACCTTTGGCCCTCCAGCTGTTGTTGAACTACACATCCCAGCATGTCCTGCTACAGTTTTAGCATGGCCAAATAGCAAATCTGTAGCAGGGCATGCTGGGATGTGTAGTTTAACAACAGCTGGAGGGCCAAATGTTCCCCATCCCTTGTCTAAACTGACTTTTATTTCAACCGCTGATCCCCAAATATAGGGCGGATGCTGTTGTCATGTGATGTCAGCCGCTCGCCCCTCACAGGCAACGCCACACGTGCGTTCCCAGGGGAATGCCCAGCGTTTTCAGCGATGCCACGCCCCCTCACCTGCCTGCACGAATGCCTCGACAAGTGTGGTACTCACCAAAGGCATTTGTACAGGGGGTCTGCACATGCGCAGAACCCCCGCCATTGAAAACGGGGTCTAATTCAGACTCGTACAGGTCTGATTCAGCTCCATGGTTCTTTGCATGCCTTGTAAATGTAGTTAATATGATTATCTGGGAATGCCCTTTATTATGGCTTTAAGTAATTAGCCATGGCCTTTTTTCCAAAGCTATTTGTGTGTTTATGTACTTAGCTTTTGACAATCACAAAACATGATGCTCGCTGAGGCCTGTCACAGACACGTATTGTGTATACTATTTTGGTCTCTGAGAGGACTCTTAGACAGAAGTGTGTTTTTCAATAGATAAATCATATCATGCCTTATATTCTGTGCTCCTAATCAGAGCCAAGAGTCTGCCAAGCAAAACAAATTGGAGCAATGTGCATGGAATTTTCTTTTCCTTGGGTATTCTGTACAGTGCTTGTGAAGACAGATAATGGTATAGCGGCAGAATGGGGCTACAGGACACGAATGTGATCCAAATGTCAACGTTTCTGCATCTGTCATCCCTTACATATAAAGTCAATGCAGGGTAATAACTGTCAGGAAACAAAGCTCGAGAAATGCCTTCAGCTGGAAGCTGCACTGAATGTTCTATATGTTGGCTATTATTCATTCTATGCCATATAAAAATAGGTTTGTGTTCAATTCTCCCTGTATTGTAACAGTCCCATTCTAGCTCTGCGTGGAATACGTACAGCCCTGTGCAAACACACAGCATTCTGCTGCTGGAATATAAATGTAATGTCAGCAACCACTCTGCAATCATGATAATAATAGAGTATGTGGCTGCTATAAGACCAACCTGTGCCACATCAGAACCACGCTTCTTGCAGCAGGTATATCAGGACATTTAGCTGCAACCTCAGGAATGTGGTATCCGGATGCCAGGTAGATGTTTAGAACGACAATTTTATGGTTAACCACCCTTAGTCGAGCCGGCTGAGTTAAAAGCATAAAAAGATTGGCGGCAGCAGTAACGCTACTTAGACACCGGTGGCTGATCGGCGGGACCATGATCGGCAGACACATGGTTGACAGGATGGTTGACAGGACTTTTTCAGGATTTTTTGGTGCCGGTCCACTTGGATCATTCTTTACTTTCCAAGTGGACATAGAGTTAGAACAGAATAGTGTGCCAAGCAAAGCGAGGCACCATGCCCAAAGCATAGCGAGCGCATATACAGGGTCATCGCGGACCCTTGTGAAATTCGGCACCAAAAATCCTGAAAAAGTCCTGTCAACCATGTGTCTGTTGACATGGTCAACACCAATCAGCCGCTGTTGTCCAACTAAAGTTAGACCGTCCATCTTTACGTATCTAACTCAGCCAGGTCGACTAAGGGGGTCGATGGTCAATCTAAACTCCATTGACCTGCTATACCACAACCCAGGAAGGTATGCCTACTCACAGCAGCAGAATGTAAAGTCATATCTCTCAACAATACTATACTGCTCAAAAAAAAATAAAGGGAACACTAACGTAACACATCCTAGATCTGAATGAATGAAATATTCTTATTAAACACTTTGTTCTTTACATAGTTGAATGTGCTGACAACAAAAATCACACAAAAATTATCAATGGAAATCAAATTTATTAACCCATGGAGGTCTGGATTTGGAGCTCCTCTCAAAATTAAAGTGGAAAAACACACTACAGGCTGATCCAACTTTGATGTAATGTTCTTAAAACAAGTCAAAATGAGGCTCAGTAGTGTGACTGGCCTCCACGTGCCTGTATGACCTCCCTACAATGCCTGGGCATGCTCCTGATGAGGTGGCAGATAGTCTCCTGAGGGATCTTCTCCCAGACCTGGACTAAAGTATCCGCCAACTCCTGGAAGTCTGTGGTGCAATGTGGCGTTTGTGGATGGAGCGAGACATGATGTCCTAGATTAGCTCAATTGGATTCAGGGCTGGGGAACGGGCAGGCCAGTCCATAGCATCAATGCCTTTGTCTTGCAGGAACTGCTGACACACTCCAGCCACATGAGGTCTAGTATTGTCTTGCATTAGGAGGAACCCAGGGCCAACCGCACCAGCATATGGTCTCACAAGGGGTCTGAGGATCTCATCTCGGTACCTAATCAGTCAGGCTACCTCTGGCGAGCACATGGAGGGCTGTGAAAGAAATGCCACCCCACACCATTACTGACCCACTGCCAAACCGGTCATGCTGTAGGATGTTGCAGGCAGCCGAAAATTCTCCTTGGCATCTCCAGACTCTGTCACGTCTGTCACGTGCTCAGTGTGAACCTGCTTTCATCTGTAAAGAGCACAGGGTGCAAGTGGCGAATTTGACAATCTTGGTGTTCTCTGGCAAATGTCAAACGTCCTGCTTGGTGTTGGGCTGTGAGTAGAGATGTGCAGGCTCTGATTTACTCTGAATTACTCTGATTTCAAAGCAGGATCTTATTGGCTATCAACTGTCAACAACTGTCATGTGATTTGGGATAGCCAATAAGATCCTGCTTTCAGATCAGAGTAAATCAGAGTAAATCAGAACCTGCACATCTCTAGCTGTGAGCACAACCCCCACCTTGGGCCCTCATACCACCCTCATGGAGTCTGCTTTTGACTGTTTGAGTAGACACATGCACATTTGTGGCCTTCTGGAGGTCATTTTGCAGGGCTCTGGCAGTGCTCCTCCTGTTCCGGTTGCAGATTCCGTCTCATGCTACCACTAGAGTGAAAGCACTGCCAGCTTTCAGAAGTGACCAAAACATCAGCCAGAAAGCATAGGAGCTGAGAAGTGGTCTGTGGTCACCACCTGCAGAACATCTCCTTTATTGGGGGTGTCTTGATAATTGCCTATAATTTCCACCTGTTGTCTATCCCATTTGCACAACAGCATGCGAAATTGATTGTCAATCAGTGTTGCTTTCTAAGTGGACAGTTTGATTTCACAGAAGAGAGACCCAAAAAAACAAGATGATATTTGAGCGCTGATTTAGTAATATAAAACACTTCAGTTGTGACCTAAGGGGGATTACCAAACCCCTTAATAAAGACAGAAAAAAAAAAGAAAGATAGACAAGAAAAAAAAAAAGATGGTAAAGCGCTGTGTTGAATATTAATACATTTTTTATTTTTCTAAAAGACACAATCATCTATGTATATAATTTTATATGTTTAAACAATGTGGCCAACATTGGGACAGACAAGACTTTACACACATAAAAAATAAAATAAAATAAAAAAAAATTTGTTTCCCTTTTAACAACTCCTCATCACCTCCTGAGGAAGCCGCTGAACGATTAGACAGGCGGAGGCAGGCCGAGAAACGCGTAGAGGACCGGGGAAGGAAGCTGCCAACTGACAGAACAAGCGACTCCAGTCGATAGGATCGTGTTGAAGTGCACTAGCGGTCGGAGAGGATCGTTCTGGACTGCAAGCAGGATCCCTGTTGTTTTACCCGGATGTTCACTTGAGTATCAAAATCTTAAATATGTGCACATAGTATTTATTGAACTTACAAATAACCGGTTATAAACAAAGGAAAATTGATCTTACTGCATGGTGCTACTAACCCAAAAAGTTTTTTTCTTGATTTCACAGAAGTTTGATTGACTTGGAGTTACATTGTGTTGTTTAAGTGTTCCCATGTTACTGAGGGGATATGTTCACAAACACACCCCCTTGCATGCAGCCACTAGCAGATGAAACTATTCAATGGATGCTGCCATCGAATGATTTCTCCTGGAAATAAAAGTCAGTCTGAACTGGCCCTCCCTCCCTGCAACGAAAGGCTCAGCAATGTGTAACTCGCTGAAGCCATTCAGTGCTGGGGTTTGCACATGCGCAGAAATGTTCGATGTTAATTATGTTGACATTAATCATGTGAACACTGATGTAATTTCAACATTTTTAAAATGTCAACAATCTGTTTTTAATGTAGTTCTAACCCTAACAATAAACTTAACACTAATGCATTGTTTGCATTAAAACAATGTCAACATTACGGATGATGACATTATGTCGACATTTTGCAGGTGTCATCATTAATGATGGTGAAATTTTAACCATGTCAACAATGGACCACAGTTAAGTTGCAATGACATTCATAAAAATAAGGTAGATGGAAGTACATTTACTGGGGAGAAAGTCCTAACAGAACTTTCAAGACTGAAAGTGGATAAATCAATAGGGCCAGACGGAGTGCATCCAAGGATACTAAAAGAACTTAAAGATGTGTTGGTAGCGCCATTAACAGATTTATTCAACCAGTCACTAGATACAGGTGCAGTTACAGAGGACTGGAAAAGAGCAAATGTAGTTCCACTGCACAAAAGCGGAAGCAAAGAAGAAGCAAGTAACTACAGACCAGTGAGCCTTACATCAGTAGTAGGGAAATTAATGGAAACACTATTAAAATAAATAATAGTGGAATATCTTAAATTAAACAACTTACAGCATCCAAAACAGCATGCTTTTACTGCAGGGAGATCATGCCAAACAAATCTTATTGACTTTTTTGAATCCATGACCAAAATACTAGATGAAGGGAGGGCCATAGATGTGGCATATCTAGACTTTAGTAAGGCATTTGTCACTGTCCCAAATCGCAGGCTGCTAAATAAACTTGAAAGTTTGGGATTGGATTATAAAATAATTAAATGGATAAGAACCTGGTTGCAGTATAGGAAACAGACAGTTGTAGTAAGTTGTAGTTGTAGTTACCAGTGGAGTACCCCAGGGATCTTTATCTGGACCAGTGCTCTTTAATATCTTTGTTAGTGACATTGTAAATGATATTGAAGGGAAAGTATGCCTTTTTGCAGATGACACAAAGATGTGCAACAGAGTAGACACACCAGGAGGGGTAAATCAAATGACTGATGATCTGGGTAAACTTGGGAATTGGTCAAGAGCATGGCAACTACAGTTTAATGCTAAAAAAATGCAAAATTATGCACTTGGGACTCAAAAACCCAAAAGCTCAATATAGTATCAATGGTACTATAATGGAAACTACTGAGGAGGAAAGAGATCTAGGAGTCACTATTTCAAGTGACTTAAAGGCAGGAAAGCAATGTAGCAAAGCAATGAGGAAGGCTAGTCAGATGCTTGGTTGCATAGGGAGAGGAATCAGTAGCAGAAAAAAATAAGTAATAATGCCACTTTATAGGTCATTGGTACGGCCCCATCTGGAATACTGTGTCCAGTTCTGGAGACCATATCTTCAGAAGGATATAAATACATTAGAGAGTATACAAAGAAGGGCAACTAAAATGGTGCATGGCCTTCATCACAAAATTTACCTGGAAAGACTAAAAGATCTTAACGTATAGTTTGGAGCAGAGAAGGGAAAGGGGGACATGATAGAAATCTTCAATATATCAAGGGTTTAAGCATAGTTTAGGAGGGAAATTTTCTTCAAAGGAAAAGAAGTAATAGAACACGAGGACATGCACTGAAACTGGAGGGAGGTAGGTTCAGGGGAAATGTTAGAAAAAATTACTTCATAGAAAGGGTAGTGGTGGTGGTGAGGTGGTGAGGCTAAGACAGTAGAACAATTTAAACATGCTTGGGATAGGCATATGAATATCCTTACAAAGAAATAAGGTTTAAAAAGGGTTGAGATTACCTGAAGGGTAAAAAAGGGGCAGACTAGATGGGCCAAATGGTTCTTATCTGCTGTCAAAATGTTTCTATGGCCCTTATTCTGATCGATGCGGATATTCCCGCTTGCGTACGGGCCGCCGATGTTTATCTTCTGCGCATGTGCAGAGGTCACTCTGCGCATGTGCAGGCGATTTCGCCGCAAGGATTCTCTATACGCCGCACAGGGGGCGTAGAGGGGCGTGAGGGGCTACTTATCCTCATTACCCTATGCATACGCCCCGCGTTTCATGGGCGTTCCCATGCAAACGCGGGGCGTATGCATGGTAATGAGGCCGTGACGCGTGGGTACGGGGCGGGCATCTGACATCGCCGGATGTCAGCTGCCCGCCCCCATACAAGATTTCACACGGACAAGTGTCCGTGTGGTCTTGTGTTGCGGGACCTGGTGGAGCGTGCGGCCCTGCATTCAATGTTCGGCGACCATCGAATGCAGGGGCTGCTCCTACCATGGAGGAGGCGTATCCCCGTCCAATTTCATGCGGATCGCCACATATCCGCGTACGGACGGCCGTGGCGATCCGTATGGAAGGCGGGGATTCGCCTGCACGGTCGGAGCCGCATATGCGGCTCCGGCCGCACCAACCAGAATAAGGGCCTATGTTACCTTCTGTTGTCCACATTGGGAACAACATTGCATACCTATAAAGTAGCACCTGGTTGGAAAGGTGTAGTATTTATCAAATAAGGTGCTATTTTCAGCTTGACACTGTTGCCCCTTTCATAAAGAATGCAACACATACTGTAGGCAGTGGCAGACTAAATTTCTAAATATATAGGGGGGGAATTTACTAAGAAGCTGATTACTGACGATTCTATAAACAAACGGGTAGGAATGGGATCAGGTGAAAATATGACTGGGGGATATGGTAAATTTTCTAAGCTACCATATTCTCTGGATACATTTTTTCCGATGTTGATGTGATTCGTATTAAGCTGCCGTATTTGTCAGCAGGTAAATATGGACAAGGCTTGAAGCATTGGACGGATCAGTCTGATCTGTGCAGGTTTCTCTATGTAAGTATAAGAAAAATAAATAAATACTAATACCCCCCCCCCCCCCCCCAGTCCTGGTTGCAGAAATACAGGGGGGGATAAAATAGAGACCCCCTGTATTTCTATAACCAGCACCAGGCTCTTGGCCCGGTCCTAGTTCCCAAAATACGGTGGGCAAAAGCAGTAGGGGTCCCCCCTGAAACCAGCTCCGGGTTCCAACAGTCAGCGGGACCATACCACAGACACGGGACACTTATTACATTAAGTCCCACTGCCAAAACATGACAACCATGGCTGGTCAGCCCTGGCCGGGTCCCTGGGGGAGTGGGTTACGTTATTGTGAGTGTGTATGTTCTTTGGGTATTAATGCCCCGTATGCTAGGACTTGTGGTTCTCTAACTACCAGCATGTGGGTCTTGTACAGTATTTCCGCTACAGAACCTAATATATATTTTTTACACATTGTTTTAACTATATTTCCACCATTAGCCAGTGTCACCCACCCAGGGACTCTGGAGACAGCCCAGGCTTCAACCACGGTTGTCATGTTTTGGCAATGGGACCTTATTTAAAAAGTGTCCCATGGCTGTGGCGTGTTGCCACTGGCTGTTGGAGCCCAGTGCTGGTTTCTGAAATATGAGGGGAACCCTACTCCTTTTGTCCCCATTTTGGGAACCAGGACTGGTCCAAGAGTATGGGGCTGGTTATACAAATACAGGGGTGTCCCCCCCCCAATGAGCCCGGGGCTGGTTATGCTCATGGGGGGTGGGGGAGGAATCCCACGCTGTTTTTTTATTATTTAATTTTCTTATTTTTGCAAAGAGAAACAGAGATCTGTGCAGGCGTATGGAAAATGAGGAGAATTTTCCAGTTATATTTTCTGCTGCATTACCGGCTGAATTCAGGAGTACGGATGATAGTAATTGAGTACACTACCATAGAACTTATGGCCATATACAGCTAACTTCTATCGAAGGTGTACTCGTTGGTACATTAGAATTCGTCTCAGCTTTCCGCATATAAATACAGAACACATTTGTTGGCAAGCTTCTCAATCAGATTGTGATAAAAGGGAGGGGTAATTCTGGTTAGGAAAAAACATTTTGTATCCCAATTGCATACTGAGTGAGAAATATCTACATAATAATCAGATAATACAGAGATCTTGGTGGCCTATATATGCAGAAATAGGGCTAACCCCCCAGGCCATACGTCAAGGCGTCTCAGTGTCACCGGGGGTCCCTAATACTGGGTATGGGTCTGGGGTGTGGGCCCCCATCATGCCGGCACAGGCCGACCACTCCAGGGAAGCACACAAATGAAAATTAGTAGGGGTTAATAAGCAGCACATAAGTGCTATGTTAGGAAGTGAAGGTGTGATTAAAATACTATATATATATATATATATATATATATATATATATATATATATATATATATATATATATATATATATATATAGGATAGTGAAGAAACAACAGCGGCACTCTGGGGATTTTTAGAAAAAATATATTTCAGCAAAAAAAGCTTCCAACGTTTCGGGGTATGTGACACCCCTTTGTCAAGGTTATACGTGCAATTGCACATATAACCTTGACAAAGGGGTGTCACATACCCCGAAACGTTGGAAGCTTTTTTTGCTGAAATATATTTTTTCTAAAAATCCCCAGAGTGCCGCTGTTGTTTCTTCACTATCCTGTACTTCTGTTCCTGAAGGCACCTGGGTTACCTGTACTGCTGGAGGAGTGCCAGGCCTACACCTCTACCTCTATATATATATATATATATATATATATATATAGGAAAGAAAATACCCAGCGCAAAAAAGTCCACAGTCTCGTTATAAGGTAGGTCCAATGTCCCATATAATGTGTGCAGCTTCACTACAGGATCCAACCACGAATCCAAACAGGGGTATGCTTGCAAAAAAGAGAAGAAATGAAGCGCACAAATCAGCAATAAATTTATAAATATTTACTTCTGTATATGCTGACATACATTGGGTTAAAATCTGAAAGCTTGCTGTATAAGCAGGGCCAAACAGCCAGACCAGGCGCCGATGTAACAGCCGCAGGCAGTGATCAATTGCAGGCGGAGCGCTTCAAAGTCAGGTAGTCAGCTGGGAGCCTTCAGGATACAACACGGACCAGACCAGGACGTCACCACGTCGGGAACAGGTAACCACGCCCAACGCGTTTCGTCACAGCTACGGACTTCGTCAGGGGGTGTGACTATCCCCTGACATCCACACATTTTTATATGGTTTACACAGGTGCTGGTCAGCAATCAATTATTTAAAAAAGGTGTCAGATCATTACAAAGACCTGGTTAAAAACATTATACACAAAATAAACGCAACATATCCTGTTTGCTGATACATATCAAAAAGGTTACAAGGACTATTATACAATTATAAATGAATATAGAAAAATATAAAAATAGAAAAATATAAAAGTAGAAAAATACAAATATATTTATTTTATTTATAAAAAAATATATATATATAGAAAAAGACTCTCGACTGAGAAATATACAAAAAGTGCATGTGCTACATGTGAGCAAAGAATTTTTTTACTTATATATTATGTTTATTCCAAAAAAGTGCCAGTGCAGGAAAAAACAAATAGAGGCTATAATTAGCCTACCTACACATTTAATTAATAGTATAGTGAAATTAATGAAAAAATGTATGTGAAAAAATATATATATTGATACTTTCCGAGCCATATCAGCAAGCAGAATTCACAAATTCTAAAAGGAGACAAAAATACAAATAAACATCTTTATACATATACATAAACAAAATATAATCAATAACACATAATTAATACATCTTTACTTCATATTTAAAAGCTCATTAAATTCAGATAGGATACGTCAGCATAGGAAATTCCTAAAAAAATATATATATGCAATACATATTCAATCCTGATAAATCAACTAACCTACGTAGACAGGCATTATCTATAGAATATAAAATAATCCTCAAAGAATGTTAAAAGTCAGTTTCAGATAGCAGCAGGGGATTAAAAAGACATATACTAAGTCGCGGCAAAAGAATAAGGGAGAGTTACGGCCCCACACAACGGCGTTAGTGCGGGCACCTGTCATCGTGTCAACAAGCGGGGTTATTCACCCGACATCACTCATCGACACTACAGGCGTCTACACAAAACGCTTTCAGTGCAGGAAGGGTGTAATCTCGCAGCCCTCATTCATGCCGACAGGACTCAGTGTACCCAGCGTATATATCCAATATGTCTCACGCTTTCCAAGCTTCAAATTGAGATCCCCACCCCTAGTATCCAGGGTGACATGTTCAATAGCTTTAAAAGAGAAATTCTTCAGATCAGAGTGGCAACAATTAGAAAAATGTCTAGGAACACTATGAAGCAGTACATTATTTTTTATACTCCTCATATGTTCCAAGATGCGAATTTTTAATGGGCGTTTGGTTTTACCCACATATCGTTTTCCACATCTACATTCAAGCAAATAAATAACATTATCAGTGGTGCATGTGATTCTACTTTTAATTTCAAATGACTTAGTTTTATCATCATTCCAAACCTTCTGCCGATCTTTACTGGCATATTGGCAGATTTTACATTTAGTACAAGGGTAGAATCCTTTCAATTTCTGCAACCACCCAACCTCCTCATTAACCTTCAAGTTGCTGGGAGCCAAAACAGATTTAAGAGAATTAGCCTTTTTAAATACAACCTGTGGTTTCACAGGTAAGATTCCTTTCAAGAGTGGATCTAATAACAAGATGTCCCAATGTTTGCTTACTATTTTACGAATTTCATTATCACAATAGTTGAATTTAGTGATAAAAGGGATAAACATATTGTTAGTGGCGGCAGGGGTGATTTTTTCTTTATAAACCAACAGTTCCTTCCTCTCTAAATTTCTAGCTCTCTCTTTACATTTGTCGATTAATACATTTGGATATTTCTTTTCCTCAAATCTTTTCACATAAATCTCACATAAATTGTTCATCATATTTCTGGATAGTATTACAGTTTTTCCTTATCCTTCTAAACTGAGAATAGGGAATGTTAGAGATCCATTTATTATAGTGGCTACTGTCATGATGAATATAGCTATTGCTATCGACAGATTTTATATGCGTATATGTGGCCACCTCAGTTCCCTCAGACCAATCCTGAGTGTCCAAGACCAAGTCCAAAAAATCAATTTTATTAGGACTACATTTCGATGTAAATTTAAGATTGTAATTATTTACATTAAGTCTCGCAACAAATGTTTCAAAGGATCCTACATCCCCATCCCAGATGATTAAGAGATCATCTATGTATCTCTTATAACATTTAATGTTGGATTTGAAAACATCATTTATCTCAACATTATTCTCCTCCCATTCACCGAGATATAAATTCGCCAAACTCGGAGCGTAGGGGGATTCTACACAAGTGCTGTTATTCCTTGAAAATTTTAAATGGGAAGCAAGTTACTTGTGGTGTACAATAGATGTGGAAGCCCTCTACACCTCTATACCCCATGAGGGGGGGTTTTCAGGTGTTAAATATTATCTTGAAAAAGATGTTGACATAGAGGGTCGATTTTGTACTTTTCTACTTGAATGTCTCAGATTGGTTATGGAGAACAATTTCTTCACCTTCCAGAAGGATTATTTCCTACAAAAACGGGGGGTTGCTATGGGGACCCCCTACGCTCCGAGTTTGGCGAATTTATATCTCGGTGAATGGGAGGAGAATAATGTTGAGATAAATGATGTTTTCAAATCCAACATTAAATGTTATAAGAGATACATAGATGATCTCTTAATCATCTGGGATGGGGATGTAGGATCCTTTGAAACATTTGTTGCGAGACTTAATGTAAATAATTACAATCTTAAATTTACATCGAAATGTAGTCCTAATAAAATTGATTTTTTTGGACTTGGTCTTGGACACTCAGGATTGGTCTGAGGGAACTGAGGTGGCCACATATACGCATATAAAATCTGTCGATAGCAATAGCTATATTCATCATGACAGTAGCCACTATAATAAATGGATCTCTAACATTCCCTATTCTCAGTTTAGAAGGATAAGGAAAAACTGTAATACTATCCAGAAATATGATGAACAATCTGAGATTTATGTGAAAAGATTTGAGGAAAAGAAATATCCAAATGTATTAATCGACAAATGTAAAGAGAGAGCTAGAAATTTAGAGAGGAAGGAACTGTTGGTTTATAAAGAAAAAATCACCCCTGCCGCCACTAACAATATGTTTATCCCTTTTATCACTAAATTCAACTATTGTGATAATGAAATTCGTAAAATAGTAAGCAAACATTGGGACATCTTGTTATTAGATCCACTCTTGAAAGGAATCTTACCTGTGAAACCACAGGTTGTATTTAAAAAGGCTAATTCTCTTAAATCTGTTTTGGCTCCCAGCAACTTGAAGGTTAATGAGGAGGTTGGGTGGTTGCAGAAATTGAAAGGATTCTACCCTTGTACTAAATGTAAAATCTGCCAATATGCCAGTAAAGATCGGCAGAAGGTTTGGAATGATGATAAAACTAAGTCATTTGAAATTAAAAGTAGAATCACATGCACCACTGATAATGTTATTTATTTGCTTGAATGTAGATGTGGAAAACGATATGTGGGTAAAACCAAACGCCCATTAAAAATTCGCATCTTGGAACATATGAGGAGTATAAAAAATAATGTACTGCTTCATAGTGTTCCTAGACATTTTTCTAATTGTTGCCACTCTGATCTGAAGAATTTCTCTTTTAAAGCTATTGAACATGTCACCCTGGATACTAGGGGTGGGGATCTCAATTTGAAGCTTGGAAAGCGTGAGACATATTGGATATATACGCTGGGTACACTGAGTCCTGTCGGCATGAATGAGGGCTGCGAGATTACACCCTTCCTGCACTGAAAGCGTTTTGTGTAGACGCCTGTAGTGTCGATGAGTGATGTCGGGTGAATAACCCCGCTTGTTGACACGATGACAGGTGCCCGCACTAACGCCGTTGTGTGGGGCCGTAACTCTCCCTTATTCTTTTGCCGCGACTTAGTATATGTCTTTTTAATCCCCTGCTGCTATCTGAAACTGACTTTTAACATTCTTTGAGGATTATTTTATATTCTATAGATAATGCCTGTCTACGTAGGTTAGTTGATTTATCAGGATTGAATATGTATTGCATATATATATTTTTTTAGGAATTTCCTATGCTGACGTATCCTATCTGAATTTAATGAGCTTTTAAATATGAAGTAAAGATGTATTAATTATGTGTTATTGATTATATTTTGTTTATGTATATGTATAAAGATGTTTATTTGTATTTTTGTCTCCTTTTAGAATTTGTGAATTCTGCTTGCTGATATGGCTCGGAAAGTATCAATATATATATTTTTTCACATACATTTTTTCATTAATTTCACTATACTATTAATTAAATGTGTAGGTAGGCTAATTATAGCCTCTATTTGTTTTTTCCTGCACTGGCACTTTTTTGGAATAAACATAATATATAAGTAAAAAAATTCTTTGCTCACATGTAGCACATGCACTTTTTGTATATTTCTCAGTCGAGAGTCTTTTTCTATATATATATATTTTTTTATAAATAAAATAAATATATTTGTATTTTTCTACTTTTATATTTTTCTATTTTTATATTTTTCTATATTCATTTATAATTGTATAATAGTCCTTGTAACCTTTTTGATATGTATCAGCAAACAGGATATGTTGCGTTTATTTTGTGTATAATGTTTTTAACCAGGTCTTTGTAATGATCTGACACCTTTTTTAAATAATTGATTGCTGACCAGCACCTGTGTAAACCATATAAAAATGTGTGGATGTCAGGGGATAGTCACACCCCCTGACGAAGTCCGTAGCTGTGACGAAACGCGTTGGGCGTGGTTACCTGTTCCCGACGTGGTGACGTCCTGGTCTGGTCCGTGTTGTATCCTGAAGGCTCCCAGCTGACTACCTGACTTTGAAGCGCTCCGCCTGCAATTGATCACTGCCTGCGGCTGTTACATCGGCGCCTGGTCTGGCTGTTTGGCCCTGCTTATACGGCAAGCTTTCAGATTTTAACCCAATGTATGTCAGCATATACAGAAGTAAATATTTATAAATTTATTGCTGATTTGTGCGCTTCATTTCTTCTCTTTTTTGCATATATATATATATATATATATATATACACACAATGTGATAGGAAAAACATAAGTGTTAACAGAGGCGTAACTAATAATTGTGCGCCCCCCTGCCGAAAATGCAGGGGGGCGCCCCCCCCCCCTAAAAAAACAAACAAGCAGCGGGGAGCCGTGGCGCGCGCGGGAGGGGGGGGGATTGAGGGGAGAGAGCGTGTGTATGTGTGTGTTTGTGTGCGTGTGTATTTTACCTTGGGCCGCATCCGTCCGCGCCGGGTCCCGGCTCTCCCGGCTACTGCTGCTAACGAAAGTGACACTTGGAAAATGGCTGCCCCCATACAGCAGACGAAAAACTGTCTGCGGTATGGGGGCAGCCATTTTCAAAGTGTCACTTTTTGTATCAGTGAGAGCAGCGCTGCAGCAAAAGCCGGGAGTGCTATTCGTCCCGCAGCCCCCCCGGCGCCCACATACCCTCAGCGCCTCCACGGCGGGGGCTGCGGGACGATAGTTACGCCTCTGAGTGTTAAGTAATAAATAAAGTGTTAGGGTGTGCTGACCTGAAGCAGCCCAGCCATACCAAACACAGGGGGCACCACACCCCCAAACCCATCCCATAAACAGTAACAAATATGTCTAGGTCTAATAGCCCAGCGTATAGCCCGTATATATGAATACAGCAAATCAGCCGAATTCAGCCGATAGTAAATTAGCATGAATGGGTATGAAAACATGCATTTGTACCTATTTGATCTTAAGAAATTTCCCCCATAGGGTCTTATTAAAAGTTTCCTGGTCATTCCCAAAAAAACAATGTAGGAACTGAATTTCAAGCCAAAAAACTGTGATCCTCAGAGGACCACGCATGCGCTCGGTCTGCAATGCGCATGAGCTCAGTCCGCAGTGTGCATGTGATCACAGGCTCTGAATGCCTGTGAGCACAAGCCGCTCGTTGTGTGATTAATAGCAGACAGCCGTTAGGGGGCATTACTCAGAAATGCAGGCATTCCCTGGGTGTTGAGAGGGAGGGTCGCTGACATCATCAGCAGCCTCCTTCTCCCCGTGGTCTTTGCTTGCGTGCAGGGGGAAAATCATTGAGGGTGAGTGATTTGGTGTATGGCTGCAAATTTGTTCGCAGCTGTGCACCTGCTCGCTGGGCTCCAAACACTTGCAACCCAGTGAGTACGTCTGAATCAGGCCCTGTATCATGTCAGTGCAAATGCTGCATGATGCCTCAGGGGGGAAGGAGTAAAGACTCAGTGCATGATTTAATGTATGTCCCCTGAGATAAAAGCTTACAGCGCTAAACCACTGCTAACCCACTTAGCCACTTTCATTTCCATACTGATGTATTTTTTAATTACTACACTAATGAAATCCACAGTGCTCTAGTTGTTAAAAATGCAATAATATATGCAAACACATATCATTAATTTACCTTCCGTCACACAATCTAGAAGGTCAAAAGATAAAGTAGAGCAAATTCAACTGCAAGAAATACATACAAAAAAGTTGAAAGTTCCTTAAATAGATTGCATTCATTAAAAGTTAAATAAATGGCTATAATTAAACAAATAAATAAAAGCCTAGCTTTTATTAGGAACAAATCCTCATAAATTCTACATTTGTGAGACACATGGATACTATACGATGAGGCCGGCACTCAGGTCTGGGGGTGGATGCCAATAGTTACTTGCTCCGGTGCCCTCTCTCTCTCGAGAGGGGATGGATCCTCAGGGAATATGCAGCAGTAATAAGCGGCACTCGGAGGCTGATAAATGGTGAAAACAGCAGGAACTTTATTCCATGTGCAGGAGTGAAAACGTTTCGGAGCTCGGGGGCCCCGTCGTCAGTTCAGGGAATGCACTATATATATAGGTCATGTAAGACAGCACTCAATTTTGAAAATAAAAGAACTCATGTTTTGTGGTGCACAGTCCTGTAATGTAAAGATACAGAAGCACTCACCATCCTTGCAGAAGGTTTGGGGAAGAACCGGCACACACTTGTAGAAGTCCAATGTAGATTTATTTAAGGCATGAGATGGATGCCTCATGCCTTACATAAATCTACATTGGACTTCTACAAGTGTGTGCCGGTTCTTCCCAAAACCTTCTGCAAGGAGGGTGAGTGCTTCTATATATATATATATATATATATATATATATATATATATATATATATATATATATATATATATATATATATATATATATATATATATACATATATATATACATATACATATAAATGTATGTATGTGTGTGTGTCTAACTCTGGAATGCCTGGAGCAATTTGCACCAAACTTGTTACAGATAAGACACCCCTAGCACCCCTGTGGAATTCCTGGGGGGCCATTAAAGAGTTCAGCAAGTGGGGGTTTCAAATAAATTAACAACAGGTTCTATGTCCTAATGACCAGGGCCGTAAGTTCATACCAGATGGCCGGAGGTGAGATAGACAGTGGACCCCCCCCCCCCCCCCCCCCACACACACACACACTTCTCGACACCCAGGTTAATCCACTAAGGTTCTACTAGGGGGTTACAGCACAAAAATAAACCTCACCTCACCAGTGGCATGGAAGTTACGCCAGCTTACCTGTTCCCTAAATACACTTAATAATAACTACAGGGGGCATAGAATTTGGGGCAAATAAATTCCTTTTGCATTAACCCATGCTACATATTGGAGTCCTCTTACTTCTCATTTACATGCCACATGTAAACAGGAGAAATATCTGAGGACCTGAAGAACCCAAAAAAAGGAACCTTGATATGAGCTCACACCATCTGTTTTATGTGAGTCATGGTATGCTAATTACCGAGACACTTCACACCATCTCAGGGGGCCTTAAAAAGAAACCTTGATATGTGTATATACCCACACATCTTGTGAGTTGGGGTACGCTTTTAGAGAGGCTTTTTTAACAGCTATCAAAACATAAAAATACCTTTATATACGTTTTACTTAATTGCACACGGTGAAGTGAGGTATGCCATCCTGAACCATAACCTTACTTCACCGGTTTAAAACTTTGGAAGAATAAACCCACACATTGTTTGTTCTCTTTATTCTTCCTTTGCAAGAACCGGAGCACATCCTAAAATAGAGGACTTCACTGCATCACGATCTAAGAAGATCATCGCACTACCTGGAGGAAAAGAAACTGCTATGTGCTTGAAAACACTTCACCTCAGAGTGAGTTGGGTATGCTTGCCCCATCGTTACTTTAATCACATTTCTTATAGAGAAATTTCCCACTAATCACATGCTATTTCACCCTTTATTTTTGTTTGGCCACACATTGAGAATACATCTCCATCAGAAGACACAAAAAAAAAAATTCACAAAAGCTGTAATATAGAACTTTATCATTCTTTATTGTTTTTGTCTATTGTTTTAATGCGCCTCCTGGAGAGTTTTTTTCCACCTCCCCTCTTCAAACTAGTATTCTAGGGTGCTGGTGACACCCTGGACGATTCCCTTCTGAGGCTGCATTGTGCCATTGGTATATTGTTGTTCACTGTTTTCCACTTATTGTGTGCATTTTGTTATGCAGATTTACCGGCCTCATCGCAGCTGCTAAGGACAGTGAATCTGCATAAAAAAATTCACAGTGGTTTCACACTTCAGCTGCAGTTTGCATTCATCATACCACAGATGGGGCCTGTGGTCCCACAGCAGCAGACTCTGGCTCTTGACTGTAGCCCTGGCCCGGTCAGCGGGGCCACGTCACATAGCAGCAGGTTCCGCTCCGGCGGATCCTCTTCATTCCTCCTCAGGGAGGCTCAGGCAGGGCAGCTGCAGTGATTAAGGCCAGCAGCCAGCCCATGCCCAACACCAGTGAACTAGCAACTGGTAGGCCCAGGTGCAAGCATATGCTATAATTCTACCACTCACAGCGTCAGCGCAGCGGCGTGGTCATCTATCCCAGAGGTACAGCATACAGCGGTAGCGGCGGTCTCTGCACAGCAGTGGCCATGTCTTTCACCCTACAGGCACATCGTGGCAACGGTGGCCGGGTCTCCCAGCTCAGTGGCAGCAGGCTGATGCCACGCCCACCGCTGGGTGCTGTCCCCTCCTGCAGCAGCTCCAGGTATGAGGTAGGAGTCCTGTTTCTGGCTGCCCTGAGCCTGCTGTGCATGTCCGGGAGTCAAGCTCAGGCCCCCCCCCTTGCAGCTGAACACAGCGCATGCATGTTCCACATTTTATGGGGGTTCCATAGGATTGGGTTGCCAGGTTTTGTGCGGGGGAGACTGCAGAGTAGTATAGTTTTATTGCCGTGGGCCCCGGTGCAATGCACCGGCTGCACCGCCGGTAATTCTGCTCCTGCCCAACACCAAAGAAGCTCTGCTGCTCTCCTCTCCCACAGCTTCTCTCAGTAGCTCCCCTCCTGCGAGTCACAAGTGCGACTGTGATACCACCAGGAAGTGCTTCTACCTTCCAATGTTTGTGCGGCTACAGGAGAGCCGATCAATTCAATGAGAATGTGTGTGCGACTGTCAACCAGTGGTGGGATTCAGCCTTTACCCAGCCAACGGCACGCTCATTAGCAAACGGTTCTGCAGAACCGATAGTACATAAAGTATCATTTCTGCAGAACCGGGGTGGACAGGTTGAATCCCACCACTGGGTCCGGCCACTAAACAAAGTGGGTCAGGGAAGCAACATATGCCTAAATTGCATAACATAGAAGGGGTAGAGGACATTGATTGGGTCTAGATTGGGTTCACAGCCACTAACAACCACAATCCCAACACTGCCAGGGTTCCGGAAGCCTTAAAAAGGGGACCGGACACTACAACGTGGGTCAGGGGTGCAAGCTATGGCAGAGTTGCATAGCATAAATGGGGTAGATGACATGGGGTTAAAGGAAAAAAACCTTTGCTCTGATCAGGGAGCCAACCACAGACAGGTTTATGATGGTCACACCATGGGCATGGTGAGCGGTTAAGCTTAAAACAAAAGAAGGAAAAAGTTCAAGTAATACTAATTGCACAACCAAACCCGGGCAATGCTGGGTACCTCAGTTACTATATAATACTGAATAGTGTGTTGTCATGGACAAGTTGGCTTGTACTTCTGCGGAGTCGTCTGCTCTTGACTTGAACCATGTTGGGGTCCCAGCAGATTAAGTCATCTGGTTACAGTTAAATTTATTGATCAATATATGAAAAAAATAACATTACTTTATTATGGTGACTGCTGAGCCATTTAGCCCACTGTGGGTTGCGACCCCAAAGTGAGTCAGGGTAATTACTCCTCTGATCTCTCATCCAGTTATCCAAGGAATCTGAAAAACTAGTTCAAGTGTTTGTTACTTCAAACTCCTTTAATCGCTAGCTTAGAGATCCGAGGAGTCAAGAGGCATCGCCGCCCCCTCTCCTGTCCCAGCTTAATTCCAGGATCATTGACATGCAGATATCCACAAGGGGTACACAGCTGGCAGCAAGGGCACTCCTGTGTCCTGGGGTTTCTGAATTGTAGGAAACTTACAGATAAAGCAGGCAGGCCACAGACAGACTCAGATAAGCAGGACTCGAATTAATAAATGAGTGCGGCACCATCTGTTAATGCACTAAGAATGTACAGATCTAAGAATGGTGTATTCAGTGGATTCCTAATGATAAGAGCTAAAGGTGCCCACACACTAGAAAGATCTGCGATCGTAAGATGTGCGCATAAATTAGCCTTGAAATCTTTTGGACAAAAGATTTCAGGCAAGCGCACATCTTTACCAAAGATTTTTCTTAAAATCCCGTGTGCGTTCCTATGGATCTTTTGTTAAATCTTCTGATCTTTCGTGAAGCACGTAAGATCAGAAGATTCAGCTAAATATCCACGGGAGCGCGCATCGGACCGATATCGGACGATTTTTGACCGATTATCAGTAAACATCGGACGATATATCTGCCGATTTATCGGAAATCGGCCAATCAGCCCAAAAATCATTCTAGTGTGTGGGCACCTTTAATCCCAGCCCATGAGTGTTTTCCTGTGTTTTTTTTACGCTAGAGGGCTCCGATCCTACTGCACATGCGCACACCTCCAGAAACATTTATGTGGCGGTCATTTTCTGGCATTTTTTGCAGTGATGCTTTGCCAGCACTAGAATACTCAGACTCCCCTGTTCGTGCACAGATCCCTTGGAAAATGGCCACCGCGCAATTTTCTGGAATCTCAGCAGTGCTACTCGCACCACCACTGGACTCCGGAAGGTAAGTATTGGAAAAATGGGTGCCTTGTGCGTGGTGTGGGCACCCTTGGGACTCAGGGGACCATGTGCACCATACACACTGCACACATTATAGATATACCACTGCACACCATTACAATTGGTGCTACACACATAGGCCCTCATTCTGCTCGCAGCTTACTGAGTCCCAGAGGGCACTCCCCCCACCCCACCAAATTGCCACCCCCCCACGAAGACACATCTCCTCGCATGTCCCACTTGTGGATTAATCATTCGATGGTCACGACCATCAAATGATTTCTTCAGGCCATGCAAATATGAGTCAGTGGAGACTGACTTATATTTGGGTGGGCATGCCCGTAGGCAGGGCGGGCGGCTGACATCATGTGACATCAGCCGCTTTCCCCCGGCCCACCTCCTCCCAACCACTTTCCTATGGGAACACCTAGCATTTTAATGGGGACACCCATGAAACACTGGATTTTCCCATGGGTGACACCCTAGTCCGCCGTCCCAGGCCACCCGCCCGCACTGTCCCGTGCGAACGGATCAGTGACTATGCAAGTTGCCGAGTCCGTTTGCCCAGGCACTGTGCACATGCGCATACATCAATATGCACATGCACAGATGGAAAACATTGTTCCCACACGTGAACGTGTGGGGGAGTGATTAGTTCAGAATGATCCCATAGAGATACACAGGGCCTTATTCTGGTTGGAGCGGCCGGGCCGTACGCGTACGTCCCGGTGTTTTTCATGATCTGCGCATGTGCAGATACGCTAATGCGCCGGCGCGAACACTCCACAACGCTTACGGCCGGGGTCTCAACGTGCGAAAAAACCTGTACGCGAGTGTACGGGTAATGGGGCGGCATAGGGGCGTGTTGATGGGAGCGGCCGAAATAATGAGGGAAAATGGGCGTAAATATGGGCGTACACAGGGGTGTGCACCAAAAATGAGCGGTGCTACTACCGCACGATCGACTAAGGCACCGTTCATTTCGGACACAAAACAGGCGGCTACCAGCCGCCATCTCAAACCACCCCTACAGATACCGCATGCCAGCGTGCGCCTGAGTTTGCTAATTAACGCTGATTACTACTCAAACACATACACCTGAATGTAATAAGCAATGCTGCAGTCTATTAAGTCCAAAGCATGATTTCACTACCTGCAAGCCACACACACAGCACGCAAACACATTGGAAGCTTCTCTTTCTATACTTCTCCACATTTAAACGTTTGTTTAATTTAAGGTAAGAATCTTTTTAAGACCTGCTTATATACGCTAAGGTAGGGATTTGCTAAACAGTTAGACACATTCACTACGTGCTTTCATAGACTTTACACAGTAGCACACTCAATCTACACAAGTCGACATGTGTCAACGTGTTCACTCTAATACAAACATAGGTTTTCTATTTAGGATACAATAACATAAACCACATCTAACACCTACAAAGGATGTTTCAGCAATGTTTGAAGGCCATGACCACTATTTTGCACACAATCTTTGTATAGTACCCAAAATACTGAACTGTACCACTATCTTATCTGCTATGAATTGGATTTGACTACACTCTGGATGTAAGATGCCACCAATCACATTATTGCACTCACATCTCTCTAACAAAGGATTCCTACATCTGCTTATGACACTGTCAAATCATATATATTTAAAAAGTTATGCATGTTTGTTCACAAGCTATTTTATCATGTTTGGCCCATTCACACATCTTTTTTTAGGGAGGACACATATGCATTCCTACACAAATGTACCTTTTCACCCTTGTTTGTCTGCCTCACCCACTCCATGAGGAAAGCATTGTTCTGGACCTGCTTTTACCTACTACTGTAGGAGCTACCTCACCTGCACACAAACTGCTTTCTCACCTATTAAGTTGCTCTGCACATGTGCTGACACAAACTAATTAGCTGGGAAAAGTTGGATAGGAACATGGGAATGGCCATGGAGAGGGTTACACATGGGAAACTTCTTCCACACTTCATCAAATGTTCAAAAATACCCTGGTCAGTAAGTACACATAAATCTAGTATTTGTTTCACAGAAGAAATTACACAGACCACAATTTTGATTTAATTTGGAAAAGAAATTTATTTGCTGTTCAGCATCACAGCTTATTTCACACTTTAATGTAAGAAATCAAATAAACAAATAAAATAGACACAAAAATAAAAAAAACTGCCAGAACAAGAGGTTGCATATCTCCAAACATGTGTTACCCTGCAAATGCAATGGTGAAAGAAATGGGGACACCAGAATACGTACTGCAACAACCAGGGTGAATACTAAGCAAGATACACACCACCAAAAAAAAATATCCTGCATTTGTAGAGGTCAAAATACGAACTTTCATGCCCATGGCACGCAAATGGATCGATGGCCAACTCAGGAAGCGGATGTCCAGTGCAATTTAAACCTTTGGCCTCCAACCACAGAGGAAGTGAACCAGGTCTCATTTGGGCCCTTTTTTGCCCCTTTTAGATGGGGCCTTGGGGACAGGGGCCTTTGGCTCAGCTGGCTTTCGGCGTCTTCCCCTAGTCGACACAGGAGGGTCAGCAGAGGTGGAAGGTTGGGGAGCAGCTTGGGGTGGGGCAGCAGATGGGGGATTGTCCCTTAGGGACCTGGTGGTGGACAGCTGCTCCGCAAGAAGTTCATTCTGGCGGCTGAGGTGTTGGCCAATGCTTACTAATTTCAGTGTTCCCTCTAAGCTGTGCGCGCGTGCGCGCGCACACAGCTCAACGAGTGTGCGCACAGACATTACAACAGAGCGCACAAAGCAGCACTGGTCCCTTTTTGCAGTTGTGGACTCAATTAATGTGTGTTTCACCCAATAACTATATTGTGTGCTGTGTTTTTGAATGTTTAAATGTTTAATATAATTTTGAAGTAAAGTTAACACAAATGCTGAATGTCATTTTCTAGTTATATATAAATGACGCACAAAAATTTAAATTTCCTTCCAAAGTTGCACAGCCAAAATCTTTTGCCGCACACAGCCTTCGTAAAATTAGAGGGAACATTGCTTACTATGCCAGCCGCCAGAGTTTCATTAATGCGGTTCAAGGCCTCAACCTGCAGCTTGTTTGTGGCCTTCCACTCCGCCAGAAAATCCGCCACCTGCTGCTGACGGATCGCAGCATCCACCCCTTGCTGCTCGATCCTCTCCAGCGTCACCAACACGCTCTCATCCCATGTCTCCTGTGGCTGGGGCTGGGGGCGACGTCTTGGTGGAGGCTGGACCACTTGCTCCACCTGTGGCTCTGCAGAGGAAGATGCTGCCAGTACATCCGGGGTTTCTGCTTCTGCTAGGATAAGAATTGAAAACAATGTCACCATCACATACGCAATAAAAAATATCTTTCTAAATACAATGCATTACTGTGACTTACCATCAAAAGCAGCAGCAAAGACCTCCGCCGGGAGCTCACTGTCCATATTGGAGATCCCCCTGATCTCCCCCACATCAATCACGTCCATGGAGTCCAGCTCCAGGGGGGTATACTCCAAATGGTCAGGCATAGGACCTCTCCCGGTGGACATGCTGTGGTTGTACCGGTCAGTCATCTTCCTCTTCAGTGTACTTTTGAAGTCAGTCCACCTACAAGTTTAAAAATACAAATATCACCATGAGATATGTGCACCACTGTGCTACGTGTAGGGTTACCACCTAGTCCCTTAAATTCCGGACACATGTTAATTACACAGGTTCTGTGGCAGTTTAAAATTAGGTGAAGTGGAGTCTTGAAGTCAGCCAGCCACAGAACCTGTGTAATTAATATGTGTCCGGAATTAAAGGGACTATGTGGTACCCCTAGCTACGTGACATTTCCTAGTGTGGGTGCTCTTATGTTTTTTTGCCATATGTGTCCCACACACACATTCATGTCTAAATTAGGAGGCATTTCAGTGTCTCATCTCATTCATTAGGCCACTAAATGCACATACATACATCACTATGCAGAAATGACATCATCCATGGCCAAATTAGGCACCTCCACCTGGTGTGAAACTACACATTCCACCATAGCTTGACAATGTGGTTATTATGGAGTAATTTAACTATGGAATGGCATACTGGGATGTGTAGTTTCTCACCAGCTACATGTGCACAGTTTGGTCATTCTTGTTTCAGTAGCATCATATGGAACATGTTACAACAACTCTTTCAAAAACACACTTTCTCTTGTCCCATCACATACTTCACATGAGCAGAACTGTGCCCATAACCTCACATCACAACAATGGTGCATGTTTCATATATCAATGTGGGTTATTAGACATGGTTGTGTTCACATGTGACATTGAAGTGTAGCACTATCTACAAACACACCTTTCTATTAGTCTCAAAACATACATGTAACATATGTACACACATATGACATCAGGGGGACAAAGACCAGGGCAATTTTTCAGCAGTCTCTAGCAGGAACTGAGGCCCTTATTCTAGTTCACTCTTTCTGCCCAAATATTTCTTTGATGGACAAAACCATGTGCACTGCAGGTGAGGCAGGTGTAAAACCCCACCCAAATCTGATTATCTCTGCACAAGTAACACCTGCCTCACCTGCAGTGCACATGGTTTTGTCCATCTAAGAAATATTTGGGCAGAAAGAGTGAACTAGAATAAGGGCCTCAGTTCCTGCTGGAGACTGCTGAAAAATTGCCCTGACAAACACACTAACCTTTTCTTCACCGCGTCCCAATTTCTGACCACTGGTGCCACCTGGTTCACTTCCTCTGTGATCTTCTCCCAAAGGTTTCTCCTTGCACTGGCACCCGGCTTCCTGGTTGCCAATTCAATCCATTCGCGTGCCCTGGGCACTAGAATTCGCATTTCGGCCTCTACAAATGCAGGGTTTCTCTTTCTGGTGGTGGTATCCTGCTCAGTCATCACCCTAGATGTTGCAGCACGTTTTCTGGTGGCCCCAGTTCTCTCACCATGCACCTGCTGGGTCACACCTGTTTGGAGAGATGCAACCTCTTGTTCTGGCTGGTTGCTTGGCCCTTGTGGAGCTGGTGGAGGTTCAACAGGGCCTGTTACTGAGGGGCCCGCTTGATCTTGCAGGCTACTCCTCTCTTGGGCCCTCCTTCTCCGCTCCTGTTCCCTCTTGTTCAGTGCATCAAGCAGGGATTGTGCTGTAGCTCTCTGCAGAGCGTCCTCAGCTGCGGAATCGTCTGAGTCAGACATGTTTGCAGCAATTGTGGGCTGCATCTGACTGAATATTTATATGTTAATCTCCCGCCATGAACAAGGGGGCGTATATTTTTCCACGCAATGTAGATGCAAATTTACGCCGATATTTCCCGCCGATAATTCCCGCTTACATTACGCAGGTCTCAACGCACATGATCAATCACCTGTATATGCACATACACAGGTTGGGGAGCATTGTGGGCTACATCGTGAAATGTGTGCACCTGTCATTCCAATGATGAGTGTTGTCAGCTGGTATCTGTTGGAGTTCGTGTATGCCTTGTGAGTCACATTTCAAAACATCACGTTACAATGCTTTCCTTACATATGTAATGTGTATGACATTGTCATACAGCAACATGTCGCATTGTGGCCCTTTAAGCAGCGTAGTTATGACTAGAGGGTTGCGTGTATTATTTTCCGCACACTGTAAATACAGTACTCCTCTCCATGGATATCGGTGTATCGTGCCCCCTTTAAGCAGCGTAGTTATAAGTAGAGGGTTGCGTGTATTATTTTCCGCACACTGTAAATACAGTACTTCTCTCTTCATTGAATGCATGCTGTTGGTTGTGGTGTGTGTATATCGGAACGGTCCGCGTAAGTTTCTATTCGCATCCAGTTTGTTAATGTAAGAGGGATTAATAAAGTTAATACCAAACAAACAATTTTTTCGACCAATCAGCAAGCACCAAAAGTGATATATGTACCTGCAATTAATAACTGCGCCATTGCCACTATGACTTCTAATCGAGCTAGGCCCTTTTCCACCCCTGAGCTGTTGGCCCTGGTCGACGTTATGGACCGTCACCTGGGGCCCAGGGGCCCATATGTTAGTAATGCGGACAAGCGGCGGGCGTATACTGCTGCCCGCCGCCTGATCTTCTCGACGACCGGCGTCCGCAGAAGCCTGGGGCAGGTTGAGCGGCGCTGGTCAGACCTGCGCCGGCGGCAGCCAGTGTTTCTCAGTAGCCTTCGCCGCCATATTGCCCGATGTAAGTTTTGATTACTAGTATGTCAGCGTTTTTTAGCAATGTTTTGTGTACTTTTTATAAATATGTTCCTGAGTATGGGGGTGTATATGGGGGTGTATATGGGTGTATATGGGGGGTATATGGGGTGTATATGGGGGTGTATATGGGTGTATATGGGGGGTATATGGGGGGGATATGGGGTGTATATGGGGGGTATATGGGGTGTATATGGGGGTATATGGGGGTGTATATGGGGGGTATATGGGGGGGATATGGGGTGTATATGGGGGGTATATGGGGTGTATCTGGGGGGTATATGGGTGTATATGGGGGGTATATGGGGGGTATAGGGGGGTATATGGGGGGTATATGGGGTGTATATGGGTGTATAGGGGGGGGTTTAAGTAGTTGCTCAGTTTTTGGGTGTAGGATATCAATTAGTTTGCATGATAAATGTCTGAAATATCACAGCAATGATAATTTTGAAGGTTATGAGCATGACTAATGTGAATTTTTCTTTCCCCCTTTTTTATGAAACCCAATCTTCGATTTCTATGCCATCAACATGAACATTTCAGCACGGGCAAGGGCACGCATGGAAGCCCGGGAGCAGGCAGCCCGGGACCAGGCAGCCCGGGACCAGGCAGCCCTGGAGGAGGAAGAGGAGGAGGAGGAAGAAGAGGAGGAGGAAGAGGAGAAGGAGGAAGAGGAGGAGGAGGAAGAGGAGGAGGAGGAAGAAGAGGAGGAGGAAGAGGAGGAGGAGGAAGAAGAGGAGGAGGAAGAGGAGAAGGAGGAAGAGGAGGAGGAAGAGGAGGAGGAAGAGGAGGAGGAGGAGGAGGAGGCCGAGACAATGGCTCAAGCTTGGTCCCACACAATTTCCCCATCCCATTCCCCCACCCCCACCCACACCCCTACCCCCACCCCCACCCACACCCCTACCCCCACCCACACCCCTACCCCCACCCACACCCCTACCCCCACTCCCACCCACACCCCTACCCCCACCCCCTCCCCACCCCATTTCCAACCCCCCTACACCTCTCCACCACCCACCCCCAAACCTCTCCAATCCCCACTCACACCCACTACCTCTATCCAAATTCCCATCCCATCCCCCTTGCTCCTGACCCCCCCAACCAACGCACAGCCAACCAGCGGGGACCAGGATGGCTCAAGTAGCCGTAAGTAAATAATGTGTATAATGTTGACCTACACATTTCTACACATCAAAAATCACAACAACCACATATGTGTATCCAACATCAACATTAGTTGCAACATATCACTGCAGGCCGACCATAAGGTGTGTCCTGTCCTTCTCCAGGAACAAGGGTCCCCTTGGTGATATTTTTGAGTGTGGCCATGCCTCACCCCTTGAATAATTGACATAACAGTACATCCAATGAGATATCCAACATTAGTGGTGTGGTAGTTATGTGGCTCCAGGTGTTGGGTAACTCCAGTTCCCAGCATGATGTGCAACACAGGGCCGGATTCTAATGGAGGCACAAGGGGTCAGTGCCCCTGGGCCCCCCTCTAGTTAGGGGCCCCCTGTGGTTGGCATGTATTTTAAAAAAAAAAAATTGATTTGTTTTGTATTTTTTGTTTTTTGCTAAAGGTTTTGTCCATGGGTGGGGTAGTGCTGCAGCTTCACCTATCTGCCAATGTGACAATGATTTATGGTGCTGAACATCGGGAGCCAAGGCACACTGATTGCACAAGTGTGCAGTGCATTTCTGGGACTTGACTAAGTCCCCTGACACTTTGCACCAGAGGACAGAGGCTGAGAAGTTTGTGCTGAGCTCGGATTGGTGGAGCTCATTACATGCTTCTCAGGTCCATGGAGAACAGCAGCAGCAGCTTAGTCATGGGAGGGTTTTTAATCAGAGGCAGCAATAGGACTGTGAGGTCTCCTCCAGAGTAAGGGGCAGAGGGACAAACACAGGCTTTTCATGTGGTGTGTGTGTGTGTGTGTGTGTGTGTGTGTATATATATATATATATATATATATATATATATATATATATCTATCCCCTGCAGTTAACCATTAACCAAGTTTACTCTGTGTTTTGACAGTATAATTTTCTCCCATGCAGTGTGCGGCCAGTAATGACAAGTGCAAGGGGGCCCCCCGGTCTAAAGTACCCCGGGCCCCCAAAGGCTTAATCTGGCACTGGTGCAACATAAATGTAGAGATTGTTTGGGTAATAGTGTGTGAGGCCATGCGGATGCATGCTTTACAAACATAGCTGTAGGCCTATAATTTGTACAGCAATGTCCTAAATTTAAAATAGTAAGGAGTGCTTAAGCCACAACAATCTCATAACCCTTAAATAGCACAGGCTAATTGTGAGGTTAGAGGACAGTCCCCCAAAACCAAAGTACCAATTGGGATACAGCATACATTCATCCATGAAGGAGTAATTGAATTAATGTTATTTACTATATACAGTATGTGTGTGTTAACATATTATTTTTTAGTAGTGTGTTGACAGCAGACCCATCTTCAATGTAGTTTAAAAATGTATGTGGCCTTCACACATAACTCACAACTTTTTATTATGTACAAATACAACAAACATTTGTGTATGTTATATATTAATTTTTGTTTTTTATCCCTTCACTACAGACACTGAACAGCACCAGGATGATGTTGGCGAAGTTATGCGGGAGATTTTTTTAACCCTGCTCTATTTAAATATTTTGTTTGCCCGATTGGAAGCCCTACTTTAATCCCCCCGCCCCCCTTCAGTTTTGTTACAATAAAAGTTTATGTACAGTTAGAAGTTGCCTGTGTTGTTAATCATAAATATGTTTCATGGTTTGTAAGGGCAGGTACATACAGATGTGTAATGTCAGTTATATTTGTAATTTGAGGTGAGGGGTAATGATTGATGTGTGAATGTGTGTGTTTTTGAGTAAAATAACACATAGTGAAAATGCATGCATGTTTAATGTTGTTAGATTAAAACATCACACATAACATCAGGGTAGGTATACATGTTACACATTGTGGACAAAGTAATTATGGACATAATTTAGTACATATACAGAAACACCAACATAACTTGATGTAAAAGTAACAGCAATATGGGGACACATAGATAGTGATTAAAATGCCACATTAGAACATAACAAATATACATGTAATGAGGGTTAAAATGTTGTTTTATTAGGGTCTTTATTAAGGTAGACAATTGAGTTAATAGAAAACAATAATTGAATAACAAATAGATTAATTAATCAATTGTCAGAATTCTAGTTGAAAGGCAAGATTTGCAGGTCCATATATGTGAAGGGTATGCCAGCGTACACGGACGTACGCTCACTCTCACGAGCGGTGACATAAGCTGAGTTTTCCATTGAAAACAATAGGGAGCCGTCCGTGCAAGCTGGCGTACGCTCAGATCTCCGCAAGAAGTTGTTGGGAAGACGGACGAAAGACGGCCGTAAACGGCGCCGTACGCTCAGTTGTACGCCTGTTGTCGGAGTGCATGGGCTGGGCCGTCCGCGTACGTTGCCGTACGCTCATTTGTACGCCACTCCCCTTCTACGTTATTTCTGCCCGTACGTAAGCGGCTGATTTGTGGGTGGACTTAACCCCAACGGCCGCGTACGGCTAGCGTGCGTTAATAGTGAACGTACGCACGTTTGGCCGCTCCGATCAGAATAACCTCCACAGTCCCTTAAACAATAACAATACATGATGTTATTTCAGGTATGTATTTGATAGAGACATCAGGGAGGAAATGGGCCTACTAGCACAGTATTTTATCTCATATAGAAAATGTCAAACTGTGCAAAATGATATGTGCATACCAAATAAGTAAATAAATAAAGCTTATCTGGTGATTTAGGAGGATCTACCTTTAATTTGTCAATCTCCAATTCTTTCCTAAGGTCAAATGATGAAAGGCATTTTTTAATTCAATTCTAGTAACTTTCCACTGTGCAAAATCGTAACTGTGAATTCATTTGTACGAAAACCACTCTTTTATGTGAAATCCATATATCCTTCACCACAGATCTAGAGGGAATGCCTGTGTACCAGCAATAATTACTTGCAGTTTGTACCTGAGAGTGTCTGATTCCTCAGGGCTTTTCAAATCTCAGATATAAAGTAAATAAAGAGTAGGGCCATAGTGGAGGCATTTTAATAATTTAATATGGGAAAAGGACAAACACGTACAATAAACTAAATTACCTTATTTGAAACATTTTGATAAAACATCTGTAATCCATTATATCCAGTGAGTCTCATATAATGGAAGAAATGGGGTGCAAATGATTGTCCTAATATATTTTTGGCCTGATTCTGGTTGTCTCGCAAAGCAGCAGTAGTCTCTGGTGACTTAGTTTAGCAGCGACCTGCTCAGAGAACAGGGGGGGGGGGGGGGCAGCTGACATCAGCCCCTGGGGAAACCCAGCATTTCCTAGGTGCACCCTGCGTTTTGGTATGCATGCAAATGGCCGAATAATCCATGCCCCCTACCCAGCGCGAGATGCAAGTATCCGAGGGCACCCGCAGAGAAGACTTGCAAATGTTCATATTCGCTGATGTGCATGCGCAGATCTTCACCATCGAACTACCCGTACGAACGTACGAGGGAGTTTGCAAACCAGAATGACCCCCTTTGCACCATGTTCAATGGGTCTTCCTTAGGGATTAAAAAGAAAATAGATTTTGGCAGTTTTACAAGTTATGGGCCGATTCGGGAACGCTTGTTGCGATCTGAATTTGCCTCCAGCCCTGATGGTCGGGGTTTGCGCATGCACATTTCTGCACATGTGCTAACCCCGGCAGTGAATGGCTTTATCGAATTACACAATTGCCAGGCCGTTCGCTGCTGGGAGGGAGAGCTGGGGGTCGGTTGGGGTGGACACCGGGCTGGTACCATAGGTACACCCAGCGTTTTATGGGCGTCTCCATGAAAATGCCCAGCATTCCCAGGGTTAGGCATGTGATGCCACATGGGGGGAAATTTACTAATATGAAAAACCTAGTTTTTCGTATTAGTATTTTCCCTACGACTGCATATGTTTCAGTCGTATGCAAAGTTGTGTTCCGGAGGGGAATGTACAAAGCAGTCAGATACGACTGCTTTGTTACCCTCCGATGGTGTAACCATTCGTATTAGCTGGCCATATATACGGCCGCTAATACGAATTCCTACAGGCAGTCTGCACGGATCAGTCAGATCCGTGCAGGCTGCAGAGTGTAAAAAAAAAATAGAAAAATAAATAAATTAAAAAAAAAACAGCGTGGGGTCCCCCCCACAACTGTAACCAGCACCAGACTGAAAGAGTCGGGGCCGGTAATTAAAAATCAGGGAACCCGCCAAATAGGGGTTCCCTGATTTTTAACAACCAGCCCCAGGCTCCAGGTCCGGGGCTGGTTCCCAAAATACAGGGGACAAAATGACTAGGGGTCAGCCAGCAGGGTAATTCCACAGCCGGGGGAGACTTTTTATACAAGTCCCCCGGCCAAAGCATTAACCCTACCGACCAGTCAGCCTGGCCAGGGGCCCTGGGGGAGTGGGGACCCCCCCAATAAAGGGGTCCCCCCCCTCCAGGACTTACCTGACCAGGCTGAAGCCTGGTGCTGTCCTCGATGCCCCTGGGCGGTGGGCATCGAGCTGATTAAGTGTAAAAGAATAGATGAAAACCTATTGTTTAAAACTGTGGAACTATGAGTCCCAGCAAGCCTCCCCCGCAAGCTGGGACTTGGAGAACCACAAGTCCCAGCCTGCGGGGCATTAAAGGGCCCGCTGGCACTTGTAGTTCCACAGTAATAAAAATAGTACAATAAACACACACTGACACAATGAAAATAAAAGTTTAATACAACCATTACACACATACTGATACTTACCTATCTTGATCCCGTAGGTAGCCCTCTGTCCTGGTGTCCGGTGTCCTGTGTCGTCCTCCAGGTCCATGTCGGCGGTCCGTGTCGTCCTCCAGGTCCATGGCGGTGTCCGGGCCCGAAGAAATCCATGTTGGAGCTGTGGAAGGAAATCCTACTCACCTGGTCCTGTGCTGAAGATGTCTTGTCTTGGTCCGACGTAGTCCAGGTAATCTTTAAGCTGTCGCCGGTCCCCGCACTGTCCGCCTCTCACTGAGGAGAGATGCTGAGATATTTCATACTCGGCACCTCTCCTCAGAATGATTCCATTGGCCGCCTAGCAGCCAATCAGGAGCCAAGAAAGACAGCTCCTGATTGGCTGCTAGACGGGACAGGTTCCGGCAGGCAGTAGCAGTGCAGCGATAGCCCCGCATTTACTCAGAGACTCCCTGCCCCCGCGAGGTCTGCGGGGCTAGTGTTATGCCACTGGCCAAAAAATGCCTGCAATTGAATACACAGGTGTCAAAATACTAATTGAATACCCCTCTCGGTGATTAGTGAACATGTGTAAACTGTATTGTGTATTAACATACAACTGCAATAAAAATATTTGTTTACAAATCATGCTATTGGTCACTGGGAATACTGGGAAAGAAATACAAAACCATATTTAAAATAGCACAATAAAACAAAAGAAAAACATTACAATGGCATAACCCAAAAAGGTTTGAGTTCTGCTAATTACATTCACTTCACAAGGATCAAACTTTTTAAGAATGATAAGAGCTAAAATCCAATTTTACTTTGAAAAGTGTTTTCAAATGAGTGCAATAAATGAATCACCTATATGTATGCCACTTATGCTGCTTTTAGACCGCAAAACTGGCTTTGACCAGGTATTTTAAATGTTTCTAAAAACGGGTCCGCCAGCTAAAACCCTTTTCACACCGCATGTCTTTAAATGGTATTTCAGTGCAGTTTTTGTCCTTAAACGGTATTTCAATGCAGTTTTTGTTCCTTCACAACACTGAACCCGTTTTAACCCATAGAAAACAATGGATGAAAAAAACGATGAAATACCAGTTCAATCCGGTAACTTCACTCTGCACCTTTCAGACTGCACAAATTGCCGTTTTAAAAAGTAAAAAAAAAAGCAAAATAACGGGTAAAAAGTGCAGTCTGAAAGGGGCATCAGGTGAATTAGAATGTAAAAACAGTGGCCTTTCATTTAATATAAAATCATGGAGATCAAAGCTAGGATTCCAATGGTTT
Organism: Crinia signifera; assembly: GCF_055691185.1. Taxonomy (NCBI): domain Eukaryota; kingdom Metazoa; phylum Chordata; class Amphibia; order Anura; family Myobatrachidae; genus Crinia; species Crinia signifera. The sequence continues at coordinate 69,161,402 of NC_139219.1, read as the reverse complement.
AATTTTGCTTTATGTTAGTGCTATTGCTTGTGGCAAATATAATAATAGATTGGATGGTAATCTGGTGGATTTTAATTATTTCATTTTATAGGTCTGTGTACAAGTAAAGTCTTGTAGCAAGTACATACATACTGTACATACAGACAATAATGTAATTTCAACAGTGAGTATCATCAAGGTTCCACTGTACATTCAGTGGATATGATCAGACATTTTGGTTTTGAAGGTTGAATCCCACAATGAATTGTTTTCACAAGAAACAATATAATCGCTAAACACATTACTTTCATAAAAAGAGGCCTATAAAGCTTTGTTATCCCTTAAATGATAAAGGAGCTGAATTTGCTTCAACATTTTATGGTGTACGGCTGTTTACCAAATGCATATTGCAGGGAATTTTACTGAGCACAACAGGTTACAGTGCCCATTATTAGGAATGGGAACTAAGATCTGAGAACTAAGGGAATGAGAATGGGAACTAAGATCAGAGTTTGGACACGTTAGTTAGATGTATGCTGCTTAAGTCTATGGAAACATCAAGGTTAATTTAATAAGCACCTTCTAGAAGATAATAGATAGAATCTGGTTGCTATGGGCAACATCCCAATAGAGCTCCCATCTTAGTAAATTTACCAAAAAGCATCAGGAGAAGGATCTTTTCACCCCCCTACTAGAGCCTCCGCCTGGCATTGGCGCCTATACTAGAAACTGAAACTGTGCGCAGAGCTGACTCTAGGCATAGGCAAAGTAGACAAATGCCTTGGAGGGGGGGGGGGGTGAGTCAGAGTGAGGCATTACTTATGGGTAAAGAGGCATAACCTATGTTTACAAGGTAATTTCTTATGTGTGAAGAGGCATGATATATATTTATTGGGGCATTACTTATAAGAGGCATGCCCTATATTTACAAGGGCATTACTTATGCATAGAGAGGCATTTTGGAGGTGCACCAAAATAACTATGGGGTGGGTTAATATGAATAAGGAGCACTATGGGGTGGTGTAATGTGATCATGTATAATTGAGCAGTGGCATAATGTGAATACAGAGCAATACGTGGTGGGGTAATGCGACTAAGGAGCACTAAGGGGTTGTGTAATGTAAATAAGGAGCAAAATGGTGTCATCGAATGTGTATAAGGAGCAATACAGGATGATGTAATGAGAAAATGGAGAATTACAGGCTGTCATAATGTGAATAAGGAGCACTATGGGGTGGCGTAAGGTGAATATGGAGAATTATTGGGTGGCATAATGTGAATACAGAGAAATACATGGTGGGGTAATTTGAATAAGGAGCACTAAGGGGTGGCATAATGTGAATATGGAGAATGACTGGGTGGTGAAAAGAACCATAATGAACAATAACTAACAATACCCTATTATGGGGTGGCGTAATGAACAATATGGGTGGGGTAATGTGAATAAGGAACAATACAGGTTCGCATAATGTAAATAAAAGACACTATTATGTGGAGTAATATGTATAAGGTAAAGGATTACTACTGTGTGATATAGTATGAATAAGGGGCAATATTTAGAGATGTAATATGAATAAGGTTGCACTACTTTGTGGTGTAATTTGAAATGGGGGTACTATTGTGTGGCCACCCCACTTCCTGGCAAGAACACACCCTCTGTTTGTTTCATGCATTTCAGGCACCTCTCTGATGTCTTACATTTACGAGTGCTCTGTGCGGGAAGAAGGTGGGCAGCTGGCATCCGCTGACATCAGCTGCTCGCACCCCTGCACCCGTGTCACAGGTGAATTACCATGGGAACGCCCAGTGTTTTCATGGGAACACCCATGAACATTCCCATGGGCGTGAGCCCTCTTGCTGCCCCATGCCCCTGTCCGCACTGCTAGGTGCAAACGGGACGCCAAACTAGTAGTTTGCCATGCCCGTTCGCACCCAGCATCTGCACATGCACAGATGCTCAACCCAGCATCTGCACATGCACAGATGCTCAACATTGCTCCCCTGCCCATCCACGCAAGGGAGCATGTCAATTAGAATAACCCCCTTAATGCATGAGATCATAGGGATGGGTACTGAAGTGGGAGCAATGGGTGCACGCATCATATGCCCTGGAAAGGGACCAGGTTAAAATGTTTTACAAATTATGAACAAAAAGGTCCAGAAATTCATATTGGGAAGGTTGTGATTACATTCTTTGCACTGTCTGGCCACAGGTTGAGCTGAGCCTTTGCCAATTAATGCTGCCCATATACTGGACCTGTGTAAGGCAATGCGCTCTTTGAATTGTCGCATAGTATTACTGATGTAAAGTAACTCGAAAGGGCATTTAATATAGTAAATTATGTATTTGCTGGTACAGGTCAATGGAAAATGAATACAAATATTTTCACCAGCGCATGGATAGAAAAAATAGTCACCTGTTGCTAAGCTGTTACAGGGAACACAATTAAGGCATCTGTAATTACCATTTTTGCAGTGTTAGTATAATTGAGCTTTCATGTTGGAAATGTCATTGCATACAGCTACCGTATGCTGCAAATGTTTTTACTGCGCCGAAATGAGGGCAGGATTTTACATTGCCGTAGCGAGGATAAAGTGTTGTTCGTGGTGATTATTGGCCACATTGATCCAGCAGCTTTCAATAACTCGGTGCTAGTTGTAGAATACCTTTGTGTGCAGACTATTTTGTTCTCGCTGCAGGTTTTTGAAGAGGAAATACTGTAAAGGCTTGATTCCTGTCCATTTTTAACACTCTTTTTGGTGTTCAATAGAAGTTTTAAAGGGTACCCTCTGGCTTGACATTTCAGGATCATGTCAGAGACTTGCACCACAGCATGGTTTCTCTCATTACTTTATACTCAACGTTAAAAAATCTCAGGAGTGCCATCTTACATCTATGGTATATGTACCATCATTGACTAGATTGGCACCCAAGTGGCTGCAGTGTGTATTGTGAGTGCTCAACAATACACACTGTCATCACATCCACAATGCCTCTTAGCAGAAGGTACATATTTGAAATATAAAAATGACCTCATATAATGATATGATTGGTGGGTAGTAAGGACAGTGTAATGGTTAGCATTACTGCATTACAGCAACATAGTCATGGGTTCGATTCCCACCATGGCTCTAACTGTGCGGAGTTTGTACTTGTACTTGTGTGGGTTTCCTCCGGGTACTCTGGTTTCCTCCCACAATCCAAAATATACTGGTAGGTTATTTGGCTCCTAACAAAATTAACCCTAGAATGTCTGTGTGTGCGTGTATATGTGGTAGGGAATATAGATTGTAAGCCCCACTGGGGCAGGGACTGATGTGAATGTTCAAAATATTCTCTGTAAAGCGCTGCGGAATATGTGTGCGCTATATATGAAACCGTTAATAAATAAATAAATACATTTCTACAACACTGTATTTTAAAGAGATTGATGTGAACAATACCTTATTGACTACCGTATATACTCGAGTATAAATTGACCCGAATATAAGCCGAGGTACCTAATTTTACAACAAAAAACTGGGAAAACTTATTGACTCAAGTGGGACCCTCACTCGAGTATAAGCCGAGGGGGGGCTTTTTCAGCATAAAAAATGTTCTAAAAAAGTAGGCTTATACTTGTACTAGCTTCCACCGAAAAAAGGTGGGCTTGCACCTGTCATAATTTTTGTGCATATTCCTTGTAATATCGAATGATCTACAAGCCCAAAGAGTCATCAGATGGGGAATTTTTTTTTTATCTCACATGAGTATACCGTATTAGAAGACTTATCGAAAAATGACACAGGAAGTGTTATTGATTACATATTACTAGTAAGCCCACTCAAAGCAAATGCTTTGAAAGCTAGTCTGCTACCTTGTGATTGCCTCTGCGTTTGTGCATGTGTGAGCGAGAAAGAGATGTAGTTCCACTCACTGCAAACAGATGGCAGTGTTTCCGAGACACACAAAGGGACACTAGACACATATATATATATATATATATATATATATATATATATATATATAGATAATGAGTTCTTGAAGAAGAAACCACAGTGAACTTAATATAATGTGTAATCACAAATCAGCAATGGTGGTATCAAGATCAGGTATCCATGACAAGCATAGCCTTCTTAATGTATCACACACTGGGCAGCAGCCCAGGGCACTGTTTTAGGGGCTTTTGAGCAGTGGTAGGCTGGGTCAGGGGACGGGCAGCATTCTCTGCCAATGTTCCAGGCTACATCCACATAGTGAATTGCTGTCAGCATGTTGATTGGTGGATGGCTAGTGCTAACCACCAATCACTATGCAGACAGTCAGTAACAGTATGGAAGCATGTTGAAAAATGACAGGGGACAGCAGGAGGGGTAAAGAATGCTTTAGTTTTTTTTTTCCCTCAGGAATGAGTGGGTAGGGACCTGGGCATTGGTTTTCACTGGGTCTACAATGCTTTTAAGACAGCCCTAATGACAAGCAATTGAATAATTGAAGTGAATACAATATTAACTTTATTAGGTGAATTTCGTGTACTTTTGTGAGTTACAAAAGAGGTTTGATCTTGAAAGACTAATTGGTACAGCTTTCACAAGATACTTTGGTTAGAGTATTTGGTACTTGTGTATTATCACAGCGCCCATCGCATTGCATACCATAAGGCTTAATATGGTGCTTACAATGTTAAATGCACCCCCACGCCTTCGCCACTATCACGCCTACCCGAAGCGTGGCGAGTGCAGCGAGCCCGCGAGGGGCGGCGGTATGCGTCCTCCGACCTTTTCATACCCCCACTATCCATGTCGGCGTGGAATTGATTTTATATCGTGTGGCGAGCGCAGCGAGCCACCGAGCCCGAATCGTGGCGATCGCAGCGAGCCCCGCGAGGGGACGCGTAATACATGTAAAGTAAAACGCGGCCGCTCGCCTCGCTGCGCTCGCCACACTATATAGAATCAACTCCACGCCGACATGGATAGTGGAGGTATGAAAAGGTCGGAGGACGTGTACCGCCGCCCCTCGCGGGCTCTCTACGCTCGCCACGCTTCCGGTTGGCGTTAGTGGGGGTGGCGTGGGGGTGCATTTAACATTGTAAGCACCCATTAGGGTGCTTATACAATTAAAAATCTTGTAGGGGGGCCAATTAACATTGAAAGCACCCATTAGTGTGCTTATACAATTTAAAATCTCATCTCATCTCATCTCATCTCATTGTATGCCATTATATGCCATATACAATGGTATACAATTTTAAATTGTATAAGATGCCATAAGATGGAAATCGTGGGCGCCGTGCTAATACACAAGTACCGAGTATTTTCCGTGAAAATAATTCTTTCTTGAGTACACATGTAAATAACATACATGATCATCGGTCCTTGCCACATATACAATATTATTGGCAAGTGTAAATTAACATTCTGAGAGTAATTGGCTTTACATTGTTTACTCCTTAGGAAAGCTTTCCAACTAAGGATAAGTGAACATGTGGCAATTATTTTGCTAAACTAAAACATCTTGCACATTCACTTTATTATATGATCATCAGCCAAATACCAATCCCAAGTAGAAGTTGAAGATCATTCTAATCTTCATTACATTTAGAAGCAAATTGGATATTTAAATTTATACCATTAAAAATGAGGGATTAAATGAGAAACTGTCATCTTCAATCTTTCTATAACCTGTAAATTACTTATTTACCAATACATAGATGCATTAATTTGTTTCACATTTATTGCATCATTATGGGATCTAGACTGTGTGCATATAATGTCATATTTCACTTACTTTTATTATGTGCTCATTCCTTGTATGGCGTTAGACAGTATTTTGTTGTTTTTATCCATCCTTAATCATTGCACCATTAAATGATGCTTTTTATGTGTGCTGCTGAATTAGGGAAGCATATCCCATGCATTATAAAGTGAAATCCTGGGAATTACAGGATTCAAGAAACACTGTGGAGGGAGGCAATAGGATAATACGGGATGAGGTCAAATTCACGTCAGTCGAAATACCGACGCAGGGATCCTGACCGCCACAATCCCGACTGCCGCAATCCCGACCACCACAATCCTGACATATTCTCCCTCTGTGGGAGAAGGAGAATAAATTAGTGTGCTGAGGCACCGGCCCGCAATATGGCGAGATTGTGACCGCCGGGATTGTGACCGTCAGGAATCCGACCGCCGGGACCCCATACCGGTCCTGATAATACCTCCTCCTTCCCAGTCACATTATCCAGTCCCCTTAGGCTCTCCCAGCTGCCTGTAAAATCCCATAAAGCAGTTGCTCTCAGTCACTGATAGGCTGGGTGCTCAATGCATTGTGACATTACTACTGAGTGGCGTTCTCCCAGCCAATAAATTACTAAAAGCCCCATACACTATGCAAGATTGTAAAGGGGAGAGGTCACAGACAATGCCCTGTGAGCCCCCCAGGGCCTTTCCTGGTGGCAGGATCACATACAATATATCACATGTGTTCCTTTTGCGTGTGACGGATTGCTTTCATTCAGCTCCGCTCCACCAGGAGGGTGTCCAAGTCAGATGTGCACCACATCCAACCACCGACTCTGGTCTGATGCGCATGTGACCGCTCATCGGATCGGACGTCATACACATGCCATTTGGGGGGATTTGGGGCCAGATGCACTAAACTTCAAAAAGTTATAAAATGAGGAATGATATACAACCAACCAATCAGCTCCTACCTGCCATTTTTAAAAAAGTCTGTGAAATGGCAGGTAGGAGCTGATTGGATAGCTGTTTATCACTCTCCATTTTATCACTTTTGAAGCTTAGTGCATCTGACCCATAGCTTGATTTCTCAGCCCGATCTGGGGAAATCAAGGGAAATTGAGCCAAAATCTCATAGTTTATGGGACCTCAAGAGCAGCAATATTAAAGTATTTCTGCTCTTCTTGAGGCTAATGTAGGGTACACACCAGAACGATTTGGCCTTAAATCAACCAATTTAGATACAATCTCGACTGATTGTATGTAAATTGGGCATGTTTTGGGCCAATTCTGATCCGATTAGGATCCGTGACCCCGCGGATCGTTTGGTCGTTTCACAGATCCAACCTGCAGCAGGTAGGATCTGGAAACGACCTGTCAGCCGGGTACAGGTCGAGATTGGATCAGATTCAGATCGTGTGCAGGTCGCGAGCAGATCGTGTGCTCCAACAGATCGTCTTACGATCTGCTCACAACCTGCATTGTTCTCGTGTGTACCAAGCATAATACAATAGAGCCATTTAAATGTGTTTGGGATAGACATTATATCCTTACAAAAACTAAGGATCTAATAGGATTTGAGGTAAACATAAAGGTAAAAAATGGAAAGTTGTTCTTATCTGCGGGTGTAAAGAATGCTACAGTGTTTTACTGGAAAACAGCCACTAACACTGCAATGTAGCATGTTGTATGCAGATACAGCCTCATAGACAATACAGACAGAATATTGTCATGCGCCATATCATTTTAATCATTAGTAACTGCTTGTGACTGCTATTTACACTGATACATTGTTTTGTGAATAAGATGCATTGTAACTTCTTCACAATGCCACGGTATTAATGCTTTGGCCAGGGGATCTTAAATAAAAAGCATTCCCCGGCTGTGGCATGACACCCTGCTGGCTGTTTGTGCCTGATGCTGGCTTCTGGTTTCCAAAATATGGGGGACCCCTACTACTTCTGTCCCCCGTACTTGAGAACCAGGACCGGGAGCAAGAGCCTGGTGCTGGTTATAGAAATACATGGGATCCCCATTTGATTTTTCCTCCTGTATTTCTGCAACCAGGACCGGCTCAATGACACTGGGGTTTGTATGCTCATGGGGGGAGGGGAGTCCACGCCATTTTTTAAAATGTATTTTATTATCTTTCTGACTGATCCGTGTGATGGTTCAGACAAATATGAATCGATTCACCATTGGAAACTACGGATCTGGAGATTACAGCAGCTTTGTAAATTAGCTGTATTATCCCTTTGGTTTATTGGATGATTACGGACGTTCCCAGTCATACCCATTCATTCTTGGGATCAGCCGTAAAAAGCCTTCTTAGTAAGTTTACACCATTGCGTGTAACTACAGCAGCCTACTCACCGAAACATTAACCATAATGTCATATCCCTGGCCCTTATACACTAACCTCTGACCTTACCATAACCCCAAATCTCTACCTAATCCTACTGTAATGTTGCCCATACACTTGTGAGATATTGCATGCAATCATTTGATTTCGACCACATCTGGCCGATAAATCCAATGATTGTATGCATTTTTAAGGGACAGTTTGACGCGATGACCAGGCACGCCGTCGAATGACGCTTTCAACGGCGTGGGGTTTAGGGAGAGGGGGCTGAAGGGAGGTCAGCAGTGGCGGCAGAATTCTTTAAAATACTGGTCAGCCCTCTGATTGGCTGAGCTATCTCAGCCAATCAGAGGGCTGCCCAGTGTTTTAAACACTTCTGCTGACCCTGCTGCCTGCTAGCTCTACTGTAGTGCTGTGCTACAATGCCGCCCTCTGCCCGCCCTCTTCCAGAACCTGATGTGCCATCTCAAGATGGCATGCGACAATGGGTACTGTAAGGGGGCACTTAGATGTTGCATCGAATCCGATCGCATAAGCGTATGGGCAGCATAACTTCTACTGTAGTAATCCAAACTGATAAACCAGCCCTTTTATCATAATACCCTCATCCCATTACCCAAACTAATTCCAACACCCGCTAAAGCAATCCTAGTACCCTATCCCTGATACCATAACCCCTAACTAGGGCTATTTTTGGACCAAAATGTCCCGGAATGCACCAGAACCATTCCTGAAGCTCTTTTTCAAAATTACGTCATCAGGAATGGTGTTCTGGGACTCTGCGGCCTGCCCTGGTGTCTGTCTCCTTTGCTGCCACTGATTCCACCTCCGCTTCCCTTCAGAGGGGTGGAGAGCGCATCGCGCATCTCTCCTTCCCCTCACTGTGTCGCTGTGACTAGGCCATCAGCCAATCAGAGCTGGTGGGCTGGCTCCTGACTGGCTACCAGTCCGCGAGCCAATCAGAGCTTGATGCATCAGTGGCGGAGGAGGAGAAAAACAGCAGGGGGACCTCGGACTTGGGGTGAGGGCAGGAGAGGCGTGTGCTGCGCTCCCCCCAACAGCAACAGCAGCAGATGGTGATAGTAGCAGTAGTAGCAGCAACAATGGTGAGTTGCACTGCTGGTGCAAAATTCTGGCACTGTGGGGGCATACCTGGCACTGTGGGAGCATACCTGGCACTGTGGGAGCATATGTGTATCTGGCACTGTGGGGGCATATGTGTATCTGGCACTGTGGTGGCATATGTGTATCTGGAACTGCACTATTGGGGTTATATGTGTAGCACGCCCACATTTTCATTGGCCATGCCCCATGTGGCATGTGGCCACACCCATTTTTAGCACGCGCTAAGTCTTTTTTCTAGACATGCACCACTGGATGGGGGGCATTGTGTATCTGGCATTACTGCAGGTATTGGGGGCATTGGGGGGTATGCAATCTGAGATCATGGCTGTCGATCCCTGCCGATAGCCGTGATCCTGGCCCGTTTGCAGTCAGATTGACCGCATAACGACAGAAGGGATTCAATGTCCCGCCTGCCGATGAGCGCAAAGGGGGTGTGGCCGCGAAAACGGCTGTGGATTGACGATCTCCGGCCCTGATAACGACAATCCACGGCCGTTATCTGCATAACAGGCCCGACAGCTTCTGAAGTCGGGCCCTTTCTGCCGTGATCCCGCATCAATGTTGTCGTTAATGACAACATTGAATAGGGAGAAACCGCTATTTCCCATGTTGGAAATAGCGGCGGTACATTGCTTACCCCCCATTGTGTATATATGGCACTGCTGAGGGCATTATGTGTTATAAAAGTTTATGAAACAATTGATGCCCCACCCTTTTGTTAGCTCCACCCACATCACCACCCACTTCTGCCCCACCCACAGTTCCAGAACCTATATTCCTACAGAAATAGCACTGCCCCTATCCCTAATATAATAGCCCCTAAGCCAGTCTCTAAACCTACTACCATAATAGGAAAACTGTATGAGCCATATGGTTCTTATCTGCCATTTCTCACAGGCAGAGAATGCAGAAATAATTTCACAATACAGTATCAGCACTAAAATGTGAATAAATGTTCTGAAAAGTTACTACCCAAGATTCCTTTTTTTAAGCTGCCAATTTAAACATAACACGTTCTTGTGTAATTAATTATGTAGTCAAAAACACAATGAACTCTAGCAAAGTGAAAAAAGAAGATCTATTGTCCTGCCCAAAACCTGCGTTAAAGGATGCTTTCTTTAGTACTCTAAAAATGAATAAAGAGTACAGATGGTGTTTAAAATTAATATGTTGTTTTGTGAAGGACAACGTCAGTAATATCACTAAAATTCTGCCAAATGACATTTATGTTATCAACATGCACCTGGCAGCTGGCACATTAAGAAAGCTCATTTAGCATACAGTAGGTTACAAAACATTCTGCATTGCTTTCTCCAAGTTAACAAAATACAGGAGCTCACACAAAAGCTTACAATCTATCATGCCAGTATCATCGCAGTAATAGGAAAAAAGTCTTCAGGAGTATATTCACACAACATCCGTAGAGCTACAGCAATCTGAGACCTATCAGATCTCTTTTTCTACATGCAGGAGACATACTGTATATCTGGGTGTGCGGGAGTGCCACCTGATTTTCTGGAGCCTCCCATCTATTCCAAAGGAGGAGGCAAGTGTAAAATAAATAGATAGATAGATAGATTTAGCCACACTATATATGCTTAAGTTACAACATATTGTTTTAGAAACAAGCTTTGTCGAGAAGCAAGTAATATACAGTAGAACATACTGTAGTCACAGGAAGACAACTGCAGCTAGTTAGCAAGTTCCATGAAAGACTGCAGTATTTTATGATGCAATAAGTCTTTGTAAATGACTGCTCACTAGATTTATAGATGTGCATTCAGTTTGCTCCAGCATTACACAGTCTTACTATATGGATTTTACTGGATTGTCAAGAGACCACATATGAAAAGAACAAAGCTGGAAAAAAAGTAATTAAGATGATAATTAAGCCATATCTGTACTGCCTTAGACATTGTGATGCCTGATTCATAGGAGGAGATTGAATTAGCAGAAAGGATCTGTCACAAACTCGCACCCCAGTATAACGGCAGAGGTAAGGTTTACAGGTAATGATTTCATGTACATCTTAAGCAACAGATATGAGAGGCCCAGAGCCGGCCCTAGGTATAGGCAAGCTAGGCAAATGCCTAGGGCATTTAGAATGTCTAGGTGCAATCGGCATATACAACTGAGCAAGCAGCAGTTGGAGTGCCAGTGTGGGGAGCAGAGACAGTGGAGGCAGAGGTGGGCAGTAACAAAAATGGTCACCTTCCCTGGGGGAGGGCTGATGCCAGCTTCAGCAGCTCCTCCTCCCATAGGCCATTCCGAAGTACAGCAGAATGAGCTTGAATTGACTGACTCCCTGCAGCCATCCTAAGATCCCCATAAATGCAGAGTCTAGGCAGGGTTAGTGCTGTACAAGGGATGCAGGGTGGGGGAGGTGGATTTGGTTGTAGTAATGTGTGACATATGTGTAAGCAGCATTACTGTGTGGCATTATGTGCATAAGGGTCGCTATTACTGTTCGGCATAATGTGAACTACTGTGTGGTGTAATGTGTATAAAGGGCACTACTGTGTTTTGTGTGAATAAGGAGCAATACAGTGTGGTGTACTGTGAAAAATTATTAATAATGTAGTGAAATGTGAAAATGGAGCAATGGGACAGGAGTGGAATTAGTGACAGTGCTAGGGGGCACCAATCAAAATGTTGTAATTCCCGTAACAGGGCTTTAGTGCAACCTGTGCCACCACTGCCCCCTCCAACTGAGAATATGCTGTCATAAATTTGCATCCCAGAGTAATTGAGTGTACTAAGGAAAATACGAGAAAGCAGTATAGCTATACAAGCTACAGAGAGACATTCTAGGCAGTGGCTCCAAGAGGAGGTGTGGGGGGGGGGGGGGTACTGATTACCTGGGCTGCTGGAAGAGCCCAGCAGGGGCCCCAGGTTTGCTCCCATCCCTTCTCCACCATCTCTTCTCCAGATTAAAGCTGTGGCTAGTGCCATCTTTCTGGGGATATTTTCTGAAAGATATTGCCAAACATTGAAAGAAAAGACTCTTTGCTCTGTATTGGCCAACATCATCTTCCTAAATAACACAGGGAATATGGCCCTTGTCAGCAAGGTGGGACATGCTTCCTGATCAAGTAATTATTTTATTTTTTAGATTATTTAATTTTAATGGCTATAGACATGTTCAATTTTAGGCCACACCCCCTCTTTACTGGGGCACAAATATGTGCTTATACCAAATAAATGTTCAATGTTTATCTGCATTAGGCAATAACCCAGATTTCCTATTTTGTGATCTTTTGGGTGCTGTAAGGGTGCATACACACTGCTGTATTCTGGCGTATCAGTTGTAGGTTAGTGGCATTGATTGTGGGCTGGTCTACAGCTCTCAACTAATTGAAAGACCACATAAATGGCTGAGCAATATATTGCTCAGTTTCTACTTTACATCAGCGACCAGAGATGGTCGCTGATGAAAAAGAAACTGCCGGGGGGAGCCCGGCAAGGGTAATCAGCTGGCCGCAGGAGCATGTTCCTGCGACCAGCGATCACCACAGGGGCAAAAACGGGAGGGCGCACCCGGCGATATATCGCCGGTGCACACTCCCATTGCGGGCAATATGGTCGCTCAGCGACCATATTTCCCGCGATTTTGCACAAACTCGCCCCTGTGTGTAAGCACCTCAAGGGTTGTTTCACATGCTCCGGCTCCTGCCGGGCGGCGAAACCCCCTCACGGCCAGGAAGCCGTGCTGCACACAGAAGTTTAGAATGGTTGGGATTGCCACAGCCCGGCAGCCGTCCCTTCCAGTGGTGACAGCCAGCTGCAACCGGGCGGCCGGGCCGTGGCCGTCCTGTGTGAATGGACACAATCATGTCCATTATTCACTTCTGTGTGCGGCACAGCTTCCTGGCCGTGCAGGGTTTTGCCGCCCGGCAGGAGCTGGAGCGTGTGAAACAGCCCTAAAGCTCTGTCAGTACTATAGTACATATATATGGTATGCCAGATTAAGCTTCTGAAGGGGCCGCGGCACTTAAGACATGGGGCCCATACTCCTGATGGGAGTTGTAGTGCACCAATCTAGTACAAGGTGATGTTATATATGTTTTTTACACCATATTTCATTTTATTTCTCCAGTTGAACAGCCAAATCACATTCAAAGAGGCTATACTGATTTTCATCAAATGGATTTATGAGGGCTGGAGAATGTTCAGTCACCATTATGGTGCACATAAAATATCTCATTAAACATAATAGATTTTCATGTTCCATGTGGGATAAGAATGGTTTAACCTGGCCATGTAGAGAGTTAACTTCGACACATTTCCCATTGCGCCAGAACTGTACAGTATATGTAACGTACATGCAAGCACTTACCCATTGTTAGGGTAGATATTTTATATTGCCATTACAGAAATATACTTTACATTGTTATCCTGAATTTCTCCAGCACAGTGTTTTGAATTAACTGTAATTTGGACACAAATAATATGATAAAAGAACAGAAGCAACAGAGCAATACTATGAGTGTCTTCTGATTATATGTACACATCAGGTGCTTGCCTATGTTTACAAACACACAGTATAATGAGCCAATCAATGAGGCAAAACCAATTAATCTCACTTATACTGAAAGCAGACACACAATTAGTTGATTGGTTGAAAACTTTGTAACTGCTTGTAATCATTTAAATAAATGTCAGCTACCCTAACTTTAATGAATGAAGATTAATAAATTTAACTCACAAAGAAAGAATCATATTTGTGAAAAAGATAGTGTTGTGAAGAGGCCTAAAAAGATTTCACATAAAATGATCCATATGGGGACTTCAGTCTATTAATTCTGTGGCCCATTTAGACAACTGATTAAACCAGGACATCATATCAAATGTGTTAAAACTTGTATAAATAGGTACTTCCTCATTTTTACATCCACAGCTTATAATACAGAACTTACGTACTGAATGGTGGCACCACCGCCCTGGGTCCACGCCACCAACCTGGGTCCACGCCACCATCCTGTATCCACACCACCATCTATTACCTTTAGTAAAGTTGTTGCGAGCAAAGCAAAGGTAGTCACCGAGCCCGAAACATAGCGAGTGAAGCGAGTCTGCAAGGGGACGGTGGAGCTACAGCTGTTAAGTAGCGGCTAATGTAACTGACGTAGCCGTTACCACAAAGATGAGGAGTACCTATGCTTTTTGATTCCATGAGACCAATTACAATGAGACCAATTATAGTGGGTGAATATTTTTTTTTTTATAGCTGTGGGGGAGATTTATCAAAGCTTCAAGACAGATATAAAGGAGAGGGGTAATAGCAAGTACAGTATGCTGTTTGCAATAAAATCCTGCTACTTTTTGATCGTTGGCTATATGCAAATTAATTGAAAGAAGGTGGCGTTTGTGGGTGGTAATCAGCCATTTGCTTGGAATGTCAGAGAAAACACAGGTGTGCCCAGGAATTTAAAGGGAAGGCGAATAATTTAATCTCCAGCCCCAAACAGCCTGTGTCTATCGTACTGGCAGAGTAGGTCCTGGGCGACTGCATCCACTGGAAAATGCATTTGATGGTTATCGACTTGCAAATGGATTTGCAGCTTTTAGCCTATCCAGCTAAATTTCGAAAGCCATGCTAAGCAATTTGCAGGCTTGCACTGGGTGGGATTTCATTTTAGTTGTGGTGGATTATGCCATTATCCAAAGGTTTCCCCTGAGGGTTGCCACAGTCAAGCAGGTCACAACTAAATTATTGGAGTCGGTTTCCAGGGTTAAGACATTCTAAAGAACCAACGGATAACCTTTATGTCCAAATTAAAGCACCCTCGGTCCATGTTACCACCCTGGGTCCAAACCACCTCGTTTGTTAAAAATTAAATACTGTAATTTAGAACCTTAGTATATCATCCCCAAAAGGATGTTCAATTGTACATTAAAATCTATGTTAAATAAGTTTATGGAGACAGAAAAAAGATGGGATGAGCCTCTAACCTATTTGTTATTTGCAATCAAGGAAGTCCCTTAGGCTTCTACTGGCTTTGCCCTTTTTCAACATCTGTATGGGAGGAAACCACGTAGTGTTCTCAACCTTTTGCATCAGGCATGACAAGAACAGCCACTAGAGGGGGGATTTCCTTCAATATGTGGTCCAGATGCGCAATCGCATGGACTTATTAGGCCAATTGGTGCGGGAGAATTTAGCAAATGTCCAGGAGGCTAAAAAACACATCTATAACCGCAATGCCCAAACTACATTTTTTCCACCAGGTGATAAAGGTCTTTTGTTGCTGCCTACTCAGATGACAGGGGCCATTTGAAGTGAATAGAAAGCTTGGTGATGTACATTATGAGGTAACTCAACCTGATTCCCATAGAGATAGACAGATCTACCATGTAAATGTGTTGAAAGCTTGTAAGGACCAAGAGTCAAGAGTTTTCTTTTTGTAGACCCTGCAAGTGGCTATACTGACATTGGTCCACATGCTCCTCAGATAGAAGCTGTATCTTCTCCCCTCCAACCTCTAGATCCAGACAGTGTGAAACCTCTCTTTGGCAACCTTTTTAAAGAGTTCTTAGATGTTTTTGAGATAAACCACAGAGAAGAAATTTAGTATTACATGACATCATAACCCCACCAGGCTTAGTTGTTAGACAAAGACCTTATAGGCTTCCAAATGGGAAACAAGCACAAGTAATCAAGTAAGTACAAGAGCTGTTGAAATTATGGATAATTGAGGAGTCATTTAGCGACTGGTGTAGCCCTATTGTGTTGGTCCAGGAGCCAGATAGTTTTACAAGATTTTGTGTAGACTTCCAAAAAGTTAATGCAGTTTTAAAATTTGATGCCTACAAAATGCTATGATCTGCTTGGCAGGTCAAGTTAAGCTAGATATACCCCTGACCTTCACAGAGGAAGCCAATAAAAAAGACTGCTTTCTCCACTCTGTTAGGCCTCTTCCAATTCAAAATAATGTCCTTCAGTTTGCATGGTGCTCCGGTCTTAGACTATTTAGACGATATTGCCATATATAGTCAGTATTGGAATGCCAATTGTAATGCACAACGGAAGTAGAAGTAGAAGGAGGATAAAGAAATATGATGTGGTGTAGTGAGAGCAGGGCCATTTCTAAACAATTTAGCTCCCAGGGCAAAGAAATAAAAATCCCCCCTCCCCACACACACACACAAATACATAACACGCCATAGAAGAAATTGTGCACGCTGAAATAGGGGGCGTAGTTTATTTTTAAAAGGGTGTGTGGCTTAATATAAGGGTGTGGTCTAGCAGGAAAACAATTACCTTACATATCACTTTTACTACCTGCATGTCCAGACATTGGTTACTGCAGGAATTGTCATTGTCCTCCCTCAGTTAAGTTGGCGGGCTGAAGGCCACACAGTGACATAAAAATATTAAGGCCCACACAGTAACGTACGCCTCACAGATCAAGGCCAAACAATGACAGGCTACTTATATCATTATACACTATTTATCCGTGATGCCAATTACACATTACGCCGCACACTGTGATGACAATTACACATTATGTCGCACACCGTAATGACAATTACACATACTGTCGCACACCATGATGCCCATTAGACCCAACACTGTGATGCCCATTACACCCCACACTGTGATGGCAATTACACAATACTCCCCACACCGTAATGCCTATGACACATTATGCCCCATGCGCCGCTGCCACACAACTGATGCCGTTTACTAATATGCCCCCACAGTGCCATACATATATGCCCCCACAGTGGCAGATATGCCCCCACAGTGCCACACATATATGCCCCCACAGTGCCACACATATGCCTCCACAGTGCCACACATATGCCCCCACAGTGCCACACATATGCCCCTACAGTGCCAGATATGCCCCTACAGTGCCACATATATGCCCCTACAGTGCCACACATATGCCCCCACAGTGCCAAATATGCCCCCAAAGTGCCACACATATGCCCCCAAAGTGCCACACATATGCCCCCAAAGTGCCAGAAGCAGCACAACTCACTGTCTCTAGCCTGGGTCTCCCCCTCCAGTCCCTCGCTGCTGCCAATATCTATGTTACAAAAGGTCCGCTGGTTGGCGTAAGTGAGAATGTAAAATACATAATTGAATGACGGAAATATGGAGGCTGATAGATACGGTATATAAGTGTTAACAATGAAAGTTTAAAAAAAAAAAAAATAAGTATATATAATTTCATAATGGATATAAATGGACATCATAATCATAATGATATTTGTAATTGGGAATATAATTTATATTGTGTAGTCAATGGAGTTATGAAATAGATGTAAAATTATCTATACAGAAAAAAGCATGATTATGTAAGAGTGTGCCCCGGTGCTGGGATGGCTCCCCTGCTCCCAGCACCGGAGCAGCAACAGTGGCAGGTGGGGGAGAGGGACAGTGCTGGGATCAAGGCACCGATCCCAGCACTGCAAGTGCGGCGGAGATCGGCGGGGCGGCTGTTTGAAGTTGGCGCCATTATGGCTCCAATAGAAAACGCCGCCCACGATATTTAAACCCTTGTAGCCAATAGGAAACGGCTGCGGCGAGTCAATCAGCGCTCGCCGCGCCGTACTCGGCCCCTCCCCCGGCATCTGACGTCAGACGCTGCCGTGGAGAGGCGGAAGAGAGTCCGACGGTGGAGAGGGTGCGCAGGAGCGCACCTGAAGAAAGAAGACGCCGCAGAGAGGAGGAGACAGCGGCGGAGAGAAAGAGCTCCAGCGCCCGCTGAAGAGGCCAGAAGATGCCGGGATCAAGTCAGAAGATCTCCGGCGCCTCCTGGTAGAAGAAAGGAAGCGGCGCCTCAACTGGCCAGGACAGGCAGAAGAAAGAAGATGGTAACCGGATCCGGAGAGGCCAGCAGGGGTGCAAAGCAGAAGAGCTGACAAAGCTCCCCCCTGCAGCCTCTCACAACATCAGATAGGTCCTTGGGCCACCTACCCCCCTAGCCTAGACCACCGGGTGTTCGGCACTAGGCCTGTGGGCATTATAGTCAGGCCCTCTCGGCCCGTGGGCAATTAATTGTTGGGCCCTCCTGGCCCTTTGAGCAAATAGCTGGGCCCTCCAGGCCCCAGGTTCCCCCAGTTAGCCAGGTACTAGGCCCGTGGCACAGTAGCTGGGAGTGAGGCCCGAGGCCCAGGTAGCCAGGCACTAGGCCTGTGGGCTCCATTAGCCAGGCCCCAGGCCTGTACCCCCATTCAGGCACTAGGCCTGTGGTCACCGACAGGCACTAGGCCTGAGCCACAGTTAGGAGTGTTTGAATTGAAAGTCACTTTGGTGTAATTAATAGGCAAGCACTAGGCCTGCAGGTGATCCAGGGAGGGCATTAGGCCCAGTATTGCAGAGTGTCCTGTGGGTAGTTGGGGTCCTGAGGTGGACGTGCTCCACGGCAGTCCCCTTGTGGGTCCCCAAGTAGTTAACGGGAATATTTAGAGTGTGCAAATGCTGGCCAGCTCTAGTTAGGAAGGGAGTAGTGACGTCTGAAAGGTAGATGGAGGTTTGAAGGGATTGTTTATGGTAAAATCTTGTACCGTTTGTATATTGTGTCCGTGCAGAGCAAAGTTGTTTAGGATGTTATAGTTGTGTTGCACCACACACACTTAGTCAGTTCTAGGGCTTTGTTTTGTAGTTAAATTAGTCGTGCTACATTTAGGTTGTGTTAGGCTCTACACGTGTCTGGTGTTGTTGTCTCCTTACAGGGACCTTAAGGGACGTTAAGGAGAAGGAACAAGATTGGCGAGGGTGAGTGTCATCTAGTCTGTCCATTTGTGTATGTGTTCCTGTCTGTCTCCCCTTCCCTTGAGTACCTACTTAGGGACTGTACATGGATGTGTGAGTCCCCTATCTAAACACCTGGGTGCGCGAGCGCCTATAGGTGGAACTGGGTGGCTGAGGCTCCGGCCATTGATGACCATTCACCCAGCTGGTGAAGGTCGCGGCCACCCATAACCCCCTCCACCTTCAACTCTCTGTGAGTTAAATGGTGGAGTCTTATTAACCACCCTTTTGTTCCTGACAGTACAGCGAGGAACACCGGGAGAGGAATCCATCGGGAGGAAGGTCCATCGTGTCTGGGTGCCGGAGTTTCCAGAACCGTAATTTGGCACGGCCTGAAGGTGAGAGGGTGTGGTGCCAGGTAAGTGGTCTGACGACACCTGCATTGCAGCAGGCACCACACAGCACTGCCCCTACACCCCTCTCACAATTATACAATTCTAATGTACCCGCTAGTCCTAAAGTGCATTTGGAATACAATAAAAATATCTATGAGCTAGATTGTATTAACAATAGAGAATGGGTACATAGATACATTCATGGATATAAAGGGGCTGGTCTCAACAGATACTGTAGGATGAGAAACTTAATTGATCACAAAAATGCTAAAAATTGGCACAATACCGGTTACAACACAGTTCATAACAAAAAGAAAGAAATTAAAACTGCGATTTTTGAGGAAGAAAATCACACAATATTTACAACCAATTTATTAAAAATAAAATACATAAAAAAAAAACTTTTAGATGAATGATTGTAGTACATAATACACCTTAATTGTGCTTTTAAGTGGCATATATATGGTTTAAGCCTTGAAAAATGAACCCCTAATGTTGAAATGGGGGTATTGTGGGAGAGCACCCCACTAGTCCTTCATATGCGGATCCTGTTCCTATTTGGACTCCAAATGAGCAAAAGTTACTTTGGGGGGAAGAACAGTTTGGTGAACTCACATATCTGGGATATCTGCCACTGATCCATGTTGTGGTAGGAAGTGGTCCCCGTGAGAACGATACACTGTCCTTGCTTGTAATATTGTGGAACCCCAATTGGTAGCAAGGTCCACTTTTTGGGTCCTGGTTCAGGTATCCTTGTGGAACGTTGTGCTTGGTTCCACAGCAGCACTGGGAAGGAGAAGATGGGGGTGCTGTAGCATAATGCTTTTCGCTGGGTATCCCCCAGCTTTTTCAAAGGTGGCTTCCCTTTGGAGGTTTCTCCATATTTATACCTTGGGCCAATATGGCCGCCTAATTACACCAGCTGTTTTCTGTTTGGTCATATGTAATTTATCACTATAAAATTTCATTTATTTGCTCATTTAGATATCATGTATTTATAAACATTTCATATTATTACAGACAATTAAAAATTCTTAAAAAAAATAGAAAAATAGAAGGCAGACATTTAAATAATTAACCGCAGCAATGCTGAATTCCCGGTCACGTGACACGATTGTTATTGTCACATGACCGTCTTAGTTAACAATATACTATTGTTCCCTCTGTCGTTGCGCATATCTGTCTTTATCTTTTAGCGCTGGCTCTCAGACTGTTATCTGATCGCCTAGCGCTTGTTCCGTGCACTTTTTTACTCACATCCCCCCGGCGCCGTCTGTCCGGAAGCTGTGAAGAATAAAGGCTTCCGGTTTCACATAGCAACAGCAGGGCAGAAGTCAAGTGTGTTCCACCTTGCGTTCCAATACAGGGAACGTAGTTCGAGCCGGAAATCTGCCCTGTTGTTGCTAGGCAACATAGTCATTTATGGAACCAGGGATTTCTTTAATAATGTCACGGCAGCCTATTAATTGCAAAGCCAAAAGGTTTTATTCTAGACACAATATACATTTTCACATGATTGATAACCTTGTGTATAAACAATCAGCCTATGGCCTTTTACAATTATTCTATACCTTGATTTGTAGAATTTACTTCCTCAGAGAATATTTACATTAAGCAATATCAAATCATGAATTATAATCAAATAACGAAAGAGAGTCCAATTATTCTACAGCATATAGAAACATATACTCATTGACAGAAAAGAGTCATATAAATGTCAGGTACAGTAATTATTTTTCAATAATATAAAGAGGCTTTACTTATACTCAAACTGATATAGAGACATACATTCCTCTATTCATAAACAGAACAAAATCATGGAAATGCAGAAGATTTGGTAGAAATTACCTTATATGTATTACTTTGATTGTTATTTATTAGTATTCATTATTTTTATTATTATTTATTATATAATTTTTTATATATTTAATTTTTATTATTTTATACTATTGTTTTTAGATATATATAAATAAAAAACACATATTAAATGCAGGTATGTTATAATATCAAAGACATCACAGTTAGCCAAATACGTTAGCACCTATATATGGTGTAGCACGCATGGTGTAATGGTTAGCATTACTGGCTCACAGCACTGAGGTCATGGGTTCGATTCCCACCATGGCTCTAACTGTGCAGAGTTTGTATATTCTCCCCGTGCTTGCGTGGGTTTCCTCCGGGTACTCCGGTTTCCTCCCACAATCCAAAAATATACTGGTAGACTAATTGGCTCCCAACAAAAATTAACCCTAGAATGTCTGTCTGCGCGTGTACATGTGGTATGGAATATAGATTGTAAGCTCCACTGGGGCAGGGAATGTTCAACTATACTTTGTAAAGAGCTGCGGAATATGTATGCGCTATAAAGAAACTGTTAATAAAGAAATAAATAAATAAAATATATACGATTTTTGTATATAATATAAACGGAATACACCTAAAGAATTTTCCTCTGTGACTATAAAGCCACATTTAATTCTATCGATTCGTTCAGACCTTTTGGGTGCAGACTATCTATTTTGAACATCCAAAAGATCTCCTGGACACAGAGTTTGCAATATCTATCGCCCCCTCTAGATGTTGCTGATATGTGTTCTATACCCGTTAGTTTTAAACACCCTGGGTTACTGTTATGTTGCTCAAAATAGTGCTTAGACACACTATGAAGCAAATAAACCAAAATAAACATAATTATCAAAAAGTTATAAATATGAAAAAATGCAAGTATATGTGCTAGTTTATAACTCATATATACAGATAGCGCAGGGCTTGTCTTTGCTGGGGATGGCGGAGGACTCGCCACCCGCCATCCCCCGCCCCGCGCCATCTGTATGTCGGAAGGGGACGCGCGTGCACGAGGTGCACGCGCGTCCCGTTCCGACGGAGCTTTTGCCCGGGTCCCCGCCGGCTTCCCCGGGTCCCCGCCGGTCCACACTGCCCCCCCGCAGCCCCCCGCAGCCCTGCCCGTCTCCCTGAAGCTGGAGACGGGCAGGACTGCACCCGCCGCGCCGCCTCGCCGCCCGGCTATTGAGACGCTCGTGCGTGGGAGACGCACGAGCGTCTCATTCAGCCAGAGCGCCAGATTGCTGGCGGATCGCCAGGGACACGGTCCTGGCGCTCCGCCAGCAATAATAAGCCCTGCTCCATCTGTACTGTATTTTGCATCTGTATATGTGTGCACACGCATGGGCGCATGTGAATATACATTTCCATGTATGTACACACGTACACAGATTCAAAGAAAGATGGATATGTGAGTCTAGAGTACACTGTGCCTCATTTGGCCCCTCTGGATATAGCCAATTGAGTTTAAAGGTCCAATAAACCTCCTGGCGACAAAGGTTCTTATAGCGGTCCCCACCTCTTGATGAGATGGGTATGTGTTCAAGACCTATAATATGTAGATCTTTTGGATCCTTCCCATGTATTTGTAAGAAGTGTCCGGGAACACTGTGACACGTTAAACCTCTAATAACATTGCGGCGATGCTCCATGAAGCGTACTTTCAGTGGGCGAGTGGTACGACCCACATATTTTAATCCGCAAGTACATTAAGAAGATATATATAACATAATTGATATTAAAATTTATGAAGTTTCTAATGCGGAGTGTTTCATGTTCTACAGTGACCTGCAGGATTCTTTTAGTGGTATGGTTGCATATTGGGCAATGATTTTTGCCACATTTGTAGAAGGGGTAACCGGGTCATGTTCTTTTTCTTTAGTCGTTTTTAAATAACTGGGGGCCAAGATTGTTTTCAATGATCTGTTCTTTTTATAGATGATAGAGGGTCTATCTGGCAGTATATCTTTTCGAATTCTATCATGTTTAAGGATATTGTAATTTTTGTTTATTATTTGTTTGATCTGAAAATGTACATTATTATATTTGCAAATAAAAGCTATCTCATGATTGCTGTCTGAATATTTTTTGGGGGTATTGGTTAGTAAGTCTTCTCTGTTCATGCCTTGTACTGTTCTAAGGGCTTCTTGAAGGAGGGGGTCTGGATATCCTCTTTGTTTTAAGGAGGTTATGATATCGGTGGCTTATGAATTGAAGGTCTCGAATGAGGAACAATTATGGCGGATGCGCATTAATTGTCCCTTGGGAATATTTGTTTTCCAAGATTAATGGTGTGAGCTGTTAAAATGTAAGTATGAATGTGTATCAACCGGTTTCGTAAAGTTAGCAGTAGTGATTTGTGAGTCGACAATTCTCAGTGAAATATCGAGAAAATCAATATGTGAAGGATTAAAGTGAGAAGTGAAAGAAAGATTAAATAAATTATTATTGAGTGAAGTGACGAAGTGTTGTGCTGAAAAATAATCACCATCATAAATAGGTCATCTATATAACGGCCATAGGACACCAGATTCACGCCGAAGTTGCCGCCCCACACATGGGCATCTTCAAATTCACCCATGTATAGGCTGGCACAAATCTGGACCCCATGGCCGATCCCATCAGCTGAAGATAATGTGTGTTGGAGAACAAAAAATAATTGAGTATGAAAAGAATGGAAGAAATAATAAAGGATTGTTGTTCCCATGTCAGGTCACTGTCTCTCCTTAGTTTGTTGGTAAGATGTTCTTTTTTATTTCATAAATATATTTAATTTATTTTCAAGTGATAGCAGAATCATTACAAAAATAATGACATAGTGCATCAAAGGAACAATAATGATAGATTTGACAATTGTTCATAACATCCCACTTACACATAACCTATATAAAATAGATAAGAACATGGAAGGCGCGGTAGTGCCTTAAGCTAAAATGGGTTTAAAGGAGAAAAGGGGGGTGGGGGAACAGACAAAAGGGACACACAAAGGGGGAGGAAACAAACAGAATCTAAGGATAGTAGGACTAGCTTTAATTTAAATAAAATAATTTACCTAAACTTCCATAGCCTTGCAGCACATTTATCCAATATAATACATTTTACAAACCAGCAGGAGCCTGTTGAAGTAGGTTCCAAGAGGTGTTTTCAAACAGTCTCATTATATGATTTTGGGATTGTTCGTTTAAAGTATTGATAAAAAATTCACATTTTTTGTAGAACCTTTCCACTCCAGTTTCAACATCAGGAATAGTAGAGCGTCTATCGCAATACAGAATTTGAATCAGTTTTGCTTCACTTCTGTAAGTGAAGGAGCTGATCAACTTGTCCAGTCTATTAAAATGACTTTTTTTGCAATGGTGACTATCGCGGCTAATAATCGAATCTTATAGTGTGTACAGAGGGTAAGATTTGGCTTCCGATGTTCTCCATATATGGAGAACATCGGAAGCCAAATCGCATGCTTTTTTAGGGCTTGCGAGCCCGATGCGCTGCCGATGCGCGCTCCCTTGTGAGCACATATCGGCAGCCAGATAGAGACCATAAGTCTGTTTATCAGGGCCTAAATTCCAGTTTTTAAAATTCCCGCAGATACATGCTAAGGGATCAGGTGTCAGGTGTGTAGAGAGCATGGAGTTGATAAATTTAACTATTTTATGCCAGAATTTCCGTATTTTTCTACAACCCCAAATACAGTGGAAAAAATCTGTGTGGGATACAGTACACTTGACACAGGCACCTGTTTCCAGGTCAGTCATATATTTCATCTGTGCAGGAGAAATATTTGCCCTATGTATCGTTCTGATATGAATCTCCTGTAGGTAAGAGGATTGCAAATATTTAAGAATAGAGTCATATAGGTACAGAAGATCAGGCAACAAGCTAATACTGGGGGTATCTGTCGACCATTTATGTAATGTCCGATTCCAACTAGACGAGGCTGTTAAGGGGGTCATTGTCATACATAGTGAGCTGATCTTGTATGGGATAGAAGAAAGAAGTTTAAGGAAAGAAAGGAAGGGAGCTGCTGTATTGTCAGTTGTGACAGGCTTGGGCAAGGATTGGATATAATGTCTAACTTGGAGATACATATAGAAGTTATGGGTAGGGAGTTAAAGTCAAGATTGAAGATCTGTAAATAGAAGTAATTCACCTCCGGGGTCAAAAACCTTTGCAATTGAGGCTAAACCTTTCTCTCTCCAATGAATGAATGTAATTTTAGTCAGTGATGGGGGAAGGCGGGGTTGCCCCATAATGAAGTATATGGAGAGCAAAGATGACTGCTGTGAAATTATTTGGAAATGGTTCTCTAAGCTTGGTAAGTATCTATGAACATTGGGTGTTCCTTAATACAAAGTGGTAAATCTGACCATGTAGTATGCAATAATCCGTTAGGAGAATAAGGGGCAAATAATGCTGAGTCTAGCTGAGTATCTGTAAATGAACTAGTGCCAAGCAGCCAGTCACTGACATAATGAAAAAATATAACATTAGCGTATTGAGCCAGATCTGGGAAACTCAATCCCCCTTTTTTTCGAGGTAATCTTAATTTGTCAAAGTTTATTCGCGGTCGTTTCCCCTGCCACAAGAAACGGGGAAAGTGAGAGTTCAAAATCTTTAAATCTTTATGTAGTAATCTAATTGGTAACATCTGCATTATGGAAAAAATCTTCGGGAACAACACACTTTTTATCGCAGCTTTGTTGGTAAGATTTTCAATACCAAGATCATGTGGTATATTTGTGTAGAGATTCTGCAATTTCCATCTCAATTCTCTGAGTGAATTCGGATCCTCCTGCTGGGTAATCTCCGGGACTATTCTTCAATCTCCTTCAAATACAGGAGACACCAATACCAAAACCAGTCTGGTAACTATACATCTGTTTTGGTGCATATGAACTGCTGCTATAACATCTACCTAATGGAGCTATGATGCTAACAAAAACTTTCTTTTACATTTTTTTATCATCAATTATTATCCTTTTTCCAATAGATTTTTTATCCCTCTTTTTCTTAGATAATTCTCTAATCTTTTAATTGTCTTATTTGTTATAATATGTAATAAATATATTTGATTAATCAACTGTAATAGTGATTTATTCAGTCAAACTCTAGCGCTGTATATCTCTTCTTCTTCTTCGCTTCTGTGACACGCACAGCAGCCACACACATTGCCATCACCACTTCCCACAGTATAAGTGCATTGCAATTTTGATGCATTAGTGATGCATTTAAGATTTATCTTTTAGTAAAAGACGCATGGTGCGGATTAGTCACAAAGTCCAAAGTGCCAAATGGGGGACTTGGTGCAATTTGAGGATACTGTAGGTCTATGTGGAAATATCTATAACAAATTTGTATATGGTGATAGTTATGGCACAAATGACTAATTGTTATTGAATTTAGGGGCTGATTCAGCTTTGATTGGACGGGGCAGAATTCAGCCCTGTTCCAATGGTGGGGGGTCTGCACATCCATGTATTTGCGAGTTTCACATTCACCGAGCCATTCACTCCAGAGTGGGGGCAGGGGCGGACACGGGCTGGCGCAGAGGAACGCCGGGCATTTCATGGACATCCCCATGAAAATATTGGGCGTTCCCCTGGGAGTGCAGGTAGGCCAATGCCTGCTTGTGGTGTGTGACTGATGTCACATGACCATCAGTGCACGCCCCTTTTCGGTAATCTCTGGCTGAAATAAAAGTCTGTTTTCACTGACTTTTATATCAGAAGGGGAAAGATATCAATCGATGGTCAGCGACCATCAAATGATTTCTCTTCACTTCAGCCACATATGTACTCAGACACACACCCTCACATGTTATCGAGGGGATACTGGCGGCGCATGTGTGGGGGTGGCCGTTCAATGGGCGGCGCTTGCTCGCTAGGCAGCAAGTGTACACTGCCTAGCGCATGGTTCTGAATTAGGCCCTTAGTGTTTTGTAGGAAGGGTGCAACAATGCTGTAGTACTGTTTTTAAAGCATTGCAGGAAATGGAGACGATACAGAAGCATACAGTGATCAGAGATCATTTGAAGTCCCAGGGCAGGCAGAACGAGTGAGTGTTGATGGGCTGTAGGCTATTGGCTGGTTTACAATACATCCCCTGTGATTGGTCTGATTCTCTAGTGGGTGTTAAAACTATCCAAATGTTTTGTTAGTCATGACTAATTTTGAGTTTTGAAATGGAGCCGCAATCCTGAATTGGCAGAATTGTATCGCCCATCTCTAATTATGTTGACAACTTTGCTTGTGGATTTTAAATCAAAGTAGTCACAGTTGATGTAACAATTAAAATAAAACGAGGCAACAATTATGCCGTGAAAACAACAGCCATGGGCTGTATATTGAGATACATAATCATGTCATCGGTGTGAATGAGTAGCAACATTGCAACATTTAGTCATGGTGCCCCTGCCAGGCAAACTGCCAATGCAGCTGCCCCCATTAGCGCCTTCTGAAACACTAATTTCCACTCTTCGGATCTGATTGTTCTGTGATGAGTGAAGAATCTGCGTCCTTAAATTCCATTTGTCTCACAGCTTAGACAAGTATGATAATGCAGATGTCTCTAGCACTTGTCAGGTTACCCAATGCACCATAAGGTTGGGTAGAATATAAATCAACACCTGCACCTTGTCTCTGTTCCATCATAAATATAGCCAAATGCTAAATAGCTGTCATGCCTTTTAGCGACACTGGTACCAGAAGAAAAGCTTGTACAGATTAATTGTCAGACCTGCACTGTGATCTGCATTAGTTATACGATTGATTTCATTTTGTGGTTGAGACATTTCTACTTTGGCACAGTCCAGTTCATTTTATGTTCTTGGGACCTGGAAGAAAAATGAAAGGTAATATGCATTTTTATTGTGTCTATATAAGGCCTAGATGTTCCAATGTAACAAATAATGGCAGCGACTAGTCACTGCAATGACTATAATAGATGCAAGACAATGTCAAACTGTACCTGTCTGACATTTCATAGAATTTCTCTGGTTCCATGGTCACGAACTACAGTACTTAAAATTCCAGTGCCTGTGAATATGCTGTTTTATGAATGCACTCACTTCCATTGAAACACAAAGAAGCAACACTGCGTTGTAGCTTTTCAGTGAGCAGTTTCTCTTGCTGCTCAGTTGGAGCCAGAGGTATGCGTTCTGCTTTCTACAATCATCCCTTGCCTCCTAGGGGATTATAAAGTATTTCACAAATAACCTCAAAATAAAATAAATGCCACACATTTTAATAAGATATCTGCCTTTTAAGCTAGTTTTGTAGCTTCTATGACAGGAAGTGCACCCAATTCTGCGCTACTTGACACATACTATATATTGCCTTGATAACTATAACTCTAAGGAGGATTTCAGAAATCCCTGATAAATACAGTAGCCTTTTATTAGGCAGACCTGATGGCGTGGACGTCATACCTCCCAACTTTTCAGCCCTCTAAATTTTTGGAGGTGTGGCCTATATTTGCGGTGCTGCTGTGAGGCTGCACCCCGTTTTCACGGCTGTGGGGGAGCTGCTTGCTATGCCCCCAGCCCCTCTGGCAACAGGAATAGATGTTGTCTATTCATTTGGGACAGGGAGAACTCCCAACTGCCCCCCCCCCCCCCCCCCCCGCAGTGGGACATTGACGGCCGCGGGAGGGATGCAGGAACGTCCAAAAAAAGGGACGTTTCCACAATAAGCAGGACAGTTGGGAGGTATGTGGATGTGAATTCTCTGCGATTATGGTTAAACTGTGCATACCGGTGGCCCATAGTACGCATGCATGAGGCCATCCTGTGATAAAAGCATGCTTCTTTTGTAATCTCTAACAGTATGCAAGGTGACTGACATGAAGCTAGCGTTTGGGGATGGTAACCGGCCATTTCTGGGAGTGTCAGGGGCGTGCCAAGGCGTTTAGAGGGAAGGTGTGTGACATTAGCTCCGGCCAAAGTCATTCGATGGTGACTGGCTTGCACGCGAATCCCCGATCCAGCTAAGTTTTGCAAGCCATACTAAGCCATTCACAGGCTTGCAAGGGCGGGATTTAATTCTGGCTGGGCAGATTGTACCTGATAGCTGGGCTCCAAAAATTAGCAGCACAGTGATCAAGTCTGAATCAGGTCCCATGTTAGTACATAGGTCCATAACAGAATATGTGGCAACATGAGAACAAGGTTATTTACAAATCAAGAAAAAGGGCTTTAATTTAGTAGCCCCGGTCTGTAATACCACTTGGAGCATCGTCAGCCAATCAGTCACGCTCATGAAACATGCATCAGTCCCTATGTCCTGTGGCCAAATTTATGCTAACAACCTCTTGTATGATATTTAATTGTAATGTTTATTTCAATCTTGAGTAGTAATGTTTGTATAGTTCATCTTCAAACTTTATTTTCTATGTGCAGCTCAGTGACGTGCCTGCGACACTCCCATTACATGCCATTTGACAGATCACCTCTTCGCATCCGAGCAGCTACTTCCCGGTCACCAGCCCAGGTGCTTTATTTGCTATACAACTTGCATCTAAAACAATGCTGTGACTTTCTACATAAAGATTGGTCATAGTGATAACAGGGAAGATTTCTGATGTGCATATCTGAGACCTTGTTTAATGACTTGTGGTCCCACCTACTGCATGACTGACAGTCAATTGCACTCATTACATTGCATTGTCCCCATTCCTTCTGATATTCCAACTCTACAGTGCAGTAACTCAGCCATCCAGTCACGCTGCCATGGCTACACGACACTTTATACCTCTGGTGCATCCCATGTCAGGCCTCTTCTAGAAAATATTTCAGGGCCACTTACAGTTCCCAATCTGCCCCTGATTTTATGTATGCAGTGTGCAACTCTTATGTTGTTGCACCACATGGGCAGGTGAAAAACATTGTCCATTTGAGTGACCATAGCACAGTGGCGTAACTAATAAAATTGCGCCCCCCCCCGCCGATTTTGGCAGCGGCGTCCCTAACCCCTCTGCCCCCCCCTCCCCGAGTAAAGTTAACATCCCCCTCCTTACCCCTCCGCATGCCGCTTGCCGCTGCATTCTTGGGCTGGAATCGGATCGCGGTCCGGCGCTCCTCTTCTAATGAAAACTGACCCTCCCAAAATGGCTGCCCCTTATAGCAGACCGTTTTTATGGATGCTAGAGGAGGCTGCCGCCGCCTCCTCTAGCATCCTGAAAAACTGTCTTATGCATGTGGGCAGCCATTTTGGGAGGGTCTGTTTTCTGTGCAGCAGAAGAAGAGAGCCGGACCACACAGACCAATAACAGTGAGTCCCGGCCACAGACACAGACGCTGCAGCAGCGTAACAATAGCCCCGGCGACCCCCGGCGCCCACACTTTCTCAGCGCCTCCCCGCCACCGCGAGGTCTGTGGTGCTATAGCTACGCCACTGCCATAGCATTTTGTGTGACTCAGAATCAGGACCTTACTGTCCTATCATTTCAGTTCACAGTTTACTCTGCGCACATTTGACTATGACTGATTCAATATCAGTTTTAGTTTTGCAAAAAAATAATAATGCAAAACTACTACTTTACAACTGTATCTCTAAGATGCTGGGGGATAAATATTGCTTTACATTTGGTCACCTTCTAACCTGAAGAATATCGAACAAATATCTCCCAACGTTGAGGAGGGAGGAGGAGTGACGCTGGTGCTTGCTGGAAGTGTGCCCGAAAATTTTGGGGGCATGGCCTAGTGGGAAGGGGGCTTGGCCTATAATCGTAATGCTCCCGTGAGGCCACACCCCCGGTTTCGCCACTGTGGGGGTATGAATAGATGCTGTGCACATGCACACAGCGTCTATTCACTGGTTACAGGGGGGACTCCAATAGACTGTATAAACTGTAATTTTCAATCTGAATAATAATGATTATCTGCTTTTTCCTGTAGTTTTAAAATAATTCTCAAAACTTATTTTTTAACGATTGTGCAAATATCTAGTAACAAAGCTCCTTTCACCTCATGCTGGTCCTTATTCTGACTTTACACTGTTTCACAATATCAGACAATAGATTTATTTTCCAATTGCTGTTTTTATCTTGTACCTGACCAAATGCGGTTTGCTAAATATTCCTTATTTATTTTTGCTGTGCTTTTTTATGCCGCAATTAGATTTCAGGGGATATTTCTACCCACAAAGTAATCTACAGATTACATACAGTTTAGTCTTAAACCTCCATTAAGCTACGAAAAATTATGAAAAGAGAAAACACAAATCCAATATGACTATAGCAAAAAAAAAAAGTAAAAAAAAAAATGGTAACAAAGTGAAATCTTCCAGGGTTAATTTAGCTAGGAGTAGGAAGGATTATGAGGAAGAGGAGGAATCTGGTTGCCATCTTGGTGGTCTGACATACAGTATGGAGCTGTTCTGTAGGATGTTTGGGGGAGTATTGAAGAATGCAGCTTCTGTTACCGAGCTGACAAATAGTGGGCAGAATATGAGCTAAATGGGATAAAGAAGAAAGAAGGGAACGACATGTGGATTTGAGGTCAATATACTATAAAATATATTGAGGGTCTTTCTCGTGCGGTTAGATTTGCTATCACGGCTGAGAGGGGGAGCAAGTACTTTTTACCTGGGCCCAGTCTGCTGGGGGTGGTGGTGGTGGTGGGGGGTCTTGCTCCCCATTCCCTTGTTGCTGGTAAATGAGCAGTGGGGACAGAGAGGACAGGCCGTGTGCTGAGCTGGGGAGAGACAGCTGCAGTGGCAGCCTGTCATCTCTCCCCCTCTGTGGGTGCGATGAGGATCCCGGCTCACACCTCGAGTTTTTTCTCACTGGGGCATTGCCACACACCTCTGTAGGCCACACCCCATCTGGTGGCCTCCATTTTACTGGGGCCCAGATGACCTGTCAGTGCCCCTGCTTGGAAGCAGCAGTGATAGCAGTGATAGCTCTGTATGGAGATTAAGCAGGAGGCATCTACTACAAGCAGACACCTCGTGCTGCAGTAGTGATCTGTCCTGCATCCTAGAATGCAGCATTGGATATCTCTTCCACCATCAAGTGACTTATGGCATCTATGATGCTACACAAGCCGCCTGTTGCAGAGGCCATGAAATCTCTGTTCTGTGGAAAACACTAAGGTCTTCCCTAGCCATGAATGGAGGTGGCAGTCCTCTGTTTTGACAAATGGATACGATTTGAGCAGCCTGAAGCCCAGCAGCCACTGCAGCCATGGACAGTGCTGTACTGTGGCAATATTAGCGGCAGTTGACAGACCTGTCAGTGCCACTGGCCATTCAAACATTTGCTGGCACATCTCTGTGCTATCATTTGTCAAAACATCAGCATAATACACATGGGGAACTGATATCTTCGGCACTCTAACTTGTGCAGATTAAGAATAATGCACCTCTTCATACATATCCCTCTGGGTATTTTACTAGAATGGGTGCAAAGGATAGCAGAGAATACCTGTTCAAGAGGTCAGCTCTTGTTACATTTTTCTTAAGCATTTATTTCTATCATGCTTATATGGATATAGTTTTTTTCTGTTTGCCAGAGTTTCTAGGCAACCATATTCACATTGCTCTTTTCACAGCTACTCACAAGGAATTCCTCCCTAAGCTGAATCATCACCAGTTGCAAACCTCGCTGCTCATTACTTAGCATCTGACCAGCCAGCACTTGTATTCATGTCTTGCTCACATGATTTCTATCCACCAGCTGATTGGCCAGTTGAACTGTAGATACAGTGAAGTTTTCTTTGTACTTAGCTACAGGGATTTTGAATAATCCATTTGACTATTGTCTGACATTTTGAAACCTTACCTGTTTTTTAACTATTGCCTTATTTTACATTTTACAACTATTTAGTTGTATTAAATATAACTATTTTATGAAATGTCCAATATTATACAATACAACTACTATTATTCCTGCTTTCTCTTTGCTCTTTTTCCCCATATTCTTTCGCCCACCTTCTCCTCTCAAACTGATTTTATTATACGTACTGGAAACACCCAATGGTAGCAAATGTAGTTCTGTGTTCAGATTGTAGTCATAATGATATTATTCACACCTGAAAATGCATTTTATTATACAATCTATATACACTGATAAAGATTTCAGTGTCTATAGAATGGATATACTGGCAGCGTGTTTAAAGGATACTTCTATTCAAGTATTACATTGAAATTATGTTTTCTCTGCTGACAGGAAACATTTTGTTGCATCGGAAACTGATGACTGTCTCAGCTGCGGCTGACCCAACGCTTCATTGTCACATAACCTGTGGGGCTCCCAAAAGATCTGTTGTATTTAGGACAAACAAAGAGAGGTACTAAATCTTGAAGAGATATAAAGTATCAGCCAATCAGCTCATGACTTTAATGTTACGGGCTGTGTTTGTAAAATGACAGCAGCAGCCGATTAACCAATTGAAAGCTTCTCTAGGATTCAGACTTCCTTAGTGGGCTGTAGCTTTTCTTTGGCTGATTTCTACTTTGGAAAAGTAGATTCATCATTAAGCCCATATAGTCCTACTGCCCCTAACCTGCCCCCCCTCCGCCCACTATTCTGGTAACAGAGGCTAAATATATAGGGCGGTATTCAATGAGCATTTTGGCGATGTGCAGCGAATCCTGTTTAGGATTCGCTGCACATTCGCCACTGCTCGCCGTGTTCCGGAGCCTCGCCGGCTCCAGTATTCAACGAGTCAGGGGCTCGCTGCCCCTGACCAGCGAATTTTGACTCCTGCGGCGAATGCCGCAGGGAGCCTGAGGACGGCGGCAGGCAGGGAGATGGAAGTCTCCCTGCCTGCCCCAGAACGTTTGTGGAGGGGAGGTGGGCTCCCCGGGTGCCAGGCAGCACAGGCTGCCCCCCGGAGGTGCCAGCAGGGGACCGGGTATATTCACTACACCCGATCATGCATATGTAATGATCGGGTGAAGTGAATATATGAATATCTAATGAGCGGCTCGGCTCCGGCCCCCTGCTGGCTGGTCTGTGTAAAAAAAAAAAATATATATATATATATATATATATATCAATTGTATTTTTCACAATTTTCGTCAGGATAATTTGTGAAAAATACAATTGAAACGTTGATACGAACGGAGCTTGGTGTCCAGTAAAATTTTTTCACAAGTTGTCCAGAGTGCCGCATTACATACATGCCTGTTTCTCCTCTTCAATTGTGAGTGGATGTGGGGCACCGGACCAAGGCCCTTATTCTGATCGGTGCGGAAATTCCCGCATGCGGACGGACCGCCGATGTTGATCGTCTGCGCATGTGCAGAGGTCACTCTGCGCATGTGCAGGCGATTTCGCCGCACGGATTCTTTATACGCCGCACAGGGGGCGTAGAGGGGCGTGAGGGGCTACTTAGCCTCATTACCCTATGCATACGCCCCCCGTTTCATGGGCGTTCCCATGCAAACGCGGGGCGTATGCATGGTAATGAGGCCGTGACGCGTGGGTACGGGGCGGGCATCTGACATCGCTGGATGTCAGCTGCCCGCCCCTATACATGATTTCACACGGACAAGTGTCCGTGTGGTCTTGTGTTGCGGGACCTGGTGGAGCGTGCGGCCCTGCATTCGATGTTCGGCGACCATCGAATGCAGGGGCTGCTCCCACCATGGAGGAGGCGTATCCCCGTACAATTTCATGCGGATCGCCTCATATCCGCATACGGACGACAGATGGCGATCCGTATGGAAGGCGGGGATTCGCCTGCACGGTTGCGGCCGCATATTCTGATCGGGCCGCACCGATCAGAATAAGGGCCCAAGCTACTTGTTTTCATCCCAGTGCCGGGTCATTCTATCAAGTATATATATATATATATATATATATATATTTTTTTTTATTAAATATATATTCATGTGCTTACAGCACATGAATAAAAATAGCATGCCCCTCCTCCAAATAAAATTCCTGATTTTTTGACACCAAATGTAGAAAACAAAACACTTAATTTAAAAAGTTCACATTCCACTTCACCATAAAAAGATAGCAAATACATTGACAGCTTAGTGCTGATCATTTGTCACCCTTGAAGATGATGATTCCTCTATTCCCCACCCCTTTCCCTTCACTCCCCCACTTTGCCCACATAAGTAGAATCCTTATGACCTCAATGTCACGATCCGAGCTGTCAGACAGACTTTCCTACCGGCTAAGTGCCTCCGCAGGTTCAGCTTGCGGTCCAGACGTCATCCCTGCCGGCGTCCTGTCTGCCGTGCGCCATCACCGCTGCCATCCTCCAGTCCTCTCAGCGCTGCTGAGTCCGCGGCTGCGCGGCGCACCGCTCTCCTGCCTCCCAGTGACAGTGCTCAGTGCACGGCAATCCATCCGTCCGCCGCCATTGCTCCCAGTATCCAGCATGGTGTGCACAAACACACTTTCCCGCCATAGCAGACATGGGGGCTGCCATGTTCTTCCCAGTTACATGTCTGTACTGTCCAATCCTGAAGGTTCTGATCTCCCAGTCATACCTGCCCGGCCAATCCTGGCCACTCAGTGGGTATAAGTATGCTGGGAGCTCTCAGAACCTTTGCTAGTGCTTCAGTTGTCTCCAGTGTATGGTCAGCTGTCCTTGTCTCCGTGCAAGTGTATTTCCTGCTGGTGTTGTCTCCTATGCTGCAGTGTATTCCAGGTTGTTCCATCTCCTGTGAAGTCCAGGTTATTCCATCGCCTGTGATCCTGCCTCTACAGCCCAGCGACCAAGTCTAGCTCCGGGACTCTGGTCCTTCGATGCTCCAGCATCACCAATCATCGATGTTCCATCATCGCCTGTAAATCCGATATTCCGGATCTCCAGCTTCCAAGTCTTCCGTCCGTCATTCCGGACCCACAGTCTCCACGTCCGTCATTCCGGACCCACAGTCTCCACATCCGATATTCCGGATCCGATGTTCCACCATCGATACAATTCTTCAACTCATCTGTAAAGTATTGCAATCTGCATGAACTGTATCATTATTCCTGCATACTTTACTGCCTGTCATATTACAACCATCTGCTAAATAAACTCGGTTGTATTTTACCTTTGACTACTCATTGGCTCCAGGGTGCACTGTCGCGCAGTCCATGCGCAAGGGTCCTCTCCAACCTCCCCGGTTCAGGTACCGGTCCAGGTCCCCACCAGAGGTCTCAGTCTCGTCGACTCAGCCCCCTGGTGTGACAGTAAGCACTAGCAAAATGGATCCAGCCGCAAGCCAAGCATCACCATCCAGCCCTGTACAGCAACTGGCTGCTCGCTTGGATCAGCAAGAGGCTGCGCAGAGCCAAGTGATTCATTGTCTGCAAGATCTGTCTTCCCGGCTGGATAAGCTACAGACCACTCTCAGTGGCCCTGAGCCTGTCAGAGAACTTCCAAGTCCAGTTCATCCTCCTGTAATGGCTGCTGCACCTCGCCTTCATCTGTCGGTCCCCACTAAGTATGATGGGAACCCCAAGACCTGCCGAGGTTTTCTCAATCAGTGTGAGATTCACTTTGAGCTGCAACCCAGCAACTTCCCTACTGAAAGGGTCAAGATCGCCTACATCATCTCCCTCCTGTGTGGAGCAGCGTTAGAATGGGCGTCTCCCTTATGGGAAAGATCCGATGCCATCCTGTCCAACTACAAGGACTTCGTGTCAACATTCCGGCGTATCTTCGATGAGCCTGGGCGATCAGCATCTGCCTCCACTGAACTCCTCCGTCTCAGACAGGGATCCCGCTCCGTCGGGCAATATCTGGTCCAGTTCCAGATTCTGGCGTCTGAACTCTCCTGGTGTGATGGGGCCTTATACGCAGCTTTCTGGCATGGTCTATCCGACCGTATTAAGGATGAACTCGCTACCAGAGACTTACCCTCAGGTCTAAGTGACCTTATATCATTATGTATTAAAGTAGACCTACGCTTCCGAGAAAGGGCTGTAGAACGTCACAAGAGCGCTCCAGTTAAAGTGCCAACTCCTCCGCCTTCTTTACCCACTGCTCCTGCGGTCCATTCCAAAGAAGAACCAATGGAGATAAACCGTTTCCGTTTGTCTCCAGGAGAACGTCGACGTCGTCGGTTGGCACAGCTCTGCCTGTATTGTGCCGATCCTGCACATCAAATTTCTGCATGCCCAAAGCGTCAGGAAAACTCCTCCTCCTAGCCCGTCAAGGAGAGGGTAGGCTAGGAGTAATTAAGTCCTCTCCATCAGCAACTGATTGCGTCCTTCCAGTTTCCCTACAAGTTGGTCAGCATTTCAAGACTGTCTCCGCACTTCTTGATTCCGGTGCCGCTGGCAACTTCGTTACTGCAGAACTGGTCCGCAAGTGGGGGTTGCCCACTGAAAGTCTTTCCAAGACTGTCTTCCTTACTGCTGTGGATGGCAGTAGGATTCCTGATGCGACAGTCTCCCGCAGAACTTTGCCACTTACAGTGAAAGTGGGAGTCCTGCACACTGAACTTTTGTCCTTCCTGGTTTTACCCCGAGCCACTCACGCTCTGGTTCTGGGTTTACCCTGGCTCCGTCTTCACAATCCTCGTCTTGACTGGAAGACATCTGAAATCCTTTCCTGGGATCCTTCCTGCTCTGGTACCTGTCTCCAAAAGGTACTCCCAGCTCGTCATTCTTCAGCCGATGCAGCAGACCTTCCGCCTCTTCCCTACCAAGAGTACTCAGATGTATTCAGCAAGTCTGGCGCTGATGTCCTACCTCCTCACAGACCGTGGGATTGCCCTATCGACCTTATCCCAGGCAAAGAACCACCCAGAGGTAGAACCTATCCTCTCTCTCTTCCAGAGACTCAAGCCATGACCGACTACATCAAGGAAAATCTGGCAAAGGGATTCATCCGTCCTTCGACTTCTCCTGCTGGTGCAGGATTCTTCTTCGTAAAGAAGAAGGATGGAGGCCTACGTCCCTGCATTGATTATCGCGGCCTCAATGACATCACAGTAAAGAACCGATATCCGTTGCCCCTCATCACCGAGCTGTTTGACCGTGTCAGCGGTGCAACCATCTTCACGAAACTCGACCTGAGGGGTGCATATAATCTCATCCGCATACGAGAGGGCGACGAGTGGAAGACAGCGTTTAATACCAGAGACAGCCACTATGAGTACCTCGTCATGTCTTCGGGCTCAGCAATGCCCCAGCCGTGTTCCAGCACTATGTCAATGAGATTTTTCGGGACATTCTGTATCGACATGTAGTTGTATATCTCGATGACATTTTAATCTACGCCAATAACATCACAGAACATCGTTATTGGGTCAAAGAGGTTCTGTCCCGGCTGCGAGTTAATCATCTCTACTGCAAACTGGAGAAGTGTGTCTTCGAGGTGAAGTCTATACCCTTCCTAGGGTACATTGTCTCCGGTTCTGGTCTTCAAATGGACCCAGGAAAACTGCAGGCCATCCAAGATTGGCCAATTCCCTCTTTGCTGAAAGGTATTCAACGTTTCCTGGGTTTTGCCAATTATTACAGAAAATTCATTCGTAACTTCTCTTCTGTTGTGGCTCCCATCACTGCCTTAACGAAAAAGGGGTCTAATCCAGCGAAGTGGCCGGCGGAAGCCATCGAAGCCTTCCATCTGCTGAAGCAGAGGTTCACTTCAGCGCCTGTTTTAAGACAAACTGATACCACTTTGCCCTTTATTCTCGAGGTTGATGCCTCCTCCGTGGGTGTTGGGGCAGTCCTCTCGCAGAAAGCGCCCGATGGTCGTCTTCATCCCTGTGGGTTCTACTCCCGTAAGTTCCTGCCTGCAGAGCGTAACTATGCCATCGGTGACCAAGAGCTCCTCGCCATCAAGTTGGCATTAGAAGAATGGAGATATCTTCTAGAGGGCGCTGTCCATGAGATCACAATTATCACAGACCACAAGAATCTTCTGTATCTTAAGTCTGCTCAATGTTTAAATCCCCGTCAAGCCAGATGGACACTTTTCTTTTCCAGGTTCCGTTTCAAGCTGTCATTCTGTCCAGGGACACAAAACCGAAAAGCTGATGCCCTTTCCTGCTCATGGGAGCAAGATAGTGAGTCTAAGTCCACACATCAACATTTCATTATTGATCCAGTGGCCTTCTCCGCAACGGGAGTTTCTAATCTCACGCCCCCTACAGGGAAAAATCTATGTAAAGCCAGCTCTAAGGAAGAAGTTGCTTTGTTGGGCGCATTCTTCAAAATTCGCTGGCCATGCAGGCATTCAGAAAACTTACGAGTTTATCACCAGGTCCTACTGGTGGCCGTCCCTCAAACAGGATGTACAGGACTTTATCTCCTCTTGTGCTAAATGTGCTCAGCACAAGACCAGTCGTCAATCTCCTCCTGGGCAATTGATGCCACTGTCAGTGCCACATCGTCCTTGGACGCATATTTCTATGGACTTTGTAACTGATCTTCCAGAGTCTGACAAGTTCACCACCATCTGGGTGATTGTTGACCGGTTCACCAAGATGGCTCACTTCGTTCCCCTCACCGGTCTTCCGTCAGCTTCCAAGCTGTCCCAGCTCTTCATCAAAGAGATATTCAAGCTTCATGGGCTGCCTCTTGAAATCATCTCCGATAGAGGAGTCCAATTCGTAGCCAAATTCTGGCGAAGCCTGTGCTCCCTGCTTCAAATCAAGCTAAAGTTTTCCACAGCCTATCACCCTCAAACAAATGGCCAAACGGAGAGGGTGAATCAGGACCTTGAAGCATTTCTCCGCACATATGTCTCTTCTTCCCAAGATGACTGGGCTCAACTTCTTCCATGGGCAGAGTTCTGCCATAATAACCAATATCATTCTTCATCAAATGTCACTCCATTTCTTGCCAACTATGGGTTTCATCCTCGAGTTCCTGACTTCACTCTGCAACCTGTGTCCTCTGTTCCAGCGGTCGACACGACCATCCGGCAATTCATCAAATCCTGGAAGCTCATTCGTTCTTCACTCCTGAAGGCTTCAAGCAGGTACAAGAAATTTGCCGACAGGAAACGCAGAGCTGTGCCAGCCCTCCGTCCAGGAGATCGTGTCTGGTTGTCAACCAAGAATCTCCGATTGAGAGTGCCATCTATGAAGTTCGCTCCCCGATATATTGGTCCATTTCCAGTTGAGCGAGTCGTCAATCCTGTAGCTTACAAGCTCAAGTTGCCGCCCTATTTGAAAGTGACAGCTACATTCCACATTTCGCTGCTCAAGCCGCTGGTTCTGAATCGCTTTCATTCCAAGCTCCCC
This sequence comes from Crinia signifera, assembly GCF_055691185.1. Classification (NCBI taxonomy): domain Eukaryota; kingdom Metazoa; phylum Chordata; class Amphibia; order Anura; family Myobatrachidae; genus Crinia; species Crinia signifera. Next base: position 69,121,124 of record NC_139219.1, on the reverse strand, counting down.
AAGGCTCCTAAGGTTTGCACCCAGCGTGGAACAGAATATGAGGTCAGTAAAATCTTGGACTCTCGCATCCGATATGGTCGTCTGCAATATTTGATCGATTGGAAGGGCTACGGCCCCGAAGAACGATCATGGACCAATGCCATCGATGTCCATGCTCCCAGACTCATCCGGGCGTTCCACTCCAAGTTTCCCCGCAAGCCTAAAGGGTGTCCTGGGGCCACCCTTAAAGGGGGGGGGTGCTGTCACGATCCGAGCTGTCAGACAGACTTTCCTACCGGCTAAGTGCCTCCACAGGTTCAGCTTGCGGTCCAGACGTCATCCCTGCCGGCATCCTGTCTGCCGTGCGCCATCACCGCTGCCATCCTCCAGTCCTCTCAGCGCTGCTGAGTCCGCGGCTGCGCGGCGCACCGCTCTCCTGCCTCCCAGTGACAGTGCTCAGTGCACGGCAATCCATCCGTCCGCCGCCATTGCTCCCAGTATCCAGCATGGTGTGCACAAACACACTTTCCCGCCATAGCAGACATGGGGCTGCCATGTTCTTCCCAGTCACATGTCTGTACTGTCCAATCCTGAAGGTTCTGATTTCCCAGTCATACCTGCCCGGCCAATCCTGGCCACTCAGTGGGTATAAGTATGCTGGGAGCTCTCAGAACCTTTGCTAGTGCTTCAGTTGTCTCCAGTGTATGGTCAGCTGTCCTTGTCTCCGTGCAAGTGTATTTCCTGCTGGTGTTGTCTCCTATGCTGCAGTGTATTCCAGGTTGTTCCATCTCCTGGATCCATCTCCTGTGAAGTCCAGGTTATTCCATCGCCTGTGATCCTGCCTCTACAGCCCAGCGACCAAGTCTAGCTCCGGGACTCTGGTCCTTCGATGCTCCAGCATCACCAATCATCGATGTTCCATCATCGCCTGTAAATCCGATGATCCCCAGCTTCCAAGTCTTCCGTCCGTCATTCCGGACCCACAGTCTCCACGTCCGTCATTCCGGACCCACAGTCTCCACATCCGATATTCCGGATCCGATGTTCCACCATCAATACAATTCTTCAACTCATCTGTAAAGTATTGCAATCTGCATGAACTGTTTCATTATTCCTGCATACTTTACTGCCTGTCATATTACAACCATCTGCTAAATAAACTCGGTTGTATTTTACCTTTGACTACTCATTGGCTCCAGGGTGCACTGTCACGCAGTCCATGCGCAAGGGTCCTCTCCAACCTCCCCGGTTCAGGTACCGGTCCAGGTCCCCACCAGAGGTCTCAGTCTCGTCGACTCAGCCCCCTGGTGTGACACTCAATGCATTGTCATATGCTTTTTTTATCGATTGGTATTTGCTTTACCTCATACTTGCCTACTTTTGAAAACTAGTTTCAGGGAGATTATAGTTGGTAATATAATTTTACACAGCACCCCAGGGGGCATGTCATGCTTCTCCCAAAGGGCGTGTCTTTTTCCATATATGGATCGATTGTGAAAAGAGATTGTGAACATGGCACCTAGAAGCGTGGGTGTGTACTGCTACATCTGAGAGGAATCTTGTAAAATGTATACGAGACCCAAAGCCGTTAGGAAGAGCTACTATACTTGCTATAGTGCTAGGAAATGGTGCTGATGATTCAATGTAAATGTATCTCTCTCTCATCCCTTTTTTCCCCCAAAAATATAACCGTGTAATGTGGGCTAGGTGAAATGAGGGAGATTGCTAGACTAATGAGGGAGATTGCTGCTATTTTAGGGAGTCTCCTGCAGAATGCAGGAGGGTAGGCAACTATGGTTTACATTGATGTTTTCCTTGATGTTTTCTTCTATTTTACTCTTGCTTTTTATATTTACTTTCTGTTTTTCCAATTTTTCTTTAACAGTGTTCTTTCCTCGTATATATAGTTGTTTGTTATAAACCATTTGCAATTGAAAAGGTCAAACAGACTTTGGGGGAAAAAAATAAATATAATAAACATGAACATTTCTGTACTAAATGTCGTATATTGCCACTTGACCAGTCTGAAAAGCCTTCCACAACTGGGAATCAACTGTATTTTAGTGACCCTGTATTTTAGATTTGTAATTTAAGGAATACTGGGTTCTATTTACTAATTATTTGACAGTGTTAAAGCTAATGCCATCCACCAGCTGAACGAAAGCTAGCCCCAACCGCTGAGCAAATATACGCTCCGCGTGTATGCTCACACCTCCATTCACATGCAAGCATACGGCCCAAAAATCATTTAATTAGGTGTTCGCAAATAAAGGTCATTCAAGACTTTCTTTTTCTGAGAACGGGGTGGCCACTGACATCTTGTGACGTCAGGTGCCCGCCCCATGCAAGCTTCAACCCACCTGAGTTCCCATGCGGACGTCCAGTATTTTTCCAGGCGCACCCACTGTCTGCCCACTACCCACCCCTCTCTGTGCGAACGCCATTGGCGACTAATATTCACTGAAGCCGTTTGCACAGCAGGCCTGCACATGCGTATAATCGCCTATACACATGCCCAGAGCAGCACCATTGGTTCAAGGACTGAATTCGGGAACATAGGAGCCAAGCTGAATCACCCCCAATATACCATCCAATCAGCTCCTATTTCCCATGTTAAAGGTTGAGTTTGAAAAAGGACAATTAGGAGCTGATTGGTTAGTACTTTATCTCTGTCCACTTTTACTCTCTCAAAGGCTTAGTACACAAAAATGTATTAATATTATGAAGAATGTTGTAAAATTACACATTTATGTTTTTTGTTTTTAAATATTGCACCAAAAAAAAACAATGCTGACATTTTATCGGATATTTTGAGGATCTCTTCACAGCAATGTTGGTATTCAAATGTTTAATAAAAAAGGTTTGCTTGGCATTTTTACACCTATTTTGACAAGTTCCCTTGGCCAAAGGTTTAATTTGGATGATGATGTTTTAGATACGTATTGTTTAGCTAGTACCTTAACTATGCAGCAAAATGAAGCCCTTGTAATATATAGCTTTTATAAGGACATCTTCTGAAGAGTGAAAGTGGCTGAGGAAGACATCAAAGGAGCAGAGTCTTTTGTATACTGCCATTTATCCTCTAGCCTTGAGGTAAGTTAATATATAGTTTCATTGATACTGTTGCATTTTATTTTATTCAGGAGTGACTGCATTCTTATGGGTTATTTTGTAAGTGCAAGCCAGAATAAATGTATGTGGAGGTTTTAAGCAAAATCACACAAAATAAAGTTGTACGGAATACAGAAGGAGATATATAATTTTATTCTCCCATGTGTCCTTAGTATGAGAATTCGCTATTTTTCTTCTTAGAAAAGAAAAATAGTAACACACACTAGAGAATTCTTTAAGGGAACATACTGTACAGTAGATGCTAAAATTGCAACACAAATACTATTAAAACAAGAACAATAGATGCCCAGTGCTTTTAAATTTTAAAATGAAATTTAGAATAGGATACCTTTAACCTCTGACCTTTTATATTCTGTTGACCCACTAATTAGGCATAATGTGTTATGGTTTTAGGTGTTAACCGAGCAGCTGTGACCGCTGTTTAGGACGGCCACAGCGAGTCCTACACTAACTCTGTTGGTCCGCCCCAAAGAATAATCAGAACCTGCTTATGCTAAAGCTTCACCTATAATCGCCACATTTGAAGGGGCAAATTAAGTCTGCCCCAACGCCGGTGCAACCAGGTCTTACGGTGGACAAAGTACTGACGATTCTTTGGGGAAGACCAAAAGGTAAAACTGGCTAATAGGGCCTAGCTGGGGATGACACTAGCTAATGGCTCCTGTGCCAATACCAGGAAAGGCCAAATCAAATTAGCAACAGTGTCGCAGACCAAAACACACAACCTCATCCCAGGAGCACAAAGACACAAGACGGATGTAAATGGAACCCTGCGGCGCACACTGAACCAGACATGGCCCCAACATGCAAACAAGGCAAGATAAAGAAATCACTGCCCTAAGAGTTGCAGACAAGAAATATAAATAAGGTAACACCTAAGCTCCAACAAAGAGCACTTACAGTTACTGGAACCGACACAGGGGGGCCACAGGAGTCCCCTAGGATGTAAAAGCAGGTCAGGCTAGGAACTGAGGATGGAGACTAGCAGGACCTGCAAGGGAGCAAGAACTTTAACCGGCGGGGTTGATCTGGACTAACCTTAAAAGGGGTCAGGCGACCAATCACCTGAGAAAGGTCCAGTCCAGCGCACTTAATGCAGCACCTGTGGGAAGATGTGCTGGATTGCATCTTTCCCTGCCCCTATAACTGTGGGGCGGAGGTCAGGGCTGCGTCTTAGGTTGCCTAGGCGGAAGCGCCGCTCAGCGTCCCTGGTTACGAAGAAACCAGCAGCAGGGACGCAAGCAGAAGAGAGATGCGCCCCACCGCCTGGTACAGCGGATAACAGAATGCTATAATGATGAATTAATATACTGTATACATTAAATAATGACATTTTTATTTAGCAATTTTTAATACATTTTATTCTATACAATATATTCAATAACTTGTTAATGCCGGTGCGCGTTTAACCAATATCAGCTTACCACCTTACATTTTTGCAACCTTTTGCCACCAAGCACTGAATGACAAAGAGAAAAACAACTAACAATTCTGTTCCTCTAATGCATATAAATGACATTTCATAACATGCTTTGACCTTTTCTGTATGTCACAGTATTTTTGTGCAGCCATCGTTAACATTCTTACCTATTACAGTATGTCATATGTATTATTATTTGTCACTTTTATCCTTTCAAAGCTGTTCACTTCTACCTACAGACCTGACAATTAACACATCTCTACTTTCCAGCCCCTGGACAGTTTCTGCCATTAGACAATATTTTGGGCTCATCTAAGTCATTGACAATTGTCTACTAAATTATATACTTGGAGGAGAATATTGAAATTTGCTGTACTATTATCATTTCATTTTTATACAATGGGAAAAAGGAAGTGTTTGAGTATTATTTTTCAAGAATTCAGTTATCGAACAACTTTGTAATGATAATGATAACTTTGTAGTAATAAAAAATATACAGACTTACTGGCAAATGTTTTTATTCTTAATCGAGAAATATCATACACGTTTTTGGCATGGTCCTTATGTGTTAAAAGTTAAACAGATTTAGATATGAAATTGAAAAGGTCTATGAAAGTGTCATATACCCCTTTCACTTCACCAAAATAAGCCAGGTAATTGCCAGGGTGCTGACATGTCGACCCACCACACCTAATAACCTCGTTCAACCAGCCTAGCAATTCCACCCGGGTTATAAGAAGGGTTTAATGCGAAAGTGCAGGACCTGGGTGGACAAAAACAAAAGTATAAAACCACCTGTGGTTGCGCCGACTATGGGGAGTATTCAATGTTTTTATTCTCCAGCCCTCCTGAACATTCGCAGGGTTCAGGAGGGCTGCAGCATTTGCTGCCAGCCCTCTCTGTCACCCTATTCAATGCAGCAGGGGCTCGCTGCCCCTGCTGGCGAATTCGCCGCAGGGAGCCGGGGGACAGAGGCAGGCAGGGAGATGTAAGCCTCCCTGCCTGCCCCAGAATTTGTGGGGGAGGGCTCCTGGGGCACAGGCAGCAGAGGCTGCCCCCCCTGGAATGCTGGCACGGGACAGGGGTAGGGAGCCGCTACTCTGGTCCTGCACGTAACAAGCCGGGACCAGAGTGAAGTGAATATATGAATATCTAATGAGTGGCTCCCGGCTCACGGCCCCCTGCTGGTGAAAGTGTAAAAAAAAATAAAAAATGTTTAAAAAAATGTAATTAAAATTAAATATATATTAATGTGCTTCAAGCACATGAATAAAAATAGTATGCCCCTTCACAGAAAAAAAAAATCTGATTTTTTTACACCAAAAAAAACAAAAAAACTTTATTTTAAAAGATCACTTTCCAGTTCACCTTAAAAAGATGTCGAATGCAAAATGGTGATTCATGGCAAAAATCAGGGAGAAAGCAATTCGCCATCCTAGCATTGAATACTCTCTCGGCGAATCCCAGTGAAAACCCCATTGAATTACACCAGCGAATTGCAGCGAACATGAAACTGAGAACTGTCTGGCATTCACTGTTCGCTTTCGGCGAACAGTGAACATTGAATAAGGTGAATCATATTTTCAATGAAAAAATTCACCGCAAGGTATGAAAACAGCCCGATTCGCCGAAAAAATGGTGAATCGGGAGCATTGAATACTGGCCTATGTAGTTACATTTATCAAATATACATACGTGCAGGAGTTAAAGTGGGCCAGAACGGGGCAGAACTGCGTTCCGTCAGTTCCAATTTTCAGGTGGAACGGTTCCGCCTCTGTCCGCCCACCTTCCCCGGCCTGAGCAGTTTAATGTAACCTGACTTGCTGGGTGAAGAGCCGCCCATATCAATAGCTTGCTTGTTCGGGAGATGGGCGGCATGGCCTGCCTCCCTCCTATGGCAGGCTGGGAATAAGACGAGTTGACATCATGGAGCGACGTTTAGTCATATTTCCCGCCAAGGACATGTAAAGCAGAGCAGCAGCGGGAAATGACGGACCTCACTGCACTGCAAGAGCAGAGCGCGCTGCACACACAGGCAATAGGATGGGCCAGCCAACCTCTACCTCCTCATTCTATTTCTGGACTCTCTATCACTGTCATTTATGAAACCAAGCCTGAATCAGTGAGTGGAGAGGGGGTGGGGGACTTACATGTTACATGTTTGTGTATGAATGATTTTCTGAGTTTGGGGTTTTAAATAGTGAATAAAAAGTGTAGATGGTATGTTATTAGTTCATTTGGAGTGTAAGTGCTGCTGAGGTGTGTTTAGGGAATGAGGGGTGGGGTGGTATTAAAGAATAAGTGTTGGGGTGCTAATGGGGGGTATTAGGGAATGAGAGGTAGAGGTGCTGCTGGCAGTGGTATTAGGGAATAAGGGGTTGGGCGGTATTAGGGAATGAGAGGTGGTTGTGGTATTAGGGAATTAAGGGTTGGGGTGGTATTAGGGAATGAACAGTGCTGCTAGTATGTTGGGGTTGTATGCTATGTGGTGTGTTAGTTTATGGATCGCTGGGCCTGTTCAGCAGAAAAATTTATTATAATAGATATAAAGTGTGTGTGGGTGCCTAGGGGGCAGCAGTTACCAGGGCATTGCATCAGTATATACATAAAAGAGGAATGGCAGTCACAATGCATAAAGATGGTGCTGGGAGAAGCATGGCGGATGAGGCTGGAGGTGTTTGTGTTGGAGAGATGCAGGAGGAGATGATGGTGAGATACAGGAACATGGTTCTGTAGAGAAGCAAGAGGGGATGGTAACAGAGTGAAGCAGGGGAGATGATGCTGAAGATATATAAGGGGGACCCTACTGGGATGCAGCGGAGGGATGCCACTGGGGAGATGCAGGGGGAAGCAGTTGGCTGATGCATGAGAAACACAGGGAGGGAGGGTGTCTCCAGAATGTTTGATCAGGGAAGTTCAGGTTACCCTGCCATAAAAGCTCTGTTGCTATATATACAGTATTATCTAGTTGAACCGTAGTTATATGAAGATTACATATTATTCCTATAGAAACAGGTGTCTTCTGTTCCACATGATCTCTTATATGTATACTCCGTATCGGCTCAAGACACTGCCTAGAGAGGCTCAATTTCTTCAGAGGCTCCCCATTGTACAGACACCTCCATATAGGTAAGAAGAGATTCAAGCACAGGTGATATACAAAGGGGTTGCAAAAACAAAAACAATTGGGCACCCAAGTGAAAAAGATTTAGGGTAAATTTACTAAAGCTTCTTAAAAAGAAAAGGTGATGTTTCCCATAGCAACCAATATGATTCTGTTTATCATTTTCTAGGATGCAATAAATAAGATAGACAGATTCTCTTCATTTTTAGAAGCTTTTGTAAATTTACCCCTTTTCCCAAAAAACAACTGTAATCACAGCTGATGGCAAAGGTGTTAAAAAGCATCTACAATGTATTTCATACTATTGTAGCCCCTAAAGCTTCTGGGGGCCTAGGCGGCCTTCCGTTTCATACAGTATACAGAACAGTGTTTCTACAAAATGGTTTACATCTGTCATATTGAGGTTTTACCCCTTCCTCTTGCATTTCGCTTGTTTGTGTTGCCAATGTATTTTTCAGAATCAATATAACTAAACAGCCGGTAACATTTTCATTTGTTGGCATTAACCCTGGCTGTGCCTCTGTCAATCACAAGGCACCATCTCAGAGTAGCTCCGCCTAATCAGGGACGGCGCCAGGGAAGGAGATCCCAGTTTTAAGAACTTTCTTTTATTTAATCATTCATTCAAGTTGATTATCAGACTTTTTTTTATCTTTTATGTACGAGAAATCTGCATTACATCTTTAAATTATCATCTTGTTTGGAGTCTGAAATTGCACGTATGTATAAATGATACATGTAACTACATAGTTGGCGAAACCACAGGTGGTTTTATTCTTTTGTTTTTGTGTATTCAGTTGATATGTTTGGCAACACATCTCGGTCTGACCTGAAATACTGTAGCGATGTGAAAGGGGTATTAATATAAAGGCACACACCAATTAATTTAATATTAATGTACATTTAATACATTTAGTATATTTAACATCAACGAAAACTGTTGCAAGACGGTACCAAAGAGAAAAATACAACATTTAGTTACAATGTGACTAACAGACTACTACTAACAGACTACTACAATTAGGTTAAAATGTTACAGTACCATTAAAATGATTAAAGTACACATCATCTACTGTAGCTGCAGCCTCTGAGTGCCTTCTCTGAAGCTATATAAATATATAAAGGGGGTTGGCGGCACTCGGAACAAATTGGACCACACAATTGGTTAAACCGACGTTTCTGTGCTCAGCGGCACTTTTATCAAGTGGCAGGAACAAAGTACATACAGACAAAAAACATTTAAATACCTTACCTGATCCTCCGTACCACCCGTTGCTCCCCCCCATTCGGCGTCTGATGATGACGTCACGAGTCGGGTGGTGCGGCGGGACGCATGGAAAGACCACGTGTGATGTCGTTGCCATGAAGCCGCGGCAAGCGTTGCCGGCGTCATGGCAACCACCTATACAAAACAAAACCATGTAATAACAGAAGTTTAACAGACTTGAATAAAAACAGTGATAACGTAACAAATACTAAGGAAACGGATCTGAAACCGCATTAACCTGCAAAAATATTGTTGAACTATAATGATACTACACCGTACAACTAGTTCCTTTTTCAAACGTACGGTGATACCTAATTAGCCACTAGTAGGGTATATACCCATAAGGGTTACACAATAAGCAAAATTATGTTCATGGATTCTCAATGTCGTAGAACATGTATATTGCGAATCAATACAAAAGTACAGTAAACCAATGATTAACATAAAAAAGCTGCTTAAGACAAATAATTAATAATCACCATCATGTTTAGACACAGGGATAGCTCTAAATCATATCTCAAAATTAGCATCTTAAAATTAAGATCAATGCAATTTGCTCAAAGAAATACATTAAGCTTAAGATGATCATTTAGGCCTTTAGGTTTCACTGTATCTAGAATATGTATTCAGTTGGACTCCAGTTGTAACAGTGCTTTCTGTCTATCACCCCCACGTTTGCTTAAAGGCACATGGTCAATACTGATATGATTAAAGTTTGACATGTTATGTTTATTTTCAGAAAACGCCTTGCTAAGGGCTGTTCCGAACTTTCCTACTTAGCAAACAGATCTGTTCCAGATCTACGATATGTTTGCTTGTAATTAGAGATGAGCGGCGGGCACTTTTTCGGGTTTTGGTTTAAGTTTTGTTTCTGGATTTTTTGGAAAAATGCAAAAAATTGCTAAAATAACAGATTTTGGGCCTGTTTGTGCCCCTAAAGTATTATTGACCTCAATAACATTAGTTTCCACTCATTTCTAGTCAATTTTGATCACTTCATATAGTCCGTCACACTGGACACTGGACACTGGATATAGTCCGTCACACTGGACACTGGATATAGTCCGTCACACTGGACACTAGATATATGCCATCACACTGGACACAGCCCATTACACTGGACACTGGACACAGCCCGTCACCCTGGACACAGCCCCTGGACAGTGGACACAGCCCCTGGACAGTGGACACAGCCCCTGGACAGTGGACACAGCCCCTGGACAGTGGACACAGCCCCTGGACAGTGAACACAGCCCCTGTACAATGGACACAGCCCCTGTACAATGGACACAGCCCCTGTACACAGCCACTGTACACTGGACACAGCCCCTGACACACTGGACACAGCCCCTTGTATTATGGACACTGCAGCCCCTGTACACTGAGTGTACAGTCAGCAGCACTGCAGCCCCTGCGTGGGAGCACTGCAGCACCTAGTTTACAACAAAATAAAAAAATCAGTCACTAAATAAATCACAGCACAGGGCACGGAGCACGGAGCACAGATCCCAACCACCCTCTTCCCTCTCCTATAATGGAGTGAAGATGGCGGGGCGCGTGTGCGTCTTATATAGAATCCAGATCCCGCGAGAATCCGAAGCGCGATGATAACGTTTTGCCTGATTTTCGGTCCGGAATTCAGGCGGGAACTCCCGAGCCGGCTCGGATCCTGACTCGGATCACCATATTCGGATCTGTTGGATCCCGGAGATAAGGACCCGCTCATCTCTACTTGTAATCAGTGTGTGTGTGTATAAAAGGTCAGTGAGTGTCTGGTCTCCTGAAAGACCCTTGAATCTTTCATCCAGTGCTGCACTGACGTGTCTGGATTGTGAGTCATGGGGACAGCAAAAGAATTGTCAAAGAATCTGGAATCAGCATTGCTTGCACTTGTGGTTCTGTAAAGCACAATCTTCCTATGGAATACAGTTGCAGACTGAGCAGCCTAGGACTGGTTGGCACTATGACATGGACAGACCACCACTATGTGTCTCCCTACATTAGTAGTGCCTAGTGCTGGTTGCCGAAAAATGGTGATACCCCATTCTCTTTCTCCCCCGATTTTACCACTACCAACCTTCGTTGACAGCCCTGGTGCTTAATGGAAATTACTTTTAGAGATGTATATGGTACCAGCTGATATTACTGTAAATGCTGCAACACATTCACCATGCACCTTGGCAATGTTAGTAAGTCACAGATTGGAACTTGCCATTCATCACCCAAGTGCTGTGCCAACCTAATGCTGTACTGCATGTGACGGATGCCTTAACATGGGAATGAAATTTCTACTTTAATTAGATTTCTAATCTTCTTTTAGCTGTAAAACCTATAGTACAGACAATTTGGTACCTTATCAGAAGAATATAATAAATCTGTAATGCAAATAGAATTTACCACTTAACGTTCTCTCGCAGCTCTTAAATTGATATGTTCGAGGCAATAAAAATGCATCCTACTGATATTTTGCTCCAGGCAAGGTGAGTCATATAACATCAAAATAACCTGCTATCCAAAGTAAATAAAATTGCTATGCAGCACTAAAAACCTGCTGAACCATTGTTAATCTTCCTCAGCCAACTCAATCCAATCCCTCTTTCATATTAAGATGCAGTTACATTTTGCACATCATAGAACTTTCCATGCGTAAATGGTTTCGTGCACATGTCAAGATAAATATCAACCTATATTTCACATACAGGGTTAGAACTTTGCTTAAGCTTTGAAAGTCAAATTTCTAAGACCTGGATCTAGTAAATATTAACGTTAGACCCCAATCAACATCATATGTACAGGCAAATCACATTAGATATTTCAATGGTGGTAATGTCTGGGTTTATCACCTTTAAAATGCACATGGAGCACAGCATATATAGGGTCTGATTCAGAATTTATTAACAAGGCAAAAAAGGGCAACCGTGTACCGGGGAAACCTTGTTGTAATACAAGTGGTGCAGGTAAGATATTCTTTTCTTTGCATGCAGGGTAAATTCCGTTCTAGTTGCTTTTGCATGTTATCCGTAAATACAGGGCATCTTTGCTTTTTTACACTACAATTTCGATGTGACCTAGGGATTGTTCCTTTTAAATCACTCTGCACAGGTTAAATCTGCCCCATCTGCGCTCCAGGATTTTGTTATTACGATGCTCCTTGTTTGCTTTGTTCCCAACTCTGAATCCACCCCATAATGCTAAAGTGTAAACCAATAGGGTATAGGTCATTAGGTCAAAATAGTCAAAATGTTGGCACAAGCAAAAGGTCAAACTATTGAATGTTGTTGACCTAAATCCTTGCCCTAATGACCACATACCAACCAATCCACTGGTTACATATTAACAAGAGTTATCAAGATAACATTATTCTCTACTAGTGTAAGATTTGATAGAATTCTTCAGTGTAAGGTTCAATATCCCATTTTGAGGCGCAAATACTTAGGGCCAGATGCACTAAGCTTCAAAAGTGATTAAATGGAGAGTGATAAACAGCCAGCCAATCAGCTCCTGCCTTACATTTTTCAAACACAGTCAGTGACATGGCAGGTAGAAGCCAGGGCTGTCTTAACATCAGTGTGGGCCCCTGGGCAAAATAATTCTCTGAGTCCCCCCCAACACGACACTGGTAGAAGCTGATTGGCTGGCTGTTTATCACTCTCCATTTGATCACTTTTGGAGCTTAGTGCATCTGGCCTTTAGACTGTTTTTACTCTGTAAATCTCTGAATAAAAATACACATTTATAAAGCAGCCTTACCATTACTATACATAACCTAATAAGTATCAGGTTCACAAACCACTGGCATAGCTAAATTTTTAATGAGTGAAAGCAAAGGGCAGGATTACATTAGATGCTATCTAGAAAAGCATGTTCAGGGCCATTAACAAAAAAAAAAAAATCATAGCTAACCCCTTCTACACATTTAAACCATCCACCAATCAGTAAGCAGAAATCTATTTATTGTAGTCTGGGAGGCAGGCAGAGAATGCTGCCTGGCTGCTCTGACTGTGTGTAATTTACAATCAGAGCAGCTGAACAGCATTTTCTTCCTGCCTTCCAAGAAGCTCCAGAGGCATCAGCCTGAGAGGCAGATGCCGCCCATTACAGAACACTTAGGATTGTGGGGCCTTATGCAACTGCAGTGGGCCTATATGTAAAGATGGCTAGTGACATGGTTTCATCACAATGGAGGCATATCCACACCCTCCAGAGAAAGATAAAGGTTTAATTACCCTTTTTTTTCCATTGCGCACAGAAGTAGAATATCTCCCAAACACCCCACAAATTGGGACAAATGTTGGCTGGGCTCCAGTGTAGAAATTACTTCTTCAGCCCTTTGAGTGCCAACGTTGCTGTGAGCGATCCTCAAAATCTCCGATAAAAACTGCTAGTATCACTCACAGCAACTGTTCTTTTAGTGTAATAAATACAAATACAGCCAAGTCCATTCATTGAAGTTTAGGTAAATATTGCACTAAAAAAAAAGACCAGTCGCTGTGAGTGGTGCTGGCATTTTTGACTGACATTTTGAGGATCTCCCACAGCAACATTGGAACTCAAATGGTTAACAACTTCAACTCAGTAAATATGGTTAAACAAATTAAATATCTGGGGTGAAATGTGATAGGATACATACACACACACCGCAGCCTATAACCCTAACCATACACACACCACAGCCTATAACCCTAACCATACACACACACCCCGCAGCCTATAACCCTAACCACACACACACTGCAGCCTATAACCCTAACCATACACACACACCACAGCCTATAACCCTAACCATACAGACACACACCGCAGCCTATAACCCTAACCATACACACACCCTGCAGCCTATAACCCTAACCATACACACACACCCCGCAGCCTATAACCCTAACCGCACACACACCACAGCCTATAACCCTAACCATACACACACACACCGCAGCCTATAACCCTAACCATACACACACACCCCGCAGCCTATAACCCTAACCATACAGACACACCCCGCAGCCTATAACCCTAACCATACACACACACACCCCGCAGCCTATAACCCTAACCATACACACACCCCGCAGCCTATAACCCTAACCATACACACACCCCGCAGCCTATAACCCTAACCATACACACACCCCGCAGCCTATAACCCTAACCATACACACACACCACAGCCTATAACCCTAACCATACACACACACACCGCAGCCTATAACCCTAACCACACACACACCTCAGCCTATAACCCTAACCATACACACACACCCCGCAGCCTATAACCCTAACCATACAGACACACCCCGCAGCCTATAACCCTACCCATACACACACACACCCCGCAGCCTATAACCCTAACCATACACACACCCCGCAGCCTATAACCCTAACCATACACACACCCCGCAGCCTATAACCCTAACCATACACACACCCCGCAGCCTATAACCCTAACCATACACACACACCACAGCCTATAACCCTAACCATACACACACACACACCGCAGCCTATAACCCTAACCACACACACACCTCAGCCTATAACCCTAACCATACACACACACCCCGCAGCCTATAACCCTAACCATACAGACACACCCCGCAGCCTATAACCCTAACCATACACACACACACCCCGCAGCCTATAACCCTAACCATACACACACCCCGCAGCCTATAACCCTAACCATACACACACCCCGCAGCCTATAACCCTAACCATACACACACACCGCAGCCTATAACCCTAACCATACACACATACCACAGCCTATAACCCTAACCATACACACACACACACACACCGCAGCCTATAACCCTAACCACACACACACCTCAGCCTATAATCCTAACCATACACACACACCCCGCAGCCTATAACCCTAACCACACACACACCACAGCCTATAACCCTAACCATACACACACACCACAGCCTATAACCCTAACCATACACACACCACAGCCTATAACCCTAACCATACACACACACACCGCAGCCTATAACCCTAACCATACACACACCACAGCCTATAACCCTAACCATACACACACACCCCGCAGCCTATAACCCTAACCACACACACACCTCAGCCTATAACCCTAACCATACACACACACCCCGCAGCCTATAACCCTAACCATACAGACACACCCCGCAGCCTATAACCCTAACCATACACACACACACCCCGCAGCCTATAACCCTAACCATACACACACCCCGCAGCCTATAACCCTAACCATACACACACCCCACAGCCTATAACCCTAACCATACACACACCCCGCAGCCTATAACCCTAACCATACACACACACCACAGCCTATAACCCTAACCATACACACACACACCGCAGCCTATAACCCTAACCACACACACACCTCAGCCTATAACCCTAACCATACACACACACCCCGCAGCCTATAACCCTAACCATACAGACACACCCCGCAGCCTATAACCCTAACCATACACACACACACCCCGCAGCCTATAACCCTAACCATACACACACACACCCCGCAGCCTATAACCCTAACCATACACACACCCCGCAGCCTATAACCCTAACCATACACACACCCCGCAGCCTATAACCCTAACCATACACACACACCGCAGCCTATAACCCTAACCATACACACACACCACAGCCTATAACCCTAACCATACACACACACACACACACCGCAGCCTATAACCCTAACCACACACACACCTCAGCCTATAACCCTAACCACACACACACACCCCGCAGCCTATAACCCTAACCACACACACACCACAGCCTATAACCCTAACCATACACACACCGCAGCCTATAACCCTAACCATACACACACACACCGCAGCCTATAACCCTAACCATACACACACACCGCAGCCTATAACCCTAACCATACACACACACCACAGCCTATAACCCTAACCATACACACACACACCACAGCCTATAACCCTAACCATACACACACCCTGCAGCCTATAACCCTAACCATACACACACACCCCGCAGCCTATAACCCTAACCACACACACACCACAGCCTATAACCCTAACCATACACACACACCGCAGCCTATAACCCTAACCATACACGCACACACACTGCAGCTAGGGTTACCACCTTTTTGTTGAGAGATTCCCGGACATTGGCCCGCCCCTTGACACACCCACTGACCCACCCCAGTCCCGCCCCTAGCCCCGCCCTTTGACCCACCTTATGTTGATTTTTTTAACCTTTCCTTCAATTTCATTCTTGATTTTGCATACCATAATGCCAGTTAGATGTTACATCACACACATTACTGCCCATTACAAGTTATGCCATACATTTTGATACCCATTACATGTCACACCATATACCGCAATGGCCATTACACCATGATGCCAGGACTCAACAAATGTTTTGCAAACGAGGGACAAAATGGACAGTGCGCGCCGAAGGTGCGCGTCAAAATTTTCAACATATTGCCGACACACCACACGCCCATTACATAGTATACCACATGCCATAATGGCCATTACATGTTATGTCACACACCATGATGCCCATTATACATTATGCCCATTACTCGTTATGCCAGGACTCAAATATTTTGTAAAGTAGGGACAACATGGACAGTGTGCGCCGAAGGCGCGCGGCAAAAAAATTCACTGTAATGCCGATTAAATGTCACACACCCATTACATAGTATACCACATTCCATAATGCCCATTACGTTATGCCACACACCGTAATGCCCATTACACATTATACCAAACACCATAATGCACATTACGCATTATACCAAACACCATAATACCCATTACATGTTATAGCAAACACCGTAATGCTCATTACACATTATGCCACACACTTTAATGCTTACCTACATGCTCATTGCTACGGGTTTCATATTTAATGCTCAATGTCAGGGATTGCATGCTCTGTGCCAGAGGGTACATACACTATGCCAGGGGTTATATGCTCTGCCAAGGGTTACATGCTCATTGCCATGGGGGAAGTGTGAGGTGAGGCCATGTACTGGCAGGCTGAGTGGTGAGGCCAGGCAGGGGGAGCGGTAAGGCCAGGCAAGGGGAGCGGTAAGGCCAGGCAAGGGGATCGGTAAGGCCAGGCAGGGGGAGCGGTAAGGCAAGGCAGGGGGAGCGGTAAGGCCAGGCATTGGGAGCAGTAAGGCCAGGCATTAATAATTGATTTACTTGCAAGCAAAATAAATCTTCTGACTGTGGCCTGCAGCGCGGAAGGGGACTGTCACTGACTGCAGAAGGGGAGTGGGACTCCCACTGCAGACAGACTGCAGCAGGTATTTTGACAGAAAAGGGACTGTACTGCGCTCACCTTACATGTATATCTAAGCCGGCGCTGCTCAACCAAAAGGATGTCCCCAATCCTCTGTGGATAACTTATATATGCTTAGAAGGTTGGCGCTGCCACCATCTCAGTTATATGCGTGCTGTGCTCCCCTATATGTATAGAGATATGTGTTCCAATATCTATGTCAATGTATTGCTCACTACTAGGTGGTTCTGTGCCACTGAAATGATATATCACCTTGAGGCAATCTATGGGGAAAACATACATTTTAATATTGCACTGGAGGTGAAAAAGTGCACTAAATGTATTAATAATACATATTCACAAATGAATTAAAACCAAAAAAAGGGATATAAGAAACCCTTAATCATCGCTAGGTCTCCACCAATGTTTCCTTAAAAAAAATGTCTTTGTTTTTATTCTCTTTTGCTGCTGCTGGTGGCTGACAGAATGATAGACCCTCTGGTCAACCAACCAGCTTCAGCCCATAGGAGAGGGGGCAGGCTGGTTGGCACCTTACTGGCCTGTTCCCTATACCTTAATCCACTAAAATGTTATGGGCCTATATTAAATGGAGGGCCTGGATCTGTAAATCCATTTGCTATACTGTTATATATCTGATACTGTTATTTCAGTGACCATTGTTTATGTGTAAAATATGTAGATATATATACATCGGATTTGCAGACAAGGCTGCACTACAATATAGTAACTAAACAATGGTGCAGTATCCATAAAATATTCCTTAAAAACACACTCACCTCCCCAGTACGTGGGTAAAGTAAAGTAGCAGCTCTCAGGTATTTGATGAATACAGTGATTTAATATAGAAGCGTATAAGGTATGAGACACTTCCAGCAGCAGCCAATGGCAGTTTAAACTGTGACACACCCCTGAGGAAAAGTGTCATGCGCCAGATGTGACAGCAGCTGGGTGCTGCAGTAAGCATCTGGTACATTACACCAGCCCCTCTAGAAGATAGTTCTCTATCTTTTACAATTGTTTGTAAGGGGCACAGTCGGTCTTCTGACTCACCCCCCCCTGGGTGTTTTGTACACCCAGGTGAAAACCAATGGAGCCGGCTTTCAAGGCCTTGTTTTCAATTGCTTTTAGGGTCATGGAGAGTAATCATTTGTGTGTTTTTTGGTCCTAATTATATCTGGTCTTGTAGAATTCTAACAGTACTGTATGCTGATCACCGTTTCTATTAATTGCACTATGGAAAATAACAATAAAACCTGACATCCTTTAAAATCAGAGTGCATTGTGGGTCAGCTAATTTGCATATGAACAGCAGGGCATTCTGGGTAAACACCTAGTGCATCATGGCTCCTCCAACAAGCTTGGCTCCTCCAACAAGCTTGACAATAACTCCCTTTCCCACCAGACATTGCAGCTAGACCATCAATGGCCTAGTTCATGGTGTGCCAAATCAAACCATAAGGCTAGATTTTAGGAAAGGCTTATGTGAACACATCTGCAGAGGCAGCTGGTAACAGGGCAGGCAACAGAAATCTTGGGGCCCGGAACACTGATATCTCTGAGGCCCCCCAACACCGAATGCGGATTGTTATTACATTGCATATGGAATGTATTTTTTTAAAAATAGAAATAAACAGATAATTAATATTCACAATGCAATATAATAGGGAAGGGCAGATGGGAGGGCACAGGATTGTGCGTTGTGTGGTTTGGTGTGTTGTGTCATTAAACTCATTAGTACGGGTAGCCAGACAGGTAGCCAGTCATGCTTACAGACCCTGAGTTCCTCAAAGCTTTGGGGCCCCTCAACTGGTCGGGGCCCGGTACGAGTGTCCTCTTTGACCACCCCAGTTCACACAGTGGTGGCCGTCTCTCATCTAGCACAGGGGGCAACATAAAGCAATTTAGGGGCACCAATCTAAGACTATATTGTGCCCCCAAACTAAAAATATTCTGGTGCCCCTGCTCACCCCTGAAGCATAACAGTAAACATACAGCCCCCCACAGCATATCACTAAAACTATACCCCTCCCTCTTACCATACATCCCCTAATACATTTTAACCATAACCACACACACACCGCAGCCTATAACCCTAACTATACACACTCTCCTCAGCCTATTGCCCTAACCACACACACCCTGGTGTGTATATATATTGGTTTGATTTTGCAGTGTAAATGATTGCTGCTTTAAATAAAGTGGAGATTTCTTAGCAAATCTCTCACTTTCTGATTCTCTCACCCTATTACATTTCACCCATGCCATCCTTAGATCCTTACTCAAGAACAAGTGGATAGGAAGGTAAAAGTGGCGCTAGATGATTTAAAGATCGCCCTTCAGAATTTTCCTGGAGTCTTACCCTAGGGACTCTTAATAAGAATATGCGGTATAAGAAAATGTAAATTCAGAATATAGGCGCTCTTTATACGGGCATAGATCAGTCTAAAGAGTGAAAATGTTTAGAAAAATACTTCCCTTTTCTGTGGGGAATGGGGTTTTCTTAAAGATGTCTTTTCTTAAAATTTAGTCCTCCTTTCGTCTTAGAAGTATCACAGAATATATGAAAGAGAATATATACAAAATGGGTTATATTCTGATGGTTTCACCTTAGATACATTAATAGGAATCTTTCAAGTTCTTATGGTTAATGATCGGGCGTACCCAACTCACTATTGGAAATTGACAAATACACGTATCAAGGTATCTTTTCTACTGGGTAACGCACCCGTACTCACGATGTTTGTAGCTGTGTGAAGAATATAAAGGTATCTTTCTCCTCTTTTTTCCTTCAAAAAATACTTTATTCCATATACACAGCAAACAAAATGATTAAAATATCCGACACAAATTATGCTGTCTGAACCACAATAAGGATACAGATGGTGATAATGTGAGGTCAACCCTTTCAACTGGTATTCCGGATCCAGGAGAAAGCAGACTAACACATATACACTCACCTGGTCCAAGTCGCAGTCCTCCAGCTAATGCACATTCAGTTTTGAGTCGACATGTTTCGAGACTAGTGTCTCTTCATCAGGGCTCAAATAACTGTGTGCATTTGGCTTGTTTTATACCAGTTTCCCCTCCCACTTCCGGTTTTTCCGAAACCGGAAGTGCAGAGATCGCTTTGATGAACTTAAATAAATTCCCTTAGAGATACAAAGAAAACTGAGGTAGACAATGTGGTGTAACAGCGCTCCACTTAGGGCTTCTATATATTTGCGCTGAAGTCCTTCTGTATAGCGGCTTTGTCCTGCCGCTTTCTGGCAGCGGGATTCGGCTCCAGAGACAGAGGCATAATTCCAAACAAATTTGAACAGATGTCATTCCCAAACTCCCGTGAACTCTGTAGATCAAGGAACTGACTTCACCGATATGAGTTGCAGGGGAGATCTAATCTATGCGGACAACAAAGCTTTAGCACGCGGCCGGAAGTGACCGGAAATCACGTCACACGCGGCCGAATCCCGCTGCCAGAAAGCGGCAGGACAAAGCCGCTATGCAGAAGGACTTCAGCGCAAATATATAGAAGCCCTAAGTGGAGCGCTATTAATGTATCTAAGGTGAAACCGTCAGAATAGAACCCATTTTGTATATATTCTCTTTCATATATTCTGTGATACTTCTAAGACGAAAGGAGGACTAAATTTAAAGAAAAGACATCTTTAAGAAAACCCCATTCCCCACAGAAAAGGGAAGTATTTTTCTAAACATTTTCACTCTTTAGACCGATCTATGCCCGTATAAAGAGCGCCTATATTCTGAATTTACATTTGGTTATGAGGTGTTTGTGCATCTGTTTGTTCTCATCACTTCTGATCACAGGGTTTGAATCTAGGAGACAAAGGAGACATAAAAACTGGAACAAGTACCAATGTAAAACTCAAAGAGAGCGTACATTTTTTTTTTTTTTTGGAAACAGCATAAAGATGCAAAGAGACAGAACTAACAGAGTGATCAAGGAACTAAACTACAGAACTGCATGTGATCAATAAACAGGTAAAGTTTGGAGACTCTAGAGTCAGAGCCACAGAGATAGCCTGGAGATATTTCTGACATTGATAGTGAGCTCTTAAAAATACAGGCCAGAAATGAGCACTTGAAAATAATCATCACAAGCCTTTGATCTATTACACCAACAAAAGACACACAGCAGAGAGAAACAATCTACGGGATCAGCCAGAATTCCCCAGAGGTTAAAGAACACAGATCAGAAAACATTAATCTTGGGTTGAAAGGGACCTGGCAGCTGCAACTGATGCATACTGTAGAAACTAACTACTGGGAAAGATGCAGTTCTTCCTCAGAGCCATTGTTTCTCTACATGGACAGAAAGTATTTAAGAAACTTTTTATTTTAAATAAACAAATTATGGTTCAAAAGGTGACAGTTTTCGGACTTATGGGGTGACAATCAGGCATTTTCTGAGCGATTTTCCTATTTCACTCAGAAATTCCTAAAACTGCATAGTAGAGCACACAGCGATTTAAATGCGCTGCCCTGTCGGTCTGAATCCAGCAGCGATTAATAATCTGCACAAAACTTATTAATCGGTCGGGGCCAGTGTTCTCAATGGAGAACACTGATCCTGACCCCTCGCTCAGCACACAGGGGGATTATTCTGATTCACTCGGAAAGGCACAATCACTCTCTAATGGACAAAACCATATGCACTGCAGGTGGGGCTGGTGTAACATGTGCAGAGAAAGTTAGATTTAGGTGTTTTATTGTTTCTGTGCAGGGTAAATACTGACTGCTTTATTTTTACACTGCAATATACAGTGGATCTCACTTTGAAGAAAACCCCCACCCAAATCAAATTCTATCTATCTGCACATGTTACATCTGCCCCACCTCCAGTGCACATGGTTTTGTCCATCTGAGAAGGTATTTGCCTCTAAGAGTGAACCAGAATAAGGGCCTATGGCACAATGTAATGATACACACCATGAAATGCATTGAAAGTAATCGATGCTACCAAAATGATTTAGTATTAATACTCACATGACTATACAGTACATCACAGACCAAATGCACAATCCTACACCAGCATGGCTGTGAGACACTGCTGATATAGTGAACCCATATATAGTGATACTGTATATCTCCCGCTGCCCTGTACTTCTGACAACAGTGTGAGGTCAGCTCCCTCTCTCCCGACGTACCACCATGCTCTGCCCTGTACAGGCTATAGTTCTGCGTTGTTTGACATCAGCACTTGCTCCCTTCTGCCCGCACGCCCTGCGCTGTACTCTTGTCTGCAGTCTGACGTGCTGATGGGCCTGGTGGGTGCTTAAGATTTACTGTTGGTGCTCAGGGGGCCGCAGCACCCACGGAATCGGCCCCTATGGAGCAAGCAGGATATGGAGGAACACTGCTGAATGGATGCTGATGTCGGCTCCCGGCTCTTATCACCGTTGACAGCAGGCTGGTGGTGTGAGGACATGCTCACCTGCTGTCAGTGGAGGGAATTACTCTCGCTAGCAGGGGGATGGCCAGCACAGCATTGCTGCAGGCGGGAGGCATGTAATGCTTCTGCTTGCCCCCGCCTCCTTCTTCCTCCGGAACCCACGACTTTGTTGAAAATGAAAGTCATGTTTAACAAAAAAACACATGGTGCAGGGAGTGCTTGCTGGTTTAGCTGGGCCCCTGGAGCAGCTGGGCCCCATAGCAACTGCACTCCCTGCAGTGGCGTAACTAGATACATGTGGGCCCCATAGCAAAAGTTTGCAAGGGCCCCTATTTATCACCTAATGCTGAAATATGTATACAGCACATGATACTTTGACAGGCAAAGTGAGCCCCTCTCAGCTCTGGGCCCAATAGCAGCTGCACCCCCTGCACCTATGGTAGTTATGCCCTTGACTCCCTGTACCCTCTATAGTTATGCCACTGCTCCTGTCCTTAGCAAACAAATAATTTTGTTATGCAGAGACATGCTCTGTGGGGTACATATAGCAGGGCCGAAACTAGGGTTTCCGGCGCCTGGGCCAAGGCAGTCATTTGGTGCCCCCCCCCTCCCCTGACCGTGGGGGGGGGGCACCAAATGACCGCCTTGGCCCTAGCGCCGGAGACCCCTCCCTCTCCGCTGACAACATACATACCTCCTGTGTGCAGCCAGTGGGGGTCCGGTGACAGGCAGCAGGGTTCCGGATAGCCGCTGTAGCGGCAGCTTGACTTAAAAAGACTTGCCGGACGCTGAATTCAGCCAATCAGCGTCCGGCAAGTGTTTTCAAAGTCATCACCAGCGCTTCCCGCCGCCACACTAGTAGGAGAGAGTAGAGATGGACGGAGTCATGCTGCTGCTACAGCGGCTACCTGGAACCCCGCTGCCTGTCACCGGACCTCCGCTGGCTGTCCCCGGACCTGACAGCGCCCCTCCAGCGCCCGGTGCGCGTGACCCACCAGCCACCCCCCTAGTTACGGCCCTGCATATAGGAGCAAGATGAGATGTTTCGTATAACTCATGTGGATTACACAGTTCTTTGAATGTTTTATTCTTTATAAATACTGTAGACTCCCATTTGTGCAGGAAAATGATTCATAGACTGGGCTGCTTGGAATCAGATCTCATTTCAAGATTTCCAGATTCATGGCCAGTGTACACCTATGCTATAAAGATCTGTTTATATAAATAATAAATAATAAAGAAATATTTCAACTACCTGATATGTGGGATGGTTCCTCATTTCTGCTCATGAAGAATTTAATTCCCAGAATGTTACTGTTCTCTCTGAAAATGGAAAATGCGTACTGTACTGTATGTGAAGAGAAAGATGACAGGTTTCATTGGAGAATAAAAATCCCCCCTCCGAAACAAATGGTACTGGTATTCCAATCAGAATTTGGATAAAAGCAAACTTTGTATAAATAATAAGGCAAAATGAATTAACTTTGAACAATGTGAAATCAATAAAAAATAATGTAAACATGTGATTTAAAAAAAAAGTTAGTGAGAGATTAAACTGATAGCGCCGAAAGCCTGAATAATATTTAGCTTTTGGATATGCATAATTTTAAGAAGGCCGAATATAAAAGACTAGAACATATTTTGCTTTGGGCAGATAGTGAGATTAAATATGGATAAAGAAGCTGGGAAATGAAAACTTTACAGTATTTAAACAATGTGTCCAAATGTATTTTATGCACCTAATGTGACAAATGTTTAACCCTTCGAGTGTCAAGTGAATTTGTCAAAATAGGTGTCAAAATTGGCAAGCAAACATTACATTTTTCTTCATCGAGTGACCTGTTATGTTTACTTATATAGGAAACATTATCAACTGTTTTATTTGACTTTATATAACAAATGTGAGCGACCCTGGCCTTTTTAGCAGGTATTTTGAAAATTTCTCACAGAGATGTTGGCACCCAAAGGGTTAAGGTCCGAAAAAACAGGTCTGAAGAGCTGACTGCTGTTTTCATACATTCTAGGGAAGGACCAAAGGTAAGGTAAGGACCAAAGGCGAGTTTGTTTGTTGTTCAGCATCTGTTCTTGTCCGGATCTAGTTCATTTACGGGCCATTCCAACAGCCTCAGGATCCTGCCTCTTCTCCTGTGCCCACTATAATTTTTATCTTGTCTTTTGTAAAAATAAATATTTTTGGTACTTGTTTGCTAGCACGGCGCCAGCGATTTTTTTTATAAATATTTTTGGTACTTGTTTCCTAGCACGGCGCCAGCGACCTTTTTCATACCCCCACTATCCACGTCGGCGTGGAGTTGATTTTATAAAGTGTGGCGAGCGCAGCGAGCCACCGAGCCTGAAGGCACACTTCGGGTTGGCGTCAATAGTGGGGTGGCGTTAACAATGGGGGACATTACACATACTTAAAAGCCATGACGGTGCATATACAATCAAAAATTGGGCCCATTGGCCCAATTCCCATTGTTACAGTACCTTAACTTAAGGTATGTGATCTACCACGACGGGCGCCGTGCTAGGAAACAAGTACCATATTTTTTTATACAAGAAAATCTAAAGATACCTTTATGCGAGTGAGACAAGCCTTTACACCATGAGTACGGGTACACTACCCATTATCAACATTAACAAAGATACCTTTATACGTGTTTTACCAACTCATATTGTGTAAGTTAGGTGCGCACTCTTTCCCTTGTGCACCATACTGAAAAAAGGAAAATATTTTGCAGTATGTGGCAGATATACACATTGTTGTTTTTTCGAATTTTTCATTCACATATCTTGGACGTTAACATCTTGAGGAATTACCATCAGAAGATAGAAGAGTTGAACATCTGGGGCCAAATGTAAAAGGGTGAGAGTTTCAGAAAGTGAGAGATTTTGGGAGAGTTTTCCCATGTTTTTTTAAAGCAGCAATCAATTACACTGCAAAACCAGGTTGATTTTGCCTTGTAATTGATTGCTGCTTTAAAAAACATGGGAAAACTCTCCCAAAATCTCTCACTTTCTGAAACTCTCACCCTATTTCATTTGGCCCCAGATCTCCATGAAAGGAAGTATCACTCCATTATTATATCATTATTTCACATCCATTAGTTGTCTATACAGGGGAGGCGCCAAGTTAGGCTCTCCATTTTTTCTCCCATTAGCATATCAAGCCTTTAAGGTTAGGCTTTACAGGTTTGCCAAACAAGCAGCCCCACCAGGAGCGCACGAGAAACCTCCCACCCTTCAAAAATGTGTGATAAAATAAGATCAGCTCTGGCCCTGATTTCATATGCCTTGAGAAAGACAGATCGGTTGGCTTACAGTGAGGAGCGACACAGAGGATTCTGATCTGAGGAGAGGAGGAGAAAAGAAGGACATACAGTATCAGGGTGCCTGTTTGTACATCTATATGCCTTTTTGTCTACAAAATTCTGTTTTGTGGACCTCTCAAGTCGGTGAGAGTCCTGCTGTACTTGTTACCCCTCTTTTATTTTTGTTATTTTAAAATTAAAACTGTGTTACACTATTATCGGTTTTTCCATTTTATATTGTCAATATGATGGAGAGTTGGATTATTGGATGCCTATGGTGACGGAAATATCCCTCCTTATGAGCTAAATGTCTGCTTTATGTAGACCAATGTATATGGTATGAGTTTTGATAATCTGGATAAATCAGGAAATCTGTAGCTTCATATTTTTGGGGTCAATCCATCTTTCTGAGGGGGATATATGAAGGAATAGAGACCATAGGACATCATCACCAGCGCCCGGGTACACTCTATTTCTTCTTTTTGTGGTTCTGGTATTGTATGTAAGGTGTTTACATCATATAGATCTGTACCCAGGCAGCGGTGTGCACAGGTTTAGTCACTCCTGCTTTTGTATTTGTGACTACTGTGTGATGCAATGTGAAAAAAGCGGTGGAACGCACAATGTTTTATGGACATCCCTATAAAAACGTTGAGCGTTCCCTGGGAACACAGATGGGCCAATGAATGACATCAGCGCCCGCCTCCTCTTCAGCAGACTCTGACAGAAATAAGAATCAGTTTAGAATGATTTCTGTCCTCTTTGGCTGCATGCGAGAGGATGTGTTTGTGTACATCCCCACGCATGGTACCAGGGCCGGTGTTAGGGTGTCCGGCTCCCTCCAGCAAACCATAAATTTTTCGCCCTTTCACATTGCCATTGCAACAAGCTGCAGCCCAATTGTGGGAGCGTATGCAACATGCAATCCTATGGAGGATCTCTGGTGCATTTACATGTATGCATACACCATCTCAGTGCTGTGTCCGCAAAATGTTGCAGGCACTAAAGGTGCCCATACACACTGCGAGAATCGCATATGTTATGTGCTAGATCGCATCGCACGGCATGCATGCAATGTGTGTGCGATGCGAACAAAAAGTATGTGCAGCACTTTTTGTACTGTGCGATGCCCGCCAGAGCGCACATCGCATTGCACACTGCTATTACAGCGTGTATGGCCACCTTTAGGCACATAACCCAGCCCATTATTTAAAAAGTGTAAAATAAATATAAAGAAAAATCTACAATTATTAAAAAAATTGTTATAAACATGTATAATAAAAGACTCACTGTTCTTTTGCTGGCGCAGGGATCAATGGGTAGGGGGCGGATCCGGACATGACATGTCGTCCAGGCATACACAGACAGGGGTACATGCCTCAGCGCAAGTGTCCGTGAGGAAGAGGGGGCAGGTCGCAGGAGGGGGACAGTGTGTGCACGGTGCAGGGAGCAGCTCTTTATACTGCCACCTGCCCGCTGTCAGACAGACGCTGTGGGCAGCGTGCAGGAGGCAGTGACCGTGAGGGCTGAGGCAGCCTAGCAGAGCAGGGAGGAAGACAGTGCCTTTTCAGCATGGCGCCTCCCTGCTTTGCAGGAGCTGCTGAGTGTGTAGCGCCGGCTCTGCATGGTACCAAGGGGGTTCAGCAGCTGGGGGACGTTCAGCCTGGCGGCAGGCAGAAAACGACTACTGCTTTCCCAGTGGTCCTGAATCAGGCCACAAGGTATACTGATAAAGAAAATGGACAGAAGATACATAAGCATACAGTACAGGTATAAAGATATCCATGCTTGAGCACAGGTGAGTTAGGGACCGATTCAGAACTGGCCCCTTCCCAAATGTTTGGGGTTTGTACTTTTCTGTTCATGTGCAAACCCCGGAACTGAACGGCTTTGGTGAGTTTCACACTCACCGAGCCGTTGAGTCCAGAGGAAGCGGGTGGGGGGTGAACACTGGGCCGAAGGAGGGAAATGGCCAGCATTTTATGGGCACCCCCATGAAAAAAAAGGGCATTCCCCTGGGAACCCAAGTGGGCAAATGCCTGCTGGGGCGGACAGCTGATGTCACATGACATTTTCACTGGCTTTTATTTCCAATGGAGGGATAAATCCCTGCATTCTCAGACACCCCCCGTTTGTCGGGCGGCACTTACCTGCTGCATAGCGAGCGAGTCTGAGTCAGGCCATTATTAGTGCCTCCGTCGGTGCGATTTAACAATCTGGACTCAAGTTTGAATATCCTCAAAACCTGACTGTGATAGTATAGTTTGGGAAACTCTGGTGTAAGCTATTTAATAATATATCTGATCATATGAATTATTCTGTAGTACCTTAATCCACTGTAACATAAATGTGCTATTTTTGTTTTTTGAGACTCTCAAACTGGTCACAGTCTGATGGGTTATTAAAATGAACAAATTGTTCTCCGCATCCTTATTAATATAGTTTTCTAAAAGCAGCCAAATGACCCACCACTGCAAACATTGTTCCATCTCGCCATTGTTATAGCTATTCTCACATCATTTCAAGCTACGGTACTAGGTTGTTTTTTGTTTTGTTTTTTTATATCTCCCTTTAAGTCCATTATTTGTTTTACCGCAAGGTGCCCTTTTATTACAAGCTGTGCTGAATGAATTATACATGATGCAAACAAGATTTTAGATCATAAATACAGAAGATGAGCTTTTTGTTTTATTACACATTTTATTTTCCTTTGTATCTGCAACAAAATTAAATGTCACATTAAATGTTATATTTTTCTATCATAGCTCTTCTAAGTCATTTAATACTGGGTAATTAACCATTTTTATATATTTTGGTTTTATAAAGATTTATAGTCGTCCATTTTTAAATGTAATAAATTGGATACAATCTGTAAAATGTAGTCCAGAATTAAGGCTCTTCATTGGATCCACTGCGCTGAAAGCCAGGCCCCACATAAATGACCTTTGGGGACTAGATATTAATACATTTTTACAATTTGGCTAGAGTTATCCTTTAATTGAAAACACATATTTTAATAGTATTTTAGACCTGTCATTTACTGGATCACTAAAGCTGATCATACATCAGAACGATTTCATGGCCAGACACATGATTTCGCTGGGTCGTGTGATGCATTGGTTTTCTTTTTGTGCACATCATGAGGTGTTTAGGTATGATGCGCGGGCCCATGGGTCATGAGGTCAATCCTGTGATCATATGTCCTGCACATTTATCATTTATTTATTTAGTTTCTTATATAAAGTCAGTGGCGTAAATTGGGGTCCGCAGCCCCAGCTATGGCTGGGGGGAGCAGGCTCCACCGGGGTGCAGGTTCACAGTGTTGACTTGTACACAGCATTGTACATTCCCCGCCTGGGATCCCCGAATACACAGCAGCACTGCACGCAAGCTGGAAGGGAAGCGGGCATGGTGGAAGGGGTAGCGCTCCCCCTTCCACCATGACAGCCAGACTCGCTAGAGAGCGCTCCCCCTTCCACCATGCCCGCTGCCCTTCCAGCTTGCACGCAGCACTGCTGTGTATTCCGGGATCCCAGGCGGCGAATGTCCCTATCATTCTTGCATTATTGTCATCCCCCCCAGTCTGCCTCTCACATAGCTAACTATATCCTCTCTGCCTCTCCTCCTCAGTCTGGGCGGGATGTATTGAAATACATTGCCGCCCATAGCACCGATGTTGATCAGATATAAACTAACATGTGCAATCAACACCGGTGACAGAGGTCACCGCGATATTTGTGAGTTGGTGTGCGGGGGTCTCTGTCACATCCCTGGGCAGAAGTCCTGGGCACCTCATCCTCCCCCCTGCAGCCGGAAGGACCTCCGGCTGTGTTGCTAGGGGGAGGAGGAGTTTGACAGTTATGTCGGGGAGTGGTGTCGGCGCCTGCAGTGGGTAAAGAAGCCCATAGGCTTCTATAAGGTGTCGCCATTCAAAGGTGGTGATACCCTGGGTGGCGAAAAAGCGGCGACCGGGTCTTAGTACATTTGAAAATCCATTTTTCCTTTAGTAAATCCCGGCATCTTTCTCTGCCATCTCTGCCTCCTCCCAGTCTCCCTCTCTCTCATCTCTCTCTCTACTGACTCTTCACTTCATCTCTTTTTCCAATCCTCCTATGATTATGTAATGAATATTTAGCAAACACTGATGGGTCCACAGCTGGGTATTTGGGCAATAAACTAAAGTTTGGAGTCTTTAAAGTAATTAATGGTTGTGTCAGCTGTAGATGACACTTTGCTAGAAATTATAATTGGATAATTCA
This sequence comes from Crinia signifera, assembly GCF_055691185.1. Lineage (NCBI taxonomy): Eukaryota > Metazoa > Chordata > Amphibia > Anura > Myobatrachidae > Crinia > Crinia signifera. Next base: position 69,090,923 of record NC_139219.1, on the reverse strand, counting down.
GGTTCTCATTTTGCCAAATCCAAACACCTAGAACTCATTTGCATTGTTTTGGTAAACTACTGTACACATAAGAGATTCATTGATTTCTGCACAAAGGTACTGCACGTGCAGCAATACATCAGAATTTGGAAGTTGACATATACAGTAGATGTCCCTGCAAGTGTCCAATTAGAGGCCTTGCTGGTTGAGTGCAGATCTATAAAGTACATGGGAATGAAAAACGTGAACAGGGTTTTTACAGTACATAAAAAAATGTGTAAATGAAAAATAAAGGGGGGCACTGAAATGATTTATTAGTAGAAAGGAAGCACAGAAATTAGCCCACCTGTCACAACTACCACTTTTTAGTGTTTTGCATACATGCAGGTTAATATCTGGTCATTTATATTTTGTAATGTAAAAACAGTGGAGGCTTGTACCTTATGGCAGGAGGGGGGCTGCTGCTGGCCACGATACCGGAAGCCCCCCTGCTGCCGCCGCTCCTCCTGGTTCCCAGTGGCTGTACTATGATGACAGGCACCAGGACTGGCGTACCGATGCTTCTATGGGCTGCTTCGGGAACAGCTCATAGAAGGGAAATCACGGTCCCAGCACCTGAATAATACAGATGACAGGCACTGGGACCGGTGCATGCGCAGTACCGACGTAGGTACTGCACATGCTCAGACCCCGGATTTTATGGGCCGCCGCTTAGCAGCCCATATAGAGGTGTCACGGAGGAAGGAAACACCTCCTAATGGGACTGCCTTGGTGACTGGCAGATCAGACTTCCAATAGGAAGTCACTGCCAGTCACAGTGAAGCCAGTGCAGTCTCACAGACTGCATTTGGCTTCACTACAGTGGTGGATTTTACTGGCGGAGGATGCAGCCCTGCAGCCCATATGTAAAAAAAAACGCCATTAGCATTGGTAAAAGGTCAATGGAAGCAAAATGTCAACTGGAAAAGGTCAACATGGGAAAGGCCGCCATTTATTAAGTACTTGTTTCAATGTTTAAAACTGTTGACATGAGCCCCCAATTAGTGTAGCACCTTGCTTACCATGCTATTGGCATGATACCTCAATCCAATACTGCTGAGCTGGGCACACTTTTTCATTCCCAATCGTAGTCCATGTGGATCATAAAGCTTAAAGGGTCCAAAAAATTAAGAGGAAAAAAAATTGTGAAAAACGCAAGTTGACCATGTAATGTGCCAACAAAAGAAATAAACTGCTCCGCACAGGTATTGTGTTATTTGGTTACCCCTAATTTCCAATATCATGTGATGCCTCACTCATCATATAAGTAGTAGGTGATGCATTCAAGTACAACGATAAGTACAGTGTCCGGTAGAAGCAATGCTGCAGGAAGGTGCTGTTACTGATGCTGACAATCAATGGAGCATCACAGAAGAAGAATACTGGACACTGGATTCAGCTGGAACTGGAAGGAGCTAGGTGGTGCAGGTAGATGACAACTTGCACTAATCACACGAGCTTTCTGTAGAAATGCAGCAAGTCTGGATACAACAAAGCACTGGTGATTTGACTGGTATTTCCTGATGGGCTTTATAGGACTCAGGTATCCTCTGATTGGCTGTTGTGGTTGCCAGGTTATAGTCATCAGCGGATAGGCTAAGTGCTCACATGTGACTAGAATCACCATGACTGCGCCCATGTTAGAACCTGCAGGGAAAATGGCTTGGTGCAAACAGGCCTGCAGCCTGTGACAACATTAGAGATGCTGTGCAATGGAGCGGTGCGAGAGACATCTGTATAGGAGTGTGGAGCATGCTGTGTCACTGCTGCATCAGCGGCACCGGGCTATTGCAGAGAAGTCTGAACAAGCGCTGATGAGTGCACACTGCACATAGAACGCGGATTATGTTTGAACACAGCACGCAGCACCAGTCTGGAGATATCTGAGTGGTAAGAAACAATGTTCATCGTGACATAAGGTGTCAACCTATTGACATATTGTTGGCCATCAAAATGTTGCCAATTTTTTTCACAATATTAGGTTTAGGCTGTGGTGAGAGGGGGTGCAGTCAAAATCCCGACGGTCAAAATCCCGACAGGGCCAAAATCCCGAATGGGTCATAATAACGACATGGACAAAATCCTGATAAGGACAAAATCCCGACATTTAAAATCCCAACAAGGATAAAATCCCGACATTTAAAATCCCGACAGGGTCAAAATACCGACATATAGAATGTACAGTTGAAAGAGTCAACATGACTTTCCGTCGGTGGTCAAATGTTTCAGTCAACATACTGAATGTTGACATTCAGACCATGTCAACATTCTGATGTCAACATGGTTATTGTCAACATTCTGAATGTTAATGTACTTTATCACACCCAGATGCCAGCGCTGTTCCTTTTCTATGGACAGTATTTCTAAAAGTGCTTTCATTCTACTGCAAAAATAAACGGGCAATGACATTTAAATGGATTATATATTTACTTGATAGCAACAAATGGGAATATAGTTGTCGAAAATATTAATTTTAAAGTAGAGAATGTGATAAATCACTTCATCCTACCAACACATTGCTAAGCAGATGCACACAGCAGTCGATGGACCACCTCCTACACTATTTATACAGTATACAGGATTACAGTGAGAGCACCAGTAGCTCAGGAGCATTTGAACTCATCAAGATAAAAGGAAAATCCTGTTGATGTGTTGTCGCCTTCTGTGCGCTGTATAAAATATACACTTTAATGAAGTTTATGTCAAATGTTATTGAAAGGAAATCAGAATCCTTTTGTGCACCTGAGGCCCTAAAGTGAACTATTAAAATGATTGCTGTGCTCAGAATGGATATGAGATGGCCGTTGGACTACACATTCTGATCTCGATGGGCCAAACTCCGAATAAATAAATAAGTCATTTAATAAATGGAAAATTTAAATGACTAATGTGTCCACGTTTGTCTTACTGAATGATGCATCATGCTATAATTTTTAATAAAACTTTAATTATTGTGATGGCAAAATATGGAGACTATTTCACATTAGGGATACTCTAAATTCACATTTTAGCTTAGACACTGCCTGTGCTGCAGTCAGCAGTGGCTGTCCTAGCGTCTGTCCCAGCGTCTGGCGATGGATAGCGATGAAAGCCTTGGCAGGAGTTGGAAGAGCGTCTCCTTACCATGGCAGATGTCGATGGACCCACGGGATCACTTGTAGGAAATATTTCACAGGTACATTTACTTTATGGATCAACATTTCAAGTTTTGGATGGAGTTAACCTTTTAACACACTCAACAGAACAAACTTCCTGCACCCTAAGTAATATTAACCCCTTCCCAACATTTGACGTACATTTACGTCATGGTCGGGAAGTACTTCCCGACACATGGCGTAAATGTACGTCATGGCTTGTAACTGTCACCGCGTCTATAGACGCGGTGACAGTTTCAACATGTCTGCTGTCCCTGACAGCAGACATGTCCCTGCATGCCCAGGGGGGGCTGCGATGCCGCCCCCCCGTCGGCGATCGCTGTGATTGGCTGTTCAGTGTGAACAGCCAATTACAGCGTTTTCTGTGTCACCGGCGAATAACGTTCGCCGGTGACACGCGATCGGAGGTGATTGGTGCTGTAAAGTACAGCACCAATCACCGCGGGGTGTAAGGGTGACACTGGTGTCACCCCACCTCACCCCGCCCGCCCCCAAAGGCCGTGATTGGTCCGTCGGACCGACGGACCAATCACAGCCAAGGAGGGAGCTTTAAACTAACGGTGACTGCACTGCAGACGCCATTCCGGTCTGGAATTGCGTGCAGTGCGGTCACCGTGCCTAGCTGCCGCAGTATACTGACCTGAACTGAGCAAAATACTTACCTGATCACTGCTTCATTACTGCTTGTAGTGTGCTGGATGCTTCCTGGATCCTGTTACTACTTGTGACTTCCTGTGAACTTGTGCTGCTGCAGTGTAATAGCGTTAGATAGAGAGAGATAGATAGAGAGAGATAGAGAGAGATAGTGTCAGAGAGTGCTATATTTTGTGCTGCTGCAGTGTGATATAGTTATAGATAGAGAGATAGAGAGAGAGAGATAGAGAGAGATAGAGAGATAGTGACAGATTGTGCTATATATTTTTTATATTACTGACTGCTGCCCCCCCTTTTGTGCTGATCAGTATAAATCAGCAACTTTTTGGGGGCGCAGGTTTTTTTTATATATATATATATACCTGTCAGTGCTGCTGCTGCAGTGTTATAGAGTGATAGATAGTGAGAGATAGAGAGATAGAGAGAGATAGTGACAGAGAGTGATAGAGACTGCTATATTTTGTGTCTGCTGCCCCCATTTTGTGCACCCCCAGCAACTTTTTGGGGGTGCAGGGGTTATTTTTCATATATATAACTGTCAGTGCTTCTGCTGCAGTGTCATAGAGTGATAGATAGTGAGAGATAGAGAGATAGAGAGAGATAGTGACAGAGAGTGATAGAGAGTGCTAAATTTTGTGTCTGCTGCCCCCGCCTTTTGTGCTGATCACTATATCTGAGGTGATCAGCAACTTTTTTGGGGGGGGAATAGGTTTTTTTTTTTTTATATATATCTGCCAGTTGCACTGTCAGTTGCACCAAAGGTTGTGCACCTGCTGCCCCTCACTGGTAATCAGTGTCGCATCACTGATCACCTTTTTTTTTTTTGAGGCTGCTGTGGGGTCTTTTTTTAATTTTTTTTTTACACACACTGTGATTTTGTGGGTGTCCTGTGGCCACTGTGCGCTGATCAGTGACGTACATCACTGATCAGCTTTTTCGGCACAGGGTTGATCTTTTTTTTTTTTTTATCAAATTCCTGTTGCCTTTGAGCGCTGTTCAGTGACGGACGTAACTGACCAACATCTGTGCTCAATTTTTGGCGCAGGACCTTTTTTTTTTTTTTTTTAACCCCTTCAATTTTTTTTTTTTAACCCCTTCAATTTTTTTTTTTTTGTATAAAGTATTTTTTTTTTCTGCACTACATACACACTACACACTACATACCCCCCGGGTTGAAATAAAGTTTGTACCCCCCCCTACACTATACACGTGTTGAAACATTTCACTACCAGTAACACAAAAATAAAAATGGCATCCCAAATGTCATCCCAAATGTCATCCCAGTCATCCAGAAGAATGTATTCAGCGGAGGAGGCATATGCCATGCTTGCCTCTGACTCTGACACAGCCAGTGATGCAAGCGGGGAATTTGAAGGCTTCATCTTAAGCTCCTCTTCCTCCTCTAGTGATGAGGGACCCCCTCAAAGACGCCCCCGTAGAGCAGCTGAGACCCCCCCCAATAATTGATCTCGTATGGACCCCACCACCAGACAATTTTGAGCCCCAGGTTCCTGAGTTTTTGGCCATGCCAGGAATCCAATTTGATTCCACAGGTCTCAGAGAAATTGACTTTTTCAAATTATTTTTCTCTGATGATTTTATAAATTTAATGGTAGACCAAAGTAATTTATATGCCCAGCAGTTTATTGCTCAAAACCCCACGTCATCATTTGCTAGGTGGACCCCTGTAGATGCAGTAGAGATGATGACGTTTTGGGGTCTGGTGTTTCATATGGGCATAGTAAAAGAGCCAGAAATTAGGCAATATTGGAGTACAGATGTTCTGTACAGCACCCCATTTTACCGTATGGCCATGCCCCGGGCTCGATTTGAGACGATCCTTAAATTTTTGCATTACAACGATAATGCACAGTGCCCACCCAGAGATGATCCCACCTTTGACCGGCTATTCAAAGTCAGGCCGGTCATTGATCATTTCAGTGCCAAATTTGAAGAGATGTACATCCCAGATAAATTCATTTGCATAGACGAGTCCCTCATACATTTTAAAGGAAGGGTTAAATTCCGCCAGTACCTTCCCAGTAAGAGGGCAAGGTATGGCATAAAAATGTATAAGCTGTGTGAAAGCACCTCAGGGTACACCCACAGGTTTAGGGTATATGAAGGGAAGGATTCAAGAATTGAACCGCCAGAATGCCCCCCCCTCCCTCGTAGGTGTTAGTGGAAAAATTGTCTGGGATTTAGTGCACCCCTTCCTGGATAAAGGTTATCACCTCTATGTGGATAACTTTTACACCAGCATCCCCCTGTTTAAGGCCCTTGGTTCAAGAGGTACAGCAGCTTGCAGTACTGTGCGCAAGAACCAAAGAGGCCTCCCAAAAACGCACATTGCCCAAGTAATGAGAAGGGGTGAAAGCAGGGGAATATGCACCGAAAATATGTTGTTGGTCAAATATAAGGACAAGAGGGATGTCCTTATACTGACAACAATTCACGGAGACAGTACCACCTCCGTCCCTGTACGAGGTACCAGTACCCACACCTCAAAACCTTATTGTATCCTGGATTACAATAGGTACATGGGCGGAGTGGATCTTTCAGATCAGGTACTGAAGCCGTACAGTGCCCTGCGGAAAACAAAAATCTGGTACAAGAAGCTTGCCGTGTATATCATCCAGATGGCACTGTATAACGCTTACGTGCTATTCCGTTCTACCGGCCAGAGGGGGACATTTATGCACTTTCAAGAGGAAGTCATAAAGGGCCTAGTATTTGGGAACCAGCAGGCAGAGGGCCCCAGTACTTCTAGTACTGGCCCCCGTATTGTACCAGGGCAGCATTTTCCTGATGAAATCCCCTCCACTGGAAAAAAGGGCAGGACACAAAAAAGGTGCAAAGTTTGCTATAAAAAGGGAATAAGAAAGCAAACTATTTTCCAGTGTGACACTTGCCCCGACAAACCCGGGCTATGTATAAAGGAGTGTTTTAAAATATACCACACATCTATGGATTTTTAGGTTCATCATTTCACCGTGCTTCGGGGGTCTTGCTAATGCCACATAGCACCCACCATTCATTCCACCAGAATCTGAGCCGCAAAATCCAAAAATCACTCCTTCCCTTCTGAGTCCTGCCATGCACCCAACTGGTAGTTTTTGGTCACATGTGAGGCATTGCCGTACTCGGGAGAAATTGGGGCACAGATTTTGGGGTGCTTTTTCTCCTTCATACCTTCTAAAAATGAAAAATTTTGAGCCAGAACTGCATTTTTGTGTAAAAAAATGTAATTTTTCATTTTCACTGCCCAGTTGTATCAAAATTGGTGAAACCCCTGGGGGTTTGAAATGTACACTATACCCCTAGATGAATTCCCTGAGGGGTGTAGTTTGCAAAATGGGGTCACTTGTGGGGGGGTTCCACTGTATTGGTGCTTTGGGGGTCTTGCTAATGCGACATAGCACCCACCAACATTCCACCAGAATTTGTGCTGCAAAATCCAAATATCACTCCTTCCCTTCTGAGTCCTGCCACTTTTTGGTCACACATGAGGCATTGCCGTACTCGGGAGAAATTGGGGCACAGATTTTGGGGTGCTTTTTCTCCTTCATACCTTCTGAAAATGAAAATTTTTGAGCCAGAACTGCATTTTTGTGTAAAAAAATGTAATTTTTCATTTTCACTGCCCAGTTGTATCAAAATTGGTGAAACCCCTGGGGGTTTGAAATGTACACTATACCCCTAGATGAATTCCCTGAGGGGTGTAGTTTGCAAAATGGGGTCACTTGTGGGAGGGTTCCACTGTATTGGTGCTTTGGGGGTCTTGCTAATGCGACATAGCACCCACCAACATTCCACCACCAAAAATCACTCCTTCCCTTCTGAGTCCTGCCATGCACCCAACTGGTATTTTTTGGTCACATATGAGGCATTGCCATACTCGGGAGAAATTGGGGCACAGATTTTGTGGTGCTTTTTCTCCTTCATACCTTCTGAAAATGAAAAATTTTGAGCCAGAACTGCATTTTTGTGTAAAAAAATGTAATTTTTCATTTTCACTGCCCAGTTGTATCAAAATTGGTGAAACCCCTGGGGGTTTGAAATGTACACTATACCCCTAGATGAATTCCCTGAGGGGTGTAGTTTGCAAAATGGGGTCACTTGTGGGGGGGTTCCACTGTATTGGTGCTTTGGGGGTCTTGCTAATGCGACATAGCACCCACCAACATTCCACCAGAATTTGTGCTGCAAAATCCAAATATCACTCCTTCCCTTCTGAGTCCTGCCACTTTTTGGTCACACATGAGGCATTGCCGTACTCGGAAGAAATTGGGGCACAGATTTTGGGGTGCTTTTTCTCCTTCATACCTTCTGAAAATGAAAAATTTTGAGCCAGAACTGCATTTTTGTGTAAAAAAATGTAATTTTTCATTTTCACTGCCCAGTTGTATCAAAATTGGTGAAACCCCTGGGGGTTTGAAATGTACACTATACCCCTAGATGAATTCCCTGAGGGGTGTAGTTTGCAAAATGGGGTCACTTGTGGGGGGGTTCCACTGTATTGGTGCTTTGGGGGTCTTGCTAATGCGACATAGCACCCACCAACATTCCACCACCAAAAATCACTCCTTCCCTTCTGAGTCCTGCCATGCACCCAACTGGTATTTTTTGGTCACATATGAGGCATTGCCATACTCGGGAGAAATTGGGGCACAGATTTTGGGGTGCTTTTTCTCCTTCATACCTTATGAAAATGAAAAATTTTGAGCCAGAACTGCATTTTTGTGTAAAAAAATGTAATTTTTCATTTTCACTGCCCAGTTGTATCAAAATTGGTGAAACCCCTGGGGGTTTGAAATGTACACTATACCCCTAGATGAATTCCCTGAGGGGTGTAGTTTGCAAAATGGGGTCACTTCTGGGGGGGTTCCACTGTATTGGTGCTTGGGGGGTCTTGCTAATGCAACATAGCACCCACCAACATTCCACCAGAATCTGAGCTGCAAAATCCAAAAATCACTCCTTCCTTTCTGAGTCCTGCCATGCACCCAAATGGTATTTTTTGGTCACATGTGAGGCATTGCCGTACTCGGGAGAAATTGGGGCACAGATTTTGGGGTGCTTTGTCTCCTTCATTCCTTGTGAAAATGAAAAATTTTGAGCCAGAACTGCATTTTTGTGTAAAAAATGTAATTTTGCATTTGCACAGCCCAGTTGTATCAAAATTGGTGAAACCCCTGGGGGTTTGAAATGTACACTATACCCCTAGATGAATTCCCTGAGGGGTGTAGTTTGCAAAATGGGGTCACTTGTGGGGGGGTTCCACTGTATTGGTGCTTGGGGGGTCTTGCTAATGCAACATAGCACCCACCAACATTCCACCAGAATCTGAGCTGCAAAATCCAAAAATCACTCCTTCCTTTCTGAGTCCTGCCATGCACCCAAATGGTATTTTTTGGTCACATGTGAGGCATTGCCGTACTCGGGAGAAATTGGGGCACAGATTTTGGGGTGCTTTGTCTCCTTCATTCCTTGTGAAAATGAAAAATTTTGAGCCAGAACTGCATTTTTGTGTAAAAAATGTAATTTTGCATTTGCACAGCCCAGTTGTATCAAAATTGGTGAAACCCCTGGGGGTTTGAAATGTACACTATACCCCTAGATGAATTCCCTGAGGGGTGTAGTTTGCAAAATGGGGTCACTTGTGGGGGGGTTCCACTGTATTGGTGCTTGGGGGGTCTTGCTAATGCAACATAGCACCCACCAACATTCCACCAGAATCTGAGCTGCAAAATCCAAAAATCACTCCTTCCTTTCTGAGTCCTGCCATGCACCCAAATGGTATTTTTTGGTCACATGTGAGGCATTGTCGTACTCGGGAGAAATTGGGGCACAGATTTTGGGGTGCTTTGTCTCCTTCATTCCTTGTGAAAATGAAAAATTTTGAGCCAGAACTGCATTTTTGTGTAAAAAATGTAATTTTGCATTTGCACAGCCCAGTTGTATCAAAATTGGTGAAACCCCTGGGGGTTTGAAATGTACACTATACCCCTAGATGAATTCCCTGAGGGGTGTAGTTTGCAAAATGGGGTCACTTGTTGGGGGTTCCACTGTATTGGTGCTTGGGGGGTCTTGCTAATGCGACATAGCACCCACCAAAATTCCACCAGAATCTGAGCTGCAAAATCCAAAAATCACTCCTTCCCTTCTGAGTCCTGCCATGCGCCCAAATGGTATTTTTTGGTCACATGTGAGGCATTGCCGTACTCGGGAGAAATTGGGGCACAGATTTTGGGGTGCTTTTTCTCCTTCATACCTTATGAAAATGAAAAATTTTGAGCCAGAACTGCATTTTTGTGTAAAAAAATGTAATTTTTCATTTTCACTGCCCAGTTGTATCAAAATTGGTGAAACCCCTGGGGGTTTGAAATGTACACTATAACCCTAGATGAATTCCCTGAGGGGTGTAGTTTGCAAAATGGGGTCACTTGTGGGGGGGTTCCACTGTATTGGTGCTTTGGGGGTCTTGCTAATGCGACATAGCACCCACCAACATTCCACAACCAAAAATCACTCCTTCCCTTCTGAGTCCTGCCATGCACCCAACTGGTATTTTTTGGTCACATATGAGGCATTGCCATACTCGGGAGAAATTGGGGCACAGATTTTGGGGTGCTTTTTCTCCTTCATACTTTATGAAAATGAAAAATTTTGAGCCAGAACTGCATTTTTGTGTAAAAAAATGTAATTTTTCATTTTCACTGCCCAGTTGTATCAAAATTGGTGAAACCCCTGGGGGTTTGAAATGTACACTATACCCCTAGATGAATTCCCTGAGGGGTGTAGTTTGCAAAATGGGGTCACTTGTGGGGGGGTTCCGCTGTATTGGTGCTTGGGGGGTCTTGCTAATGCAACATAGCACCCACCAACATTCCACCAGAATCTGAGCTGCAAAATCCAAAAATCACTCCTTCCTTTCTGAGTCCTGCCATGCACCCAAATGGTATTTTTTGGTCACATGTGAGGCATTGCCGTACTCGGGAGAAATTGGGGCACAGATTTTGGGGTGCTTTTTCTCCTTCATACCTTCTGAAAATGAAAAATTTTGAGCCAGAACTGCATTTTTGTGTAAAAAAATTAATTTTTCATTTTCACTGCCCAGTTGTACCACAATTGGTGAAACCCCTGGGGGTTTGAAATGTACACTATACCCCTAGATGAATTCCCTGAGGGGTGTAGTTTGCAAAATGGGGTCACTTGTGGGGGGTTCCTAAATTTTAGCATCTTATGGTGCCTAGAAACCTACATGGTGCCTAAAAAATAATATCATAAAAAGGAGGCTCCAAAATCAAGTAGGTGCTCCTTCTATTATGAAGCCTGTGGTTTGGTCAACGTGCACACTAGGGCCACATATAGGATATTTATGAAAACAAAAGAATTGGGGGAATCAATTTTTAGTCACATTTCTCTAGTAAAATGTACTGTGTTCCTTTGAAAAATGTATTAAAATTGCAAATCTGCAAAAAAAATGAAATTTTGAAATTTCACCTACACTTTGTTTTAATTCCTGTGAAACACCTAAAGGGTTAACAAACTTCCAAAATGCTGTTTTGAATACTGTGAGGGGTGCAGTTTTTGAAATGGTATCATTTATGGGGGTGTCTCACATACAAGTCCCTCAAAGTCACATCAAAACTGAACTGGTCCCTAAAAAAATCAGTGTTTGAAATTTTCTTGAAAATTTGAGATTTTGCTATTCATATTGTAAGCCTCCTAGGGTGAGATTTAATAGGATGAGAGATTCAGAAAGTGAGAGATTTGGTAAGAAATCTCCAGTTTTTTTAAAGCGACGATCATTTGCACTGCAAACCCAGTTGTAAAACTAGGTGTAAATGATTGCCGCTTTAAAAAAACTGGAGATTTCTTACCAAATCTCTCACTTTCTGAATCTCTCATCCTATTAAATCTCACCCATAGTGTCCAAAAAAATTAAAAGGAAGTTGAAATAATGATGGAAACATAAAGTAGACATATGGTCTATGTTAGTTATTAACTATTTTGAGTGGTATGATTATTTGTCTCACAAGCAGAAAATTTAACATTTTGCAAATTGCTAAATTTTCCATTTTTTCACGACATTTTGGTATTTTTCACAAAAAAACACAGACTGTATCGACCCAAATTTACCACTAATTTGAAGTACAATGTGTCACGAAAAAACAATCTCAAAATCACTGGGATAAGTAAAAGCAAAAAAAAGTTATCCCCACTTAAGTGATACATGTCAGATTTGAAAAAAAGGGCTCTGTCAGGAACGCAAAAACTGGCTCTGTCAGGAAGGGGTTAATAGACATATACTGTAATATAAAGTTTTTAATTTAATTATCTTATTTGAAAATGTACTTCTTCATAAAGGGCTAACATCTATGAGACTGGGTGGAGTTCAACTAAAGGCAACTATTTTTCCATTTGATTTACGGTACTTGTTTCCTATCTGGGCGCCCGCTACGTTAATTGCGCACCATGCTATTCTCCGTATGAAAATCGGATCGCATCGCATCGGATACCACAAATGCACATACACGATATTGAACGATGCGATGCGATGCGATCAGATTTCGTTCCCGCTTTTATGGTTGGCCCATAGGATGGCCCATCTGTAACACTACTGTATTTATTTACCCTTCAAAGCCCTCCCCTTGTCACATCTGCACAGAAACACAGTATTGACGTCAACCCGAAGCGTGGCGAGCGCAGCGAGCCCCGCGAGGGGCGGCGGTACGCGTCCTCCGACTTTTTCATACCCCCACTATCCACGTCGGCGTGGAGTTGAGAATAGAAAGTGTGGCGAGCGCAGCGAGCCACCGAGCCCGAAGCGTGGCGAGCGTAGCGAGCCCCGCGAGGGGACGCGGATACTTCACAGGTATCCGTGTCCCCTCGCGGGCTTCACAGGTATCCGCGTCCCCTCGCCACGCTTCGGGCTCGGTGGCTCGCTGCGCTCGCCACACTTTCTATTCTCAACTCCACGCCGACGTGGATAGTGGGGGTATGAAAAAGTCGGAGGACGCGTACCGCCGCCCCTCGCGGGGCTCGCTGCGCTCACCACACTTCAGGTTGACATCAATACTGGGGTGGCGTTAACAATGGAGGCGCATTTTAAACCATCAGGGGGGGTTTCCTATACAAATCGTGAGTTTGCGGGGTTATTACATTGAAATCAATCTAAAATCGGGTCTCAGGGACCATTTAACATTGATTCCAATGTAAAAATCTGGTTGATCGCGTCACCGCATGCGATGCGATTTAAAATGAAATCGGATCGGATAGCATCGTATGCCATCGTACATCATCGAGTACCGAATCCGATGCGATGCGATCCGATTTCATTACGGTGCAGTACGTAGAAAACCTGGGCGCCCAGATAGGAAACAAGTACCTGATTTACTATATGATGTGCATTTGATTTGCACTATATGATTTGCTATTCAATTTCAATTCAATCTCACAGTGTTCCTGATCCTTCAGGCAAGAGATTGAAATCGAATCGGGATCGAATCGAATGCATCAATGAACACATTAGATTTGCACTATCTACATTAGATTTGCACTATCTACTATTAGATTTCCACTAGATACAGATGGAGCTGCTGTCGTCCTTGCAGGGGCTTGCGAAAGTATCACCAGCCCCCGCCAGCGGCCGGCTCCCGACAGGGGGTGCGCGCGCACAAGATGCTCGTGCTCCCCGTGAAAATGGAGCGACCCGCTGCCGTCCGCCATTTCCCCCGCCTCTCCCCATCGCTGCCCCAACCCCCCCTAACCCTGCCCAGCTGCCGTGATACTGGGACATGTGTGCACATGAGACGCACGCACATCCCAGTCCTCGTCTGCCGGCGCTCACCAGAGGGGAGGATCTGGCGGGCGCCGGCAATGAATAACGGCGGTTCCATCTGTAGTCTTGCTTGCCAAGACTTTTTTCTATTCAATTTCCAGACACATGAGTGTGCATTGAGATTGAATCTGCTTCAAATGCTAATAAAAGCATTCGATTTCGATTCGATTTTGCCTCTATAACCAAATTGGATAGAAAAATAGAGCATATCTCACAGTGTGTACCCTCGATAAGTCTCAACACTCTTACTTTAAAATAGTGATTTTCACACCTTTGATCTGTTTAGAAGGTGGTTAAAAAAGTTGTGTTAAATCCTATGGAGAATAATTGAGTGTAAACTTCACCTGCAATTGAATTTGGTAACATGAAAATAGGTAATCACCTGCAATTGAATTCCCTCTTAGTATTTCATTTATAGACATTTTAAAGAAGGGGGTCCAAAATAGTAGCAATTGTTTCTTACTCACCTCATGTTTTCTGTATGTACTCTCACCTCCACAATGACACCTGACATGATCATTCTACCATATAGAAAATGATATTTCTTATAGATCAGGGTGGACAAATACACATGGATTACCCTTCTTTGGGGGGGAGTTTACTCACCAGACAATAAATAAAATAATACACGTAAGAAATAGATGTTCCTCAGGTGGGGGAATCTAATGCCCCAATCTTACCCATCTAGAGTCATATAAAAAAGGGTCCCTTTTTTTAAAGGCTTAGGTTTTGTAGTTTAATTGTTGGTTTACACATTATTTTACACATTAAAGGCAGAGGCGGACACTGGGCAGACGTTGGATGCACGTAGCAGATGTTTTCAGTCTGTGCATACAGGGGGTAGATTCTCTAAGCTAAACATTTGGTAAAAACCCCAATTATCAGGGTTTTTACTACATTTTTGGAAAACTGTAAGCATCCCCCGCCGGCTTACCGCGGCGGGGGGCATCGCCAGAAAAGTAGATTCTCTAAGCTAAACATTTGGTAAAAACCCCAATTATCAGGGTTTTTACCGCATTTTTGGAAAACTGTAAGCATCCCCCGCCGGCTTACCGCGGCGGGGGGCATCGCCAGAAAAGCCCCATAGAAGCCAATGGGCTTCTACCGCAACCCTCCGCCGCACCGCACGCACCCCCGCCGCCCCGCATCGCCGCCCCGCATCGCCGCCCCGCATCACCCCCTCCCCCCCTCTCACCTGTGTCCGAGCAGCATAGAGCTGTGCTGCCCGGACCTGTGACCTCCTCCTCCCTGCACTGATCCTCTTCTGGGTGCAGGGAGGAGGAGAGTCCCCATGGGACCCGCTGACTCTATCGCAAAGGACAGCTCTTAACGCAAGAGCTGTCCTTTGCCATAATTATCGCATATGTTAGAACATATGCGATAATTATGTCTGCGATGGGTGGCGAAGGGGGGCGGAGCTGAGCCACAATTCTTAGAGAATCTCCCCCTGTATGTCTGAGCCACTCTGCACTTGTATTCAAATGTGCCCCTCAGTAGGAAGCTCATCAGCTGCAGCACTGGCATAGAGACCCAAGCTTGCTGCGCAATATCACACCTCTATTATTATCAAATGCAGATTATATTGTGAAAACATCCACCTGGAATCCTACTTTTTGCACTTTTGGTACGGTAGATCAATGCTGAATTACAACCCACAATATATTTCTTTGTGTTACTTTAACAAACACACAAATTTGCTTTACAGTCAGTTCTCTTTAAAATGTCACTAATAAAACATCATTTTGACCATAACACTTTATTTGACCTGTCAAAAAGACTAAAGGCATTTTCTGAAATTGCAATGTCTTCTGGGTATAGTAGAAAAAAAATAGTTGTTGTTATAATGTGACAAACGCAAACATCAGAAACCATCAGCAACAAAAGGGTTACAGAACTTAAAAAAATATACTCTCATGATCATCTGAAACAAAAATAGGAACCCCCAGATTCGCCACGTTTCACTTGAATCATGAGGCACATCACTCAGATAACCTGTAGCTGTAAATAGGGCTCTATTTCATGGCATCACCACTGAGAGCTGCATCAAGAGTTAACTCCTAGGTTTGTGTAACTGTGGGTGAAAGGGGGCGGGGGTCCTTATTAGCATACATGATGCGTATTTAATTAGCAATAGCTCAGCTTATGGGGGAATTGCCCTTTAATGTTTATTTGTGTTGAGTCAAATATGCATTCTATATTGTGTGAAAACAAATTAATTGAAAGGTTGCAGATGTCGGCATATACAGTACACTCAGTGCAAGATGTATTGTAGCACGAAGGGAATCAGAGTAAGCAAAATTACCGAGCAGAGCGTCCATGGTTATTATTAGCGGGCGTCTTAAGTAAGCAGTTTCAAAGTGACATTTTTCACATCATTAACTGACTATAAAATAAACAACTTTGTGTTATTACATTTAGAATAACAAAGCATAGCAACCAGAGGCCTTCATTAGACTGTACAGTATGTACCGTCCAAAGCTAAAAGGGGCCTCTCTTCCCTGTCAAAGTAACATGCTACAGTATATACATTTTTTACCATTGGGTGGCACAA
The DNA here is from genome assembly GCF_055691185.1 of Crinia signifera. Lineage (NCBI taxonomy): Eukaryota > Metazoa > Chordata > Amphibia > Anura > Myobatrachidae > Crinia > Crinia signifera. The sequence continues at coordinate 69,074,698 of NC_139219.1, read as the reverse complement.
AGGGGCCCTTGCAAACATTTGCTATGGGGTCTACAGAAATCTAGTTACGTCCTGAACAGTATTAATAATGAGTCTGAATGACATATTAAAGTACGCCAGCCGACAACCGAGGGCCGCAATGAAGGACAATCCCTGCTGCTACTGTCTCTTCTCCAAATGATCTGTTGTACAGTATATGGTGGCTAGTCCCTCCTATGGGACTAGGCAGCCAAGCACACCCTTCCTTCTGCATACCCAGGCCAGCCCCCTCCCCTCTTGTTCCTCAAAAGCTGGGTACAAACTTGAAAACATGTCACCTGATCCCACAAATTGCACGATAATATTGGGTACATGGTCTGGTGTGTACACATTATATGTACGCTACAGTGGATCGCTAACGACATCCTCTGATGGCCCTGCAGCATGGCTGACAGAGGATGTTGCTAGTGATAACATGTGAAGTCCATCCCACAAATGGTCTGGACACGTCTGCATTGTCTGAGAGACAACCACCCAACTCTCAAAATGCAGCTCTCAAAATGCAGCATTGCCGCCCGACGCCACTTCTTCCACTGGACCTTAGAAGGCTGTTGCATTTCCCAAAATGCAACCTCAGTTTCAAGACTCACACATGCTCGTTACCACATGCGTAGATTAGCGAAAATTGCTAATAGTGATTTTTGCTAATCAGCAAGGCTTGCTGAATTAGCCCCACAGTTAGGAATGTGTCTAACTTATGCCACCAGCACACACAGTACATGTGGAGGTGGAGTAAACTTTTTTCAAATCAAGTTCGGAGGTGCAGATAATCACACTAACATGCCCCCTCAATCCTCATAATTTTGCTGCGACAGTTCAACTTTACATGCCAATGACACCCCCATGACACTCGCACAAGACGGAACAGCTGAATATCAATTATTGATGAACGATACTTTATCTAAAAATGATCTACATATTGCATGGATCTGAAATGCAACAACAGAAAATCCTGACAGCTGTCCAGTTGTAGCCACCTCATCATTGAAATTTCTGACTGAACCTGATAATTGAGGTGGCAGTCTTACTTTGAGAAAGAGTTTGATTAATCAGTCTGGGACTAGTGATGCTAGGAAGGTGCTGGGTAGATTTGGCTTTATTGGTAATATAGGCCCTTATTCAGATCTGATTTCAGTACAAATTTGTTCTCAAAATGGGCAAAACCATGTGCACTGCAGGTGGGGCAGGTGTAACATGTGCAAAGATAGTTAAATTTGGGTGGGGTGTGTTGAAACTGAAATCTAAATTGCAGTGTAAAAATATTTACACTGCACAGAAACAAAATAACTCACCCAAATCTAACTCTCTCTATACATGTTACATCTGCCCCACCTGCAGTGCACATGTTTTTGCCCATTTTGAGAACAAATGTGTACTGCAATCAGATCTGAATAAGGGCCATTGGGGGTTATTCTGATTCACTCGGAAAGGCACAATCACTGGTACTTATGTAATATCTGGACTCCCGGTTTTCTTATGAGACCGTGTCCACTCGCGGGGCTCGCTGCGCTCGCCACGCTTCAGGCACGGTGGCTCGCTGCGCTCGCCACACTATATAAAATCAACTCCATGCGTAGTTGGATAGTAGGGGTATGAAAAAATGGGGTGCATTTAACATGGGAGTCCAGATCATACATAAGTACCCAATCACTCTCTAATGGACAAAACCATGTGCACTGCAGGTGGGGCAGATGTTACTTGTGCAGAGATAATTAGATTTGGGTGGGGTTTGTACCTTAAACTGATAAATATTGAAGTGTAAAAATAAAGCAGCCAGTATTTACCCTGCACAGAAACAAAATAACTCACCCAAATCTAACTCTCTCTGCACATGTTACATCAGCCCCACCTGCAGTGCATATGGTTTTGTCCGTTAGAGAGTGATTGTGCCTTTCCGAGTGAATCAGAATAACCCACATTGTGTGTTACGGTGTCTTAAGTTACATAAGCCTGTATGTTTTGTTTCATGTCCTTTTTTATATGCAAATTGGTAAACTTTCCTCTGTCCCATATATTCTTGAGATAGAGCTAGTTTCATTACTCTCTGACTGGCTGCTGAGGTCTTACACCCATCCTCTCGCAGGAGGTTGCCTGCACAAAAGACAGGGCAACTCTGGCTACCTGTCCATCATAAGCATCACTGCCAGTGCTGCGCCATTCAGACTTTAGCCAGTCCCTGGCGAGTTTTTCAGAGTCCTATGAGCCTAATTAAACCTAGCTGGCATTTATACCCAAACCCACTCCCTTCTTTGCTGAAAAACTGCATATCGCTGCCCTCTTACTGCCCCACCAGTTTGAAAGAATATTATTACAAAAATCATGATTAGAAGAAAAATCAACAAGTCAACAGGACAACTACCCACCAGGAACCTGCAAGCCATATGGCCAATCCCTCAGCAGTAATCATTCCTGTGTGGAACTGAGAACATGCAGTTTGCTTCGAATAGGAAATAATACAAAAGAAGATCTGCTGACTGACTGTTCCTAATAAAGGGCCTTATTCTGGTCTGTGCATACTTTCCCGAATTCTTACGGATGGCGTTTTTTAGCCGTCTGCGCATGCGTGGGGAACGCTATGCGCATGTGCCATGCATGGTCTACGTACTTGTTCTCACTAATACCGTACAGAAATGTGCACCGCAATCACTCGGGAAATATGGGCGTCTTATGGGCGTCATTCGGAACTACACAGGGGCGTAGTTTCAAAGTGGGCTAAACTGGGCGTAAACATGGGCGTGCACGAGGGAGTGCACTTATTCTGGTAGGCGTGCATTCGGACAGCACACCGAATGCACGCGAACAAAAAGGCTAGAAATATGCGGTGTCCATAAGCAAGTATTGCTTTGCGGACACCACTCGTTCATGCGCTAGGCAATCGGAACGCCTAATCAGGACAGCCGCACCTCAATCGGAACGCCTAATCAGGACAGCCGCACCTCAACCAATGTCAGCTGAACACAATACAATCACCTCCTTTACTCATTACTCATTAATTACACGCTTGTCAGTGCTTCAATTGGAACCATTGCAGCTTAAATGGACCATTACTAAACACACACATATATGCTGCAGTTTTCACACACTTTTACACTGCAACCAATGGACAGACCTTACTATCAATAATAGAAATAGACATATCACTTCTACATGTAACAATTAAACCACACATTTGGGGATAAAAATATACATTTATTACAATAAATTAAAAAATAAAATGGAAACTGTAACAAAATAAAAGGTACCATGCCAGGAATGTACAAAAATAATATATAATAAATAAATGAATTTGTGACATACAGAACCACAGCAGAATCATTAGGAAAACATCAGGGGCGAAATGTAATAGGGTGCGATTTTTAGACTAAAAAAAAATCGCACCAAATCGCACCTTTAAAAATCACATTTTTTGCCGCGAATTCGCATATGTAATGAGATGCGAATTAGCGGCAAAAAATGCGATTTGCCGCGATTTCGGGCGATTTTTAGTCATGAAAATGTGCGCATTTTCAGTCATGAAAATGTGCGCATTTTCATAAATGCGATTTTGTGCAAAAAAAAAAAAGTTTAAAAAAAAACGGCGTGGGGTCCCCCCTCCTAAGCATAACCAGCCCCGGGCTCATTGAGCCGGACCTGGTTCCAAAAATACGGGGGGACAAAAAGCATAGGGGTCCCCCGTATTTCTGAAACCAGCCCTGGACTCTTGGACCGGTCCTGGTTCCAAAAATACGGGGGACAAAAAATCTGGGGGTCCCCCGTATTTTGAAACCAGCACTGGGCTCCAACAGCCCACGGTGTCATGCCACAGCCGGGGGACACTTTTTATACAAGGTCCCCCGGCCAAAACATGAGCACCGTGGCTGGTCAGCCTTGGACGGGGTACCTGGAGGAGTGGGGACCCCCCCAATAAAGGGGTCCCCCCCCCCCCAGGCTTCACCCGTCCAGGGCTGAAGCCCGGGGCTGTCACCGGCGTCCGTGGCCAGTGGACGCCGGCCTGATAGGGTTAAATCCATCATACATATCATTACATTGCTTTATACCGGAGAACTACAAGTGCCAGCAGACCTCCCCCGCATGCTGGGACTTGGAGAACCACAGGTCCCAGCATGCGGGGCATTAATGGGCCCGCTGGGACTTGTAGTCCACCTGTAAAAAGAATGTTTATAAAAAACACACACACAGAGAAGTACAAGTTTATTACACACACACACACCTCACCAGCGTTACTTACCATTCCTGGATCCAGCGCTGGTCTGGCTGCTTTACAGCCGGCTCCCCCCGCACTGACAGGCAGCGGGGAGAACCGGCTTTCTCCGTTGCCTGTCACCGGATTTCTCCGTAGCTTCTGTAGCGCTGTCCGAGTGCTACAGAGGCTGAGAGCGCGATTGGCTGAGCTATGCGTCTCCATGGAGACGCATAGCTCAGCCAATCAGGACTGAGCTATGCGTCTCCATGGAGACGTATCGGCCAATTGCGCTCTCAGCCTCTGTAGCACTCGGACAGCGCTACAGAAGCTACGGAGAAAGCCGGTGACAGGCAACGGAGAAAGCCGGTTCTCCCCGCTGCCTGTCAGTGCGGGGGGAGCCGGCTGTTAAGCAGCCAGACCAGCGCTGGATCCAGGAATGGTAAGTAACGCTGGTGTAAAAGTGAGGTGTGTGTGTGTGTAATAAACTTGTACTTCTCTGTGTGTGTGTTTTTTATAAACATTCTTTTTACAGGTGGACTACAAGTCCCAGCGGGCCCATTAATGCCCCGCATGCTGGGACCTGTGGTTCTCCAAGCCCCAGCATGCGGGGGAGGTCTGCTGGCACTTGTAGTTCTCCGGTATAAAGCAATGTAATGATATGTATGATGGATTTAACCCTATCAGGCCGGCGTCCACTGGCCACGGACGCCGGTGACAGCCCCGGGCTTCAGCCCTGGACGGGTGAAGCCTGGGGGGGGGACCCCTTTATTGGGGGGGGTCCCCACTCCTCCAGGTACCCCGTCCAAGGCTGACCAGCCACGGTGCTCATGTTTTGGCCGGGGGACCTTGTATAAAAAGTGTCCCCCGGCTGTGGCATGACACCGTGGGCTGTTGGAGCCCGGTGCTGGTTTCAAAATACGGGGGACCCCCAGATTTTTTGTCCCCCGTATTTTTGGAACCAGGACCGGTCCAAGAGTCCGGGGCTGGTTTCAGAAATACGGGGGACCCCTATGCTTTTTGTCCCCCCGTATTTTTGGAACCAGGTCCGGCTCAATGAGCCCGGGGCTGGTTATGCTTAGGAGGGGGGACCCTACGCCGTTTTTTTTTTATAAAAACACTTTTTCACATTTTTATTAACAGGACCATGCACAGATCTCAATGATCTGTGCATGGTTCTGTCAAATTCGCCTGTCAGAACCTGGTCTATTTTTTTTGCGATTTTTGGTAACATTTACCAAAAATCACACCCTATTACATTTGCGAGTTGTATACTTTATAATGGGAAAACATCTGGATGCGAATTGAAATGTGACTAAAAATCGCACTTCTAAAAGTGCGATTTCGCGGTAAAAATTGCGATTTTTTACCGCGATTTTCAACCTATTAAATGTGCGATTTTCGGAAAATGTGCGATTTCGGCCGTTTTTGACCAAAAATCGCACATGTCTAAAAAATCGCACCCTATTACATTTCGCCCCAGGTGGCTTCACAACAAAAGTATAGCACCAACACTTCAAGTACAGCAGACAGTAATGGTAGCCGAAAGAGGCCAACAGGGGAACCAAACAATGGCCAGGAGCCTCCCGAAAAACGAGACCTTCTCCCAGCCCTCTGGGAAGGTGGGTAAGTCTCCCGCTTTCTAGTGATAGCCCCCGCTCCCCCCTTGCCCACTGTTTTAATTACCATAAATCGCCGGTCCGCAGTGAGAGGTGGGGCTTATATTACGCGATCACTGTATTTTGCGTCATTTAAGCCCCGCCCCCTCTCCACGGCCCGAGAATCACTGCATTTTTCCCCATTGGGGAGGCCAGGCCAAGTGATGTCAGCCTTGTCCCCCCCCCCCCCCCCCCCCGACGTGTTGCCTCTCCGGGCTTTACCCGGAGAGGTGAAATCAAAAGTAGGCAAGTATGCCTTTGCTCTAAAGCAGGGGTATCCAACTCCAGTCCTCGAGAGCTACCAACAGTTCACATTTTCCAGACAACCTAGCTGCTGCACAGGTGCACTCATTACTCACTGACACATTTTAAAAGATGCACAGGTGGCGCTAATTACTTTACTTGTGATTCTGTGAGGAGATCTGGAAAACATTAACTGTTGGTAGCTCTCGAGGACTGGAGTTCGCTACCCCAGCTCTAAAGTATGTTCAGCTAAGGGGCAGACTAGATGGGCCAAATGGTTCTTATCTGCCGTCAACTTCTATGTTTCTATGACAAATTCGATGTACTTTTTTTATGATTGTTACTTTACGCTTCACTGTAAATATAAAACAACATCTAGAAGAATCAAAGTGCGAATGATCTCACTTCAACAAGTAAGTGAAACTATGGGATGCAATTTACACGAATATTGGATTGTCAGTGATGCCAAATTAAAACAAAGCAAATAATGGTACTTGTGCATTATCACGGCGCCCATCACATCGCATACCACTAATTGCGATGGGACCCAATTTTGAGGCTTTCCCGGGCAGAGTGTACAAATTTAATATCATTATAATGGCATGAGATGCAATACGACGCGATTATACCCGATATTACATTGTACAGGCACCCTGATGCCTGATTACAATGTTAAATGCACCCCCATACCCGATTTTTAATTGTACACCCACCCTGATGGGTGATTACTATGTGAAATCCCCCCCCCCCCCCTGAATGTTAACGCCATGCCAGTATCAACGCCAACCCAAAGCGTGGTGAGCGTAGCAAGCTCGCGAGGGGCAGCGGTACGCGTCCTCAGATCTTTTCATACCCCCACTATCCAAGCACTCACTGCGCTTCGGGTTGGCGTTGATAGAGGGGTGGCATTGACATTACTATTTAACATAGTAATTACCCATCAGGGTGGCTGTACAATCGCACCTTTAAAAATCGCATTTTTTGCCGCGAATTCGCATATGTAATGAGATGCGAATTAGCGGCAAAAAATGCGATTTGCCGCGATTTCGGGCGATTTTTAGTCATGAAAATGTGCGCATTTTCAGTCATGAAAATGTGCGCATTTTCATAAATGCGATTTTGTGCAAAAAAAAAAAAGTTTAAAAAAAAACGGCGTGGGGTCCCCCCTCCTAAGCATAACCAGCCCCGGGCTCATTGAGCCGGACCTGGTTCCAAAAATACGGGGGGACAAAAAGCATAGGGGTCCCCCGTATTTCTGAAACCAGCCCTGGACTCTTGGACCGGTCCTGGTTCCAAAAATACGGGGGACAAAAAATCTGGGGGTCCCCCGTATTTTGAAACCAGCACTGGGCTCCAACAGCCCACGGTGTCATGCCACAGCCGGGGGACACTTTTTATACAAGGTCCCCCGGCCAAAACATGAGCACCGTGGCTGGTCAGCCTTGGACGGGGTACCTGGAGGAGTGGGGACCCCCCCAATAAAGGGGTCCCCCCCCCCCAGGCTTCACCCGTCCAGGGCTGAAGCCCGGGGCTGTCACCGGCGTCCGTGGCCAGTGGACGCCGGCCTGATAGGGTTAAATCCATCATACATATCATTACATTGCTTTATACCGGAGAACTACAAGTGCCAGCAGACCTCCCCCGCATGCTGGGACTTGGAGAACCACAGGTCCCAGCATGCGGGGCATTAATGGGCCCGCTGGGACTTGTAGTCCACCTGTAAAAAGAATGTTTATAAAAAACACACACACAGAGAAGTACAAGTTTATTACACACACACCTCACCAGCGTTACTTACCATTCCTGGATCCAGCGCTGGTCTGGCTGCTTTACAGCCGGCTCCCCCCGCACTGACAGGCAGCGGGGAGAACCGGCTTTCTCCGTTGCCTGTCACCGGATTTCTCCGTAGCTTCTGTAGCGCTGTCCGAGTGCTACAGAGGCTGAGAGCGCGATTGGCTGAGCTATGCGTCTCCATGGAGACGCATAGCTCAGCCAATCAGGACTGAGCTATGCGTCTCCATGGAGACGTATCGGCCAATTGCGCTCTCAGCCTCTGTAGCACTCGGACAGCGCTACAGAAGCTACGGAGAAAGCCGGTGACAGGCAACGGAGAAAGCCGGTTCTCCCCGCTGCCTGTCAGTGCGGGGGGAGCCGGCTGTAAAGCAGCCAGACCAGCGCTGGATCCAGGAATGGTAAGTAACGCTGGTGTAAAAGTGAGGTGTGTGTGTGTGTGTAATAAACTTGTACTTCTCTGTGTGTGTGTTTTTTATAAACATTCTTTTTACAGGTGGACTACAAGTCCCAGCGGGCCCATTAATGCCCCGCATGCTGGGACCTGTGGTTCTCCAAGCCCTAGCATGCGGGGGAGGTCTGCTGGCACTTGTAGTTCTCCGGTATAAAGCAATGTAATGATATGTATGATGGATTTAACCCTATCAGGCCGGCGTCCACTGGCCACGGACGCCGGTGACAGCCCCGGGCTTCAGCCCTGGACGGGTGAAGCCTGGGGGGGGGACCCCTTTATTGGGGGGGGTCCCCACTCCTCCAGGTACCCCGTCCAAGGCTGACCAGCCACGGTGCTCATGTTTTGGCCGGGGGACCTTGTATAAAAAGTGTCCCCCGGCTGTGGCATGACACCGTGGGCTGTTGGAGCCCGGTGCTGGTTTCAAAATACGGGGGACCCCCAGATTTTTTGTCCCCCGTATTTTTGGAACCAGGACCGGTCCAAGAGTCCGGGGCTGGTTTCAGAAATACGGGGGACCCCTATGCTTTTTGTCCCCCCGTATTTTTGGAACCAGGTCCGGCTCAATGAGCCCGGGGCTGGTTATGCTTAGGAGGGGGGACCCTACGCCGTTTTTTTTTATAAAAACACTTTTTCACATTTTTATTAACAGGACCATGCACAGATCTCAATGATCTGTGCATGGTTCTGTCAAATTCGCCTGTCAGAACCTGGTCTATTTTTTTTGCGATTTTTGGTAACATTTACCAAAAATCACACCCTATTACATTTGCGAGTTGTATACTTTATAATGGGAAAACATCTGGATGCGAATTGAAATGTGACTAAAAATCGCACTTCTAAAAGTGCGATTTCGCGGTAAAAATTGCGATTTTTTACCGCGATTTTCAACCTATTAAATGTGCGATTTTCGGAAAATGTGCGATTTCGGCCGTTTTTGACCAAAAATCGCACATGTCTAAAAAAATCGCACCCTATTACATTTCGCCCCAGGTGGCTTCACAACAAAAGTATAGCACCAACACTTCAAGTACAGCAGACAGTAATGGTAGCCGAAAGAGGCCAACAGGGGAACCAAACAAGACATTCGAAACGAGGGCAAATGTGGGTACCCTCTGCACGGGATTGGACACTGGAAGCTGACACACACAGCTCAATGAAAGATTTGGGAAGACATAAGGGTGGAGATTAATGCGGACACAAGTCCATTTGCGGGCACGTTTGGCCCTGGTAGGCTCCTTGCCACGTGCAGCAGCTCTTCGGCCATGGCCACGGCCACGTTCGGATGGTGGCCCAGGTGGAGCAGATGCTGGTGAGGAGGGGGATGGTGTTCCCCCTCTGCCAGCAGGGAGTGCTGCTGGTGGGAATGCACCAGAAACGGATGACATTAGGACCCTATTGCTGGAAACTAGCTCCACCATAAGCTCATTATGGTGGAGGAGGAGGTCATTTTGGCGCAGGGCTTGATCTGCCAGCACCTGCAGGCTTGCAGCCATGGCCTGCTGGGCCTCAGCCATAGCCTGCAGGCTCCCAGCTATTGTCTGCTGGGTGCTGACCAAACCCTGCATGACCTCCTCGGTCCTACGCATCCGCTCTGATGCCAAGTCTCCCTGCTGGTGAATGTGAGCTTCAGCCGGCCTGGCATGGGGCCAGCCCCAGAGGTGTGGCTGTGTTCCCACCGCTTGGTCAATTTCTTCTTGAGGTTGGTTTTGAAGTCGTGCCACCTGCAATCAAAGTTTACATATTACAGGCACCCTGATGCGAGATTCCTATGTTAAATGCACCCCTAGACCCGATTTTAATTGTACAGCCACCCTGATGGGTAATTACTATGTTAAATAGTAATGTCAATGCCACCCCTCTATCAACGCCAACCCGAAGCGCAGTGAGTGCTTGGATAGTGGGGGTATGAAAAGATCTGAGGACGCGTACCGCTGCCCCTCGCGAGCTTGCTACGCTCACCACGCTTTGGGTTGGCGTTGATACTGGCATAGGCGTTAACATTCAGGGGGGGGGGGGGATTTCACATAGTAATCACCCATCAGGGTGGGTGTACAATTAAAAATCGGGTATGGGGGTGCATTTAACATTGTAATCAGGCATCAGGGTGCCTGTACAATGTAATATCGGGTATAATCGCGTCGTATTGCATCTCATGCCATTATAATGATATTAAATTTGTACACTCTGCCCGGGAAAGCCTCAAAATTGGGTCCCATCGCAATTAGTGGTATGCGATGTGATGGGCGCCGTGATAATGCACAAGTACCATTATTTGCTTTGTTTTAATTTGGCATCACTGACAATCCAATATTCGTGTAAATTGCATCCCATAGTTTCACTTACTTGTTGAAGTGAGATCATTCGCACTTTGATTCTTCTAGATGTTGTTTTATATTTACAGTGAAGCGTAAAGTAACAATCATAAAAAAAGTACATCGAATTTGTCATAGAAACATAGAAGTTGACGGCAGATAAGAACCATTTGGCCCATCTAGTCTGCCCCTTAGCTGAACATACTTTAGAGCTGGGGTAGCGAACTCCAGTCCTCGAGAGCTACCAACAGTTAATGTTTTCCAGATCTCCTCACAGAATCACAAGTAAAGTAATTAGCGCCACCTGTGCATCTTTTAAAATGTGTCAGTGAGTAATGAGTGCACCTGTGCAGCAGCTAGGTTGTCTGGAAAATGTGAACTGTTGGTAGCTCTCGAGGACTGGAGTTGGATACCCCTGCTTTAGAGCAAAGGCATACTTGCCTACTTTTGATTTCACCTCTCCGGGTAAAGCCCGGAGAGGCAACACGTCGGGGGGGGGGGGGGGGGGGGGGAACAAGGCTGACATCACTTGGCCTGGCCTCCCCAATGGGGAAAAATGCAGTGATTCTCGGGCCGTGGAGAGGGGGCGGGGCTTAAATGACGCAAAATACAGTGATCGCGTAATTTAAGCCCCACCTCTCACTGCGGACCGGCGATTTATGGTAATTAAAACAGTGGGCAAGGGGGGAGCGGGGGCTATCACTAGAAAGCGGGAGACTTACCCACCTTCCCAGAGGGCTGGGAGAAGGTCTCGTTTTTCGGGAGGCTCCTGGCCATTCCATGAGGGTAGGCAAGCCTGAGCAATGGTTCCCAAACTGTGTGCCACGGCACTCTGGGATACCCAAATTATTTATGGTCAATGTAATAGTCAGAATTAGTGCTGGTGGCTTCCATTCACAACATATATAGACAGACAGAAGCAAATCCCATCCCTCATAACATAACTGAACCTAAAGATCACATTATAAACACAATTTCTCAAGAAACTTGTGGTTTAGGCTTAGGGGTGCTGTTAAAAAAGTTTTGATACTCTAGGGTGCTGTGATTCAAAATAAAGTTTGGGAACCATTGCTTAGATTATGTGTGGGTGTTAAACTTCATCCTCATGCTGTTTATGCTGGGGGTTCATAATACTAATTTTGCAGAACTAATGTTAATTAATCAATGTAATAATTATTATATATTAAATAAGATATGCTTAACAGTAAACAAACCGCATTGTTGTTTTGAAACTCATAGCTCCAGTTGTTAAGTATATTTAGTCAATACTGAGCACATATTCTGGAGCACTATACAGAGATTATTCCAGCCAGTCACGTACACAGTGGTATGAAAAGTCAACATTCCGAATGTCGACAGTCAAAATGTTGTCATGGACAATAGGTTTATGGACCAACATTTATATGGTCAACATGTGTCAACCTGTTTATAATGTCAATATTGAACATGCTGACACCAGAATATCGACAAAGAGGTTGGAGGGGGGGGGCGCAACCGGGTGTCTTCTGCTGTGAGGGGGCCGGAGGCGGTTGCTGCATTGTTGCGTGTATCTCTCAGCTTCTGTGCAGGAATTTTGCAGGAATTTGCTCTACAGCCACAGCAGTCTCTGGAGGCAGACCACATCCCCTGGACTCTGGAGTGACTAAATGGAGGACAGGATGCAAAGCCATTGGCTGCTCCCAAGATGCAGTGGATTGCTTGCTCGTATGCCTGCCCTGGAGAAACTTCTTGCTTGAAGAACACACACACACGCGTACACTGTAGAGTCAGAAGCAAATTACCCTGGCATTATATTTTCGGAGAGTAGCAGAAAAATGGAATACCTGGAGTAAACCAAACAGGACAAAATACAAACTCTACACAAAGGGTCAGGTATGGGAATTGAATTGATGACCTAAGGAAAACTTACCATTACACCATCGATGTTATCTTTCTTTGAGTCTTAAAATGAAATAATCCAGATTGTCTTTATTTATTTTTCTAGCTTCATTGTGAATAGGTCACTTTATTAACTGAAAAAGATAAAATTTTGAAACAAATCACCATCGGCATCCAATGTTTAGTGACATATAGTGGCATTTTCCCATTCACCAGGAGCAGGATGAATAAGCACATTACGTATACTGACCTATAAAAGAAGACCGTCTGAGCATAGCACATTTTGGCATGTGGGGAAATCATTCCAATTTAAAAAAAAATCTGTATATAGTAATAAAGCATGTGCAACAAGCTAAGCCTGATATTGCTGGCTCACTAATGCACAAAGCATGACTGGATGTAAGAAGAAATGTTTTTAAATTGGGCATGATCATTGCAAATTAGAAAGCTGAACACTTATATTACATTTTATCAGAGGCATAGTTAACACCACATATACTACACAACAAATGCAGCTCAGCAATGGAAATCATTAAAAAATTTAATAAATTTAAAATACATACCTCCCAACTGTTCCGCATACCACGGGAACGTGGTATTTTTGGGGACGTCCCACCGTCCCTCCCGAGGCCAGCAGTGTACCGTGGTGGGGGGGCAGTTGGGAGTCCCCCCTGCAATTTGGTGAATAGACGCTGTGCGCATGCCCACTGAGTCTATTCCCGTAGCAAAGAGGCTGGGGGCTGGCCAGCAGCTTACAGAACATCTGATCAGGTGGCAAAAATGGGGGTCATGGCCTCGAGAAAATTATGCGGTTTTAGGCCACACTTATCCAAAGTGCTCAGGACCAGAAGAATTTTGGATAACGTATTATCCCTTATTTTGAAATATGTTTATATTTAATCGATGTATCTTGAGGTAACTTGCATGTACATTGTACAAACACATCAAACACATGAAATACACACAATCAGGTCCGGTGCATCCCAGACAGGGCACTCCTGCGCTCACACGCCCGGGGGGGGGGATTCGTCCGCCGCTCCACCGGGGGGGATTGGGCCACCGCCCTGCTCTGCTCCACAGGGAGGATTAGCCTGCTGCGCTGCTCCGCTCCATGGGGTGTGTGTGTGTGTGTGCCGGGTGAAAACGCCATGTCACTCCAGGGGGGGGGGGAGATGCGGCAGTGGCTCCACATGAGGGGGGGTCGGAGTTTGCTCACCTGTATTTGGCTCCCTTCTGCCGCGTCACTCCAGGAAGGGGGGAGATGCGGCGATGGCCGAAAGGCTCCATGTTAAACAAGGTACAGTATATATTATTTGCAGTTCTCCATTTGTGAGCCAGAAGGTGTTTAGTTGAAAATAATACTGTATATGACCAATTACATATTTATCAGAAGGTGAGGAGGTGTCTGGAAGGGGATGCAGTTAAGATCCCGGCGGTCGGGATCCCAGCGTTCAGAATCCCAACGCCGGAATCCCGACCGCCGAAATGCCGACACTTTCTCCCTCCTGGGGTGTCCACGACACCCCTGGAGGGAGAATAAAATAGCGTGCCGAGCGTAGCGAGGCACCGGGCCCGCTGCGTGGCGAGCGCAGCGAGCCCGCAAGGGGGGGGCGATCCATGTCCCCCCCTTGTCGGCATTTCGGCTGTCGGGATTCCGGCGTCAGGATTCTGAACGCCGGGATCCCGACCGCCGGGATTCAATACTGAATCCGTCTGGAAGTATATGAAGTAATTCAATTTTTGGTTGTGGGGTAATAACTTTTTCCAAAATAGTAGAGATGAGTTGAAATATTTGCTTCCATAAAACAATTAACAAAGGGCATGACCAGAATATATGATAAATTAATCCCACCCCAACACAGTTGCGCCAACAGAGATTTGGGTTTGTGGGACATATTTTGTGTAATAAAGCCGGAGTCATATATAGCCTATGTATAAGTTTAAAATGTTGTTCGACATGGGATATACACTTAGACATTTTGAAATACAGATTGCCACTCCTCCTCCGAGAGGGTCAAGCCTATATACGTTTCCAATTTAACTTGAGAAAATTTCGAGAAATGTTGAGGAGTAATTAGGAATGTATACCATCTAGATAATGCACCTTTACTATTTGTCTTATGGAGTAGCTCCCGTACTGGTCTAGGTAATGGCTTTAGGATGTGAGGGGGTGGGGCGACACTCTGCAGCCAGTGTCTCACTTGTAGGTATTTATAGAACTTTTTCCAGGATATACAATATTTTGTTTGGATTTGGAGGAAGGATAGTAATGTGCCTGATTCTGTTATGTCCTTCATTGTAATAATGTTATTAGGGTACTTGTTTCGTTTCACGGCGGCAGATAAATCGCATGCGTGATGCGATCGGATGCAATTTTGTACTTGTTCATACCCCCACTATCCACTACGCATAGAGTTGATTTTATGTAGTGTGGCGAGTGCAGCGAGCCACCGAGCCCGAAGCGTGGCGAGCGTAGCGTGCCCCGCTCAGGGCCGTGGATTACTTAACATGTATTCCACGTCCCTTTGCGGGGCTCGCTGCACTTGGCACGGAATACATGTAAAGTAATCCGCGTCCCCTCGCCACTCTTCGGGCTCCGTGGCTCGCTGCGCTCACCACACTATTTAAAATCAACTCCATGCGTAGTAGATAGTGGGGTTATGAACAGGTACAAAATCGCATCAAATCGCATCCGATCAGATTGCATTGCATCGCATGCGATTGCATGCGATATCTCATGCAATATATCTACCGCCGTGAAACTAAACAAGTACCGTTATTAGATATCCACGTGTCGAGGGACAAATCTGGGATCAAATGTGCTAATCCCCTCAATGATAACCCTAAAGTTGGTTGCAAAGCTTCCGTCACTCGGGACATCAAAATATACCATGTCTTACACACCGCTTGGACTACTGTAGATGTAGGGGTTAAATGGTTCCCTTCTGTGGGAGATAGCCTTAATAAGTCTATAATAGGAAACTGGGATACAAGACGTCTTTCCACTAAAAACCAAGGTCTGGATTTAACAGTTATCAGCCAGACCCCTTTATTAGAAATAATAAAGTCCATTTGATGCCTGGAAATCTGGGTAGGCTAAGCCTCCATAAGATTTAGGTTGAACCATTGTTCTTCGTGCCAGCCTTTGTTTTTTCCCCTTTCCATGCATACTGTGTGATACAAATAATGTATTCAATTTTGCCAATATGGATTCTGGTAATAAGATGGGTATAGTCCTAAACAAATATAGCAATTTCTGAAGAAAAAAACATTTTTAGGGCAGCTATTCGGCCCATCCAAGATACATGTTGCATCATCCATTCTTATGTCAATTTAGAAAATTTCGTTTATCGGGGTTGGTAGTTACAAGAGAATGTCTTGAGCGATCGCTGAGATGTACATACAAATGCCCTGCCATGCATATTAGGATTACAATTGATCTAGTAAGGTGGAAGTAAAATGAATTGGCAGTGCCTCCATTTTGGAGCAGTTTAATTTATAAATGGAGACAGATGAATAGTCCTGTAGGATTTTGTGTAGGTCCAGTAAAGAAGTGCATGGATCTGTGAGGGTCAGCAGTACATCGTCTACAAATAAACACATTTTATATGAGTGATCAAATAGGGAGGGGCAATTATTGAAGATGTGGCTATGATGGTTTAGGCCATGGGTCCTCAAACTGCGGCCCTCCAGATGTTGTGAAACTACAAATCCCAGCATGCCTTGCCACAGTTTTGCTATAAGGGAGTGTTAAAACTGTGGCAAGGCATGCTGGGATTTGTAGTTCCACAACATTTGGAGGGACGCAGTTTGAGGACCCATGGTTTAGGCCAATGGCTCAATAGCCAAGACAAACACCAGAGAGGATAGGGGGCATCCCTGGCATGTGCCATTAGAAATAGCAAAGGGAATTGAAAGTATTCCGTTAATAAAGTATTCCGTTAAAAGTCATTACTGCTTGTAAATATCCCCAATGCAATCTGTTAAATGCCTTCTCCGCATCCAATGAGGGCAATAGTAGAGGTTCAATAGATGCAGAGAAGGCATCTATCATAGATCACTCTCCTAGTGTTATCCATTGTGGGATTTGTAAGTGGTATTTGTAAGTGGTGGCCACTTACAAATCCCACCTGATCATAGCAGATAAGGGATGGCAGTAATGGTGTGAGTCTATTAGCTATAAGTTTTGCATATATTTTTACATCTGTATTTAAAAGAGCAATGGTGCGGAATTTGGCTAGGATGGAGTGTTTTTTTCTTGGTTTAGATAATGCTACGATGCATGCTTCTAGCATTTCCTTTGGAAAGGTCCCTCTCGTGGACGATTCCTCAAATACTTGTTGTAATGGGGAAGATTTGTAAAATGTATTAGAATAGCCATCGGGGCCTGGTGCTTTATCCAATGGGAGATCTGATATAGCTTTGCTGATCTCTTCAACTGTCCAGGGGCTTTCTAGAGATGTGAGGGTATTCATGTCAAAGGAGGGTAGAGAGATTATCTGCAAAAGGGGGAGGCTATACCTACTGTAGTAGGTTGAGAGGTCACAGGATGAGAGAGAGGAGCGTGACTGAAGCGTCACAACGTGGAGGGGAAGAGGAGGGAGAACGGACGGGGGACCCGTACGGGAGCCTGAGCTGGACTGTGCAGCCCAGGAACGCAGCGCGAAGCCATACCCGTATCACGGGGTACTTACATTGCACAGACGGTGCCCAGCAACGAGCGAGAGACCCGGCAGGGATACCGCACGGAGGAAGCGAGAGAGAGGGGACGGACGCCTCTGAGATAGCTCCGAAGGAGGGGCGGCGCCGAAGTGGGTGATGCCGAGAGGCTGTGACTTCCGAGCTCCCGCAAGCGGGACGCAGACGCCGGGGAATCATACAGCACCGGGCGCATGCTGCTCAGACAAACAAATGAGCGCTAAGCCACCTGCTGCCCCACGGAGAAAAGCTTCCCGAAGCATAGAAACTGAGGACAGAGGCAGAGGTAGCAGTCCCAGGAGAAAAAGGCACTCAAGGTCCCGGCAGAGAGACTCATTTTGAGGGGTAAGAACTATAATCTGTTATATACAGAGCTAAAACAAATAAATATAACCTTGGTCCGCAACCCTCTCCCCCCCTCCACGTTTTTTCCCAGAGGAATGATTTCAAGGAAAAATTTAAGGGTGGTTACCATCCTAAAGCTCAATGTAATCTATCTCTGGGGATCATGTAACTTATTAGGATGAGTTAATGAAGTGACTCTTCTACCCCCCACCTCTTATGCCCTGATCCTGTATCCTCTTTTATAGGTTCTCCCTGCATCTAAAAAGACCTGCTGAGGAGCGGGGAAAAAAAATATTAAATATAAGCAGCCAAAAAATGCCCTCTAAAAAGGCAAAGAGCGTAACAAGTGCATCCACAAGTTTTTTTAAAGCAGCTCACTCGTCTGCAAACAAAGCAAAAGATAGACTCTCTGCATCTGTTAATACAAACATAAATCCAATACAAACAAAAAAAAGTATGGAGGATTCAATAGCATCAGAAGAGGATAATATGGATGAGCCTATTACCCTGCGAAAGATGCTACAATTGCTATCAGAGTTAAAATCTGGCTTAACAGCTGAGCTTAAAGTTACAGCACAAGGCTTAACCAAAGAAATAGCCAACCTGGGAGACAGGACCTCTCAGGTCGAACAAAGACTAGAAAACACAGCTATGGCCCATAATGAATTGATGGAGGCTCATAAAACCCTCCAGATGGAGGTGAATAATCTGATAGATAAAGTAGCGAATCTAGAGGATAGAGCAAGAAGAAGCAATTTAAGGATAAGGGGTACATCAGAAGAAATTCAACCTAAACAGTTAATCCCATTTGTGTCAGAGCTATTTCAAAAACTATTGCCAGATATGCCAAAGGCACAAATCCTCATAGATCGAATCCATAGGCTGCCGAAACCAAAATCAGTCTCTGCAGCAGCTCCAAGAGATGTAATACTAAAGATGCACTATTTTCAGGCAAAAGAGCAAATTCTAAGAGCTGCCAGAGATGAGGTTAACATAACAGAGACTCTGAGAAATATACAGATCTACGGGGACCTCTCAGGGGCAACCCTGGCAAAAAGAAGATGTTTTCACAAAGTAACTGAAACCTTGCGGCAGGCTAAAATAAACTACAAATGGGGATTCCCAGTAAAGCTCTTTGTAACATACAAGGGAGCAGTCAAAACGTGAAGATCCGAGGAAGAAGCAGTGAAAGACCTATCCAGCTGGAATCTATCCCCCCCCCCCCTAAAGGAAGTGACTGCTTTAGCTCCGATGCAACAAGAATTGATAAAAGTAGGACCCCAGCAAGAGAAAGTAGACTAAAAACAGAGAAAGCCTTGAAAAATGCAGCGATGGAGAGGAGGAATCTAGGATAAGGGAACTGTAATATGAAGAGTCACAGGATCATCTTTTCAGTTATAAAATGAAGCATAATACTCAGAAAGGCATTTGCAATTTCGGATAGGTCCGACACTCTTGTACCCTTCAGATTTACAACTCCTTAAACATAGAAACATAGAATTTGACGGCAGATAGGATCCACTTGGCCACTTCAAATTTATTTTCCAGATGATCTGTTTTTTGGCCGTCGTTGAAGAATGTTTTTGACAGTCTGTAAAGGTGTTTTAAATTCTGGTATGATATCTGTCTTAAAGGAAGCAAAAAGTTTTTTCATCAGTCCCACAGTCAGAGGGGCATCATCTCCCTGTTTGGTGTCATCGGACTGTGAATTATGTTTAGGATCAAATGGGGTTGAAAGAGCCGATAGTTACTTATGATTTGCTGCCTCAAAAGAATATGACTTGGCAGTTAGTGAGGGAGAGTGAGCTTTAAAAAACGCACTTGTGGAGTATCAGGGGTGTCTCGTTGGTGCTTAAGTGGTATGTTGAAGCATTTGGTTCACCAGAAGTAGGTAATGTAGCAAGAATGGTACCATCGCAGTATGCAATAATACAGGTTAGAGACTGTAACAGTTCAGTGCACAATTCTTTAGAATGATGGAGGCATCCATAGATGTTTACTTCATAGTGGTAGTCTGTCCAGTGAACCACAGGGAAATCTCATGTACTGTATATGAGAGCTTGAGCTGTTTGTAAAAAAAAAACAACAGTACTCACTGTTCAAATGGAGTCCTCTAGTGTCCCAGGGAGGAGAGCCCTCAGCTATATACTTGACAGGAGATCCTTTTGTAACTTCAATCAGGCTCAGGGGACTGGGGAGACAGTGGTGCTGCAGGCACGAGATGACAGGCAGCAATGGGTCTCCCAAGATGGCCGCTGGAGCCCCATCTCGCTCAGACTCCGGTCTGATGCGGTGTCTGCCAGGCACCGTGGCAAGGGAGGCAAGTGGGTCACAGGAGCAGCGGGAGCTGGTCAAGTAAGGTAGCCTCAGATGGATGGCAGGCAGCTGTCTGCCAGGTGCCAGGCTTCCGCTCAACTTCGACTACTGAAGAGATGCAGACTGTCTGATCTGTTCATTGCTTCTTTGTGTACTAGAATAGGTTTTTTTAAAAAAAATACTGCGTGGGGTCCCCTTTCCTAAGCATAACCACCACCGAGCTCTTTAAGCCGATGCTGGTTATAAAATTACTAATTTGGTAGGGTTGCTCTGTAGTTAAAGAACCAGCACTAGGCTCTTGAACTAATCCTGGTTTCAAAAATACTGAAAAAAAGGGGTCACACATTTATACTGGTCTTAATGCCCGTTGCTATTCTTAGCACACATTTATACTGGTCTTAATGCCCGTTGCTATTCTTAGCACCCATGGGTTGTGGTTGTAGAGTTCATAGCAACAATGTGTAAAATGAAGACTGAATATTGTTTTCTACCTGTGGAACTACAAGTCTCAGCAATCCTCCCCCATATGCTGTTACTTGGATAACCAAAAAAATTAGCATGTAGGGCCCTAAAGGGCATGCTGTACCTGTACTTCCACCTCTAAAAAAAATATTATAATAAACACAGCGCATGCACACCACGACAGTAAAGTTACAGTACACACACATGCACACTTACATACAGTACATACTTAAACAGACTTTATTTTACTTATACACAGAAAAGCACTGCATGGATCTGACTGGTCTGTACATGCTTCATGTTCGGCAGTGTTTCGCTGTTGGCAAACTCGGCAGCCAAACATGAATGAGCTCATTATCAGAAATCACAAATCCTGCAAACAAAGAGTTTAGAGAATAATGGAATCATATTTTTCTTTTTTTTTTTCTTTGGGGGACAGCTCCTTTGGAGAGGGTGGCTGGGCATGGCATGATTTTGGGGGCATCACTGGTCCAGGTGGGCCCCCACACCACTCCGGGCAGACCTGGGTCCATGCAGTTGGCTCCCCTTTTTTACATTATTTCTGGTAAGGGTGGAGTTATGAATTCAACCCTTGCGAGTTGCGGTTGGTCATGGACAGAGGCAGCAGGTCCATCCTTGACCATCAGGGCAGAAGGCCCCTTTTTTGGTACTTTATTTTTTAACTTTTGGAACTTTATTTTACATTTTTTTATTTTTTATTTTCCTTTTGTTTAATTTAATAAAGCTTTCATAACATGCATTTTATTAAGCTGTTCTCCCTGCCACCATATTAGTTACCTAATATGTAGCGTTTTCTTTATACTTCTCCTATTACATTCCTTATTTCCTTAATCTCAAGTGTAAATACCTTTGTAATGTGAGAAGTATAAAGAAAACGCTACATATTAGGTATCACCCACAAACTGGTGAGTGAGGTACGCTATCCAAGGTTGCCCTAAAGTTAAAGAAACCACTACGGGTGTCCTCCTTCTTTTGATAGCGGTGAGTGAGGTACGCTCTACCTCTATAAATATAACATCTATCCCAGGTTCTTGAGGGGGTCATATTATAGGACAAACTCCCAAGGTTTTTATCTAAACACCACATCCTGTGTCTCTAACGAGGGAGAATATCGAAGGAAAAGAAACCTTGATAGGAGTCTTCACCATTTTTCCATTGTGAGTTACGGTACGCCCTACATCTAACCAACCTACCTTGATAAAATAAATTGTTATATGAGTTACTACATATATCTTTTGTGAGTTCTGGGTACGCCCTTTTGAGTAAACTCTCCTTATAAAGATACCTTTATATACGTCTCACTACACCTTGATTGGTGAGTGAGGTATGCTGTAATATAGTAAAAGATTTCACTGATGCTTCTTCAAACTGTATAAAAGGAATCTACACATTGCTGTTTTCATTTATATTTTATACCACTGGAGCACATTTCGAAAGATTGATCTCTAAAGACCCTGAAGGTGATGAACAACAGAACAACAGGAGGATAAAGAAACTGCTACAGGTTTGAAAATACACATCTTTAGAGTGAGTTGGGTACGCCCATCACTTTATGACATCTTAAATTCACTATTTTAAAAATACATTCACAGTCACCTATTCACATACTTGTTTCATTTCTCACTGTATGACCACATCCCTCTTGGAAAACACCACAACACAGAGCATCTTTATTCAAAAGAAAGGACACAGCCGACACAAAAATCAAACAAGAACTTTTCTTCTCTTTTTTCATTCCTTTTTATTCCCCTTTATCCCTTTTTGCTTATCCATCTTTATTATTGTAATCACGTAATCACATACCATTAGTGTCACTATTAATTTATTTATTTGAATATGCGCCTCCTGAAGAGTCTCTTCCAAAAACTGTTTTTCTATTATCTAAGCATGTAGGGGGAAACCTGCTGGAAAATTCTAGAAGATGAGATAATATTCTAGGTGTTCACTTCGCATCCATTCTAGAATGTACCTGAAGCCTCTGTGCTTAGCTAGTAGTTCCCTTTCAACTGCATTTTACTTACTAGTATAACACTTTGTGAGGATCATCGTAAGTAGAATTCATATGGCTTTTCCACAGACATTTTATGCTGCTATCAAATGCAAAATGTACTAAGCTTAGAATTCAGTTGATAAAACTCTTCTTCCAATCCCTCTGAGAATTATATTTCTATAATGTTTCTTCTGCACAGCTCATCCCACACAATCTCACAAATCAATGTTTGTGCCATAATATATCTCAGACTGAATATGCATACACTTATATTATTTTCAGTTTCAAATATATAAAATGCTATAAAAACATCACATATATATATATATATATATATATATATATATATATATTTCTGATTAATAGTGAATTAGGTGCATTTTACACAAATTAAAATGATGCATACATCGGCTTACCAGTCCCCGTATGATCCTTTGCCTAAAAAGATCAAAGACTGGAAAATATCTAGAATAGAAGGGTGAGTGCCATAAAACTTTAAATAAATTCTGTTTACATTAAACCAATAATTTGGTGGGCTAATATTATCTAATGAACTAATATTATCTAATGAACTAATTGTTCACATACTGTAAGTACCAAAATGACAATATATCAGCAACTGGCGCCATAAAACGTTTTTACTTGATATCACATTAAACTCACATAATACATCAAAGTAACTACAATTTGTAAGTCTTTTGGCTGTGAACCTAGTCGGAGTCCATTTTGTAACAGTCTTCCAATGCATTTTATCCCATAGGACTTCTTCAGGGGTGTTCTATCTGTTATCTCTTATTAGTTGCCATATATTTATACAATTGGAATATGGAGAAAAGTAAAAAAAAAAATGTGGACCTTTTTGTGTTGTTCTTAACTTAAAATTCAACGGGGATTAAAGAGTAAATCACTTTATAAATTTAAGATAATGTTTATTGGTGTTAATCTCCAGTTTGATTAGCTGTGTAGAAAAAATTCCACCACTTAATATCTAGTGAAATGAATCCCAATGTATAAGTGCTCCAATTAATTAGATTCTTGTTTAAATTCAACTTGGCCCACAGTTAGTCTCAGCCTAACTCTCTTGTACACAGACTGAAGGGGGAACCGTAGTCATCACCGATGGCGAGGTATCTGTTGAAGTCTCTAATCTGATCCAAGGTATCTAAAAAAGATGGCTACAAGGGAATGCGATCTTGGATGACCATTCTTGTTGGTGGCCGGCTCCAAATAGTCTGGCAGACGCAAAATAAAAAAAAAATTAAAACAACAAATCACAGAGTATCCCAGTTTGTCTTGGCGCCCCAACCTTGTTATCTTGCAGCCATGCAAGCCGCCTCTGGAAACTCAAAGTGACTGCAAAGAGCTCTGAAGCTGATTTGGAGCAAGTGAGGCATTAAGGCAGTGTGGGGCAGATTTATTAAGCTCAGTGAAGTGTCTGTTTTTTTTCACCGGCCAATCAGCTCCTACCTGTGAAGTTACAGGCTTGGTTTGAAAAATGACAGGTAGGAGGTGATTGGCCGGTGATAAAAACCAGACACTTTATCACTTCACCGAGCTTAATAAATTGCCCTTGAATGAGGAAAAAAAAAGATGCTTTCATTCATGGACCAAGAAAACTAAACAACTACTGTACTTGACAATTGCTTGAGGCACTTAATATGGAAACAGCTCAGAAGGCATAAACCACCTTGCCCTGGAGATGTTCTAGACACAACCAATTTAATCTTATGTATTAATAGATATCTTGTAAAAGCAGTGATAACCATTGCTGGGCAATACTATTATAAAGCATGCAGTCCGTATCATACTGCATATTATTTACCAGAGACGGATAGAGAACTCATGGGGCCCTAATCAGGGACTAGTGTTTATATGTTTATATGCAGGAAGAAAGCATTTGAAAAACAGATCACAATATTATAGTGAAACAGTTTTTATGATTTATTTCTGATGCTGGAAAACCGTGGACTTTTTTTAAAATGTTGTTGTTAATTAAATATTTTTTAAGATACAGGGACACAAGGATTTTTTTTGTTGTTGTTGTAATTCCTATTTTCATATCAGAAAGCCCCACAATGAGAAAGGCATTACAAAGAAAGCTCAGTTGCATTATTGCTGGATGAGATGAAACAATTCTGTCACTGGTAACCCAATGCAATCAAGATCATAAATTGTACTTAAATCACTGTTAGCAGTGTGGTGAACCGGATCAAACGAGAAAGATAATACTTCACAATATGGCTGTAAACTTTAGAAGAAATAACCGTAGTTTCTTTTTGTGAAATGCACCAACAGGACAATGAAAAGTATCATGAAATTGTGCAGAAAATATTCAGATAGCACTGTTAAATATGACATGAATTTTCTATTAAAATCAGTGTAATGCATCCATTATTGCCATGCAATTGCTGCAACATGGGACTTCTCAGACAACCTCCAATTTTATGGTCTAAATAATTTACATTGCGGAGCATAATAAAAAATTGGTAGAATTCATATTAAACATTCATTTTATACACCCAATGTGGATTTCTGCTCAGAGTTACAGTCATATTAAACTGATGCAGATAAAAGACATTGACTTAAATGATATAACTCTAAATTGTGCTTATGCAATGGTACATGGTTAAAGCATTCAATAGAATGTGAATACAAATCAATCTCTGAAAAGAGATGTAGTTTCACACTCTGCCAGCAGTTGGCAGTGTTTTATAGACTCACGGACAGTAGACATATATATCTCTTATATATTTGGCTAGATCTGTCACTGAAAGCCAGTGTATATAACGGTGGGCGGGGTTCCACGGGTGATTGACAGGCCCGGCAAGCATTATACACATATACCCACAACTGGCCAACATTATACACAGCCCTGGGTTCTACACACATTCCCTTAGCCAGCTCCAGTAAGAACCCGCCCCCCAACCAAAATTTTATCCCCATCAGCAACCACCACTCCTCATGTAGGAGCAAAAGCCATCCACCCCCGCCCCATGGGTGCACAGCACGCCCCCAACCACGCCCCCTTAACACCGCAGCCACCATCTCCCTATGGACGGAATCACCGCCCCTTCCAGCGCACATTCACTACATGAGCTGCCTCCGCCCAGCCAGCCCGCCCCATCCTGCCCACACTCAGTCGGAAGACCCGTCCCCCCACACCCACCCAGTTCTCTGTTACACAGAGACGCTACAACGCCCTGCGCCAGCTGCTGCCAGCTTAATGAAGGCGCCAGCCGCCCACAGCTGATGCGCAGAACGGACACTGCCACCCGCCTCCTGTCATTGCTGCCACAACCTGCCCACAGCTGCCGCCGACCTCCGCTTTCCTGAACCTGATGCCGCCCAGCGCCACCCTCCAGCATGAAGAATACTAGGTATAGATTGAATGTACTGTAATACAGGTGTGATCAGATCCAAAGAAAATTCCCTGAGGGCTTTGGGAGGAGGGCGGAAGGGGGGACACTGACCATGGCCCCTGCACAGAGATCTTCCACTTTTCTCCTTACTTTCCATCCACAACTGTGTCTTCTTATCCAGCCCAGCAATTTTAATATAGGGAAGGTAAGGGGGGTGGTTAGCAGGGGAAGGGTCAGTATACTAATCCTCCGCCTGCTTCCCTAATTTTAAACATCCCTTGCAACCTAACTCTCCATCTCCACAACCTGATCTTAACCCCGCACCCTCTGCCACCTAAACCTAATTGCCCCTTCAAAATGCCTAACTTCCCCACAGCTTAACCCTAACCTACCCTCCGTGCAGAGTAAGCGTAATTCCCTCCATCCCTGGCTAAACCTTTACCCACCCACAAATTGACCAATAAGGATGCTGGCGGTCATTATTCCCACATTGGCATCCTGATCTTTCCATGGTTCCGGCACCAGTCTTCTTAAGGCAGATGTCAGATTAGGCATACTAAATACCAACATCCTGATCACTGGAATGCTGACTGAATGCCACAGATTCACTCTTTTGCATGCAGCTGCGAGGGATGGTATATGGAGTGTGGTTTTGTCCCATATGGTTTCTGGGATCTATCGTGACCAGGAGTAAGAACTGGTGACTGAAATACAAAAATATCAAAAATACCTCACACTCACATATATTATTACTTTTAATGGGGTGAAGCCCCTCAGGACGGTGTGAAGAGCGCCCGGAGGGCGCGATGAATCACCTAGTGTATATATATATATATATATATATATATATGATATAAAACTTTACTCAAAGACTGTCTAGGCTGTGTAAGACTCTGGCCAGTATTCATTGTTATTTCTAGGAATGTTTCTAGGATGTTTAGGAATCACTGCACATTTGCTGGTTTCCGGAGGGCTGCAGCATTTGCTATTCAACGCCGCAGGGGCTCGCTTCCCCTGATGGTGATTTTTAACCCCCGCGCGGTGGCAGGCAGGGAGATGGAAGCCTCCTTGCCTGCCCCAGAATCTGTGGGGGAGAAGGAGGGCTCCTGGACACACAGGCAGCAGAAGCTGCCCCCCCCCCCCCTGGGAGAGCTGGCAGGGGACACGGGTAAGGAGCCACTTCACTGGTCCCGCTCGTGCATATGTAATGAGTGGGACCAGTGGGAAGTGAATAATTATTGAGTGGCTCCCGGCCCCCTGCTGGCGAATGTGTAAAAATATATATTTTTAAAAAATTTTAAATTAAATATATATTCATGTGCCGCAAGCACATAAAGATAGCATGCCCCTTCTCAGAAAAAAAATTCAGTTTTGACACAAAAAACAAAAGCCTTTATTTAAAAAGATCACTTTCCAGTTCACCTTATAAATATGTTGAATGCAAAACGGTGAATCATGGCGAAAATCATGCTGAAAGCAGTTCTCCATCCTAGCATTGAATATACTCTCAACAAATCCCAGTGAAAACCCCACTGAAATACATCAGCGAGAACTGGCCGGCATTCACTGTTCACTTTCGGCGAACAGTGAACATTGAATAGGGTGAATCAGATTTTCAGTGAAATAAGGTGAAAACAGCCCAATTCACCAAAAAAAATGGTGAATCGCAAGCATTGAATACTGCCCTCTGACTGATATATTGGCTATATAAAGGATTGTATATTGCTGACATCAGACGGGCACCAGAGCAGGCTGCTGATTATCTGGACTGGATTTTATTGCAATATATATTACACAAATACATACAGATGTGTCCTCATACATTTTGCCCCAATAGGCCATGTAGTGGGAGATGCATGGTGTGAGTTAGCTGACAAGTCCAATGCAATCCTGTTAGTATCTGTTTATCTTTTTTTGCACTGACAGCTAGTGCTAATTACAATCATATGGGGCATGCCTATATTCTGTGTGCAATTACGGCTGTATCTGCATACAACATGCTAAATTACAGTGTTTTCTAGGAACGTTGCATTTTACATACAGTAATGTAGCATTTTATATACAGATACAGCTGCACAGAATGTAGGCTGGATGTTAATGACTGGAACAGACCTCACATTTATACTAGAATCCATTAATCAATTATTAGTGACACCACTTTCAGTTTGCTTACACAAAGGAGCAGTGGTGTAAGTTCATCCCAGTTGCCCAGAGGCAAGGTATATATTGGTGCCCCCAACACATCCACAAACACATACACACACAACCATATATACACACACACACACACACACACACAAACACATATGTCTCTTATGAAATATTTATCTATTTATATCAGTGACGTGCGGTGAGATCAGTGGTTGGTGAGGCACTGGCAGCAGCATGACTTGGTGCAGGGGAGTGGCGGGTCCTACAAACATCAATGGTGCCATAGCAGCTGAATCCCCTGCACCTGTGGTAGTAATGCCACTGCGCTCAACCTCCACAGTGGTACCCTTATACGCAGTACGTAACAGTAATACACCTTATACACAGAATGCCTCACACTAGTAATGTCCTTATACACATATTGCCACACAATAAAGCCCTTACACATATGGCACACCTTATTAATGCATTTTTTCACATTATGTCACACTTTATTAATTCCCTAATACAAATAATTCCCCCATACACAAACTGTTTGCTACACATTATTAATGCTCTTTCTCACATAATGCACCTTACAGATATGCCCCACATTATTTATGCCCTTATACACATAATGGGCGGGATGTATTAATATACATCGCCACCCTTCGCTTGACAGCCGCCGCGATGCTGCCGCATATGTACAAACATATGTGGCTAGCATCGGGTTGCGGTGACGGAGACCCCGCGATACCTGTGATGTGGTCTGCGGGGGTCTCCGTCACATCCCGGCGGCTGCCAGTGTCCCCCTGCGTCTCCTCCTCCCCCCTGCAGCCAGATGTCCTGCCGGCTGTGACACCTGCTGGGGGAGGAGGAAATCAAAGGTGGATGGGAGGGGGGGGCACGCGGACGGCGGGCGGTGATAGAAGCCCACATGCTTCTGGCGAAAACGGGGCGGACGGGTATTGGTACATAGGAAAATGCGGTAAAACCCCCGTTTTACAGCATTTTCCCTTTAGTACATCCCGCCCAATGCCTGTTAAACCTAATGTATGCCCCACATTTTTAATAGCCTGTACACAAAATTGCCCTGTACACATATGCCCCACATTATTATTACCCTCATACACATGACACATAATGCCCCATACACATATGCCCCACATTATTATTACCCTTATACACATGACACATAATGCCCCATACACATATGCCCCACATTATTAATGCCCTTATGCACATGACACATAATGCCCCATACACATATGCCCCACATTATTAATGCCCTTATGCACATGACACATAATGCCCCATACACATATGCTCCACATTATTAATGCCCTTATGCACATGACACATAATGCCCCCCATTATTAAATTCACATATACACATAATTCCTTTACATATGCCCCAAATTGTTAAATGCCATTTTACACATAATGTCCCACATAATGCTTCTTACATTTGCCCCACATTATTAATTACCCTTATGCATATAATGCATTTTACATATGCCCAGTCCCAGTCCCTGCCTTGGAGTTGTCACTTACATCTCGTGTTGGCCCTCAGGCTCCGGGCACAGCTCCTGGGTACTCCGGCTGGATGCATGTCCCCCACGTGCAGCTGACAGCAGCCTCGGCTTGGTACACACAGAAGAGGTGTCCGTGCAGCCGCATGGTGGAGAAGGAAGGGGGAGGGGTGTTTGCGGAGGTCCGGGCAGTCGCAGGGTGGGAAAGGGGAGTACAGTCCTCCACCCCACACAGAGGTGTGCAGATCTTCACTCCGCACAGTTTTCATCATGGGCATGCCGGGGGAGGTGTGGATATCCGTGCATCCACTGGTGGGGGGGGGGATGCAGAGGTCCGTGTATACCCGCCGGATGGGAAAGGAGGGTGGGAGGATGTGTGTAGGTTTCATCATGCCCATGCTGGGGGAGGTGTGAGTGTCCGCGCAGCCGCCGGGTGGGGAAGGGGGGGGGGGTGCTTCTGCTGCGCTGACCAATGGCAGCTTCCTCTCTGCCAGGGGCATGCTTTGAAAGCATGTCCCTGTCACCGAGGCACCGCTATAGGTGCCGCTTGTAGAGCTTTATTTAATGGGAATTTGCAGCCTGGTGCTTGGCACTGCCCCACTGCCCGCCCCTTGTTCCATTGACCTGAACATTAACAGCCGGAGGCACTGCTCTCGGTGTCTCCGAAATAGCAAAGCAACAAATGATGGTGGCAAAAATAATAGATTAATATAAAGTAGATGCTTATGACACATAATGTGTGTCATAAGTATATTCTTTGTATTATTTTATTATGTTTATCACTAATGACAGGGGAGGCACTGCCTCCCCTGCCTCCCCTGACTGCACGTCCCTGATTTATATATGGAGAGAGAAAGAACACATATATATTTCAGAACTCAGCCACAGATGCTATTTCAATGGCTTTCAATTAATGGATTTCAATTTGCAGGGGAGGAGAGGTGCCCCCTTGAGAGCAGGAGCCCGGCGGCAGATGACTCCATTGCCTCCCAGAGTTCTGCCACTGCAAAGGAGGGGACTGAGACAAAGTCTGCACAAAAACGAAAAAGTCCCAAGGTGCAAAACAAGCCCCAGCACCAGGTGCAAAACAAGCCCCCAGCACCACTCAGTTTCTGACTATCACAGAGGGGAAGCTGTGCTCATTGATATACCCCCTCAGGTCTCTCCCTGATAGTCCCTGTATTTCAAGCAGACTGGTTCAATTTGGTGAGTTAGAAATATCTTTTTTGTATTGTTCTAATAATTTTTATA
Source organism: Crinia signifera (assembly GCF_055691185.1). Classification (NCBI taxonomy): domain Eukaryota; kingdom Metazoa; phylum Chordata; class Amphibia; order Anura; family Myobatrachidae; genus Crinia; species Crinia signifera. The sequence goes on along the minus strand of NC_139219.1, from coordinate 69,044,060 downwards.
GTCAAAGCTTTGCCTCCTATGAATACTCCGACTGCAAGTTTTTGTGAATCAATCTAATAAATCTATAAGGAACTAGAGCCCCAAATCTTTTGAGAAGCAACCGAAACATTATACAGCATAGTGTTAGTAATCTGTGGGTAAAAACTAATTCATAATTATCCTGGCAGCTCTCCATAAAAGCAGATTCTCATGAACTGGCGACATGTTCAGAATTTCTTAATTATGTAATATTATCCCATTCATCATCAAGTAAAGCAGCAGATGAATAAGAACAATGTCTTTGACGCGTTTCTCCGCTTATCTTGGTTTCTACAAAAGGATAAAAAGTTCAATCTGGGCTGAACTTTCAAACTCATGACAGTTAATCATTATGGGCCATTAATTAGCCTGCAACTGAGATTTCTAAGATATTTATATCAACATTAGTTACAGATAAAGTCAATTGTAAAAAAAAAATACTGGTTAATACTGTGCATGAAATCAGTGTATACAGGTTTCTGCAATATTTAATCATTATCAAGAAAATAAAGTTACGTACTTTATACCTTCAATACAGTCAGTGGTGGCTCCTACCTGTGCATAGGAGGTGGACTGCCATTGGGCGCACTGCTGGGTTTTATCTACCTTTTGTCCCTTCCACTGGCCGGTCCTGGCACCTGTGCATTGTAGCTGAAAGACGTCAGGGCCTAAGCATGGCAGCAGCGACAGCCCAAACAAGAGTAAGGCTGCAGTGTAGGGCAAGGAGTGGCTTCCTACAGAGAGCCAGCTTTCTGGACTGGCAGGTCCAGAGGGAAAAAACACCTCCCTATGGGACTGCCTGTTATACTGCCTGTTATACAGGTGACTGACAGATAGGACTTCTAATATATATTAAGCCAACTTCTAAAATACCTAGAGCCTGATACAGATTTGTACGCAGTGCCAAGGTACTCTCTCATAACTGGCTGCGATCAGCAGCAACAAAATATAAGGCCTTATTCTGGTTCACTCTCAGAGGCAAATTCCTTCTCAAATGGACAAAACCATGTGCACAGCAGGTGGGGCAGATGAAACTTTTGCAGAGAGAGTTAGATTTGGGTGAGTTATTTTGTTTCTGTGCAGGGAAAATACTGACTGTTTTATATTTTGAAGAAAAACCTCACCCAAATCTAATTCTATCTACACATGTTACATCTGCCCCACCTGCAGGGCACATGGTTTTGTCCATTTGAGAAGGAATTTGCCTCTGAGAGTGAACCAGAGTAAGGCCCATAGTGCTATGGATTGATTGATGAAGGCCCCAAACTGGTATCTTGACTAGGGTCCCATGAGGTCTAAATCCACCTCTTGCACTCGGGAGCAGCAACAAAGGAAAATATCTAAATATGTGTTACTGTACCTCGCCACATCAAAAACATGTACAGTAAAAAATGCAGATATTTCCTTTTGTGACACAATTGGTCAATGCAGTACAAATTGGAATAAAAGGAAAAACGTGTTAAAATAAATGTATAAATAGAATGGAATACGTAATGTTCAGCATACATCTGCATGAATCACCTGGTGTCATAACAATGTGGAACCTTCAACCTTTGTGTCACCATATGACACTAGACAGCTATTGGATGAGCTCATTGACCGTGACCTTCACTGGATATTCTTCATCTTTATGTGGGACATTAGCATAATCTAAATTCTATTTTTTGCTATATCATTTTTAAATTCTTCTCATTTGTGCAGAATTTTATGTTATATTGTTATATTTTGCTACATCCCTGTTCTTATTATTGTGTTTTCACTGCATTCACAATAAAAAATAAAAACAAGAGGTGTTCTGAAGTAATTCGAAATGAGGCCTTTCAAAAACTCATACTCATACAGAACCCATAACGGGTCCTACAGGCTGAAACCGGATTTACTCCCACTGGACATAACCATGCATAACTTACTGGAAATCCAATGTTTTTTTTAAAATATCTGACAAACTTATTCATGTTATTCTAAAAGCATTCACTACTGAAGATCAATATTCTTCTATGAATAAATGAGAGTATTTAAAAAGGAGAAGTCGATGTTCTGGTGGAATTACAAAACGACATGAAATTCATAATACAGTACTGTAGCTCTGCAAACTATGTTCAATTTGGATTCCGACCAAGCTGCAAACATTCACTGTCTCATTACGATTTAATGATATTCCCCTTCATTTAGCATTTCAATATATCAAGTAGATATCCATAAGATAGCCTTCAGGGTATTCAATTGTTGATTCCATTCACTTTACCTGAGTGTATATATATATATATATATATATATATATATATATATGTATGTAGCTAATACAAAAAAACAAAAACACATCTTCAGCCTTCTAATTGTACACAATCTAATAGAATATATTTAATAAATATTTGCATAATAAATATCATATACAGTATAGGTCAAAACGTACAGAATGTGCAGAACATAGAAAGTATGATGACATTGCATTACAATTCGGTCACTTTGAAATTCTACTTCTTGCCGACTGTCTGTATTTACAGTATACTGAAGAATAAAGACCTAGGAGATTGTTGGAACAGCCATACTGAAGTTTCCATGGACATCAGCTGGGATTCAATGACCATTACTTTTGCATAAGTACTTCTCTCCATTTACATCACAGCCTGATTCTTTCATCATTGACAGGCATAGGATGGGAAATGGCCTTACATCACACATTGCATTCATACTAATATCATGCATACCAACTAACATTTTTGATTAGCACTGCAAAGGACAGCTCTCCTGACTAGAGCTGTCCTTTGCGATCAGCTCCAGTAAGTGGATTTACGGGATTTTTACCTGGATGCAAAAAGACACCCCACTTGAAGGCTGCAGTGGGAAATGGGAGGGATTAGGATAACTATATAATTGGCACCTCCCTATCCAAACCCCCCCCCCCCCCCCCGCTCCATTGCCACCATCCCGAACACCTTCTAGCCCTATTGGCTTGCTTCAGATGTACAAATGGTGAACATAAAATGAATCAGTGAAGACAGCAGTGTTGTGGCCTCTGCAGAATTTTTGCATGTAAATAAAATACGATTCATTTTATAGGGAGGTTGGTGGTTTGCAGTAGGATGAAAAAAGAACCGGTACATTTGTAGCCATTGTTTATTTGTCAGTAGCCCAGCTAAACTATTCATCATTGCCGTGCCGTATTGACGCATTCAGGGAAAGAACTCTAGGGCACAAAGTAACTTTTTATTTTTAAACAAACAATACAATGTTCATTTATGAAGGTGTGATTATTGTATGCCATTTGGACTAGATTGCATCGCACTGCATCGCATACAGTATGTTTTGCAATGCAATGAGATGGAATGAAATGCAATCTAGTACAAAATGTATGTGCAGCACATACTCTTTTGAGATGTGTGATGGGATGTGTGCAGGAGCGCGCATCTCATCCCGCCTGGGCACCTTAAATGAACAATTAGACTTAATCTTTAAAATGGTACCTCATTTATCAATTTTGTTCAAGTAGGAAGGGAGAAGGGGGGGGGGCGTGGCCTGGACGTTCATGGATTAGGTAACAGATCTCTTGACCTCCCCACATATATCCTGTAAATACATCCTGATCTGCTGCCGAAGTGGACCTTTTTCCCTACAACGGGTGTGAGAGACCCTGCCTGCTATTTTGTACCCCCGCTGGTGGAATATTGTGACCTCCTGGCTGCTGGATTGTAGGAGACAGGGATCGTGGCCTACCTCTCCGGCTGTTGCAGTGGTTGAGAATGACAGGTGCCAACCACTCCCTGTAAGTTGAGCAGGGTGTGCGGGAAGCGCTCCCATCAGGGTAGCGCTGCCGCAGGCCACGTGGGGGGAGTTGGCGCCATCTTGGCCACGGGGCTGCTGGGCTGTGGCGTTTTCATACGCCTGTTCGATATCCTGCTTGTTCCTTTCCTGGAGAGTGGATGTCCACCCTGCTGCTCTGGGACAGCTGGAAGTGCCCTCCGGGACGTTAATTGAGGTCCTTGGGCGACTGGGTGGCCTGCCTTTAATCCCCGTTGTCTGTGGTGCTGAGCCAGATAGGCCTCACAGCGTGCTCTGAGGCACTTTTTCCTCAGCAGTGTCTGTTGATATAGCTTCGCCTGGATATCCGCAAGGGAGTCATATACGCAGCGCAGAAGGGACCATCATTACTTGTTACCGACTACCACAGTTGTGCTCTCTGGGGCGCTTGGGACCTTTCTTCAAGAAGACTGTATTCTACACTGATATATCCTGTATTTGATCCCTGCTTTGCTTTGTCTGGTGGAAATGTGGACTGTACCCTGCCACCATACTGGGGCCCGACAGGGCTTAAGGGACTGTGAAACTACTACCCTTTTAGCTCCTTTAACACAGGGATCCCAGCTTGTTACCTGGACAGAGACTCCATTCTATATGCAGACCTGTGTTGCCTGCTCCGTTATTGTGTTTTAATATATCCCCTTTAATTCGTCTGCTGCATCTGAGGTGTAAACTTACAGCTGGTGGTGTGCTAGCCACCGCTGTCATACTTTGGGGTCACTTTATTACCAACACTCTGACTGTCTGGGTCTCTCATACCTGGGTAATGGAATCCCCTGTACAAACTCTCCTGAATGCGATTTATGCCTCCTCAGACAGGCTCCTTTTCCAGGTTGATGGGATACGAGAGGGTATCTCCTACTCTACTACTGTTCCCGACCGATGTGTTTCACCTGCTGAGGATGTTCACTCTACTCCCAGTGCCATGGAGACCCTGTGTATTTCTACTTTTCATTCTGACTTGTATATGTATATGGCAAAGGTCTTGGCCGATACTCGTTACAATATTCCTGTGAACATTAGCTGTGTGGCTGCTTCCCCACAGTCCCCTCTTTTGCTAGTAATACCTGTGATAAGATCCTGGATTTTAAATGCTCATATTTATGTATTGATACATGCCCATGTCTGTTGTTTTTCTGATTTCACTAGCGCTCACTGCACTGCTACTTTTTCTTTTCTTTATTATATGGACTTGAGGACTGGCCGGATTGATGATTTATATTATATTGCTTTGTGAGATGTCTCTTTCATCGCTTATATTTATTCACCTTTAGCAATACTAATATTTCTCTTTATCACTACCTTTGCTTGTGAATATATATATATTGTTTATATCACTGACATGGGCACTTTTGGTGTATACTGTGCAACTCTGCACTACGCATTCTGCAGGACGTGTGCACTATCAATGATTGAGATGATAGGGGAGTCACATTTTGACCTGTTTAAATATTAGGTCTGAGACCACTACCCCCGATGTATCCTTAGATATAATATTCTGTAACTAAGGGGGGGGGAGGGGCGTTAGTATAGTTTAGGAAGCTAGTAGGGTAGGAAATGGGATCCAGGTACGCCTTAGTTGGGGGAGGGTTTTACAGGGTGGGGGGTTTATGGGAGGTTTGATTTGGGCTTATGGAGGAATCATTTTATTAGAGTTAGTGGGTTTAGGCTTCCCGACAGTAGACTACCTTTCTGATGGGCTTCTCACCTATAGTGTTGCAGTACCATTTACATTAATACTCTGTGACTATGACCTATTCTTCTATATACAGTAGGTGTGTGTGCCCGGATGGCGCCTTCGGGTTACTACGCTATATCCTTAGAAGTGAAGAAAGTCGGTATTGTCTAATTTGTCTATATTCATATATCACCCTGCGTATGTTTAAAATATTACTCATCACTATGCGACATTTGTTTCTTATGTCACTGTCGGGATTTTGTAAGATTGTTTACATGTTTTGAAAATGCAATAAAAATACTCAATTTAAAATATGAAGGGAGAAAAAGGGATTGTCACCAAAAATCATAATTATATATATATATATATATATATATATATATATATATATATATATAATTTTATATGATAAAAAAAAGAACAGAAATCCCTTAGCCCCTCTAGTCTGCCCTTAAAGTGCCAACATGTAAAGGAGTATTATATTTTAATGGGATCATAATACAAATGACATGAAACAAATGGTAAAATATGGACAAATGGTATTATAATATAAGCAGGCACCAAAAGTAGAAGAATAATAATTGTAGATGCTGACTGGAAAACTCTGTGGCTACTGCACGGCGTCATCATACACATATAGTAAAGCAGCGCAGGTGCTCTGGGATGGTTGGAATCAGGAGAGACAGTGGATCATAGAGACATGACAGATGAATTAGTCCTGGAAGAAGTCTCAGGACAGCCAGCTGCTGGCAAACATGACTGTCCGCAACCATTTACATTAATCAAGCTTACTTCATGTTCCGATTCCAGAAATTGCTTTTGTGCTGTATGGGCACTCTTGTTGTGTCAGACAGCTAGGATTAACTGTGTACAAAGTTTACAGTATTTGTTTGGCATTGTGCTTGCTGATGGAAACAGACTCAAATCACATTTCCTGATGTCCTGATATTTAATAATACAAAAAATAATTCTAAATTTGAATGTATGAAAAAGGAAATGAACATAAGTCCATTGACTCCACATAAAAGTGTTTTGTTGCACAACACTGGGTTGGCTGATCGTTGCTTTAGTGAGGGCTGATGGTCCCCAGGGCTCACTGCAGCAGCTCACTTTACAGCACCGGTCGCACAGAAGACAGAAGCCTAGAAGATCGCCAGCGCTGCACAAGCCGATCCCCGGTTAGTTGAATATGTTCACCGGCGGTGGTGGGAGGTTGTTGCAATGGGGAGGGTGGTGCCGGCGATGGCAATAGCACCGATGTCTATGCCAGAGGCTCAGCACTGGATCGAAAAACACCCCAATAGTGCTGCGTAGACCCATCGCAGGGATAGAGCTTTCTCGCAAGCTCTGTCCCTGCAAGTGATAAAAGAGAATGAGCTGCAAATAGCAACGAATGAGTATAAACGCTCAGCCTGTGCCCCACAAAAAAGAGACATAATTGCTGCAGGGGGGAAGGCAGGTAGGGTAGGTGCCAGCTTAAAGCAAGAGGGAAGATAAGGTGAAGGACAAAAGGTAAATGGCCCCTCCCCAGGGGATAGGCCATACTTAAGGAAGGGGGAGGATGGGGGTCATTACACTCAGAAGCAACCCCAGCAAGGATCATCCAGCAGCAAGAAAAAGGAACCAGAAATTATCCTAAGTATCTGGAAATATTTATTTACAAGTATTCCTTCTTATTCTTTTACTTAATCTCCTATTCGGCACCCTGCCACCCTCTATAGTCGCCCGTCACAAACTCCCAATGTATCTTATGAATTCAATAGTCAATGTAGCAGACAGAGGTTCTGGTTCTGCCTGGTCACAGTGGGCAGGATTACCTTTGCTGCTCTCTTATTATGCATCTGTCCTTTCTCAACAATACCACATACTGTTTGGGCAACTTTCCCCTAAGGAATAAAGGCACCTTATAGGGTTTGTACACCAATTACCTAACAGTACAGTTGGGATTCAGGGCAGGAGTAGTTCAATGCTGCTTAATATGAGGTTACTACAAGGGACAAGGCCAAAATATAAGTACTTTATATATATATAAGGGATTTAAGATTATACTTCCGGCAATCTTTAGCAAAGCAGCAGAGAATTAGGCCCAATGTACACAGGCAGGTTTCAAACAAGTCCCATGATCCCCCCCCCCCCTAATGAAATTACTGAGGGCTTGTTTACATGACATAGCAGGGGGGATTTTCTTTGATAGAGATGATATCGCCTTTCACTCCAACCCCTGCATCTACTCCTCCATACATGAACCATGAACCAGGCTGCCCAGCAATGGAAAACAAATGCATAGTTTTGTACAGATAAATGTTGGCAAAACTGAATTGTTTTTTTCAGTAACATAATATAATATTGCGTAGCAGCGTTATTAAGATATGGCTAATCAATAATGTAAGAGGCAGAATGCAAATTTGGGAATGCATGGTTGCAAGTGTATATTTATAATGTTAATATAATGCAATATAAGGCAGGAGAATTAATATGGTGGCATGTTTTCAGCGTGCAAGGCATCATAGGATTATAATATACAGTATTAGAAAGATGTTGCTGAATGGGGGAATGATATATTGTATCAGGTTAGATTAAGCTGCATTCAGAAAAATAATATGGTGTTGCATACAAAATAGTAACTTCATTGTTACATGTTATATGTACAATCATAATGGTAGTATATGATATCAATAAGTGAATTCATTATGTTTGTGCATGTTTAGCATTTTACTTCAGTATTAGACTGAATGTTCAAATATTCTCTGTAAAGCGCTGCGCAATATGTAATGGGTATTATTAATAAGGGCACAGGGATGGAACCATAAATCTGATAGCAACTACGTTTGCGGTACATGCATGGCCTTCGCATGGAAGAAATATTACTGATGCTGGGTGCAAAGGTAGATGGATCCTTTAACAGATAAGGCAAAATAAATAAGTAAATAAATAAATAAAATGGGTGTACGCATAATCTTTCCTCCAAGTCTGGCTGTTGTTACCCAGTTTGTTTTATCTCTGTTTACAATTGTAACGCACAATGGAATCTGCTGCGCTATATAAGAATCTGTTTATAAATCAATAAATTAACTGCACAGTACAGGTAACTGCTCAGTGCGCATTAGCTTGCCAATTAGGAGGAATGTGCTGGAAATTCTGACATGGAATAAGCAAAGCAAAATAATTATAAGAAAAGCTATGTAATTTTATGTAACTTGGGTAGTAAACCATCATAGCTGCAATAATGACAGGGATCAGAAGGGTGCAAGCAGACATATGTGCAGTGCACCTGCCAGCAATGTGGTGGCAAAATCTTATAACCTTTATGCAAATACGAGGGATAACAGCCCCTTCAACAAGATGCTAGCAGTTTAGCAACCCCAATTTTCATTAGGAAATTGGGTTCTCTGTTTAAGCTTAGTACAAGTTCTCTATCATGGGCATTTAGAACAAAGGTAATGCACTATTTACTGAATAAGTTTAGTGAAATGTCTAATGCCAATGGGGCTTAAGGGGACGTTACAAATTCCATGGGGGTAGTTATCAGCGCAAATTCAGTCACTTGTATATGGATAGAGGCAGTTTAAGAAACGGAAAAAGGAGAATGCATGGAGGTGGCATTATAGGATTATTGCTCAGGTTTGGGAGGCTGCATGGTCCAACGTATTTACACACAGTACAAACTAACATGCTTTATGTCACCTCGCAGTGCAACCCTTCTTCTTCCACATGCAGATGCCTAATGATCGGAGGAGGCGGGCAGGCTGATGACCTGGACGGACACTGTGCTACGACAATGCAGAAAGCGTAGTATGCAAAAGTACTCTTCCTTGACAGGAGGGAGGGGTGAAGCTAGCATGGCCATTCATGGGGCCCCAGGAAAGAACACGTTAAGGCCAGCATGGAGGAGGTATGAGGTACCCGGCATGCAGGCAAGAGGAGGGTCTGCTACTGGAGCTGTCCCCAATAATGCTTCACATACAACAGCACATACAGCACCAGGGGCCAGTACTGCAAATACAGGCACGCATGCAGACACTGCGGCAAAGGGCACCCAGCAAAGGAATGCTACAAGAGAGCAGGCGGTTACACAGTGCCTAAAACAGAAGGACATCAGCGCAATAAGTAAGGCCGCAACCCCGATACAACTAAAAAACATGCAAAAATGGCTAGGATGGTACCACAATAAAGAAGATGCAGTGTTTCTGGAAAAGGAACCCCCTTTACAGTAGCTAGTAGTGCCTCCCTTGGGGGTAGTACCAAAAAAGATGCCTGGAAAATTCATATAAATACAGCACATGTCATACCCCACAGGAGGGTCGGTAAACGATGCTATAGAAAAACAGCAGTGCTGCGTGGCTTACCAGTCTTTTGAGGACGTGCTCAAAATAGTGCGCAGCTGCGGGGAAGGGGCCCTTATGGGGAAGATAGATATCGAATCAGCATTCAGGCTCCTACTACTTCACCCCCAGAGTCAAAGATTTATGGGCCTCAAATTTGAGGGCAGTTATTTCATTGACCTATGCTTACCAATGGGCTGCGCCATTTCATGCGCTTTCTTCGAAAAATTCAGTACGTTACTGCACTGGTGTGTGGAAGCCGGAACAGACATTAAGACAATGGCACACTACTTGGGCGACTTTCTAATGGTTGGCCAGGCTAATACCGATAGAGTATAGAGCAGCTGCTCAAATCCACCCAGGTGCTATTCCACACATTTGGGGTACCAATAGCAACCGAAAAAACGGAAGGACCAACAACAAGGCTCTCCTACCTAGGCATAGAAATAGACACCTCAGACAAGACGTTTAGGTTACCAGACGACAAGGTGTCCAACCTCCTGGAGAAGATTAGCGAACACGAAAGGGCAAAGAAATTGACACTAAAACAGCTCCAATCATTGCTGGGGTCACTAAACTTTGCGTGCAGGATGATCCCCATGGGCAGAATCTTCTGTCGCAAACTGGAAAGGGCCACAGCGGGGACGAAAAGGCGCATCACTTAGGTTAACAGCAGAGATTAGAGAAGACATGCTCATGTGGGAGACCTTTTTCTAGAAAGTCATTGGAGTAAGGATCCGGCCAGCAGCGCCTGTGCCAAACAAGAAGCTGCAACTATAAACTGATGCAGCGGGGTCATGGGGCTTCGGAGATTACCTAGAGGGAGAATGGTGCGCTGCACTGTGGCCCCAGAGCTGGGCAGAGGAGGGGCTGACTAAGAACTTGCTGCTTCTGGAGCTGTTCCCAATAATAGTAGCAGTGGAATTGTAGGACAGCAGGTTAGCCAACAAGGAGATAACTTTCTGGTGTGACAACTTGGGGTGGTGCAGGCGGTCAACAAGGAAAGGCCTCCTCCCCGCCAGCGATTAACCTGATCAGGCACCTGGTATTGGGGTGTCTGCAACACAACATTAACTTCCGTGCCAGGTGTAGACAACAAAATAGCCGGTGCCCTCTCCAGGGGAAAATGCGAAGCCTTTAGGGAGGCAGCACCGCAGGCTCAGCTGCAAGGTCTAACCTGTCCTCCTCACTTATGGCAGATTGTGAAGACGAGGTGAACAAGATGGCGAGGGATTCATTAGCAACCCTTGCTACAGGCCACTCCCACCCACAACCCATGTTACCACAACAACAGGCAACAAAGGTCAGAGCACAGTATGGACAAGAACATAGCTCGGTCACAGCCATCTGGGCAGAGAGTAAGCTGGGGACTAGGACACCAGCAGGCATTAGGGGACAGAAAAACCCATCAGACTAGAGTCCAGGGCGAGGTAGGGTCACGGTAGGGTGGCGGGCTACGGTCCTAGGACCTAGCGTTGGCGGAAGTACTGCGGGCCAGCCAAGGTGGGCGCCAGGCCTGGCGTCGGGGGGCAAAACGGGATCACCTGTCGGTTACAGGTTGTCAGTTGCGAGAAGGGGATCCCGGCCCCCCAGGCGGTTACATGATTCAGTTGATAAGGGCTGGTGGACCGCAGTGCTATCTTTGCCACCCAAATTAAGTAACAGTAAATCTGAAATCAAGTTAATAAATTGTGACCATTTAATTCGCCAAAAATACTAGACTCCGACTGGTTATTTCAGGTACAAGGGGAAGGTTACAAAAGGGGAAAGAAGGGGATGAGATGGTGCTTTGGGTTCAAGGTTTGTTGACTGGTGAGGGGCATCAGGCGCTCAGCGGTTTAAAGAGAATGAGCTGCAAATAGCAACGAATGAGTATAAACGCTCAGCCTGTGCCCCACAAAAAAGAGACATAATTGCTGCAGGGGGGAAGGCAGGTAGGGTAGGTGCCAGCTTAAAGCAAGAGGGAAGATAAGGTGAAGGACAAAAGGTAAATGGCCCCTCCCCAGGGGATAGGCCATACTTAAGGAAGGGGGAGGATGGGGGTCATTACACTCAGAAGCAACCCCAGCAAGGATCCCACCCACCCACCCCAAGAGGAAGAAGGAACAACATTAAGCAACTTCAAGAAGGCAAAGCAACAGACGGAAGTACTGCAGACCAGCCATGGTATGGCGCTAGGCCTGGCGTCGGGGGCGGAAGTACTGCGGGCCAGCCAAGGTGGGCGCCAGGCCTGGCGTCGGGGGGCAAAACGGGATCACCTGTCGGTTACAGGTTGTCAGTTGCGAGAAGGGGATCTCGGCCCCCCAGGCGGTTACATGATTCAGTTGATAAGGGCTGGTGGACCGCAGTGCTATCTTTGCCACCCAAATTAAGTAACAGTAAATCTGAAATCAAGTTAATAAATTGTGACCATTTAATTCGCCAAAAATACTAGACTCCAACTGGTTATTTCAGGTACAAGGGGAAGATTACAAAAGGGGAAAGAAGGGGATGAGATGGTGCTTTGGGTTCAAGGTTTGTTGACTGGTGAGGGGCATCAGGCGCTCAGCGGTTTATGGATACATTCGTGCAGTGTAGTCAATTATTGCACTGGGAATTTTTCCGATATTATCACATCCTCAAATGCGGATGGTGATAAATCGGTATGATTAATATGACATTTAAAATCCTTGTTAAAATGAACACTGCTTATACTATATTTAGAGAAAACCAAATTACACCAACATTTATGTCTTGTCTATTCCTTCCCTGGAGTAAGTATATTAATATTAACTGTATTTATAAAGTACAAAGATTGACCTTACTGAATCTAGATTTGGATTTACTACTGAAATGTACAGTTCCTTTGGATAAGACAATGTGTTGCCATTTGTAAACTTAAAATGCTTTCTGAACAAGGGTCTTATTCAGCTGGAATCGCTTCTACAATTCGCATTGCTGTTTCCGATGGCGGGGGTACAACAAACACACAGAACCCATCCACTGAATGGGCAGAATGGGTCCTGCGATTGCATAGCAAAACTGTGAATGCCTCTGGCTGATTGAGAGGCAGAGATGTTCACAGGGAGGGACAGGGTGGGGGTGTCCAGTGTTTCTGTAAATAGGGGCATGTCTCCCCTGTTTTCTGGGAGTAACCAGGCAGGGGGCTGCACCGCATTGTCCTTCTTAATCTGCAATCACATTGCATTATGATGCAATCGTAAATGCAGGTAGGGGGTTCATACACCCAGGGGCAAACGCAGGATTTTCAGAAGGGGGTTTCCAGAGGGGCAGAGCAACGCACGGAGATGGAGACTTAGGTGACCCAGTATATGCCAGGTCAGTTAAAGTATTATAGATAGACCAAATGTATATAGATAATAATAATAAATATATATATATATATATATATATATATGTATTCATATACATGTATATATACACACACACACACATATATATATATATATATATATATATATATATATATATATACATACATACATACATACAGGGGCGTCAACAGCCGTGTAGACCCCTGGGCATAGCAATGTATTGGGGCCCCTACCGATCCTCCAGCAGTAGGGGTGGTGGAAGTTTTGATGTCCCGCGACTGGTAGGGGGTATTATATCAACCGCTCAGCATGTAGGGCCTGGAGATGGGGTGGGAGAAGGGGGCATTGGGCTGAATGTAGGGGCCCTAATACATTACTTCCAGGGTGGTAGAGAATGTTTAATACGCAGAGGAGGGGTGTATAGTGGAGGGGGCTTATTATTCATAATTTTGTGGTGGGAGGACAGCTTGCTTGACTGCAGATATCTCCAGTTCCCGGAAATAGATTTCTTAGATTTTAATGGAATAAAACACTAGAAAATCCCACCTACCAAATGGTATTAGGGACTAGCAGATCAGAGTTCAGGAGGCAGAGCAATCTGCCAACGAGTATATAAAACTACATACCAGGTGTATGGAGCTGGAGCAGTAACCAGCTGCTGGAAGGCTGATATCTCTGGTTCTGGGAATAGTAGAGAAAATCTTCTAGTGTTCTTCAAAGGATAGAGTCCCAGCTTTTGGAATATACCCTTAGAAAAACTCTAAGTCAGACAGAACCTGAAATATCTTACTGGGAAGAGCAATTAACAGGCTTGGATGGGGACCACTGTTTGAAGTCAGATATCTCCGGTTCCCAAGGGCTGATTTTTTAAATTCTTGTACTCATGGAAAGAGGGGACCCTCAGCTTTCAGCCTAGGTCCCTTAGACTCCTAGGGGGTTTTCTGGGTACTCAGAAACCCCCCTGTGTGCGCCACTACTGTCATAATAGCTAGATTAAGGGGAGGGGGGCAGATACTGTACCCTTGGACCCCTCTCTTATGGCCCCCCAGCCAGAGAACAGTTCGATCAATAGCCCCCCTGAGTCCTGTCCCAGTGCGTAAGTACTACAGAGGCTGCTACTGTTCTTGAGTCAAGATAGATGATATAGTAGATTGGATTTTTCTATGTTAATTTTAAGTTTTTTTAAGTTCTCTCTTATGAGGTTATTCTAGTTCATTCTTTCTGACAAAATCCTTCTTAGATGGACAAAACCAAGGGCCTTATTTTGGTTCACTCTTTCTGACAAAATCCTTCTTAGATGGAAAAAACCATGTGCACTGCAGGGGAGCATATGCAAAATGTGCAGAGAGAGTTAGATTTGGGTGGGGTTTTACTTCAAAGTGAGATCTATATTGAAGTGTGAAAATAAAGCAGCCAGTATTTTCCCTGCACAGAAACAAAATTACTCACCCAAATCTAATTCTCTCTGCACATGTTACATCTGCCCACCTGCAGTGCACATGGTTTTGTCCATCTAAGAAGGATTTTGTCAGAAAGAGTGAACCAAAATAAGGCCCCATGTGCACTGCGGGTGGGGCAGATGTAACTTGTGCAGAGATAATTAGATTTGGGTGGGGTTTTTCTTCAAAGTGAGATCTATATTGCAGTGTAAAATCATGCATTCAGTATTTTACCTGCACAGAAACAAAATAACTCACCCAAATCTAATTCTCTCTGCACATGTTACATCTGCCCCCCTGCAGTGCACATGGTTTTGTCCATCTAAGAAGGATTTTGTCAGAAAGAATGAACTAGAATAAACCCCTTAATTAGGTATTGCTACAAACAATAGCGAGGCATTAATAAATTATACATTTAAATCTAATATACACCAGTGGTTTAAATTTAATATACACAATCCATACTATACCTCCCAACATGACCCATTCCAGGCAAAGATCATTTCTGTTACGTTTGCAATCACCAGTGCTGAAATTCGCTTATTATAATTAAATAGTTCAACACAGTTAACACCAATCATATATTAAGAGGGAAGTCCAGATAGAGATTATTTGTCCCTCCTGGAATGAATCAAGTTGGGAGATATGCACAATCAAATATACCACCCCTGCGTTAAGTGCCATGGGCACCCAAAAGCCTTAATTCGACCCTGCCTGCATTGCAGTGCTTAAGGATCACATAAGTTAAGATGCTGCGAGCAGCATATTGTATATGATCCTTAATGAATCAGGCCCCATGAACCAGAGGCGTAGGGAGCAAGGGAAGAGAGAGGGTGTGTCGACAGCCCCTCTCCTCCTTCCCCCGCTGCACAAGAAAACAGAGACAGAGTTGCTGGTGGCTGGAAGACAGCGCCACAGAGTCTCTGTCCATGGCAGCTGCTCAAAAAATGGCTACCACCTTGGAGGAGACAGACAGTAGTGGCCCTCCGGACCTCTAATGTCTGCCAGATAAGCACAGCGTTACCCAGAAATGCGGATTCCAGAAGTGCTGGCGTGCTGTTAGACTATGAGTATGTACCCACCCCTGGCAATGAGCATGCAACCCCTTCCCCCGGTACAAGGTGACCGCTGTTACCTTGGGATTTCCTCTATGAGAGAGAGAAAGAGATGTAGTTTCACTCGCTGCCAACAGATGGCAGTGTTTCGGTGACACACAGACACTAGACATATACATATTTGTGCATAAAACAAGTTTCAAAACATGAAACAAAGTTTGTGTACTATCTTAGGTACTGAATTTAAATGCCAAGCAATCATTTTCTTGCACATATTAAGTGCCAGTTACATACAGTATCATGTCCTCAGTAGTGCTGTTACAGATGTCCCCAGTAGTGCCAGTTACATATCATGTCCCCAGTAGTGCTGTTACAGATGTCCCCAGTAGTGCCCGTTACATAATGTCCCCAGTAGTGCTGTTACAGATGTATCCAGTAGTGCCAGTTACTGTACATATCATGTCCCCAGTAGTGCTGTTGCAGATGTCCCCAGTAGTGCCAGTTACATATCATGTCCCCAGTAGTGCTGTTGCAGATGTCCCCAGTAGTGCCATTCACATATCATGTCCCCAGTAGTGCTGTTGCAGATGTCCCCAGTAGTGCTTTTAACAAGAAAATTTTTATTTTTTCACTTTCTGAAATGTATGGTTTTTGGAATATGGGATATTTGGAGAAGGGATACTCAGCCTGTATATAGATGATAACTCCCCCTGGCAAGAAGCATATAACGCCCCCCTGGCAATGTATATGTAACCCCACTGGTAATGAGCATCTATCTCCCCCTAGCAATGAGCATGTAACTTCATACCAACAAACATGTACAGATGGGGCCGCTCTCATTGTTTCCCCCAGACCGGCATCCACAGGTTTCTGGATGGCAATCAGTTGGACAGGGACAGGATATGGACGTGCAAGCATCTCACATGCTCGTACATAAATTGCCAAGAATGGGTGCCACTGGCATCCAGCAGGTACCGTAGGTTAAAAAAAAATGCTTTAATTAATGTATTGGAGAGAAGCCTTACTGTGGAGCATCATTTGTAAAAGCATTTTTGTGTGTGGGACATAAAATGGGGTCAACGGCATAACTGCATGTGGCATAATATGTAATAGGAATTATGTTTGGTGTGGCACCGCATAATGGCCCTTATTCAGATCTCATCGCAATACAAAATTTTTTCAAAATGGGCAAAACCATGTGCACTGCAGGTGGGGCAGATGTGACATGTGCAGATAGAGTTAAATATGGGTGCGTGTGTTGAAATTGAAATCTAAATTGCAGTGTAAGAATAAAACAGACAGTATTTACCGTGCACAGAAACAAAATAACTCACACAAATCTAACTCTCTCTATACATGTTACA
This sequence comes from Crinia signifera, assembly GCF_055691185.1. Lineage (NCBI taxonomy): Eukaryota > Metazoa > Chordata > Amphibia > Anura > Myobatrachidae > Crinia > Crinia signifera. Next base: position 69,027,072 of record NC_139219.1, on the reverse strand, counting down.
TCTGCCCCATCTGCAGTGCACATACATGGTTTTGCCCATTTTGAGAACAAATTTGTACTGCGATCAGATCTGAATAAGGGGCAATGTGTAATGGGCATTACTATAAGAAGGAAAAATGGTTGGGGGGGTGGGGGGGGGGTTGCCAAAACATACCTTTGCTCCAGGCAGGGCCGGCAACAGAACTCTTGGGGCCCATACACTGATATCTCTAGGGGGTCAGAATTGGGGGTCTTTATGTCCGCGAACCTCAACATTACTGACTTGATTGCTTAGAAAAGGACCCTACATCGCTGTGTGTTTAGGGGGCAGCGATAGCGGTGCGCGGCTCTGCGCAGCGTTATCGCCGGTAGAATGAAGAATGAGCAGTGACCATAAATATCACGATTGCCAGTTTTCTCTCACCGGATGACACTGCCGCTGACAGCTCGCTCAGCACCCAGGACTACACATCGCTGTGTGTGCTGAGCAGCGCTGTGTGTTGAGAAATCTAGCATAGCTCAGATCGCTCAGCACACTCGCTATGTGTGTGGGGCCCATTAGTATATAGCATACTTGACAACTTTTGAAAACTGGTTTCAGGGAGATTATAGTTGGTAGTACAATTTTGCACAGTGCCCCATTGAGGGGGCGTGTGATGCTCCACCCAAAGGGTGTGTCTTGTTCCATATATATGGAAAGATTGTGAAAAGAGATTGTGAACGTGGCACCTGAGAGGAATCTTGTAAAATGACTTATCCAAATGTGGATGAGCCCAAAGCAGTTAGTAAGAAATACTATATTTGGTAAAGTGCTGGGAAATGGTGCCGATGATTCAATGTAAATGTATTTATCTCTCATTCCTTTTATCTCAAAAAATGTAACAATGTAATGTGGGCTATATAATAGCAAGTAAAATGCTCGCAACCTTTTCCCCCGCCCCTTTCCTTGATTCCCCCCCTGAGTACTATACAATACATTCTGTAGCCCATCACTAGCACAGCAGGTGGTACAACAGATATATGATACAGTTTTTTACTGTCAGATAATTGCTGCTTTTCTCACTGCAATGAGCGTTATGTGACTACATTGAAGGATTCAGAGTTGTTATTTTCTCATTGCAATGTTAAGTAACCTGTGTCTGTGATGAGTTATTGTGGGTTTCACCTCTCTTTAGTTAAATGTGTGCAATTGCACATTTCCTAATAAATAAGCATTCCTACTCATTTGTCTTTATTATTTACTTATAAAATATTAAAATGACATGCAGATACCTCTTATTGGGCCTTATTCTGGTCAATGCGTAATTTTCCGAATACTTTCGGATGGCGTTTTTTAGCCGTCTGCGCATGCGTGGGCAACGCTATGCGCATGTGCCACGCAAGGTCTCCGTACTCGTTCTCACTAATACCGTACAGAAATGTGCACCGCATTCACTCGGGAAATATGGGCGTAATATGGGCGTCATTCGGAACTACACAGGGGCGTAGTTTCAAAGTGGGCTAAACTGGGCGTAAACATGGGCGTACACGAGGGAGTGCACTAATTATGGTAGGCGTGCATTCGGACAGCACACCGACTGCACACGAACAAAAAGGCAGGAAATATGCGGTCTTCATAAGCAAGTATTGCTTTGCGGACACCACTCGGTCATGCGCTAGGCATTCGGAAAGCCCAATCAGTACGGGCGCACCTGAACCAATGTCAGCTGAACACAATACAATCCACTCCTTTACTCATTACTCATTAATTACACTCTTTTCATTGCTTCAATTGGAACCATTGCAGCTTAATTGGACCATTACTAAACACACAAATATATGCAGAATTTTTTACACACGGCTGCATTTTTTACACACATTTAGACTGTATGCAATGGACAGAACTTGCTATCACTAATATAAATGTATATGTCACTTTTACATTCACCAATAACAGCACACATTTGGGGATAAAACGAAAAATTTATTCCAGGAAGATGTAAAACATAACATTTTAAAAGCATGTTCTTTGGCACATGCCAAAAATTAAAGTTACCATAACAGGAATTTTGTAACGAAATGAAATAAAAAAAAATGTATTGTTTGCATACATAACCACAGCAGAATCATTAGGAACACATCTGGTGGCTTCACAACAAAAGTATAGCACCAACCCTTTCAATTACAGCAGACGGTAATGGTAGCCGAAAGAGGACAACAGGGGAACCAAACAAGACATTCGAACCGAGGGCAAATGTGGGTACCCTGTGCACGGGATTGGGTTGCACACAGGAAGCTGACACACACACAGCTAAATGAAAGATTTGGAAAGACATAAGGGTGGAGATTAATGCGGACACAAGTTCATTTGCGGCACTTTTTGGCCGTGGTAGGGCCCTTGCCACGTGCAGCAGCTCCTCGGCCACAGCCACTTTGGGATGGTGGGGCAGGTGGAGCAGATGCTGCTGAAGGGGGGGATGGTGTTCCCCTTCTGCCAGCAGGGAGTGCTGGTGTTGGAAATGCACCAGAAACTACTGACAATAGGGCCCTATTGGTGGTAACTAGCTCCACCATAAGCTCATAAGGTCATTTTGGCGCAGGGCTTGATCTGCCAGCACCTGCAGGCTGGCAGCTATGGCCTGCTGGGTGCCAGCCATGGCCTGCTGGGTGTCAGCAATTGTCTGTTGGCTCCCACCAATTGCCTGCTGGCTCCCAGCTATTGCCTGCTGACAATACCCTGCATGACCTCCTCGGTCCTACGCAGCCGCTCTGATGCTAACTCTCCCTGCTGGCGAATCTGCCCAAGCATCTGCACCCACCTGTCCAAATCCGGTGTGGCCGTTGGCTGCTGCTGCTGCACATGGCTGCCACTGGTGGCAGGTGGCACTGACTCCTACGCCTCCTCAAGAGATTCACGACCAAATGGTGGGGATGCTGCTGAAAGAGAAACTTACAATTACAACACATTCCTTGAAAATTAGTACAAACTACTTATGCCATGCAAACAAATTACCTTCTAAAACAGCAGCAAAAACGTCCACTGGGGCCTCACTATCCATGTTGCTCACCCCCCGGACCTCCTCAATTGCTATACAGACCTCAGCAATCTCCTCCAGGGGGGTGAGCTTCAGGCGGCCTGGCATGGGGCCAGCCCCAGAGGTGTGGCTGTGTCCCCACCATTTGGTCATTTTCTTCTTGAGGTTGGTTTTGAAGTCATGCCACCTGCAACCAAAGTTTACATATTACTACATGTCACTCCTGATGTTTGATGTAGCAGCCATTGCAATCTGCTACAGATTACAACATGTGCTTCATTCCACATAATTTACATTATGTTAAACTATAAAACCAACCCTACAAAAAATATAGACTAAGTGACATGGCAATCATGTCTGTTGCTCCTAGCAATGTGACCGACCATTTACCAACTCCATCTAACATCTATTAAAAACATTACTGGTCTTGTTCTGCTCAAATGTAACACACTTGAACTTGCCTCTTCTTCACATGCTCCGCCTCACGAACTTGTGGAGCTACCGCATTAATCTCCACAGTTACGTCCTCCCAAATCTCCTGTGGACACTCTATCCAATCCCGTGCACGGGGTACCAGTATGACAAGCTCCTGCGGTTCGAATGCCATGTTCCTGCTGCTTAATTCCTCTGTTGGCCTCTTTTGGCCACGCCCACGGCCATGGCCACCAGTCGCTGTACTTGAAGTGCTGGCCAGGCTACTCTGTTGGGAAGCCACCTGCTGTGTTCCCAATGATTCTGCTGAGGCAAAAGATGGCCCAGCTGCAGATTGGACATCTGTCGATTGGCCTGATGTTGATCGACCAGCTGCCTGCTCACCTCCCAATGGCTGGTCTCTGGTGAGGGGCACATAGGAGGTGCTGGAGTCCAGGCGAGCCAGGAGGCCCTGATACTCCTGTTCTCCCTCTGATTGAGAATCAGACATGTTTGCAACACCATTTTGTTTTTCTAGCACACCTTTATATACAAATTTCTGTCATTGGCGTACATCAGCCACACTCTGCATTCTTTGCGGCAGCGTTCCGTACGGCAGCGTACACCGTGCGGCGCTTAGGCCACGCCCTTGTACAAAAGTACAAAACCAGGCATACTTTCTAAGTCTGATTTTGTACTTATTGGCAGATTTGAACACCAATAAACACCTACAACTTTGGCCAGACATAAAATCTATATGTGAATGTTTATTTCTACTGTGCACTTGTTTGGTATGTACAACAAATGACACTAACCCATTCCATATGTTCATCCAGTCCACAACTCATGCATTCGTAATCACTGCTTGCATCCAAATCACATGTGATAGGCCTATAAAAATTGCCTTAATGCTAGGTACATAAATGCCACCATGGGAAAGGGAAAAGGTAAAGCATTGTTTTGTATGTTAGTGGTGTATTGCTTTCTGACCACTAAGGCTGACTAATGTAGTACCTTGTAAAGATATGTGTAACTGTATATTGTGGCACACTATTTCACCTGTTGTTTTCTGCCATGTTTGGTGATTACATTGGTTTTCAAACTTCTTTCACCCTGTCTGTTTGGAATATACTAAGTACTGCAAAGGTTAGCGCAGCGATGCCAACCTTCAGCAAGTGTTGTTTGGCTATGCAATGTTTTAGTCGTTTGTTGTGGTGCATACACGCTGTTAATGTTAAAATGATCAATAAAGTTATTATAAAATTTCACTGTGAACAACCAATTACAGGACATGATTGGTTGTATTGTGCCATTGCTAAGATGGCGTCCTATGGCAGAGCAGCCCCTTTTTCAGATGCGGAGCTCAGAACACTGGTCTCCGTTATGGAGAGAAGGCTGGGCTGTGCGGGGCCGTTCATTACCAATAGGCAGAAGCATAATGCTTATGCCGCGGCCCGCAGCCGCATATTCGCACGCACCCAGGTGCGGAGGAGCATCGCCCAGCTGGAGAGGCGATGGTCAGACCTCAGGAGGCGACAGCCAGATTTGCTCCAGCAAATCAGGGGCAGGATTGCTCAATGTGAGTGTTTACACAATAAATGGACATTTTTACATGATTGCTTACATGAACTTTTTTTAAGTCAATAAGGTAAACTGACTGATCATGAGTTTAACATGCCATACACTATATGTGTGCTACTTCCTGTTTGACATGCAGTCATGTGGATATAATATGTAATTCTATAGGATTATTGATTGTGATGCATACAATGGGCCAGATGTCACATCATAACTGGCATGTTACAGGCTGTGTTTGATAAAAGTCAGTAAGGAGCTGATTGGCTGGACATTTATCTCTACTTATCACCCTTGCATTTATTGCTTGTTAAGGCTTAATACATCTGCCCCAATGACCCCTAATTGGCACTAATGTTTCTTTTCTCCAACACAGCACGGGATCAGGCACAACAGGCCCGGGAGGAGGCAGAGGCGGGGCAGGCCCAGGAGGAGGTGACGGAGGAGATGGTGGAGGAGGTGGTGCCGGAGGAAGTGGAGGAAGTGGAGGAGGTGGCGGAGGTGGCGGAGGAAGTGGAGGAGGAGGTGGTGGCGGTGGAGGAGGCCAGGGATGAAGAGGAGGAGGTGGAGCCGGAGGAGGAGGAGGCCTGTGAGGTGGTGCAGGCGGCAGAAAGTGGTATGTATACATAATGCATCATTATTCATTTTTTAGACTACTATTTGCTATGTAGCACTGGTGATTCAATTGTGTTTTACAATAGTATAAAGTCATAAAACAAACTGGGTACCAACAGACACACTTAAGGGTTAGATAGGGTGTCAAAGTCATCCCTTTCATCCTGGACACATGTTAATTACACAGGTTCTGGGGATGGCTTTCAGCTTGATTTTTACTGCCACTGAACCTGTGTACTTAATCTGTATCCTGGATTAAAGGGATGACGTGCTCATCTAAGGGTTACATGTCCCTGCTGCAAGCGTACAATCTGTAGCCTCATATAGGTGAATAGAGTTTACAGTTGATTGATATTTCTAAACTAGATTAAGTATGTCATAAATGGAGTATGGACAGGCGTGGCTTAGAATGGAGTCACAAGTGGTCAGTGCCCCTGGGCCCTCCTCTAGCTAGACACCCCCTGTGGTTTGCATGTATTTTTGCAAACATAATAGTTGGTTGATTTTGTCTTAATAATGATTTTGTGCATGGGAGTGGGTTAGGGCTGCAGCTTCACCTACCTGGCATTATGACAATGATTTATGGAGCAGACCATCAGCAGCCAAGCCATCCATGATTGCACAAATGTACTGTGCATTCCTGAGAGTTGACTAAGTCCCATGTCACGTTGCAACAGAGAACAGACACTGAGCGGTTTTTGATGAGTTGTTATTGGTGGAGCTCATTACATGCTTCTCATAGCTTAGTCATGGGTGGGTTGGGATTCAGAAGGAGCACTATGACTGTGAGTTGTTCTACAGAGTAAAGGGTAGAGGGACAAAAACAGGCTTTACATTTAGTATGTATGCATGTATGTATAGATGTATGTGTCATATATATTTATATATGTCTCTCTCTCTCTCTCTCTCTCTCTCTCTCTATATATATATATATATATATACACACATGTCACCTTGCATTTATTAGATTTATGTATGACTATGTTAAATGTATTCATGATTATCATTACTAATTTTACCCCCTTTAACATACCGACAGATGAGCCTACCCAAGCAGATGAGGGTGTATGTGGGGCCCTTCTGAGACTCAGGGAACACCTGTACCTGGTCCTGGCCGATCTGCAGGACCTTACTGACCTGCTGCTTTGAGTTTTTTTCCCACTTTTTTAGGTTAAATTATTTTGTTTAAAAAATAAATTGTTGATTACAGTTAGAAGTTGTCTGTGTGTTTTTTTTATATTAAACAGTATATGTGTAAATTGTTTAGAATATTTGTAAGTAGCAAAAGGTACATACTGTACTGTATATAGATGTATGTTATTGTAGTGTGCATATCCTTGCAATACACAAATGTACTATAATTGTAGAGTAATTAACATTATCCAAACAACAAAATACACACACACACTGTGTTTATACCTGTTGTTAAGTTTCCTTTAGTATGTGTTAGTAATAATTAGCACATTGTAGAATATTGCATTTCACGTGCAATTATGATATAATATGCATACATAAAACCTAAATAAAGGGGTGACAATGAATATATAGCACTTCACATGATGTAAGGGTTATTGTCTGTAATGAATGTGGTAGTAATGTGTTTAAGTATCTATTAGGATTTAATTGATTTCAATTCCAAACAAACACTTTTTAATGAGGTTGCCTAAGTGCATAAGTGGGTCATGTGACCGATTTCGGAGTTCAGATAATAGTGGTGAGTTTTGCGTAAATACACCGCATCGGTGCGTACGGGCAGGTTCCCATCCGTTCTGACGCGGTAAGACCGTGCAAACGCTGTAAGACTGTGCAGAATATGTGTGTGTGTCCACCGCACACGCAAGGTTTGGATGTTGTCCGTAAACACGCCCTGTTCTTCTAGTGGGAGTCCGTCCGTATGCGGAGGTCCGGTGGGCGTTTCTTCGTTCGATGTCCGCACAGCGTGGCGTGCGGACCGCTCCGAAAGAATTTGGAAATTTACGCATCAACCTGAATAACCTCCATTGTTTTGACAGAAATGGGTCCTGTTTACCATGTAGTATTCATCAGGACTCAGTTGTTATGGTAACTGAAAGATGTTTACCATTGTGCATTGCACAGGGAGAAGAGAAGTGCTCATGGAATTTTCCTGATCTAGTGATTGGAATTATATATTATTACTGTAGCCTTATAAAAAATAGTGGATGCTATTTCCAGGGCAGTATAGAGCCTAGCCAGGCCCTGGTACTTCTGAGGGGGTGTGGCCTAATCATGCGAGACGTGGCCATGCAGCCTCAGAATAAAATAAAGAACAAAAGGACTGTAAGCACCTCTCTGCCCCACTGCAGCCCACAACACAGCAGCATTTGCTGAGTTGAGCAGAAGGCCCCTCCATCAGACTTGGCCCCAGGTAATTAGTACCCCTTCCCCCTCCCCCCTCTCTTGCTGCCATTGGCTATTACTGTTGTGGTTGCATATCATTATGAAAACCTAAATATGAGCAGTTGCTGAATTATAGAAACGCAGGGTATAACAAGAAAATACATGCCTTTGAAAGGGCATATTTATCAAAGGTATTTTGCTAATATAAAGTGAAAAGGTACTTTACATTATTTTAGTATCTCCTGAATGTACTTGGTGCAATTGAAGGTGAATTTGCAAATTTTTGCATAAATTCACAAAAAATAGAACTAAATAAATACTGGAAGGAGCCTTGTGATAATAAAACTATCTACAGATAGCAATAATAGGCCTTCCTTCTGGTTACTCTACTTCTGCACAGCCTTGTCTACCTGCTGGTCTCTATGATCTGCCAGATGAATCTGATTGACATGCAGGCTGATCGCTTTGTAAAAAAATAAATTAGTAAAAAAAAAAGTAATACCTGCACCCAGGGACTAATGATCAATGATCCAGTGAGGGCAGACAATTATCCAATCACTGTGATACTTGACTGAAAGTGATACAGTGAATCCAGCATTCCACTTTACAGCAGTGGTGCACAGGATTAGATGACAGGCTGCCTTCCTAGATTACCCATCACTAGTCCTGGCTGCAGGTAAGCGAAGGGAAGTTGCAGGGGGTTACCGGCGGAGCACATGCTCAGGGCATTTAAGAGGATTCGCAGGGACAGAGCTTTTTTGCAAGCAAATTTATACCGCATCCAAGATGTGGATTGTGATAAATATGCCTAATAATAAAAATGTGTATGCTATTACATGCATACCATCTATAGCATGCAGAATATTGGATCATACGAGGGTAAAATGTGCCTTTTTGCAGATGACACAAAGGTATGCAACAGGGTAGACACACCAGGAGGGGTAAAACAAATGATTGAGGATCTAGGTAGATTAGAGGTCAAGAGCATGGCAACTACAGTTTAATGCCAAAAAAATGCAAAATCATGCACTTGGGTCTCAGAAATCCAAAGACTCAATATAGTATAAATGGCACTATAATGGAAACTACTGAGGAAGAGAGGATCTAGGTGTCACTATTTCAGGGGACTTAAAAGCAGGTAGGCAATGTAACAAAGCTATGAAGAAGGCAAGTCAGATGCTTGGTTGCATAGGGAGAGGTATCAGCAGTAGAAAGAAAGAAGTAATAATGCCACTGTATAGGTCATTGGTACAACCTCACCTAGAGTATTGTGTTCAGTTCTGGAGACCATATCTCCAGAAGGATATAAATACATTAGAGACTGTACAAAGAAGGGCAACTAAAATGGTGCATGGCCTACATCACAAAATGTACCAGGAAAGACTAAAAGATCTTAATATGTATACTTTAGAGCAGAGAAGGGAAAGGGGGGACATGATAGAAACTTTCAAATATATCAAGGGTTTTAACAAGGTACAGGTGGGAGACATTCTTCACAGGAAGAGGAGCAACAGAACACGAGGACATGCACTGAAACTAGAGGGAGGAAGATTCAGGGGAAATGTGAGGAAGAATTACTTCACAGAAAGAGTAGTAGATAAGAGGAGTAGCCTACCATCAGAGGTGTTAGACGCAAATACAGTAGTACAATTTAAACATGCTTGGGATAAGCATATTGATATCCTTACAAAAAAATAAGGATCAAATATGGTTTGAGGTAACATGTTTAAAAAAGGGGCAGACTAGATGGGCCAAGTGGTTCTTATCTGCCGTCAAATTCTATGTTTCTATAAAATGTGGTTATTCATTAAGCTATGAATAACTCTTAACTATGTGGTTGCTTACATTCAGGGGTAAATTGGTTGCTATGGGCAACATATCATCTTCAATAGAACTCCGATCCTAGTAAATTTACCCCTTAGAATCCAGACTAAAACAGACTAAACTGACTAAAAACAGAATATTGGAATTTCTGTCTCACCAAAAAAAATTTCACCAGTGCATACCAGGGGGGAATTTGTTAAGATTGAATGGTACATAAGAATGCACCCATTCATACCCATTCTTCGATCTTAAATATGGCTAAAATCAGCTATTCGGCTAATCTACTATCAGCCGAATTTGTCTGATTTGCTGTTTTTGCGAACTTCGGGTGTGCAAAAATTAGTACACCCTTGATAGAACTCAGTTGTATATGGCCGTGAGTTCTATGGTGGTCTGATCATTTTCTAACATTCGTACTTCTGAATTCGGCAGCAAATTCAGCTGAAAATACGAATGGAAATGTGACACATTTTCCAGCCTTATTGTGCTGAAGCCTGCACGAACCAGCCATACTCATGCAGACTTCTTTGTGTTAAAAAAAAATGGCGTAATGTCCCCAACCACCAGTATAACTAGTCCCTGGCTCTTTAAGCCAGTGCTAGTTGCAGAGATGTTGGGGGTCCCCTTGTATTTCTGAAACGAGCATCAGGCTCTTGGACCAGTCCTGGTTGAAAAAACATGATGGAAGAAAAAGAGGGGTCCCCCGTATTTCTTTAACCAGCACTGGGCTCCAACAAACAGCATGCCAAAGTCAGGGGAAATTTTTGACATAAGTTCCCATGCCAAAGCATGATCACCTTGGCGAATCAGCCCTGGCCGGGTTCCTGGTGGAGCAGAGACCCCCCAATAAAGGGGTCCACCCCTCTACAGCACCCCTGGGTTGTGAAAGCCGTGCTGATGGCAATTAGTGTTAAAAAAATAATAATAATAAGGTATTGGGTTTTGTAGCTAAAAGTTACATGCCCCAGCAAACCTCTCCCACTTGCTGGGTTTTCATGTTTTTTGGTCCCGATTATTTTATTTTATCTATTTTATTCTACCACCACGCTGTAGTAGATGGTAGGGCATCAAATACCGCCTGTTGGAACATCAGCTCAAAAAAAGTGATAAACTCATGTTGACCTTTTGACTATCGACCTTCCCATTGTTGACCTAATGATTGTATTGACCTTCCATCCCTGTTGACCTTACCCATTTTGACCTATTTCAGGTGTTGACCTAAGGCCTTTGGACCTTCAGTGGTTGACCCATTGCATGTCGAGCTAAATAGGGTCAACCTATTGACTGTATCCCGTAAGTATAGTGCAATTGCAATTATGTTTTTTATGTCTATTTTGATTTTCATTTTATCCTTCTTTAGCTTTAGTGCAGTAATATAAACTGATTTTGTACACTTGTACTGTTCTTGTTTTTGTTTTTAAGGATGCAGGTACTGTATCTCTCTTTAGAAACAGCATTTAACTTTTGCTGGTCATATAATTAAAGTAGCAATTCCACATTAAAGCTTTTTACATTTTAATTAGCAAATTTGCCTTAATAGTTAGTTAAATACCTTTTAAACATTCACATCATAGCTGTTATTAATACAAATAATTATCTGAAGGGAAACACTTATGGAATCCAGAAACATCTACAGTATATAGTATGGGTCTATTATTATTCTGGCAGGGCCGTAACTAGGGGGGGGGCTGGGGGGTCACGCGCACCGGGCGCTGGAGGTGAGGGGCGCTGTGAGGTCCGGTGACAGGTATGTGGACGGTGACTCCGTCCATCTCCTACTAGCACGGCTGCAGGAAGCGCTGATGACTTCGAAAAGACTTGCCGGATGCTGATTGGCTGAAGTCATCAGCGCTTCCCGCCGCACAGAGGCGGGCTGGGCCGGGGGGCAGGGTGCCATGTGCCCCCCGGCAGTACATTTATGCAGCACTAGGGCCGCACTGACAGCCAGGAAGGAAGGATCTTCTGCCTGCTTCCCTCCCCAGCTGTCAGTGTAAGGATGCGGCCGCCGCTACTCAGCGACTGGATGCAGACGCTGCTCACCTTGCTTCATGAGGGGGCAGGGATACAGTAGCTCAGCCGGGAGCTGGCAGCGGCAGGAGCTGTGCGGAGCATCATTAAAGGCAGTGGGAACGGAACTTTAAACATGGCCCTGAATCGGGGCTGCGCATGAGCAGCAGCAGCAATCCCTTCTCCAATGGGCACTTGCAGGGGCAGAACTTCCGTTTGTCCACCGAAGAGTGTAGCAGGACTCAGGAGTGGCCAAGTAAAAGGAGGATGGTACTCCCAATGCGCTGCAGCCCGCCACCCCACCGCTAAGATGTAAGACCCGGCAGCTTCTGCCACTGACAAGCTGTTCCACTATGAAAAAAGACCCGGCCGCTGCTGTAGAAAAATTGCTGGCTCTGTGCCTCTGGGGATGGAAGACCACGCCACCGCTGACACGCTGTGTGCGAGGTAAAACTGACAGGGGTAGGGGGTGCACTGTATAAAATCAGGGGAGGTGCACTGTATGTAAAAGCAGGAGGGGGTGAACTCTGTGTAAAATAGAGGGGTGCACTCTGTGTAAAATAGAGGGGTGCACTCTGTGTAAAAGCAGGAGGAGGTGCACTTTGTGTAAAATAGGGGGGTGCACTCTGTGTAAAATAGGGGGGTGTAATGTGTGTAAAAGCAGTGGTGAGCGTCTATTCCCGCAGCCAGGGGGCTGGGGGCATGGCTAGAGGCTCACAGAGCCTCTGGGTGATGCCCCCATAGCGGCAAAATGGGGGCGTGGCCTCGCGAAAGAGCAGCGATTATAGGCCACGCCCCAAATTAGGCCACGCCCCCGGAAATTTCGGCGCGCCTCCGGCACGCAGCAGCGTTACTAGGGGGGGGGGGGCACCAACAGACTTCCTTGCCCCGGGCGCCGGAAACCCTAGTTTCAGCCCTGATTCTGGTAGGTTCTGGTAAGGAACAGCAGAACAATGCTGTTCCCATAGAAGTCCACAATATTTGCCAAGCGCTAAAAACTTAGCTTTTTGAAGCTTGTCCTTAACAGCAAACTTTAGGGGGCAGCCTATAGGCTATAGCAGTGGTCACTAACCCATTGCACGCGATCTACTGGTAGCTTGCGAAAAGCAATCCAGGTGGCTCGACCACTGCCAATCGCCTGTCTCTCCCACCCTCCCTTGATCGCCAGTGTGATTTGCCGCCACTAATTCAGAGGGGAGGAGAACACAGTGCGCGTCTGTCCTTCCCCTCTGGGTGCATCCCTGTGACTGTGCCACCTTCAGCCAATCAGAGCTCGCGGGCCGGCAGCCAATCAGGAGCCGGCCCGCCAGCTTTGATTTGCTGACGGACGGCCCAGTCACAGGGAAGGGAAGCGGCAGCACTGCAGCAACGGTGGAGGGAGGAGCCAGCCAGAGCCAGCCAGCCAGCCAGTGCCAGCCAGAGCCAGCCAGCCAGCAGGGAAGCACCGGACTCTTCTACCCCTGGCAGCAGCAGGAACAACAACAACAGTGAGTTGGTACAGTGGGGGACATACCTGGCACAGTGGGAGCATACCTGTTTCTGGCACAGTGGGGGCATATGTGGCACAGTCAGGGCATTCCTGCACAGTGAGGGCATTCCTGGCACAGTGGGGGACATAACTGGCACAAAGGGGGACATTCCTGGCACAGTGGGGGATTACCTGTTTCTGGGACAGTGGGGGCATATGTAGCACAGTGAGGGCATACCTGGCACAGTGGGGGACATACCTGGCACAGTGGGGGCATACCTGGCACACTGGGGGACATTCCTGGCACAGTGTGGGCATACATGTTTCTGGCACAGAAGGGGCATATGTAGCACAGTGAGGGCATACCTGGCACAATGGGGAACATACCTGGCACAGTGAGGAACATACCTGGCACAGTAGGGGCATACCTGTTTCTGGCACAGTGGGGGCATACGTGGCACAGTGAGGGCATATGTGTATCTGGTACTATTTGGGCATATGTATATCTGGCACTGCACTATTGGGGGCATATGTGTATCACAACCCCATTTTCATTGGATGCACCCCATGTGGCATGTGGCTACACCCATTTTTTGGCGTGTGCCGTAGGCGCGCAAACACAGTACGATATGTGGCATAAATAATGTGTCAGGGGCATTACAGTGTGTGGCATAATGTGTAAAGGGCATTATTTGTTTTTTAGGCAGATCATTTTTTTTCTTTTAATTTTAGTAGCTCTTCGGGTGGTTTTCTTTGCCGTGAGTAGCTCACACCCCAAAAAAGGTTGGAGACCACTGGGCTATAGGATACCTGGGTAGGTATGCAATAGTCTGATTAACATTAAACGTTTTGGTACTCTTTACCTAGCACGGTGCCTATCGCGGGCATCGCGGCCATCAAATGCACTAAAAAATGGGTGCGACGCGATGCCCGCGATTTCCCATAGGGAACAATGTTAAAAGTGTGATTGGACGCGATTTTACTGTTCAATGCCTCAATGCCCGCGATTTTTCCATAGAAAACAATGTTAAATGGGCCACAGAGCCCAAATAGTCCCCCTGAAGTCTGAAATGGCCCCCACAATTGTTAATGCCACCCCACGATCAACGTGAACCCGAAGCGTGGCGAGCGCAGCGAGCCCGCGAGGGGCGGCGGTACGCGTCCTCCGACCTTTTCATACCCCCACTATCCACGTCGGCGTGGAGTTGAGAATAGAATAGTGTGGCGAGCGCAGCGAGCCACCGTGCCCGAAGCGTGGCGAGCGCAGCGAGCGCAGACTTCAGGGGGACTATTAGGGCTCTGTGGCCCATTTAACATTGTTTCCTATGGAAAAATCGCGGGCATTGAGGCAATGAACAGTAAAATCGCGTCCAATCACACTTTTAACATTGATCCCTATGGGAAATCGCGGGCATCGCGGGCATCGCGTCGCACCCGTTTTTTTAGTGCATGCGATGGCCGCGATGCCCGCGATTTTTTACCCCCGATGACCGCGATGGACATCGTGGGCGCCGTGCTAGGTAAAGAGTACCAACGTTTTATTCTTCACTATAAAGGGCTCTTACAGTAAATGATGTTGTGCAAGTGAATTTTTATAAATCGGGCTGAAAAATTATTTTTCATTTTATGCAATATGCATTGATTAGAAATCATAGTAAATTTGATTTAGAATATTATATGAATAATATTAATAAGCAGAACTCATAAGCTAACAAACAATTTTGACCACTATGTTAGGAATGAGTACCTACTGCCATTGATTATTCTAAGCTTGATGACACCAGGCAGTGTAAGATATATCATAAAGACATTTTGCATTATATTTCAGTGTATTGATGCCAGTAGATTACCACTAAGTAAGAGAACAAAAAGTAGATCCACGGTAACAAAGGTCCAACAACTTCTGCTTTAGATGGTGTCTTTAATGAATATTCCACTGAATAATATATCAATTTGGGGTTACATTGGTTGTACCAAAATGTATATATCGTCCTTTTAATACACAATACAATATCCCTAGAATTTGCGCTATATGTACGTGGTCGCTATTACCACTAAGTCTCCTACTAGAGAGACCAAACAATCCAATGCTACAAACAATAGTGTTAACAAGCGCCCAAATAGTCAATGTCTTTTCCCCTTATTTAAACGACCATGGTCAACCAAGATTTTATCAGAAATAAAACATTTATTAAAACAATGACATAAAACAAGCATATTGTTGAGTTTTTGAATATATTTTTGTAATATTCTCCAATATATATCATAACAAGTACCTTGTTTATTTATTAGACTTCATCAGGGGTGTAGTATTTCTTATGAATCATTTTAGATAAATAGTAATTTCACCATTTTATCTAGAGGTGATATACCGCTCAAAAGATACGTCCAAGTATAAAATAACCCTATAAACGACGGAACTTTCTTATATGTAATTTTATCCTCAAAAAAGTGTGAAATCTCTTAATCCTTTAAGTGGCTTAAAATTAGAGCAAAGAAGTCCCCTTACTGCTCCCTGTAGATGTGTGCTCTCCAGTGTCCAGATAGCAAGTGATAGCGTCCTTTTAATGTACACATTTTCATATTACGTGTGCATACCAAAAATGCATATCAGACTTGCATCGCATTTACCTAGAACAGTGTAAAGTATGTGTATTTTCATTGACCGCATTGACCCTTCAGTCTCTTATAACCTTTGATTACCCATTCATGTGTTCTTATATGATAATCATAGTATGTACATTATATATTTTAAAATTGATATTTGCTTTTATCTAACATGGTATTTTTCAAGTGTTTTGGAATATATATATATATATATATATATATATATATATATATATCTCAATCATTTTTATATTCACATTTATGTGTTTTATATTTTACATTTTTATACATGACATTTGTCCAGTAAAACTGTTATATAACTGCAGCAATATTGTACTCCAAGATAGAGGAATTACTTTTACAAAGGCCAAAATACTTTACTGATGGTGACCCTGTTTATCAGTAGATCCCTAAGGACTCCACAAAGGAGCTTCAGGAAAAACTGAGAAATCTTTTACACTCAACCTCTAACTGGAGTTCTAGCACTAAGGAGCAATACACATTTTTAGATTTCTCTCCATTATGTGTTACACTGTGCTGCCATCTGCTCTGTTTCCTAACCCTCTTGAAGACCAATCATTTCAGGAATAGATTTTCTTATTAGCCACTGCCAGCTTGCAACCCTTTAAACCTTGGAATCTTAGTTGATGGATACTTCCAATAATTATACTGTATATAACAATATTATACTGTAGGTAAGACTATCTAAAAACCTACAGTAGTTGTTCAACAGAGCCTTACAATCTCAGTATGTAACCATTAAACACAATACCTTATACCTTATAATGTATGTTAGTACAATATCTTTACGTACTTCAAACCTTTACATTCAATAATTTTCTAGATTTCAACCATAATCATTTGTAAGACAATTCCCAATAAGAGAGGTTCCAAAACATGTTCTTCAAGACCCTAATGGCTCAGGTTTAAGTATATCCATGCTTGACAAGGGGTAACTTAAATAGTGGCTCAGTCAAACTGATCTAAACATCTGTGCTGAGCCATACATACACTTAAAATCTGGACTTATAAGGACAAATTTACTAGAGATGTGCAGGTCCGGATTTACCCTGATTTAAAAACGAGATCTTATTGGCTATCCAGTTGTCACATGTTTTGGAGCAAAAACATGTGACAGCATATAGTCAATAAAATCCCGTTTTGAGATCAGGGTAAATCTGAGTAAATCCGAACCTGCACATCTCTAAAATTTACTAAGATAGGATATTGCCAGGGATATTGCCTGATCCTGGAAATCCCTGGTAATGTATGATTGCCATCACCTGTGGAGCATTTTCTCCCTCATGGAGAGGGTCAGGTAGGTAAGTAGGGATATTGCCCATAGCAACCAATCATAGTCATCACGCATATTGAAGACACAGAGTCTGAGCATCTCTCCTGAGATGCACAGAGTTCCCGAGTAGCTAGTGATCACCACTGGTAATTTATGCACGCCCAGAAACCGCCAACTTAATGGACATGAAATGTTTGTTTTTACCTGAACACTTCCTGTTACCTCCCCCAAACGTTGTCTAGCTGTAACTAACTTTGAAACTGATTGCTTGTTGCAAATGGTAATGCAGTTCAATTGATCCATGTGCGTAGTAAGAACATATCCGGCCAACTTTTATATTTCATAAGCTTTGCGACTACTATATGAGTCCCATCATCTATTAACAGGAGAAAAGGACTGGGGGGCATGCTCGGCAGATCCCATAACCCCTATAGTGACAAAAAATTAAGGCATGGTCTACAGGCACAGCATTTCCCATGATGCCATGCCCCCTAATTTGGGGTGTTAGCCTTTGGCTACTGCTCCCTACTTCAGCTTAACAAATGTTAAAGGTATACATAAAAGGGGCGATTCAGGTTGGTTTGCAAAGCACATTTGGTTTGCCAATGCGCAATGGACAAAACCATGTGCACTGCAGGTGGGGCTGAATTTTTCTGGGCTGAGCTGCACTGCTGCAACAGGCTGTCCTGGATGGCATGCCACGATTTTTAGGTACACGGCAGTGGTTCCTCTAGTGATGCACTTCCTGCCACTGCCTAGCACTTCCCTCTGCTGCCGCAGAGTACTCCCCTTCGCCGCCACCGAGCATTCCCCTCCACAACCAATCATCCCCCATCTCCATGTGCGGAAGTTCAGGCCCACTCGGGAGCACTCATGTGTTCAGGGGCCCAAACACACAAATGCTTGAGCCCCCCGAGCGCCACGAACAGCATCCCCAGAGAAGCATCAGCTGCAGTTTCAGTGGTGAGTATTTCTGGGGCAGGACAAACCTTCCCTGGTAGGCAGGGCCGGATTTGTCACTAGGCCCATGAGGCACGGGCCTAGGGGCGGCACCTGTCATGGGCGGCAGCCGCCAGGAACTTGCTGCCAATCAGCCTAGCTAGATCAGCTGGCATGTGCAGTAGCGAGGGTAACGGCTAAACCCTCACAGCCTGCTCCCGTACCTCTGCAGTGTTGCCTCCTGGATGCTCCCTCACATCAGTCTCTTCCGGCGTGGGGCAGCGTCACTTCTTATTTGATTGGCAGCTGGCCAGCCACCTCAGTCCGGCACCAAGAGGGAGATGCGGTACTCAGCGTGGATGCTGCCTGTGTCCCCGGGAGCCCTCCTTCTCCCCCATGCATTCTCGTGCAGGCAGGGGTTAAAATCCACCGTCAGGAGCAGTGAGCCCCTGCAGCGTTGAATAGGGTGACAGGAAGGGCTGGAAGCGAATGCTCCAGCCCTCTGGAACTCTGCGAATGTGCAGCGAATCCTAAACAGGATTCGCTGCACATCTCGTAATTTATCATTGAATACTGCCCACTGAATCCTCCCCTGTTCCCTGAGGTGATGTGGCAGCGGCGAGTGTGGCCATTAAAATGGCGTTGCTTATCACAAAATGCGGCGGGCTTGCACATGAACCTCACTGTATGAGTGGATCCTTGCCGGCCTTTCACAGAGAGGATTTGGCCCCAACATTGAATGCGGTGAGGGGATCACAATGAGGATGGCTTATTTTCGGTGAGGAAAAGCCATCTTTGCAGAACAGACCCCCTTGCCAGTGGCATTGAATACCTCTAAATGTGTGCTAAGTAATATGATATCTTGCATGAAATAAAGTGTCTCTGATGGCTCTGTGAGTCCTCACAGATGCGCTCCGCAGCCAGACACAGTGCTCACTGCTGAGGGACTTCATGAACTCACTGTATAACTGAGAAAAATATCCAATCGCATTTCACTGACCTACTCATCACCTACAATCTGCACAGTAACATCTCCTACATAATTTACATTTTTTTAGTCATTTTGTTATTTTGATCTAGGTAAGTTATTCATTTTAGATGCAGGTAAGTTATTACTAACTAAAACAAAACAGATTTGCCCACAGCATAATGATCCACAAAAAATAAGTACTTTCCCAAATTTATCGGAAACCATATCTATTTATTTATATTTACATTTTAATTAAGCCAATTGTAATATTAATTATGCACATACTAAAATGTTTCACACTAAATGGAAGAGGATTCAATCAAAAAACAGAATTAACTTTTTTCAGCTCTGTAAAAAACAGTTGGACATTTTTCCTGAAAGAAATGCTTTACACTAGATACCAGAATACTACAGGTTTAGACACTAGTCCTTTAGGATGCTAGGGAGTCTAGTATATGAAGGGTCTAGTTAGAAAGGGTCAACTTTAAATCAGTAGCAGCGTTTTATTAGGTATACATTCATTGGATATTGATTGTGAATTGACTCTTCCTCTCTCCTTTTAATCAGCAGGAAACCCTATTCAGAATACTACTGCAGACTCTGCGCTGTTTTATAACGGTTGCAAAGAAAGAACATGCAGTTTTTCAGGGCACTCGTTATTATAATGTAAAATATATAAAAAATATAGTTTTACTTGGTGACAAGAACGAAATGCATAAAAGACAAGTACACAAATCATTCATGATATAATCATGTGTTAGACAAGTGTCTAAAATGAAAAATTATTCTAGGGGAAAATGTTTTTATCCTGATTTTTAACTATATATGAAATGTAATTGAGAATAGCATATATCAAATCGGGGCTGAATAATTTTGACTAACCTCTTCTATAGCACTTTCCACCTCAGTCATTAACTCAGGTATAATAACAGTAAACTCTTGTCACATAGTCCTGGCTGTGGCTAGTCACTTCATTGGGGGTACACTCAGGCCTGGCTACAGGGGGGGGGTCAAGAGGGACAACTGTGTCGGGCCCTTATGATTTTAGGGGCCCCAGAGGCATAGCATGGCTGCTGCGGAATGTTGTGTACTTTATCTGTTGTATGCCCCCGGGCCGCCTGTCTGTGCCCCGCTGTGGCGGCACTGTCGCTTGGCTGTCTGACTGCTCTATCTGTGCCACGGCCGGGCCGGCTCACTCAGCTGTATACTTTCTGTGCTGCGGCTGCGCGTGCGTCCGGCTGCAGGCTCCTCTGTCTGGACTGAGCCGCGCCCCAGCTGCCTGTACTGCACGTGCTCCCGGCCAGCTCCCTGACATCTGTTCCGCGCCCTGGCCATCTTTTCTAATCTGCAGGCAACAGACATCAGGAGAAGTCCTGGATCTGGCGCCAGGTGTGGAGGACAGGTGAGGTGGCATGGCCATGGCTGTAAGGTTGGAGGTGGGGTCCAGGGAACGGAGGAGAAGAGGATTGAGGGTTTTATTAGTGAAGTGAGAGCAGGGTGATTCGGGAGAAGTTGGTTGTAATTCGATTTAACAGGGAATATGCACGCAATTAAAAAAAAAAGTCTTCCACTTTGTGTAACTCTTGCCAATAGCCCAACACAAGCTGGGGACACCCTCCATACCTCTCTCTTACACCCCCCCTACCTCTGTCTCTCCATCACTCTTTGTCAATCTCTACTTTCTCCTCTCTCTCTACCGCTTTCTCCCTCCATCACACCCCCTCTCTCCGGCTCCCTCTCTCTTCCTCTTCTATCCATTTACTCCCTCCATCACATGTATAATCTCTTTCTCCCCCTCTCTTTCTCATCCACTCTCTCCTTTAATCACACACACCCTCTCTCTCTCTACTTCCCCCTCTCTCGCACTCCCTCTCCTACCCTCTCTCTCCCTCCATCACATATATACTCTCTTCCTCTATCCCTCCCATCTCCCCCACTCTGTCTCTTCCTCTACTGCACCCTCTTTCTCAGTCTCTCCCTCCTTCTCCCCCATTTTTAGTTTATTTCTGTTTACTCAATTTTCTAGCATGGGTATTGTGACTTTTTCATTGGTGTCAAGTGTATGTAGTTTTTGGATTGTTTCTTTGTATGTTTTTTGTGCACTGCTTCAATTTAAGTACTATATTATTGACATGGTTTCTGTGTCCTGTGCATTGCAGACATAAAGATGGAAAGTGTTTAATATCATGACTTTTGTCACACATTGGTGACATCACAAACCCTTTGTACACACTGGGTAGAGATGTGTGGGATTGGTGGTCAAAGTGGTGGTGGTGTGTTTGTGTGCAGGGTCAAGGGGGGCCCGCAGGGATGTTAGTGTACCGGGCCCCAAGATTTCTGGTGCCGGCCCTGGGTACACTGTGTCATCTTCTCTGCACCCTGTGTCTATCTTATCAACTCCCAACAGGGAAGTAATTGTGCATGTCATTCGTTTTTTCTGCGAGTGGAGACTTGAACAATAATCTGCTAATGGGCTGGGCTCTTTACTACCTTATGGGAGGGGATTTCATGGATGGTGGGATAAGCTGTACGGTGCTCTATTCCTTGCCAGGAGGAGCCGTAAGCATAGTTAATATGGGTTGGTGAAGTAAGTCCTGTGGACCTGTGTCGTCACCTCCAGCTTTGATCAGCCCTTTGCACAATTGTGGGAGGGTCAGAGTTACGCACACAGCGCACACACTGGATAAATCATTTGATGGTGAGTGAGTTGTAGATGGATTTGCAGCTGGATGACGATCGGCAAGATTTTTGCAAGCAATTCGCAGCTTTGCACAGGGCAGGTTTTCACTCTGGGCGGTTCCTAGCTGATCGCGGGGCTCTGCAATTTTGCACAGCAGTGATCAGGTCTGATTAACCCCCATATGCCTTCGAAAAAAAAAAAAAGACAAAAGCTTTATCAATAATCTATCACCTCTAACAAAATCTATTTTAAAATGTAAATCTATTGTAACCTCTTTCTGATGATGAGATACAGAATCCAAGCTGTACTGGTGTTCATGAATATAGGAGCATGTGTCACAATGTACTTTAATACACTAGGTGGCAATAGCTCCGTCGAACTCAGCGTGGTGGTTCTTCTTAATATAAGAGCGGTCAGACCAAATAGATATTTTAAAATTTATTAAACAGATTTACTGGATCACAGTTGATCCCAATTCATCAACCTGTGGCACGCAGGCCAAAAATAAATTAATTCTTCAAACAAACACACTCAGGATTTTTATTATGCCGGAACGTGCGCTGCTCCCTCTCGCCACTTCTGTTCCTCTGCGGCCACAATAGCTCAACCTTACCTGAGTGTTTTCTTATTATAATTAACAATTGTATTTACGTCACTACCATAACATGCATAAATAAGTAACTTCCCCACCACAGTCTATGTAAACTTACTGTGCTATTATTGCGCAATAATGGGGTTAGGTGAATAACTAACTTTCCTGTTTTATCTTATTATTACTCTAGACGTTACATCAATGACAACTAAAACTATCTTCACTGAACACGGCAGCCATATTAGGCTAAAAGGTAACAATGACAATGGATACAAAATACCTTACTGTGTACACCTGTAGTTCTGACCCGGTTCCCTAAGGGTCACGACCCCTCCCTGAAGTCCCCAACGTCCTATCTGTCCCGAAATAGTCTCTGAATCTCACGGGGTGTAGCAGTTCCTTAAGGGGAAATCTTTATGGTGTTACTCGTGGTTAAGGTGTTCTGGGATGGCACGGGGTTAAGGTTATACGGATATCAATGCCTGTAGTACGGTCCACACTGACTCGCCGGCTTGCTACTGATGAATAAGTAATCCTGGGCTTCCCCTGGTATGGTACCGGGTTTCACCCTTAATTAACTGGCTCACTAGGTTATGGTTATGCCTCCTACAAGCGCTGGTCTATTTCTGGCAGCTCTGGATATTTTACACTGCGCAATAGAGGGCGTCCCCTGATGCTTTTACCATCGGGTTTAGCCCTTGGCCTCCTTAGTTACTGTTGCTGCGTAGTTGCATCTATGTGTACCACGATACTGAGGTAATGCCTCCCCTAAGGCCTCCCCTGACCCGATTGGTCGGGTTTCGCACTTCCCCTGCTGCAGTCACCTTGAGTGACAGGGATATGGGGAACTGATGCTGGCAAACCTAGTATGGGCGGGTACGTATGCAGACTCACCACTTCTATCTTCTCTCTCATAGGCAGTGACGCGGCGTAGATCCGGCCTCCTCGATGACGCAGCGGGGATCTCTCACTCGATACCCCGTCACCAAGGCTGGCTGGTCCTCCGCTGCACGGGGATCACCTCGCTGACCACCTTCGCTTATACTGGGAGCTGGACCCCCGGGATCACCACCGGCAATCGGTAAGTACCGTCACTATCTCTCGGGATACCCGCTCGGTCCTTCAGACGCAGCTCTGCTCACTTCTCTAACCTTCCCAACGACTGCCCTACAGCCGTTACTGCCAGTGCTTTTAACTCCTTGCTCCCGTGCGCAGCGGTCGTTTCTCCCTGACAGCACGCTCCAGGCAGCTTTATTAGTCCTGCACAGTAAATTACAACGTTCTCACGCGGTCTATCAGCATGATGCTGAGAGGCCTCTAACAGTGCCTCAGTCTCTGCACCCAGCACAGCAACTTTACTATACAGTTTTCTTTTAATAAAATTCCCTATCCACAACATAACAATACTAATATAACATCTATAGTGACTGGGGTAGGCTGTCACATTCTTCCCCTCTTAAGCGGAGCATGTCCTCATGCATTTTAAAGCCATCTTACTTTTATCAGTTATAAACATCAATAACTAAATACACTTAATATAGGTACTAACTCCCATGCTAAGAACTTGATGGTTATTCACATCCGTTCTTATCTCACACACCCTAGTGTCTGTAGCCGGAAGATGTACAATCGCACCTGATTCCGATTCCCGGAAGGGAGCTAACTCGCTACTCCATTGACCATCCATCTTCCAAACTCGGTCTGATGCAACATTCGTAGTGTGACCATAACTTAGCCTTGATTGAGAGTGAACTGTCTCCGTCTCTTCTTTCACTACCTTCTCAGCCAGTTCAAGCCGATGCCCATGTTCGTTCACCCCATCAGGCTTTATAACTTCGGTTCCCTCGGGCATGGTGTTAAGTTCCTGTTTCGCGGCTCGGTTTCTTTTGCCAAAACGTCTTCGGTGGAGAAATGGCGGTGGACTTTCACATTGAACAGATCTCTGCGGAGGGAATGCTTCTTCCACTCTTTCCTCTTCTCTCGCTTGGTACATACTGATTCCTTCTACCCTAGCTTCTGCAGCGTACTCTACTTTTGGCGGGTAGGACCACCTGCGGAACCAGCGTCTGTTGGGAGCAAAACGGCTTCCTTTAACCGGTAGACCGCCAGGGCCAGTCACATTGGCTGCTTCAGTACCCTTCTCTCCTTCGACCACATCAAACTCCACCACCTCGCCGTCTCCGACACTGCGCAGCAACTTCCGGGGGTTGTTTCTTGTTATAGCCGTCTGATGCACGAAGACATTAACTTTAGTGTCATTCCGGTTGATGAAACCATACCTCTTACGGACGTTAAACCACGTAACAGTTCCTTGTACCTGAGTAGCCAGCACTCTCTTCCCTGCCGGGCTTCTCCGTCCATAAATAGAGTGCTGCATAATTTGGCTCAAAGTCTGAGGTTGGCTGTACGATTTTTGTGTCAGTATCGAGGTTAGCTCTGCAGGACAATTTCTTAGGACATTCATGCCCACGATGACGGCGGGCACCAGTGGATTATTGACCTTAGTAATTAAGCAACCCTGTTTGGGCATTTTTGCTTGTCCTACTTGCAGGTCCAACTCACAATAGCCCACACAGGTGATGTCTTGCCCGTTGCTGGCTAGCAATTTTAACCAGGCCGGAGGAGCCAAAAGGGGTCCTTTGGATATCCAGTAACGATCAAACAGTCCCTGTTGGATGGTGGTAACAGGCGACCCAGTGTCGAGTAAAGCAGGTACATCTTGTCCTTCAATCGTAATGGTTGTAACGGGGCAGTTCCCAATATATTGTGGAGACCATTCTTCTGGCGCCGGACCTTGATCACCTAGTTCCCCCGAGGATCGGTCTCCGTCCTCGGGGGTCGTTGGTTTAACGCCGGCTCACTCCTGCAGAACCTCTCGACATGCCCACACTGCCCACATCTCCGGCAGATCGGACGTCCCTGTGGGTCGAATCGGTCCGTAGAGCGGCGTCCTCGTGCGGACGAACTATCCCGCCAGTCACTCCTTCCCTGACTATCATGCATCCTTCGCCCATTTCCCCCAGGGGGAGAAGAATTTCGTTGAGCCAGTCTCTGTAGATCTCTTTTAATTTGATTCACACTGACGGCCAGATCTTCCACTTGTCCTTTTAAAGTATAGTTGACCTCCGCAGCGGGTGTCTGTACCCCTTGGGCAATAGCTGGCCTTAATTGGATCTCTTCTCCTGGCAACATTCCCTCCAATTCGCTACTGTTTTCCTCAGCATAACCGCTACATTCTGCGAAGGTTACTTCCTTGGTTTTGACCTTGCCGAGAACTTTAATAGCTACTTCTTTAAACTCTTCGAAGGTTTTGGGACCGTTCTGCAGTCTTAGCATTTTTAACTGTATCTTGATACCTTCATGATAAGCTCCCTCCATAAATTGAGTAATTAAGGTGTCATCGTCTTCCACCCTTCCCTCAACGTAACTCCCTCCCTCAATGTCCCGTAAGGCTTCTTGTAAACCGAGTGCGAAATCCCGGAGCGTCTCTCCGGCCTTCTGTTTTCTACTATAGAATCTACTTTTTCGCTCCGGCAGGGTACTAGTGTCGAATATTGTAGCTAATTTTTGAAAAATTTGATCCGCCGTCTGCTTTTGTCTGGAAGGCCACGAGGCTACTTCTCTTGCAGCTGCCCCTTTTAATTGTCCCAACAATATTTCTATCTGTTGTTCACTTCCTGGTTTGTACAACTTGAACATGGATCGAATCCTCTTTCTGAATGCCTTAAACACACTTCCATCTCCATCTTTTTCTTCTCCGGAGTACATGGGAAGCCATGGTGCTCCAAAGTAATAGGGTAGCGTTAGCGGGTTCGTGCCCGTTTCCGTGGCCTCCGTCTGCACACTAGAGGACACTCCGCTCCCCGGGTTCTCCAGCACTTCGTCTTGTTCCTCTGAAGACATTGTTGACGTTTTGTCTTAATCCTGTTCGGATGACGCCAAATGTCACAATGTACTTTAATACACTAGGTGGCAATAGCTCCGTCGAACTCAGCGTGGTGGTTCTTCTTAATATAAGAGCGGTCAGACCAAATAGATATTTTAAAATTTATTAAACAGATTTACTGGATCACAGTTGATCCCAATTCATCAACCTGTGGCACGCAGGCCAACAATAAATTAATTCTTCAAACAAACACACTCAGGATTTTTATTATGCCGGAACGTGCGCTGCTCCCTCTCGCCACTTCTGTTCCTCTGCGGCCACAATAGCTCAACCTTACCTGAGTGTTTTCTTATTATAATTAACAATTGTATTTACGTCACTACCATAACATGCATAAATAAGTAACTTCCCCACCACAGTCTATGTAAACTTACTGTGCTATTATTGCGCAATAATGGGGTTAGGTGAATAACTAACTTTCCTGTTTTATCTTATTATTACTCTAGACGTTACATCAATGACAACTAAAACTATCTTCACTGAACACGGCAGCCATATTAGGCTAAAAGGTAACAATGACAATGGATACAAAATACCTTACTGTGTACACCTGTAGTTCTGACCCGGTTCCCTAAGGGTCACGACCCCTCCCTGAAGTCCCCAACGTCCTATCTGTCCCGAAATAGTCTCTGAATCTCACGGGGTGTAGCAGTTCCTTAAGGGGAAATCTTTATGGTGTTACTCGTGGTTAAGGTGTTCTGGGATGGCACGGGGTTAAGGTTATACGGATATCAATGCCTGTAGTACGGTCCACACTGACTCGCCGGCTTGCTACTGATGAATAAGTAATCCTGGGCTTCCCCTGGTATGGTACCGGGTTTCACCCTTAATTAACTGGCTCACTAGGTTATGGTTATGCCTCCTACAAGCGCTGGTCTATTTCTGGCAGCTCTGGATATTTTACACTGCGCAATAGAGGGCGTCCCCTGATGCTTTTACCATCGGGTTTAGCCCTTGGCCTCCTTAGTTACTGTTGCTGCGTAGTTGCATCTATGTGTACCACGATACTGAGGTAATGCCTCCCCTAAGGCCTCCCCTGACCCGATTGGTCGGGTTTCGCACTTCCCCTGCTGCAGTCACCTTGAGTGACAGGGATATGGGGAACTGATGCTGGCAAACCTAGTATGGGCGGGTACGTATGCAGACTCACCACTTCTATCTTCTCTCTCATAGGCAGTGACGCGGCGTAGATCCGGCCTCCTCGATGACGCAGCGGGGATCTCTCACTCGATACCCCGTCACCAAGGCTGGCTGGTCCTCCGCTGCACGGGGATCACCTCGCTGACCACCTTCGCTTATACTGGGAGCTGGACCCCCGGGATCACCACCGGCAATCGGTAAGTACCGTCACTATCTCTCGGGATACCCGCTCGGTCCTTCAGACGCAGCTCTGCTCACTTCTCTAACCTTCCCAACGACTGCCCTACAGCCGTTACTGCCAGTGCTTTTAACTCCTTGCTCCCGTGCGCAGCGGTCGTTTCTCCCTGACAGCACGCTCCAGGCAGCTTTATTAGTCCTGCACAGTAAATTACAACGTTCTCACGCGGTCTATCAGCATGATGCTGAGAGGCCTCTAACAGTGCCTCAGTCTCTGCACCCAGCACAGCAACTTTACTATACAGTTTTCTTTTAATAAAATTCCCTATCCACAACATAACAATACTAATATAACATCTATAGTGACTGGGGTAGGCTGTCACACATGCGAACAATATTGTTTCTTATAGTGCGGTAAAGTGTGAATAACTTTGTTAAGTACTGTAGATCCACTTATCTGTTTCCTGCCACTTTAGAAAATTGAGCACGAGGAATTAATAGCTTGCAAGGATATAAACAGTGGAATAAACACAGAAGGACTATATTTAGTGATGAACACCTGGGACCATTATCTGTATATATCTGTAGAGCGGTGTTTTGAATTTATAATTACCACTTCATTCTGCTAAATGCTTTTCGTAATGATAAAAATAAGGTATTTAAATTTGAAAAATATGCAGATAAATTAAAGCAATTATATTTG
The DNA here is from genome assembly GCF_055691185.1 of Crinia signifera. Classification (NCBI taxonomy): domain Eukaryota; kingdom Metazoa; phylum Chordata; class Amphibia; order Anura; family Myobatrachidae; genus Crinia; species Crinia signifera. The sequence continues at coordinate 68,998,774 of NC_139219.1, read as the reverse complement.
ATAAGTTACAGCATACATTATTAGTGGCCTGTGTTTATCACTGTTCATTTTTCTTTTATTTCACTTAACTGATTCATATATTATAAACATACAAAGGCACTACTAAGTATAATAAATAATATAAAGGTAAGATGTTTTATAATAAAGCTTAAGAATATAAAAAATTATTACTTTTAACAATTTTTTTTAAATTATATTATTGCTCTTGTTTCACCCACTATATTGTGGTCAGGGCTGCCGAGAGGGGGGGGGGGGGTACTAATGGCCCGAACCCGAGCTTGTGTCTCATTGACAGAGTGAGAGCTCAGGCTGAGACTGATGTCAGCATAGCACATGCTGTAGGTCGGTGTGTGCTGCTGCTGCTGGGGGGGTAGGGTGACAATAACACTCCCCCCTCTACATTAGAGTGATTTTTCACACCCCCTAAACATTGTGGCGTGTGGCCTAATCGTGGGAGGTGACAACGCCTCCCACAATTAGACCACACCCCCATAATTTTACCAGGGCCTGGCATACCTCTCGGCTGCCCTGATTGTGGTATGTAGTACGCATCACATTGTGGATGTAAATGCTGGTGTTAATGGAAAACAGGCATTGATGTATGTATCTAAAGTTGTGATTAAAAGTGCTAGGAATACTGAGTGTATGACCCACGAATCCTTCTGTGCGAGCGCCAGGTGACATGCTCGCTGTGATGGACACTGGGAGGGATTTGATCCCGCTCAGTTAGGAATACAAAAAGCAGCCCATAGGCTTCTGTTGAGCAATGCCATATTTAGATGGCACTGACCACCAGATCCAAATTCCAGAAAGCATCACATTCCAGAACATGGTACATATGAAAATGTGACCAAAACTCTGTTTTTCGTTTTTTTCCTTTTAGCACATGCTGCTCGGGGATAAAATGTCGGACCATAGGTAAAAAAGAATAAATATGTGAGCTCTACAAAATTTTACCCTGTGAGCTGCTCTATGCTATGTCTGATTCAATTTAACTGGATTCTACAATAGATCAATTAATATTGTTTTTATGAAATTTTATTCTACCATAGAAATATTTTATTTCCTTTTTATAGTCATGTTTTTGGATGCATTTATTAGGTAGTTTGTATGTATAAGAAAGGATTTTTTATCCCAAAACTTGAGGGTATGGTCTAATTCCTGTGTTGGGACTTACATATCATGTGTTTTGTGGCGGGGATAAGTGCCCAGAAGCCAGTATAGAACTTACACATCCTGAGGAAGGACCTAAGGGTCAGAATTGCATTGGTGGAGTAAAAAGGGATGCTGTCTGGATCTAAGACCGAATTGTGGATCAACTTATCTGTTTTTAAATCCAGATTTGCACCCTGTTAGGCTTTTATCTTGTATTTTATGGAAATAAATCTGTGTATGGAGAAGTATATGGCCTCCAGTGTCTGAGAATTTTTATCAATTAAAAGTCAAAGAAACCTTTTGAGGAACACGAATTAGAACCATTTGGTGAGTGTTACCCCAAGGGTTCCAGTAACTAAGGCAAATCTATGAAAGAAACTTTTATGTGAATGTCTACAGAAAATAGATGGTTTAAAGTGGAATCTAATCATTTGATTTCCTTTTCACTTCCCAACCTTGAAGCGACAGAGACTACACACAAAGATACCTGATATCCAAGAAATATCTGGGAGTGGACAGCTCCTGGAAATTTCACTGATTGTTTTATTTGTTTTGTTTCATAGTGGGTGGTATCCCTTAGTGATTATCTTGGCTCCAGCCCAGGGGCATAGGTGGTGGTGATTATTTGTATTTACTGATGTCTCATTAGGTAAAGCATTGACATATTAACCAATACTGCATTTTCAAGAATAATAGACAGTAAATGGTTGGTGGTCCTCCTAAAGTGTTCAGTATGGGCAGGGCTTAAAGTGGCCCTGGAGAGGTGGTGGAACTCATTTTCTTCACCACCTAATTCCCCCTTCCCCTCCACCATTAGGCAGAGCCAGGGCCAGTGGTAGGGTTTTTGGTATTCCCCTGCAAACTATAATGCTTATTTTTGTTACAATTACAGTATTGTGTAGGAACAAGGTGGAGGCTGAACTAGTTCCACCTCACCATTAGAGGTGGTGGAACTCATTTCCACCCGGTTCCCCCTCACTTTAACCCCTGAATTTGGGTTACTGTAGACACAATTTTTTCAAACACAGCCTGTGACATGGCAGTTAGGAAATGATTGGCTAGTACTCCATCCTTTTTATCTCTCTCCACAACATTAGAACATAGGCCTCTTTATGTTTCAAAGGTCCACCATAAAATAGCATATCCTTACATAGTATAAAAGAAAGTCCCTGAAGCACGCCTGTCTGAATGGGCTAATCTCAAAAAATGTGTGCAATTTTCACTATTATTACGTGCTGTTATCAGGAAAGGTTTAGGTATATTAACCCTCGGTCTATCCCGTATAGGAGCTGAGCAATAAGGATTTTAGTGAATCAAGTTTATCGTGCAACTGTATATAAAATGAGGAGGAATGCGGCGCTCGACCATGAACCTATATATACAGTATATATGCTTAATGCTGGTGGCTGCAACATGGCAATGGGAGTCAGAAAAAGATATAAGCAGCATTCTAAAGTCTAAAAATCAATATGGCTCCTGTCGACATGATTTCCAAAGAAGAAAGAAGTAATTACAAAAGTTCTATTTTGTCTTAAACACCCTGTCAGCTAAAAGCATATCTTTATTTGCTGCTGTAAGGACACCGGAGTAATTCTCTGTGGAGATAGATTCACTTTAACTGTGCTAAGCATGAGTCAGCCTCGGCCATTACAGTAATTGGGTTAATCAAACGCTATAAGACATTGTCTACCGAGTTGAGAGGAAATTATGTTTAAAATGTAATTTCACAGTATACAGTATAAGAGGCATTTGTAGGTGCACCTTAACAAAGGTAAACATATTTTGGACATGGAGCCAGTAATCCATAACGGGAGAAGAAAAGAAGAAAAATTAGCATTCAAAACTGGAATTTAACCTTTTCCACAAAAGCTCATCAGCATTCAGTAGCAATGTTCAGAGATGTTGGAGTGATACCGAAGGGTTTGCAATTCCAAAGATTTCTAGGCATAAAAAAGTTACACCATTAATAGAACATTGTTTTTAAATGATCTAAAGAGGCGGAGTCTATTGTTTGAATAGCCTCACAATAATGAACCAATCGTTCGGCAAATTGGGCAGTGCTTGGTTTGTCCTACTTTCTCAGTTGGAAATGTTTCGCATTAGAGAATCCCCACTCATTGTGTGTACTGCATCTGCCTCCATGGTTTAATTTCACAATTATTATTAAATTTGCTTTATAATTGCCAATAACAAGGACAGTGTTCAAAAAGTCAACAGTTATGTTATTGAAATTGTCGAAATACCATAATTCAAGATGTTGACATTCTGAGAATGTCGGCATGTAAAATGCTGATATTGCCAGAATATCTTCAATAAGGTTAGGTTGTGTGTAGGAGGATTATGAATGAACTGTGGAGGAGATGGTAAGGGTTGGAAGGTGGGCTTAACCTTACTAGTGTCAGACGCTAAGGTATTAAAGTCAGGCACTAGAGGAAGGTTAGGTTTAGGGATTACAGTTAAGCACAGCACTCAAGTACTTACCACAATGCCATATGATCATAGGTCTAACCCAGAAGTTACGGTCACCAGACCGCCATTACTGAAAACTGCAGCTAGAGCCACTAGGATAAGTTAATTCTCTGCTGGGCTATCAGGAAGAAGTTCCAATAGTCTAACATGTCGACATTGCATCAATATTTGATTAATGTTGACATGGCCAACAATGACATTATAACCATTCCGACATTATAGTTGCTGACAATTTATACCCAACCTCTCAGCCATGTATCGCCTCTGGTAAAGGTTGAATTCTATTTTTTATTGTCGTTCCTTATTTTCTTTTTGCCAACATTAAAGAATTAAAACATGTTTTCCATATTGGACTGTATGATCTTTCATTAAAAAAAGAAGTCATTAAAGTTGAGATAAAAGAATAAAGCTAACACTACAATAAGGTTTAATTTTCTTTACCTGTTCGGTGCAAGTTTTTTAATTAATAACTTGTGTTCTATGAAAATAAAGATATTACCTAATCATCACTGCCCAAATAGGTTTTAGGATTTCATTAATTAACATTCAAATAATTAAAAAAAAATTTTAAACTACAAGGCATTTACTGAATAATTACATGCTAATTGACTAAATAACCTATTTAAATGCATATTTAAGAAATTGCAGTTAAACAAATGTCAATTAATATGAAAATTACTGTTGGCATTATTTAAAAAAAAGTATATAGAAAGTTAAATACAAAAAGCGTACCACCAACTAAATATTAATAAGCACATTGATATTTATCATATTTTTCAATCACCAACAATGCTGCAGTAATTTCAGTTTTAATTTACAGGGATGAGTATGTTAGGCATTTAGTGATACCTTTGACATTTGCTTAATATCTTTATCCAGTGGAGAAATAACTCAACGAAAATGCTAGGAGAAAACTGCAGTATGTAAATAAAAACAAACATGTAAAACTAATGCAAAATCAATAATATCAAATTACAAAACTCTTTTGTAATGTAAATGTATGTGTTCAATTGTATAATTCTTTTTGTATTTGGATCCTGTAAGTTCTGGTGTGACCAGTTTCTTTTGACGGTTAACCCTTTCAGGTCCAACGTCTAGTCAGTCTTAGTACTAATAGCAGATCCACTGTGGTGAGCCACTTTAAAATAAGAACATTAACATCGTTCAATATTCAATGTAGACAATTTTTGAATAAGAAAATAATAAAAAATTAGGTACTTATGTAGTAACTGGGCTGCCGATTTTTTGATTGTATGCCTTAAGTTAAGGCATACAATCAGATGCGATGCGATGCGATATCGCATCGCATCGCATCCGATATCGCATCCGATATCGGATGCGATGACCCGATTTTTCCATAGGAATCAATGTTAAAATGATTCCTATGGAAAAATGGGTCCTTTTCATACCCCTACTATCCAAGTGGGCATGGAGTTGGATATAAACCTGTGGCGAGCGTAGCGAGCCACCGAGCCCGAAGCGTGGCGAGCGAAGCGAGCCCCGCGAGGGGACGGTATTCGTCCCCTCGCGGGGCTCGCTTCGCTCGCCACGCTTCGGGCTCGGTGGCTCGCTACGCTCGCCACAGGTTTATATCCAACTCCATGCCCACTTGGATAGTAGGGGTATGAAAAGGACCCATTTTTCCCATTGAATTCCATGTTAAAATGGACTCAGTCCATTTTAACATTGATTCCTATGGAAAAATCGGGTCATCGCATCGCATCGCATCGCATCGAATCGCATGGTCGCATGCGATGCGATGCGATCTCCCGATCCGACCCGATTTAGAAATCGGCAGCCCAGTTACTACATAAGTACCAAAAATTATATTTCATTTAAACATTTAAACCAGACTTTGAATTGCAAAAAAACAACAACATTTGAACTGCAAAGGGTTAATTTTCAAAACATGCATACTGTAAATGGTTCTGTGTCTGAGCTGATCAACTAATAATGTCATTGTACCTATTGAGCATTGCTGTAGTCTAGTTCAATGGATAACGCTTCCATAAATTTATTTTTCTTTGTGGTTCACCTAGAAATTTTTGGGTTTTGTAAGCGGTAACTGGTTGATAAATCTACAGTAAAAAGATAGACAGACAATAGGTCAACCCCAAATTGTCAACATGCAAAAATGTAGTGCTTATGGTCAACAGATTGAAAGGTCTATACAGTACAGTATATTTTTTTGGTACTTATATGTTAGTGGGCTATTCTGCGTAGGCAAATCGTATCGCATTGCATCGCATGGGCCATCGCATCGCATCGTACCTCCCGCAAAATCGCATGAGATCGCATGAGATTTTACATTAGGTATACAATAATATGATTGTATGTCCTAAAAATAGCTTTTATGCACCCCCCCACTATCCACGCCACCCCAAAGCGTGGGGAGCGCAGCGACTTTTTTATTACCCCACTATCCACCTCAGCGTTGAGTTGATTTTATATAGTGTGGCGAGCGCAGCAAGCCACCAAGCCCTAAGCGTGGCGAGCACAGCGCGCCCCGCAAATGGGACGCGGAATATATGTAAAGTAATCTGCGTCCCCACGCAGGGCTCGATACGCTCGCCAGGCTTCGGGCCCGGTGTCTCGCTGTGCTCGCCACACTATATAAAATCAACTCCACTCTGACGTGGATAGTGGGGGTATGAAAAGGTTGAAAGACGCATTCCGCTGTGCTTGCCATACTTTGGGTCGGCGTGGATAGTGGGGGGGGGGGGGGGGTGGATGCGTAAAAGCTATTTTTAGGACATAAAATCATATTTTTGTATACCCAATGTAAAATCACATGCGATCTCATGCGATTTTGCGGGAGGTGCGATGCGATGCGATATTGTGGTATTTTATTGCGGTACCATTTTATATACATTTAGTGTTATAAGGTGCTGATATCAATTATATTTTCTAGATTCCTCTATCAATGTATTGTAATATTTGCCCACTGTTTAATGTGGAGGTTTAGTTTCTACAAACACATTAGGGTTACTTTCACATCTTGGAGCAGGATGTAGATGAAAAGTTGACAATAACAACATTCATAATATTGTCTTGACTCTGAGAGAGATACGTGTGACGTGGTGTTAGGAGCTGTGCAGTGAGGGGTGTTCTGCGGTGAAGGAAGCTGTAAGGGGAGATTGGTTCTGTGATGTGAAGGAAGCTTTAAAGTTGAGGGGTACTGTGCTGTGAGTTGAGATGTACTCTAAGGTGAAGCAAACTGTACTGTGATGGGAGAGATGCGCAGTGCTGTGAGAAGTGCGGTTCTTTGCGAGGAGCCATGATTTGAGGTGAAGTAAGCTGTGCAGTGATGGGATGGGATACCCGTACTGTGAGGCAATAGGTATGTTGTGATAGAAGAGGAGCAGAGAGGGACAAAAGAAGACTTCTCAGAGAAAAGAATAAGGAAGAGCTGGCCACAGAAGAACACAAAAAACAGGAGGTGATGCTGGCCAGGGCAGACTAGTGTCTGAAGCAAGAAACTGAGAACCAGAGAGTGCTGTATGGTGGAAAGGACAAGAGCTAAAACTAAGCTTCCTGCTGCAGCAGAGTTCATACCAACTGTCATTAGCTGTAAATTACTAGACCAAGGGACCGCCCACTTCAGGGGACAAGAAGCGCAAAGGGACATACAGCCTGCGGCTGCGTGGACAGGTGCCAAGCGCACCATGTTAACACTCCCCCTCACTCTAAGCTGTCTCCAGTTACATATAAAAGAACATGACATTTCAATGTAGTCATTTATTATTATTATTATTATTATTATTATTATTATTATTTATTTTTATTATTTATTTTTATTTTATTTTTATTTTATTGTATTGTATGTGTCATTTTTAAATGTTGATTAAAAAAAACTTTTTTATATTCATTGTGTAGTACTATTTCATTGTAGACAAGCCCTGCTACTATTGTATATTTTTTGCCTTGATTTCAATGTAGTCATACATGTAACCGAAAAATAGGTTAGGAGAAGCAAACAATGAAAACTGAATCAACATTAAATCACATTCAAGTCCACAGTTTTTCTAGGATGTATTTTGCAAGTATGTCAACAGTCCTTTTGTCAATATTTCGGCAACATTCTCTTCACTTGTGATCCACTGTTGTCTCCCAGGATCTATCACAAACTGGCTTTCCCGACACACTTCATGTGCGATGTCGGGACCAGTCCCAATACTTGCGTAGATCAATCTACCATCTGAAAAGTCTTGCGTCTCCTCTAACTACCCCTAGATAGTTTGTGACATGGCGTCGGCCATTTCTGTACTTTTGTCAATGGGAGTTTTCACTGGTTTTGCATAAACTTCTTCCATCAATTCTACATTTTGGAATGTAGAGTCAAAGTTGAACTGGGGCTGTGGGGCTGTGTTCCGTGGATGCTGTGGTGTACTCGTGTACTCCAACGCATTGCGACCCTATTTGGGTCTTTTTCAGGGAGAACCAAGAAGACCCAAATAGGGTCGCAACGCATTAAAGTACACCACAGCATCCACGGAACACGGCCCCACAGTCTCCTCCTGGCCAGGAGTAGAGCGCACGGAGCGTGCAGAGATTGAGACGCCGGTGCCGGGATCTTGCGATATCGACACCCGGAAGTCTCGTCCATTGCATGATCCGTGGAGTCTGGCGGGTTGTGCGGTCCAGGCGCCGACCAGAGCCGTGGCGGAAAGTGACCACGACGTAGGACCGGAGGAGAGAACAGGACATTACATCATACACAGGTTAGAGGTGCATTGCGGGCATGACGGGACGCCAGCCCCCCGCACCACCAGCCTGATCTTTGCATCATTCATTGAATGTTTTTAATGCATTTATGTAAAACCTTTTTGATTGTTTATACTTTCCACTTCACAATGTTTTCAATAGCATTTCTACTGAGATTTGTTGTTTAACCATTGCAGAGTGCAACGCAAAATAAACGTGTTTTCTTTTGAAATCATGCACTGAAACTTCACATTATTTTCTTCCACACACCTTGAGCGCAGGCCTCACAACCCCGATCTCAAATTACCACGTAGAGGGTAGCCCCCCCTCTATTGAGGACTATCGGCTTGTGTTGTGACCATTTTCACCTCCGGGTTTGCGCCAACCACCCTTTCTTTCAATAAACATATATAGTACGATGGAGATTCTTTCCAACCTTAAAAATTAAATCCAAAAGAAATATAAATAAAAAGACAACATTCGCAGCTGAGGGGTTCGGGAAGCAGATGCGATGAGTGCATATTGTGCTAAAGGAGCCTTATAGTGGAGGCACACACTAGAGTAACATCAGGACTGAAGTAACAACTGTAATTTGCATACTATAAAATTATACAGAGCACCTGATTGGTTGCCATGGTCTACTTCTCCACTGGTTCACTTCTCTTTAATCACTGTTTCATACATCTGCGCTACTGTGTACAGGCACACATACTGTACAGGCGAATTAGCCAGCAGCTTTGTTGGATGTGTCTCATGGTGCTCACACACGGTGAGATGTGTGCGATTTGAGCCCATACAATGTGTGCTATGCAATTTAGTCTACATACAGATGGAGCCACCTTTGTTCATCCCGTGGGCATTCCATGTCTTTCTGTGACATGCGAGAGTGTCACACGCATGCGCATCCCATTGAATTTTGTGTGCGTGCATCTCACACCCACACATGCACCCCATTCTTGGTGACAGGCATGCCGAGACTGAAAAACATGGCGTGCAGCCAGATGAACAAAGTTTTTAATACACTACAATAGTAGGTATTACAATAGCATGTGATGTAGTACAAAAAACCTGCATGCCCATACTTTTTTGCCTTGAGATATGGACTACGTGGGAACGTGCATCGGTATTGCTAGAGAAAATAAAAACCGGGGCTTATTAAACTAGACACGATGCGATTTGAACTAAAAAGATCAAATTGCACATGATAATCGCACCGTGTGTGGGCACCATTTGGCTGCCCACAGACGCATCAATTATCGAATGCGTTTGTACTTTTTAAGTACAAAACGCATCTTATGTACAATTATCGGGTGGTGTTTATGGGCTTGTGCGATGCGATGCGCGTTCCCGGGAGCCCGATATTGTATGTCTAAAAAAGTACGTGCTGCACGTACTTTTTAGACTACATCTGAAAATTAACAGTACAAACATGGGTTCATCGCATCGCATCGCATGCATCCAAGTGCACATTGTATCGCGAGCTGGAAGAAAAATTGGATAAAACCATTGTACAGTCAAAAACGCATAACACAGTAAAATTGATGCGTCTGTGGGCACCTTTAGAACGGATGTTTGCCTGCAGCCTATGGAGGTGTGAGCAGAAATCAGAAGTTATACATGCCGCTCATTCTTTCTTGCAGATCATTCATTTTGGCCCCTGGCCTTTTTTAGACTTGGAGTCTATGTACTAAGCCATGGAGAGGGATAAAGTTGACGAAGATAATGTACCAGCCAATCAGTTCCTAACTGCCATGAAGCAGGCTGTGTTTAAAAAATGACAGGTGCTAGTTGGTTGGTCCACTTTAATCCCGTCCTTTTTATTTCTCTTCAAAGTTTAGTACAGAGACACCCTTTTTTCCTTATGAACACGCTGGGAAAATGTACAGCGGTTGGATATATTCTGTAATATTCAAACACCTAATTTGGTGATGATCACTGTTCTAATTATTCCTCTTTTGGATAAAACGTTATTACATTTTTGTTGTTTTGATAATAATCTACCTTTTATATAATAACTACATATTTTCACAATACGTGGGAAGAACACAAACAACCATGCATAGGAAACATCATCCATGGCTTCAAATGAAGATGCTGACGGCATTAGTGTTTTTATTCAGATTCAATTAGCCTGTGCAAGTGGTGAATGTTCTCTCCTCGGTGCTATTGAACTGAGCAATCACTGTTCAAATTACCTCAGCTGTCAGCAAAACCGCTTTGGGCTTTTTTGGCAACTAAACAGTAAATGAAAGAGGAAAATACATACATAACACTTAAAATAGTAATTTGAAGTGTATTATCCCAGAGCAGCTAGTTGTTGGTTTGGTGACAAGTCAGGATTATTACCCAAAATTAAGCAGAGAAAGTAAAATCCTGTACAGCACAACTAGCAGGCCACTATATGGGGTAATAATATTATACAGCATATATACACGATCATACTGGAAATGGCTTTATTATTTTTATTATTATTATTATTATTATTTTATTTATAAGGTGCCACAAGTGTTTTGCAGCACCATACAAATGAACAGCACAGGGAGACAAAATATAACATTACAGTAAATAAATAACAAAAATAGAGTACAGGTAAAAAGAGCGTCACAATTCAATACACATTAAAGCTTAAATGCAAGTAGTAAGGACTTGATCAACATACTACTAGGGGCTGGTGGCCAAAGATAGAGATGAGTACGTGGACGAAGATGTTCACTGAGTGTTTGAGTACGGGGGAGCTGTGAAGAGAAGTGGGCTTTGACAACAGGAGGGAACGGGGCCCTGCTCTGAGGAGCTAACAGTCTAGTAGGAAGGGGAGACAGACAGATTACATGAGGTGCAAGCAAGTGGGAGGTGGCTTGATAGCGGAATGCAAGCAGAGATGGTCAAGGCTAGAGGGAGGGGGTTTAGAGGACCAGCCTCCTACAAATATACCTCTAGTTAACTAATTATAGTTTATGTGTATACATACTTCCCAATAGTGACTATTACATGAGACAGTCCCGCTATTTGAAGACTGTCCTGATGTCCATCCCACGGATGTCAGTGTCCTGCAGGTGGGGGGAACAGTTGGGAGAAGCAAACGATAACTGCTAGTTGCAGAGCAGCTGGTATTTGCTGGATAGATTCCTTGTGCGGCATCTATCAGTACAGTAAGGGAGCCTGGACTGGGGAATTAGTACCCGTTCCCTCCCCCCATGGTGGCCCTGTGTACAGGTGGTTATTATTTAGGGAGGGGGTGATCTATTGATATCATAGTTTATTGCTCAGTGTGTATGGCCAATATGCTGGTGCCCTTGGTCACTAGCAACATTGCCTGGGTAAGCTGCTGCACTGTGTCAACTGGGTGTTAACGCTAGCAGCGATCATTCCATCCTCCGTTAGATCATTCTAATGTGTACTGCGATAACGATTTGTCGGCCTGTTGGCCGCAATGTCGTCTCAGTGCACATCACTTGTACAGTACACATCACTGAGCACAACACAGTGTGTGCTCAGCTGAAGGTATTATGCCAATTTACGCTCTCGTGAGAATTGTTAATGTTACAATTTAGTGGGGGCTGTTTTTTGTGTAGAACAATGTAGGGCCACAGCAGATATCTCCAAATTCCTTACTGCAATGCATCTTAAAAATGTCTATGCCTATTACCCACAAATATTTTTTTAATTAATTTGCTACAAAGTCTCTAAGTTTAGTCCCAATCATGTTGTTGTAAAAGAAAAAAATGTATCTGGCCTGACTTAGACATGTGGCGTCCGTGTCAGAGAACTGTGACATCAGCCGCCCACGCCCAGAAGGCAGGTGTCCTCCGCCTGCATTTGCATGGGGACGCCCAGCATTTTCCTGGCTTTTTGGTGGATACGCCCAGTGAACGGCCCCTGCCCGCCTCCTATGCATGTCTCCAAAGAAGCCCTGTATATGCGCATAAGTGAATATGCACAAGTGCATTGCTTTATCATCGGGCCCAGCAGGGGCAGATTAAGGTGGACAACAAAAACTGTGGGGGCCCCCTCCTCTTACCTCCCCTCCCTCTGCAGCACTAACCAGAGCAGTTATTCTCGCTGCCCATTAGAGTCGGAGCTGCTTCACGGGCATGGCCTCTTCATGGAGCCTGGGGTGATCAGGTGGGGAGAGTGGGGTAGGTCCCCCCGGAGACAGTGTGACAAGAGAGTAGGGCAGCAGGGAGATGCGGGGCTGGCAGGTGAGTGGGAGAACATGGCATCTATCCCCCAGAACTTCTGCAATGCTTCACACGCTGCAGCGGATGGGCAGTGGCAGGGTCCCTGCGGCAGATGGGAACTAGTTCCCAACTGCTGGAGGGACCCCGCCGTTGACTGTCCAGCCACTGCAGGGACCTCCTGCCCACTCCACGCTGCCCGGACCCCGCTGCCTGCCACCCACCTGGAGTGTGGGGGCCCCTGATGTGTAGGGGCCCTGGGGTGACCGCCCCTAATCGCCCCTTGGTGGATCCGCCACTGGGTCCCAGGTGAGAACACGCTAGTGACCGAATAAATTAAATATTAAGACAAAATCAGGCAACAAATATTAGAGATGAGGAACTGAAAAACTGAACCCACATGGACATTTGGGGTTTCAAGTCAAACCGAGCCCCGGCTTAGACAGGTCCAGATTACATGATTTTTGTTGTTTTTTTCTAATTGATTTGAAAGAAATCTAAAGTCAAAACCAAAATCAAACATATTTCTAATTAAAATCAGTGCATTTTAACGTTATTAGATGCAATGACAGTAGAAAACTATTTTTTTCGTTTATAACACCAAACTTGAATGTCTTTCAAGTGATCAGATGCAATGACAGTAGCTTGCCAATTTTCTAAATGCCGAAAATGGAAATTAGCCAAAAAGGGTTTACAAGATTCAAAAATATTTTATGTTAGCTTTGTATTTTCTGTTTTATTTGAATAATGACATTTATTAAAACATTGTATAGTAAAAATATATAATATATACTGTATAGTCTTGTATATTTCATGCTCCGTGACCTCCATCTAGACAGTGCATATCTATCATCCAGATACCTGTTTTGCTACAATTAAAAGCAACAGACAACACTGGACATAGTAAAAGTAAGTAAGTTTAATTTATTTAACGCACTTTCTCCAACAGGACTCAAGGCGCTTTACAGACATTCAAAACAATGCACATAATACAGAGGATGTTGGTAGTACATTAACAGACAAGTCACATACAAAAGAATCCCTTGAGCACACTGTAAGCCTAATGCAGGATTGGTGCAGGCATTTTGGATAATAACTTCCATGGGTTGTATACTCCACTCTGACAAGGTACCAGGTGGGGTGGCCATTTTAGGCACACTGCGTAGGATTACCCTGGGTGGAATAGATTACCTGTAGAAGAAATTACACAAAATGGGAGATTTCAGTGTGGACTTGTATGGTCCATGTATTTTTCATCCGATCCACAAGTGCACCAGATGAGGCATACAGGGGTTTATTTACTAAGATATGAGTTCTATTGAAGATGGGGTTGCCAATAGCAACCAATCAGATTCTACTTCTTGCCTACTCTACCGAAATGGCTGCTTGGCTCCCAAAAATCACGTCTGCCTCCTAGCCCCCCAGGAAGGTGGGCAAGTCTCATGCTAGCTGGGCAGAGCCCCTGTTCCCCCCTTCCCTGCTAGTTCGATTACCGCAAATCGCAGGTCCGCAAAGAGGGGGCGGGTCTAAAATTTTGCGATAGCGGCATTTTGCATCATTTAAGCCACTCCCCCTCTCTACAGCCCACGAATCACAGAGTTTAATGGCATGTGGGTGGGGCCAAATATCCCACCCCCTGACTTGTTGCCTCTCCAGGCTTCTGCCAGGGGGAGAGGAAAATCAAAGTAGGAAAGATAATAGATACTTTAGAATCTTATTGGTTGCCAATAACAACATCCCATCTTCAATAGAACTCCCATCTTGGTAAATAACTCCCACAGTATTCTTTCTTTGCTTGCCTGATCAGCCCATAAGCAGTGGTGTAGCTAGGTGCCACAGTGCCCGGAGCAAGGGCATGTTCGTCCGCCACCCCCCATTTGTAGTAGGTAATTGCTGGGACCAGGTCAGCGGGTCCGTGGACAGCAGTGGTCATTTTCGGAGGTGGGGTGCAGCCCACCTAGTGACGCCACCAGGGGCGGAACTATAAACGAGAGAAAGGGTGTAGGAGAGAGAAAGGGGATTAGACAGGGAGGGAGAGAGCATGTAAGGAAAAGCAATGGACAGAGACAGAGAGTGAGAAAGAAGGTGTCGGGTAGGGAGAGAGATGGAGGAGAGAAGGAGAGAGAGCGTGACAGACTGTCAGAGTCGGAGAGGGAGGGATTGTGGGGAAAGAGGATGGGAGGAGAGAGATGAATAAAGAGAGAGGTGAGATGAAGGGGAAGTGATAGAGTGTTAAGAGAGAGGGGGCAGGAGGAAGAGAGAGTAGGGAAAAGAGGAGCTACAGAGAGCAGAGGGAGATTGACAAAGGAGTGCAGTTCCAGGCCTCCACAAACTGTAAAAATAGATGTCCAGATGCATAGTTGGCCATACAGCCAGCCATTAAGTATATATATTTAAAATCTATTTTTATTTACCTTTCATATTGAGGCGTGTGAGAGACAAGGGGCTGGGTTGGCTGGTGAAGGCAGGCATCAGCGGGCGGGTGTGCGGGCATACCGGGATTGGAGACACATAGGCCCGGCTGCATAAGGGGGTGAAGGTAGGGGCGTAACTATAGGTTTATGGACCCATAGCTAAATTTTGATACCCCCCCCCTGACTCGGGGAGTGAGGCAATGATGCTGTCAGTGAGAGAGATAGACGGAAGGTCCGGGGGAGAAAGAGGGTTTTGTGGAAAAAGAGGGAATGAGATAAAGAGAGGCATATGGAAGAGGGAGAAGGAAAGGGATGAGAAGGGGAGAGAAAGAGGGAAAAACTGATACAGAGAGATATTGGGAGGTTGGAGAAGGAGCAGAGCAAGCAGGATTGAGTTAGGGAGAGAAGGGACATCAGGGAGAGAGTAAGAGAGAAAGACAGGGAGATACTACTATGGATGAGGCAGGCACACAGATGTGGGAGCGGGGGAGGCAGGCAGTCAGCGGGGGTGGCTGACACATACAGGAGACTTGGAGCTGACACACACAGACTACAGGCAGGGGTGGCTGGGACACACAGTACACAGCGTGGGGGGGGTGTCACCAGTGCAAAGGCACACGAACAATTCAGGAGTGTGATGCGCGACAGTCTAGCACTTACATATGTCGGCGAATAAAGTGCCGTACCTCCGCAGGGCAGAAGGTGTTAATGGCACAGCGTGCCCGTTGCAGAGCGCAGCAGGTAACTAAGCAGTCAGCGGGGGTGGCTGACACATACAGGAGACCCCCCCCCCAAAAAAAAGCGGGTACCTGCCATCCTTCAGGGTGCCCCTTACCCGGCGGTGCTCAGTGGTGCCTCGGCCATCCGACTGAATATGCTGCGCTGCTACCGTACTTGGTACTGGGAGGAGCTCTTTCGCTTCCATTCCCTCTGACATCCCGGGCCCGGCTCACAGGGAGATGCTCCTCGTGTGTAGGACCTGTTGAGGCTGTGTAGCTCACGCTGGTAATGTCAGCGAGTGCCCCGGTTATCCTGAAAGCAGCTGCAGCGCCTTCTATTGTGGCTGGCCTCTTCTGCATGCCGGCAGCTGCTTCCTTCTTTCACTGCACCACCCTGGGGAGCGGGCGAGCAGGGCGGGGGAGCCGGTGGCAGATGCCATGTCTGCGCCCGGAGCATGTGCTCCACCGGCTCCGCCCTAGCTACGCCTCTGCCCATAATAACCCAACCTACTACATTATGCTACTAACTACATCAACAGAAAGTAAATCTACCATATTCTATATACTACATTACAACAGTACAACAGTACAGTATGTAATAACTAAATAGAACAAGGCTAAAGACTACAAGAAAAAAAATCCAGAATAAACCTTAACTGAAATGTTCTTTATATGCTGAAACCAGCCATGCTAAGTTTAGATTTCCTTTTTGGATCTGCCTACTGCATTTAAGATATTCCGACAATTTTCTTTTAGGATGCTGAATATTCTCTTTTCCTTTCATGTTATTGAAATTGTAATAATGTTATAGCTTTTCCTGCTGTATCTTTTTGTCATTTCAACCATCTTAACTCGCTAGGTATTACAGGTCTGGAGGTTATTTCTTTATGCTGCACATTGAACATTTTATTGCTTTGATTTTACATGCTGTACAGTATTTCAGAGATAAGTCAGTTATTCTCCAGTTACTTTAAAGTGTTTAGATCACTTATGTGCTGTGAACATGAATGTGAACACTTAATACTGTATAATGTACATAAAATAAATATTGTATTCATAAAAATGTTCATACTCTGACAAATAGTTATATGGGGCTGGATAGACATTTAAAAAAAAAAGAATGTAAATAGTTTTTACATCTTTACAGTAGAATTTTCTTATTAAGCTATTTAACTGAGAGTGAACTACTTGATGCCATTGGGCAACGTGTACTAGAAAAGCTGGGTGAGATATATGGGGTGAATCGGGTGCGATTTTTCGGATGAAAATCGCAAATGTAATTGGGTGCGATTTTTTAGACAAATTCAGAATTCACATGTGATTTTTTTTTTAAATAACAAAAATGTGCGATTTTTAGACATCGAAGTTTGCAGTATTTAGCGAAAATTGAAAAAAATATGGTGTGGGGTCCCAGCTCATTGAGCCGGTCCTTGTTCCCCAAATAAGGGGGAAAAGTGTCCCCTGGCTGTGGCATGACACCACTGGCTGTTGGAGCCTGTTGTTGGTTTTAAAATATGAGGGACTTTTTTGTTTCCCCCCGTATTTTTGGAACCAGGACCAGTCCAAGAGCCTGGTGCTGGTTTCTTTTATACGGCAGATCCCTATGATTTTTTACTCCTGTATTTGGGGAACCAGGACCGGCTCAATGATCCCAGGGTTGGTTATGCTCGGGAGGGGGGACGGGACCCCATGCTGTTTATTTGTTTGTTGGACAGAACCAACCACATGTCTCACTGTGCATGGTTCCATCAAACTCGCCAGTCCAAACTTGTTTTGCAATTTTTGGTTGTTTGAAGGGTGCGTGCCTAAACCTAAACCACCCATCCAGCAGCATAACCCTAACCGACCCCTAGTGCCTAATCCTCCCATCCAGCAGCATAACCCTAACCTCTCCCTAGTGCCTAAACCTAAACCTCCCATCCAGCAGCCTAACCGTAACCTCCTCCTAGTGCCTAAACCTAAACCTCCCATCCAACATCCTAACCCTAATGTCAACATTCTGGGAATGTCACCGTTTCACTTACCGACATTTCATATTTTGAGGATGTTGTGTGTCGATGTTTCAACAATATTGAGTGTCAACATTATGATTATTAACCTCATGAATGCGATTCGGAACAGCTATCATAAACACTACTAGATTGAGTGTAGTAATCAAAATGCATAAAAAAACTAAGAAAGAGGAAGCGACTAAATACTATTCCTAACCATACCATCTAAATCTGCCCATACACACGATCTATTTGGCAGGTGGTATAGACAGCTTCTGATAAAAGCTGTCTGACACTGGTAAATACGTTCCCCAGGCTCAGGATCCCCCCCCCCCAAACCACTTATGAGGTACATCAGAGATTTGGCATTTTGTACCCCCTATATCTGTATGGTGTTCCTCCCCAACAGTGTATCGTGTATTGTATTCTTCCAGTCATCTGCTTTATGATCTACATTTCCACTTCCTAAAAAAAAAAGTGCTCTACAGTATGTTATGCCCTTCACAACCATTAATCTGCATGTTCTATAGGGCCTATCCATCATAGTTCTAAGATATAGAACTACGGTGATCTGCGCGCTAGAGCGCTCAAACATATAGTCATCACACAGTAGTGTCTGTGCGCTCTAATGCAGCAGAGAGGAGAGGGCCCAGCCGAGGTAGGGATGGCCATTGATGCTATCACCATCGATGGTTGACATCGATGATGATAGTGCAAATGTCCATCAATTGTAGCATGCTATGTGATGGTCATACATCACATAGCATGCTACTATTGATGATAGTGCAAATGTCCATAAATGGTAGCATGCTATACCTATCGATAGCCATCCCTTTAATTTGACTGGCTGGTCCATGGGCCAAGCTGGACCTGGGGATGGGGCTTTACAGGTGCCAGGGAAGGAGCTATGCTCCGTATGCCAGCCACTTGGGTAAAATACATAGCTCCTAAAGGTGATATACTTAGATACTTGCTATCACCATGCATGAATACCCTATGGTGCCATCATCCCAATTGGACGGATACATATATTTCAACAAATAGAAAACTGCTGTATACTGTAGCTCCGCATGGGAGGTGATGCTTATAGCATTGAGCAATCAGGTCTGTAGAATGTGAGCAAGAGAGCCAAGGTCAGCAGATAGCTGGATACTCAAAGCTAGTAACCATTGATATATTTAAGGTGGTACAGGGTGGTACGACATACCATGAAGAAATTAGTAGCCGCTATGCCGATCCGCCTGGCCGCTTTAATGCCGACAGGATGCAGTTTGTTTTCATGTTTGACAAGAAAATGGGACAAACTACAGGAGGGACCGAGGAGGCAGCAGAGCATTCAGAGCTGGCAGCTGTGGCACAAAAAAAGTATTTCTTGTAGATACCGAAGAATAATGTCATGATGTTGCGCCACCGGACCCTGAAGTGGACACTGGACTGAGAGACACAGTGGGGAGCTGACACAATAGGCCAGATGTACTAAGCTTGGAAAGTGATGAAATGGAGAGTGATAATGCACCAATCAATCAGCTCTCAACTGCTATGTTAAAGGCTGTCTTCAAAAAAATGACAGTTATGATTGGTTGGCAGTTTATCATTCTCCCCTTTATCACTTTTTAATGCTTAGTACATCTTGCCCAGCAGAAGAGACTGTGAGACAGGGAGAGACTGAGAGACACATATGGGGAGACTGAGACAAAAATGGGAAGGCTAACACAGAAGGGGAGTTTAAGAGCTGATGAACACAGAAGGTCAGGCTGAGTGATACAGAAGTAGAGGTTGAGAGACACAGAGGGGGGGGGGGGCTGAGAGACACAGAGGGGGCGGCTGTGAGACAGAGGGGGAGGCTGAGAGACAAAAAGGGAGCTGCTGCAAGAAGCTGTGAGACATGTGGGGCTGATAGAGACTGACAGACACAGAGTGAGAAGGTTAGTGATGCTCACAGAGTAAGTGTGATTCTAAAGGGCACATAATGAGATGGAAGCTGGGAAAAGCAGAGTAAGGGGAGGCTAAATGACTCAGGGTAGGG
Source organism: Crinia signifera (assembly GCF_055691185.1). Classification (NCBI taxonomy): domain Eukaryota; kingdom Metazoa; phylum Chordata; class Amphibia; order Anura; family Myobatrachidae; genus Crinia; species Crinia signifera. Next base: position 68,979,121 of record NC_139219.1, on the reverse strand, counting down.
AGGCTAAGGAACACAGGGCAAGGGATTCTGAGTCTGGAATGATGGGGTAGGAGACTGGAGAGATTCAAGGGGCAGGAGGCTGGAGAGGGGATCCAGGGGACAAACAGTTTTACAGGGGGCATGAGTCTGGTTGATCCTCTATTGTATGACAATGACATGGATATATTCCTACACCGACAGGCAAAGTGATCACCTAAATGAATAGTGAATAATAACCGAAGCCACTGTTTGCCTATGGAGGATCTGTTTTCTTTAAAGGTTTCATGTTGCTTTGAAACCACCATATACTGTAGGCAAGCTCTATTTGGAATAGAATGGAAAGGAATGCTACCAGAGTTATAAGTAATGGGTGGCATTTTGGGTGACCACGGCCCTTGTGATGTATGGCCATGCCCATTTTTACCATGCATGCCTAGAGTACCACCAAGACATTTATGGAAGGGTAAAAGTGAACCTAAAAAGGAGAAAACAACATCTTATGTTATGTATACATAAATGACTGCCTGCAGTCCGTGTTCTCAGCTTGCCACATAAAAGCAATCAGCAATCATTTTCACTGGGACATGAAGGTAAAGTATAAGTGGGAGAGACAGGCATAAAACCAGAGGGGTTTAACATGAGAGTTGAGAGAAGGGAGGGAAAAAGAGAAAATGGGAAAGAGTGCAAAAGGGGAGGAAGAGAGAGGGCAAAAGGGGCAGAGTTTGAAAAAAGGAGAGAGAGGTAAAAGGGCAAAATGGAGAGAGCAAGAAAGGAAGAGATAAAGAAAGGGAAAGGGGAGAGAGAGAAAAGGAGAGGAAAAGGAAGTGGATGAAAGAGAGGGAGGAGAGAGAAAAGGAGAGCGCAGAGATAGAAAAGAAGATGATAGAGAGTGAGAGAAAGGAGAGTGGAGAGAGAAGTGAGGGTTGGAACAGGCATTACTGCATGTCTCCCACCCCTAGTAGAGATATCAATGTATTGCACTGAATTTTCAACTTCCCTTTCACAATACAGGCAGTGACGGGTCCCTCTGTCAACAGCTCCTGCAGTAGCAGTTCTCCTGTAGGTAGTGCCGGCAGCAGGGGTCCCCTGTAGGTACTGCCAGAAGCAGAGGGTCCTCTTACCTCCAAGGGAGGAGGAGGTACAAGGAGAGGGAGAAGAAATTAAGGGGAAGGTCTGGACCAGCTGTACAGCCTTCTGATTTGATAGTGCCCAAGACCAGCTGCAGTGCACTGTGTTTATTGATGACTAATACCTCTACGCCCCTCCTTCATTGCATGGTGTCCTTGAACAAAGCAATAAGCTAGAAACAACAGGGAGGCCACACGCCCTAGTGCCCCCCCTAAATTTGCCACTGTGTGCTGCACCCAGAACTTGTCACAGTGTAGAAGCCAGGACTGCACAAAGACTGATCTCCCAGAACCTCCTGAGTGCCAAAAAATGGTGGTCCAGGCTGCAAGGCCACCCTGCCTACTCAAGAGACCTCGCCCCATATTTTCCAAACTGCGCCTTCAATTCGTGAGCATAACGTGAAGCTGATAATACAGATTTAGGCACGAAATCAAGTAATTTAAAGTGTAATGTGCCACAGTATTGTTGATAAATTGAAAACCTAACTAACCTTTTCTCATTTTCTTGTAAACAAATAAAGAATTGATATACAAAAAAAAATCAAAACATGTCATTGTATTGAATGTGTTTAATAATTGTAGGCAAAAGTTTATCCATGCAAAAGCTATATTAGTATGAAGTATGTCTTCTTTGTGTCAGTATGCAGTAATCGAGGTCTTCAGATCCCTCCTACAGCGTAGACTGCACAGTCGCGTCCCAATGTACAGTGGTGAAACTGGCTAAGTACCTGTACAGTGACAGCTATTTATACTCTTTGGTGGGATGGGCTCTGTGTGTGTCTTGTTGAATTGACAATCATGACTTTGGCCAGAAGGGTATGTATAGTAAGTATGGTCCCCTCCTCTCTAAATATATGTCTCCAGCTCCAAAACCTTTTTTTGCATCATACCCTTTGGACTGAGTTTCTTTTTAAAATAGTTTTAATAAAGAGCAGTCAAGTTCATGTTAAAATAAAAAAAAAATTGGTTGATTCTTTTTTTGCTTAATTTGCAAATAATTCATTTATATTATTGAGTTGTGTCACAAATAGTGGAAATAGATAACTGAATTTTAAAACAACCTTTGCGATGAGTCTGATATACATATTTGTAAGGTATGCCTTATAGGAGGCTGTGATGAGAAAGATGTGCCATTTCAGTAAAGGTTAAGCCTATCTAGAACATCCTCTTCTCAGTAGGAATGCCAGTAGCATTTCCCAGTTCGCTCTTAAATGTTGCCATGTGGCATTGCTTTATGTATTTCATATTCATTGTTAATGTTATACATATGAAGACAATAGGAGCTGACTTCTGCTACTGCAAGTACTGTGACTTAGTGGTCATGCCAGGTGACATACTGTATCGGCCTCTAGGATCTGTCTATGTGTATCTGGATCACATGTCCAGGAAAGGTGCTAGATGTCTGTGTGCCAGCCTTTACTGTAGCCAATGCACACTTTAGCATTTTTACTAATGGTTGCAAGTCTAAGGTAAACATATTTGTTAGGCTTATGCAGGCCATCAAATAACATATGTATGCCACAAAGACATTAACCCATTGAGTGCCAACATCTCTGTGCATACAACATCCCTACTTGCAGGCAGGTTATAAGAATAACCTGACTGAATCACATTTCATGACAAAAATCTAATGTGCTGTAGAATAATGATGAAGATTGCAATTGTTGTGACAAAGGGCCTTATTCTGCTTGGAGCGTCCGGCCCGTACGCGTACGTCCCGGGGTTTTTTACGATCTGCGCATGTGCAGATACGCTAATGCGCCGGCGCGAACACTCCACAACGCTTACGGCCGGGCTCTCAACGTGCGAAAAAACCTGTACGCGAGCGTACGGGTAATGGGGCGGCATAGGGGCGTGTTGATGGGAGCGGCCGAAATAATGAGGGAAAATGGGCGTAAATATGGGCGTACACGGGGGTGTGCACCCAAAATGAGCGGTGCTACTACCGCACGATCGACTAAGGCACCGTTCGTTTCGGACGCCAAACAGGCGGCCGCCAACCGCCAGCTAAAACCACCCCTACAGATACCGCTTGCCAGCGTGCGTCTGAGTTGGCTAATTAACGCTGATTACTACTCAAACACATACACCTGAATGTAATAAGCAATGCTGCAGTCTATTAACTACAAACCATGATTTCACTGCCTGCAAGCCACACATGCAGCACGCAAACACATTGGAAGCTTATCTCCTATATATTTGGCTACATCTGTCACTCAAAGTGGGTGTCTGTGTCTATAACGCTCTGTTCCTGGACTTTCCTCTTAATGTGTGATTGCCTTCATCTGTGTTGAACACCTTTCTGAGAAATTAACCTGTTTAAAACAGGTGATGGCAATCATACATTAAGGGGAAGTCTAGAAACAGAGCATTGTGTCCCTCCTGGAGAGGGTCATGTTGGGAGGTATGTGACCGAGAACCAGCCCAGTGAGCCCACAGACAGTGCCAGACACCCACTGCCTTCCCATGTTGCCCAGCACTGCTACTCCACAGCCACCAGGTGAGCGCCCCCCTCCCGCGATTTGCGGCAAAACCTCCCCCCCCGCGCGCCCCCCCCTCCCGCGATTCGCGGCAAAAACACCCGCTCCCCCGCGACCCCCCCTACCGCGATTCGCAGCAAAAACACCCCCGCGACCCCCCCTCCCGCGATTCGCTGCAAAAAGAACCCCCCCACGACCCCTCCCGCAATTCGCGGCATAACCACCACCCCGCGACCCCCCCTCCCGCGAATCGCGGCAAACCCTCCCCCGTGACCCCCCCGCGACCTCCCTCCCGCGATTCGCGGCAAAAAGAACCCCCCCCGCGACCCCCCCTTGCACGATTGGCGGCACCCCCCCTGCGACCCCCCTCCCGCGATTCGCGGCAAACCCCCCCCCCCCCCCCCGCAATTCGCAGCAGCCCCAGGATTAAATGGCACATGCAAAACACTGACATGGCTATGGTCGACAATGAAAAAGGTTGACATGAGTTTTTGAAGATTTATTTTTAATTTTTTTAATTTTTTCATATTCATTGTCATGTGTCGACATGGACACTAATGAAGTGGCACACTTATGTCAACATTTACATGTGTTGACCTTTCTGTGTTGATTTTTTCTTGTGGCGATTCGCGTCACACCCCCCCCACCCCCCCCCCCACAACCCCTACTCCCGCGATTCACGGCACACACACACACACCTCCCCCGCGATTCTCGGCACCCCACCCCGTGACCCCCCCTCCCGTGATTCACGGCACCTCCCGCAATTCGCGGCAACCCCCCAGCGGAACCCCTGTGAACCCCGCCCTCCCGCGATTCGCGGCACCCACCCCCGCGACCCCCCCTCCCGCAATTCGCGGCACCCCCCCGTGATTCGCGGCAGCTCCAGAATTAAATTGCACATGGAAAACACTGACATGGCTATGGTCGACAATGAAAAAGGTTGACATGAGTTTTTGAAGTTTTTTTGTCATTTTTTGAATATTTTCATATTCATTCTCATGTGTCGACATGGACACCAATGAAGTGCCACACTTATGTCAACATTTACATGTGTTGACCTTTCTGTGTTGATTTTTTTCTTGTGGCGATTCGCGTCACACCCACCGCAACCCCCCCTCCGGCGATTCGCGGCACCCCGGCACCCCCCCGCGACCCCCCCCCCCTCCCGCAATTCGCGGCAACCCCCCACCGGAACCCCCATGAACCCCGCTCTCCCGCGATTCGGGGCACCCCCCCCCGCACCCCCCCCCTCCCGCAAATCGCGGCACCCCCTGCGATTCGCGGCAGCCCCAGGATTAAATGGCACATGCAAAACACTGGCACGGCTATGGTCGACAATGAAAAAGGTTGACATGAGTTTTTGAAGATTTATTTCATTTTTTGAATGTTTTCATATTCATTGTCATGTGTCAACATGGACACCAATGAAGTGGCACACTTATGTCAACATTTACATGTGTTGACCTTTCTGTGTTGATTTTTTCTTGTGGCGATTCGCGTCACACCCCCCCGCAACCCCCCCTCCCGCGATTTGCGGCACCCCCGTGACCCCCCACCTCCCGCAATTCGCGGCAACCCCCCACCGGAACCCCTGTGAACCCCGCCCTCCCGCGATTCGCGGCACCCAACCCCGCGACCCCCCCCTCCCGCAATTCGCGGCACCCCCCGTGATTCGCGGCAGCTCCAGAATTAAATTGCACATGGAAAACACTGACATGGCTATGGTCGACAATGAAAAAGGTTGACATGAGGTTTTTTTTAATTTTTTGAATATTTTCATATTCATTCTCATGTGTCGACATGGACACCAATGAAGTGCCACACTTATGTCAACATTTACATGTGTTGACCTTTCTGTGTTGATTTTTTTCTTGTGGCGATTTGCGTCACCCCCCCCCCCCCCCCACAACCCCCACTCCCGCGATTCACGGCACACACACACACCCCCGCGATTCTCGGCACCCCACCCCGTGACCCCCCCTCCCGTGATTCACGGCACACCCCCCGCGACCCCCCCTACCATGATTCGCCGCAACCCCCGCCCCCGTAATCCCCCTTCCGCGATTTGCGGCAACCCACCCCGCAATCCCCCTCCCGCGATTCTCTGCAATCCCTCCCCTCCCGCGATTCGCAGCATCCACCCCCCCACAACCCCCCCTCCTGCAATTCGCGGCACCCCCCGCGACCCCCCCTCCTGCAATTCGCGGCACCCTCCGCGACCCCCCCTCCCGCGATTCGCGGACACCTAAGTTGCAATACAGGGCATCTTTCATACAATTCTAACCATATTTCTCATATACAAACGTTCACAAATTAGGGGGCGCAGCCCCTTACGACGGTGTGAAGAGCGCCCGTAGGGCGCGATGAATCACCTAGTGTTTCTATACTTCTCCACATTTAAAGGTTTGTTTAATTTAAGGTAAGAATCTTTTTATACGCTAAGGTAGGTATTTGATAAACAGACACATTCACTACCTGCTTTCATAGACTTTACGCAGTAGCACACTCAATCTACACAAGTCGACATGTGTCAACGGCTTCACTCTAATACTAACATAGGTTTTGTATTTAGGATACACTAACATAAACCACATCTAACACCTACAAACGATGTTTCTGCAATGTTTGAAGCCCATGACCACTATTTTCCACACAATCTTTGTATAGTACCCCAAATTATGACCTGTACCACTATCTCATCTGCTATGATTTGGATTTCACTACACTCTGGATGTAAGATGCCACCAATCACATTATTGCACTCTCATCTCTCTAACAAAGGATTCCTACATCTGCTTATGACACTGTCAAATCATATATATTTTAAAAGTTATGCATGTTTGTTCACAAGCTAATTTATCATGTTTGGCCCATTCACACATCTTTTTTTAGGGAGGACACATATGAATTCCTACACAAATGTACCTTTTCACCCTTGTTTGTCTGCCTCACCCACTCCATGAGGAAAGCATTGTTCTGGACCTGCTTTTACCTACTACTGTAGGAGCTACCTCACCTGCACACAAACTGCTTTCTCACCTATTAAGTTGCTCTGCACATGTGCTGACACAAACTTATTAGCAGGGAAAAGTTGGATAGGAACATGGGAATGGCCATGGAGAGGGTTACACATGGGAAACTTCCACCACACTTCAACAAATGTTCAAAAATACCCTGGTCAGTAAGTACACATAAATCTAGTATTTGTTTCACACAAGAAATTACACATACCACAATTTTGATTTAATTTGTAAAATAAATTTATTTGCTGTTCAGCATCACAGCTTGACACTTTAATGTGAGAAATCAAAAAAACAAATAAAATAGACACACAAATAATAAAACAGCCAGAACAAGAGGTTGCATATCTCCAAACATGTGTTACCCTGCAAATGCAATGGTGAAAGAAATGGGGACACCAGAATACGTACTGCAACAACCAGGGTGAATACTAAGCAAGATACACACCACCAAAAAAAATATCCTGCATTTGTAGAGGTCAAAATACGAACTTTCATGCCCATGGCACGCAAATGGATCGATGGGCAACTCAGGAAGCGGATGTCCAGTGCAATTTAAACCTTTGGCCTCCAACCACAGAGGAAGTGAACCAGGTCTCATTTGGGCCCTTTTTTGCCCCTTTTAGATGGGGCCTTGGGGACAGGGGCCTTTGGGTCAGCTGGCTTTCGGCGTCTTCCCCTAGTCGCCACAGGAGGGTCAGCCGAGGTGGAAGGTTGGGGAGCAGCTTGGGGTGGGGCAGCAGATGGGGGATTGTCCCTTAGGGACCTGGCGGTGGACAGCTGCTCCGCAATAAGTTCATTCTGGCGGCTGAGGTGTTGGCCAATGCTTAGCATGCCAGCCGCCAGAGTTTCATTAATGCGGTTCAATGCCTCAACCTGCAGCTGGTTTGTGGCCTTCCACTCCGCCAGAAAATCCGCCACCTGCTGCTGACGGATCGCAGCATCCACCCCTTGCTGCTCGATCCTGTCCAGCGTCACCAACAGGCTCTCACTCAATGTCTCCTGAGGCTGGGGCTGGGGGCGACGTCTTGGTGGAGGCTGGACCACCTGCTCCACCTGTGGCTCTGCAGAGGCCGATGCTGCCGGTACATCCTGACTTTCTGCTTCTGCTAGGATAAGAATTGAAAACAATGTCACCATCACATACGCAATAAAAAATATCTTTCTAAATACAATGCATTACTGTGACTTACCATCAAAAGCAGCAGCAAAGACCTCCACCGGGAGCTCACTGTCCATATTGGAGATCCCCCTGATCTCCCCCACATCGATCACGTCACAGGAGTCCAGCTCCAGGGGGGTAAACTCCAAATGGTCAGGCATAGGACCGCTCCCGGTGGACATGCTGTGGTTGTACCGGTCAGTCATCTTCCTCTTCAGGGCACTTTTGAAGTCAGTCCACCTACAAGTTTAAAAATACAAATATCACCATGAGATATGTGCACCACTGTGCTACGTGTAGGGTTACCACCTAGTCCCTTTAATTCCGGACACATGTTACTTACACAGGTTCTGTGGCAGTTTAAAATTAGGTGAAGTGGAGTCTTGAAGTCAGCCAGCCACAGAACCTGTGTAATTAATATGTGTCCGGAATTAAAGGGACTAGGTGGTACCCCTAGCTACGTGACATTTCCTAGTGTGGGTGATCTTATGTTTTTTTGCCATGTGTGGCCAAATAATTCTTTGATGGACAAAACCATGTGCACTGCAGGTGAGGCAGGTGTAAAACCCCACCCAAATCTGATTATCTCTGCACAAGTAACACCTGCCTCACCTGCAGTGCACATGGTTTTGTCCATCTAAGAAATATTTGGCCAGAAAGAGTGAACTAGAATAAGGGCCTCAGTTCCTGCTGGAGACTGCTGAAAAATTGCCCTGACAAACACACTAACCTTTTCTTCACCGCGTCCCAAGTTCTGACCACTGGTGACACCTGGTTCACTTCCTCTGTGATCTTGTCCCAAAGGTTTCTCCTTGCACTGGCACCTGGCTTCCTGGTTGCCAATTCAATCCATTCGCGTGCCCTGGGCACGAGAATTCGCATTTCGGCCTCTACAAATGCAGGGTTTCTCCTTCTGGTGGTGGTATCCTGCTCAGTCATCACCCTAGATGTTGCAGCACGTTTTCTGGTGGCCCCAGCTCTCTCACCATGCACCTGCTGGGTCACACCTGTTTGGAGAGATGCAACCTCTTGTTCTGGCTGGTTGCTTGGCCCTTGTGGAGCTGGTGGAGGTTCACCAGGGCCTGTTACTGAGGGGCCCGCTTGATCTTGCAGGCGACTCCTCTCTTGGGCCCTCCTTCTCCGCTCCTCTTCCCTCTTCTGTAATGCTTGAAGCAGGGATTCGGCTTGTGCTCTCTGCAGAGCGTCCTCTGCTGCTGAATCGTCAGAGTCAGACATGTTTGCAGCAATTGTGGGCTGCATCTGACTGAATATTTATATGTTAATCTCCCGCCACGAACAAGGGGGCGTATATTTTTCCCCGCAAGGTAGATGCAAATTTACGCCGATATTTCCCGCCGATAATTGCCGCTTAAATTACGCAGGTCTCAATGCACCTGATCAATCACCCGTATATGTATATACACAGGTTGTGGAGCATTGTGGGCTACATCGTGAAATGTGTGCACCTGTCATTCCAATGATGAGTGTTGTCAGCTGGTATCTGTTGGAGTTCGTGTATGCTTTGTGAGTCACATTTCAAAACATCACGTTATAATGCTTTCCTTACATATGTAATGTGTATGAAATTGTCATACAGCAACATGTTGCATTGTGGCCCTTTAGGCAGCGTAGTTCTAAGTAGAGGGTTGCGTGTATTATTTTCCGCCTACTGTATATACAGTACTCCTCCCCATGCATATCGCTGTATCGTGCCCCCTTTAAGCAGCGTAGTTATAAGTAGACGGTTGCGTGTATTAATTTCCGCATACTATATATACAGTACTTCTCTTCATGGCAATTGGTGTATTGAGCCCCCTTTAAGCAGCGTAGTTAGGAGTAGACGGGGTGCGTGTATTATTTTCCGCACACTGTAAATACAGTACTTCTCTCTTCATTGAATGCATGCTGTTGGTTGTGGTGTGTATATCGGAACGGTCCGCGTAAGTTTCTATTCGCATCCAGTTTGTTAATGTAAGAAGGATTAATAAAGTTAATACCAAACAAACAATTTTTTACACCAATCAGCAAGCACCAAAAGTGATATATGTACCTGCAATTAATAACTGCGCCATTGCCACCATGACTTCAACCAGGGCTAGGGCGTTTTCTACCCAGGAGCTATTGGCCTTGGTTGAGGTCATGGACCGCCGCCTGGGGCCCAGGGGCCCTTATGTATCCAATATGGAAAAGCGGCGGGCATACAATGCTGCCCGCCGGCTAATTTTCGCCAGGACCGGCGTGGACAGGAGCCTGGCTCAACTGGAGCGGCGCTGGTCGGACCTGCGCCGGCGGCAGCCAGTGTTGCTCAGCACACTTCGCCGCCATATTGCCCGATGTAAGTTTTTATTTACTAGTATGCCTGCGTTATTTTGCAAATGTTTTCTGTACTTTTTATAAATGTGTCCCTGAGTATGTGGGTGTATATGGGGGTGTATATGGGTGTATATGGGGGTGTATATGGGTGTATATGGGGGTGTATATGGGTGTATATGGGGGTGTATATGGGTGTATATGGGGGTGTATATGGGTGTGTATAGGGGGTGTATATGGGTGTATATGGGGGTGTATATGGGTGTATAGGGGGTGTATATGGGTGTATATGGGGGTGTATATGGGTGTATAGGGGGTGTATATGGGTGTATATGGGTGTATATGGGTGTATATGGGGGTGTATATGGGTGTATATGGGTGTATATGGGGGTGTATAGGGGGTGTATATGGGTGTATATGGGTGTATATGGGGGTGTATATGGGGTGTATATGGGTGTATATGGGGGTGTATAGGGGGTGTATATGGGGTGTATAGGGGGTGTATATGGGTGTATATGGGGGTGTATATGGGTGTATATGGGGGTGTATATGGGTGTATAGGGGGTGTATATTGGTGTATAGGGGGTGTATATGGGTGTATATGGGGGTGTATATGGGTGTATAGGGGGTGTATATGGGGGTGTATAGGGGGGGTTTAAGTAGTTGATCAGTTTTTGGGTGTAGGATATCAAATAGTTTGCATGATAAATGTCTGAAATTTCACAGCAATGATAATTTTGAAGGTTATGAGCATGACTAATGTGAATTTTTCTTTCCCCCTTTTTTATGAAACCCAATCTTCGATTTCTATGCCATCAACATGAACATTTCAGCACGGGCAAGGGCACGCATTGAAGCCCGGGAGCAGGCAGCCCGGGACCAGGCAGCCGAGGAGGAGGAGGAAGAGGAGGAGGAAGAAGAGGAAGAGGAAGAGGAGGAGGAGGAAGAGGAGGAGGAGGAGGAGGAGAAGAAAGAGGAGGAGGAAGAGGAGGAGGAGGAAGAGGAGGAGGAGGAAGAAGAGGAGGAGGAAGAAGAGGAGACCCAGGGTGCAGTTTTCACCCACACAATTTCCCCATCCCCCACCCCCTCCACAACCCCCACCCCCTCCACAACCCCCCCCCTCCACAACCCCCACCCCCTCCACAATCCCCACCCCCCCCTCCCCACCCCATTTCCAACCCCTCTACACCTCTCCACCACCCACCCCCAAACCTCTCCACTCCCCAGTAACACCCAGTACCTCGGGCCAAACACCAGGACCATCCTCCTTGCTCCTGCCTTCCCCAACCACTCCACAGCCAACCAGCGGCGCCCAGGATGGCTCAAGTAGCCGTAAGTAAATAATGTGTCTAATGTTGACCTACACATTTCTACACATAAACAATCACAACAACCACATATGTGTATCCAACATCAACATTAGTTGCAACATATCACTGCAGGGCGACCATGAGGTGTGTCCTGTCCTTCTCCAGGAACAAGGGTCCCCTTGGTGGTTTTTTTGAGTGTGGCCATGCCTCACCCCTTGAATAATTGACATAACAGTACATCCAATGAGATATCCGACATTAGTGGTGTGGTAGTTATGTGGCTCCAGGTGTTGGGTAACTCCAGTTCCCAGCATGATGTGCAACACAGGGCCAGATTATAATGGAGGCGCAAGGGGTCAGTGCCCCTGGGACCCCCTCTAGCTAGGGGCCCCCTGTGGTTGTCATTTTTTTTTTTTAAAAAGACAATGTTTAAGTTATGTTTTTTTTTTTTAGCTAAATGTTTTGTGCATGGGTGGGGTAGTGCTGCAGCTTCACCTATCTGCCAATGTGACAATGATTTATGGTGCTGAGCATCGGGAGGCAAGGCACACTGATTGCACAAGTGTGCAGTGCATTTCTGGGAGTTGACTAAGTCCCATGACACTTTGCACCAGAGGACAGAGGCTGAGAAGTTTGTGCTGAGCTCTGATTGGTGGAGCTCATTACATACTTCTCAGGTCCATGGAGAACAGCAGCAGCAGCTTAGTCATAGGAGGGTTTTTAATCAGAGGCAGCACTAGGACTGTGAGGTCTCCTCCAGAGTAAGGGGCAGAGGGACAAACACAGGCTTTTCATGTGGTGTGTGTATATATATATATAAATATATATATGGTGTCTATTATTATTCCGAGTGCCGCCAACCCCCTGTCTATATATATATATATATATATATATATATATATATATATATATATATATATATATATATCCCCTGCAGGTAACCATTGACCAAGTTTATTCTGCCTTTACTCTATGTTTTGACAGTATAATATTCGCCCATGCAGTGTGCGGCCAGTAATGACAAGTGCAAGGGGGCCCCCCGCTCTAAAGTACCCCGGGCCCCCCAAAGGCTTAATCTGCCACTGGTGCAACTTAAATGTAGAGATTGTTTTGGTAATAGTGTGTGAGGCCATGCGGATGCATGCTTTACAAACATAGCTGTAGGCCTATAATTTGTACAGCAATGTCCTAAATTTAAAATAGTAAGGAGTGCTTAAGCCACAACAATGTCATAACCCTTAAATAGCACAGGCTAATTGTGAGGTTAGAGGACAGTCCCCCAAAAACAAAGTACCAATTGGGATACAGCATACATTCATTGATGAAGGAGTAATTGAATTAATGTTATTTACTATGTACAGTATGTGCGTGTTAACATATTTTTTTTTAGTACTGTGTTTACAGCAGACCCATCTTCAATGTAGTTTAAAAATGTATGTGGCCTTCACACATAACTCACAACTTTTTATTATGTACAAATACAACAAACATTTGTGTATGTTATATATTAATTTTTTTTTTTATCCCTTCACTACAGACACTGAACAGCAGCAGGAGGAGGTGGCAGCCCTTATTCGGGAGATCTTCCTGACCCTTTTTTATTTGCAACTTCTTTTTGGCCTACTGGAGGCCCGCATTTAATTAATTTTTATCCCCCCCCCCCCCCCTTATTATGTTTGTTATAAATAAAAGTTTATATTGTGTTATAAATTGCCTGTGTTTTTAATAATAAATATGTTAGAGGGCTTGTAAGGGTAGGTACATACAGATGTGTAATGTAAGTTATATTAGTAATTTGAGGTGAGGGGTAATGATTGATGTGTAAATGTGTGTGTTTTTGAGTAAAATAACACATAGTGAAAATGCATGAATGTTTAATGTTTTTCGATTAAAACATCACACATAACATCAGGGTAGGTATACATGTTACACATTTTGGACAAACTAATTATGGACATAATTTAGTACATATACAGAAACACCAACATAACTTGATTTAAAAGTAACAGCAATATGGGGACACATAGATAGTGATTAAAATGCCACATTAGAACATAACAAATATACATGTAATGTGGTTTAAAATGTAGTTTTATTAGGTCTTTATTAAGGTAGACAATTGAGTTAATAGAAAACAATAATTGAATAACAAATAGATTAATTAATCAATTGTCAGATTAGTAGTTGAGAGGCAAGATTTGCAGGTCCATATATGTGAAGGGTATGCCAGCGTGCACGGACGTACGCTCACTCTCACGAGCGGTGACATAAGCTGAGTTTTCCATTGAAAACAATAGGGACCCGTCCGTGCAAGCTGGCGTACGCTCAGATCGCCGCAAGAAGGCGGTGGGGAGACGGAGGAAAGACGGCCGTAGACGGCGCCGTACGCTCAGTTGTACGCCTGTTGTCAGAGTGCAAGGGCTGGCCCGTCCGCGTACGTTGCCGTACGCTCATTTGTACACCACTCCCCTTCTACGGTATTTCTGGCCGTACGTAAGCGGCTGATTTGTGGGTGGACTTAACCCTAACGGCCGCGTACGGCTAGCGTGCGGTAATTGTGAACGTACGCACGTTTGGCCGCTCCGATCAGAATAAGGCCCAATATGTGCTGTGAGCATAGTTGCCAACTTTTTGGCAGCTAGCGCAGTGAAGCAGGGGGGCGGGGCCATCGACGGAAGAAAAAAAGGGGCGGTTCGGGAGCGGATCCAATGATGGGCTGCTCTATTGGTGGCGTGTCTAGACTGATCGCATGATTTTGCCACCCCCAACGCAATGCCGGTATTTCAGGCATTGCAATGTGGGGCGGGGCTAAAATGCAGCGATAGTGTCATTTGACCTGCGGACCTGCCGGGTGGGGGGGGGGGGTGTATGTGTGTTTCGTGGGAGATGGAGGGCAATGCGGGAGGGGAGTGGGACCCGATTTCCGAGGGTAGGCAACCTTGGCTGTAAGTAATTACAGGTAGCGATTGCACACATTCAGTTCTGGCATGTTTCAGATCTAATTAATAATGTGCAAAATTTCCACAAAAAATGTCAGCGTCACTCACATTTGTTATATAAATTTAAATAAAGAAGATAAAAAAGATTATATTTCCTATATAAAGGTAAACATTACGAGTCATTATGATGAATAAAACTGCTTGCCAATTTTCAGTATTTTGACTCATCCACTTGGCACTCAAAGGGTTAAACTACAAATAAGACCTATCTGTATATACTGTATATATATATATATATATATATACAGTACTAGTAAGCCCGCTCAAAGCAAAGCTAGTCTGCTACCTTGTGATTGCCTCTGTGTTTGTGCACATGTGAGAGAGAAAGAGATGTATTTTCACTCGTACCAACAGATGGCAGTGTTTCTGAGACACACAAATGGACACTAGACATCTATATAGATGATTCTGCCTATTTTTAACTCCTGAAGGTACTGAAAAACAATTACATGGAGATAACATTTAATACATTTATTTTTTTGAAATATGAATATTTATTTATTTTATTTATTAACAGTTTCATATATAGAGCAGCATATTCCGTTGCGCTTTACAAAAGGAGACAGTGATACAACAAACAGGGTATTTACAGACAGTCAATAGGTAGGTGGGCCCTGCTCGCAAGCTTACAATCTATAGAATATGTTTAACATTCATTAAACTCTCTAAGTATGCAAGTAATTTGGAAATTAAAAGCAGTGGGCTGAAAATGATTTCCTGAATTTTACTTATCTTTCATTGTCTAAGAAAATATTTACATCAGAATTATTTAGGAAACATGCCAGAACTGAATGTGTGCAATCGCTATCTGTAATTACTTACTGCACAGATTGCCATAACAATTGCAATGTTCATCATTATTCTACAGCACATTGGATTTTTGTAATCAAATGCATTTCAATCAGGTTATTATCATAACCTGTCTGCAAGTAGAATATTTTGCAGTTACTAAAACCACCCACTTAAGAAGTTACAGTATGCAACCATGGGGAAATGTATTTGTAATAAATTCAAATTATCACGCAGTATTAAAATCTCTTACATAAAATGTAAACTTTAAAAATGTTATTTCATTATTCAAATTTATGTGTAAACTTGCTCCCACTATTTATTGACCACAATATATAAGCACCGGGAGTACGCAACCCATGGAAGTTATCCAAAATGCTGCACCAAGCCTGCATTATGCGTAATGTGTGCTCAAGGGTTTTTCTATCTGTGACTTGTCTGTTACTGTACTAACAACATCCTCTGTATTATGTGCATTGTTTTTTTAATGTCTGTAAAGCGCCTTGAGTCCTGTTGGAGAAATGCGCTATACAAATTAAACTTACCGAGGTTCAATTCCCACCATACCGCATAATATGAAGAATTGTTGATTCAAATGATAATGGAACAACAGTTGAAAATAAATTATTACACCATAAGCCAATTGTAATAGGGTGTGAGAATGAGAATGAGAAAGTGAGAGATTTTGGGAGAGTAGTATTCTCTTTTTGTTTTAAAGCAGCAATCATTCACACCAAAAATAACAGGTTGATTTTACCAGGTGCCGTTGCGCTCGCCATGCTGTCTGGGTCCGGCCAGTCGGGATCCCGACGTCGGGATAATGACTGTCGGGATCCCGACTGTCGGACCCCTATACCACACCCGATTTTGCCATGTCATTGATTGCGACTTTAAAAAAAAAATACAAAAACTCTCCCAAAATCTCTCACTTTGGGGGAGATTCTCTAAGCGAAAAATGCGGTAAAAACCCCGTTATCGGGGGTTTTACCGCATTTTGGGATGCTGTAAGCATCCCCCGCCGGGTTACTGCGGCGGGGGGCATTGCCAGAAAAATCTGGCGATGCCCCATAGAAGCCAATGGGCTTCTACCGCAACCCTCTGCCGCCCCGCGCCGACCCCCCACTGCCCCGCATCGCCCCCTCACCTGTGTCCGGGCAGCACAGAGCTGTGCTGCCCGGACCTGTGACCTCCTCCCTGCACTGATCCTCTTCCGGGTGCAGGGAGGAGGAGAGCCCGGCACAGCAGCAGCAGCGCCGGGTGTGTGAGGGAGGGGGGGAGCCGCAGGGACCTGCTGGGACCCGGCGTCTCTCACCACAAAGGACAGCTCTTAACGCAAGAGCTGTCCTTTGCCTTAATTATCGCATATGTTACAACATAGGCGGCGAAGGGGCGGCAGAAATTCTTAGAGAATCTACCCCATTATCATTCTCACACCCTATTAGACCCCACATTTGTCTCTATATTTAAACAACTGAGTTGTGATAAGTAAACTACCAGCACAAAATGAGCTTATGTTAAAAATTGTTTCAGAATTCTTGTGAATCCCCAATACACTCAAACCCCTTTCACACCAGAAGCAAATTACCGGGCTAAAGCTTTTCAAAACGGGAATTTGCTGAAAAACCCGTATTTTTCATTGGTGTGAAAGGGATAACACGGGTCTTAAATCCCAAAACTACGACCCTGCTCTTGACCAGTGTATAGCACTTAAATACTTAGGTAAGTACATTTGTATATTTAATGGAATATGCTCAATCAGTTTAGTGATATCTCTCAGGTGCATGAAAATGAGGGGTAATCTTGAGTAAGAAAAACACAAATTGTTTACACCAGTTCACTAAATGATACCAGTAACCAGATATAAACACCACATGTTAGGAGAAATCAAAGATCTTGGTTACATACTGTATATTTGTAAATACATGGGAAAAGCCACCAAACCGTCTGTCAAGGCTTGTCTGAGTATTGGGGGTCCCTATTGCTATATCTAGGTGCAGGGTGTTGCACCCTAAAAATCAGCATATGCCAGAAAGCCCAAAGCAACAAACAAGTAAAAAAAAAAAAACTAAAGTATTAATAAGTGTTAGTGTTAAGAAGCCAGAGTTATGCACAGAAAGTGATACAAAATTGATGAATGGAAATAACATATTAAATGAATAGTGTTAGTGAGATTACAGGTTAAGTATCCCTTATCGAAAATCGTCGGGACCAGAAGAATTTTGGATAACGGATTATTCTGTATTTTGGAATTTATGTTGCATTTATGTTGTAGAACATAAATCAAACACATGAAATGCACACAAATATATTTTATTTGTGCATGAAACAAGAGCATGAAACACAGTTTGTGTACTATCTCAGGTACTGAATTTGAATGTCAAGCAGTTATGTCCTTGCACATATTTGGTACCAGTTACATGTTATTTCCCCAGTAGTGCCAGTAACAGACATCCCCGGTAGGTTTTTTAGCAAAAAATTAAAAATAAAAAGTACATTTTGGAGACTCTGGATTTCAGAATAACTTGGATAAAGGATATTTGGATAAGGGATAATCAACCTGTATTATTAAGAAAGAAGTGTCAAATAGAATGTACAGTAATAGTGTGCCACCTCAGAGCCATCTAGCCACACCAATCCAGAGGAAAACAAGGCAGGTGTCACACTAAGCGATTCCACATACAAATAATTCACTGATTCTTACTATCTTTACTTAATAGGCAGAATAGGGACACTGAGGTCCTGCATGGATCACTCTGGGTCAGATGAATTTCAGGAGATCCCTAGAACTTGAAAGATATATATCTAGTGCAACACTGTATAGATAAAATATCACATTTATTGTTACAGATGTACACTCACATTTAAAAAATAATAACAAGCATTTAACACCACAGCGGGTGTATAGGGTGACTGGATAGGTAGTAGCCCAAGGTAATACTTGCTGATCGCTCCAAATGGGGGTACCGGTTCCTCTAAAGGCAGCGAGTGATATAACAGCCAAGCAGAAGCCAAAGACTACTCCAAGAGTCCAAATGAGGTGGTGTTTTTCAGGCTTAAACGCATTTTCGGACCTGGGTGGTCCTTCCTCAGAAGCTGGTGACACCATCTCCTTGGAGCCTTTAAAGGATTAAAGGATTTTATTTGGATTGGAAATGTCCGATAACGTCATTTGACGACAACAACCTGCCCAATCAGGCTTCGCCATCCCTTCTTTTGCATGGGGACACCCAGCATTTTTCTGGGCACACCCAGGATATGCTGGGCGTCCCCATGCATCAGATTCCTGTCCACCCACTGCTCGCCCTGATGTCTGTGAATGCCCGGCGACTGTTGCCAGAGCCATTCATAAAGGGGGGCTGCACATGTGCATAAACGCGCATGCACATGCACAGTCCCCAAAACATCAGAATGGGGACGAATTTTGAAAAAAGAATGAACGTGAATCACCCCCAAAACGTACTACTTACCTTCATCATCCATCTGCAAAATAATGCTTTACCTTTGTGAGTACTGGTTTTGGTGTGACTCTCAGGCTCTGGTGCGATGGGCATGGGATCATGCATCACATCGGACCTGCTGTTATTCACATGCAATTTTGGCTCTTTTCCTGCGACTGATCGCTGCAAAGAGCCCAAATTGCAAGTGAATTGCATAGTGTATGGGGCATTAAGTTATTAGATTGCATGGATGCAAAAGCAAAAATTCTCTTTGTTTTGATAAATGTAATATTCTAAAACAAAACTTTTAATGGGGCAGATGCACCAATCTTTAAAAAGTGATAAACTGGAGAGTGATAAAGCATCTGCCAATCAGCTGTTATTTTTCAAACCCAACCAATAACAAGGAGCTGTTTGGCCGGCAAGTTATCACTTTTTGGTACAAGTTTGGTACATCTGTATCAATATCGTAATACATCAAAATGTTGGCGATGTGTTCTGGGAGGGATTAGGTTAGATCCCTCTCAGGGGAAAAAAGGAGAAAGAAGCACATACAGTAGGTTTCTATTGGGCAACAAATTTATCGTAATCCTGGGCTTGGTGCATATGCGGTAAGTGGACAGACCTTAGAAATGCTGCACTATAAAGGTTGGTGCATCCTATCACACTGTCTTGTCCGGTATATTAACTTTTATTTGATTATAATAATAGTTTTTAAAAAACCTAAAGAAAGAAACATGATGTTCTAGAAAATGTCAGCTAAAGAAAATCAATGTAAAATGCCTATGTAAGAGAAATATCAAGTCTTATCTTGCTTTGATCATGTCTGGATTGTGAACTTAGAGTTATGTCTTTATATCTGACATGAGTATTGAAAGTGTGGAAATTGAGTGAATGTTTTGCCTAGCGATCAATAAAGCTGTGTGACAGGAAGGAATAGAGAGGCGATAGATTAAATTACACACTTGATAGGTTGATTTATCAGGCCAAAAAGTGTGATGTTTATGGCTTTATATAACATTTCTGCTATTTAGATAATCAGACCATGTAGAAATTGTGATGTTATGATACCATACTTCCTGTATTAATCTATTTGCTATGATAGAGCCCATATTGTATGCATTGTATATATATTGTATGCAATCAACTGCTGCTTATCGGGGGTGTCCTGGTTTTTCTGTTTGGGTATAGAATGATTGTGATCATTCTAAGGGTAGCAAGGACCGGCCCATTTATGTCATTATGATAGTTAGAACGGACAGGGCTGCATATGACTGGGACCATGCCAGGATATAAGGAATACAATAAAGGCACAAGCCCCGGGAACTCAAGATACAATTTATTGCACAAATGTTGCTCCAACGTGGTTATGTTACCCATATTGTCTAGTGTATACCTGCAAATCAGTGTTCACGGGTTATTTACTCATTTACAACCACAAAACTCGGGATCATTATGTGGGCTCTCCCCACCTTTTCCATGAGAACATCTGAACCAGGCCTACCATCCCTATGGCTGAGAACACCAGGGTTGTTCCCAGGGCTACCCCTCATGGTGAGCAGCAAGCTGTGGGGGAAAGCATCAGCCTACATCGCAACACTTTCATTATACTTAACCCCTTCCCAACATTTGACGTACATTTACGTCATGGTCGGGAAGTACTTCCCGACACATGGCGTAAATGTACGTCATGGCTTGTAACTGTCACCGCGTCTATAGACGCGGTGACAGTTTCAACATGTCTGCTGTCCCTGACAGCAGACATGTCCCTGCATGCCCAGGGGGGGCTGCGATGCCGCCCCCCCCGTCGGCGATCGCTGTGATTGGCTGTTCAGTGTGAACAGCCATTCACAGCGTTTTCTGTGTCACCGGCGAATAACGTTCGCCGGTGACACGCGATCGGAGGTGATTGGTGCTGTAAAGTACAGCACCAATCACCGCGGGGTGTAAGGGTGACACTGGTGTCACCCCACCTCACCCCGCCCGCCCCCAAAGGCCGTGATTGGTTCGTCGGACCGACGGACCAATCACAGCCAAGGAGGGGGATTTAAACTAACGGTGACTGCACTGCAGACGCCATTCCGGTCTGGAATTGCGTGCAGTGCGGTCACCGTGCCTAGCTGCCGCAGTATACTGACCTGAACCGAGCAAAATACTTACCTGATCACTGCTTCATCACTGCTTGTAGTGTGCTGGATGCTTCCTGGATCCTGTTACTACTTGTGACTTCCTGTGTTGTGAACTTGTGCTGCTGCAGTGTAATAGCGTTAGATAGAGAGAGATAGATAGAGAGAGATAGAGAGATAGAGAGAGATAGTGTCAGAGAGTGCTATATTTTGTGCTGCTGCAGTGTGATATAGTTATAGATAGAGAGATAGAGAGAGAGAGATAGAGAGAGATAGAGAGATAGTGACAGATTGTGCTATATATTTTTTATATAACTGACTGCTGCCCCCCCTTTTGTGCTGATCAGTATAAATTAACTGATCAGCAACTTTTTGGGGGCGCAGGTTTTTTTTTATATATATATATACCTGTCAGTGCTGCTGCTGCAGTGTCATAGAGTGATAGATAGTGAGAGATAGAGAGATAGAGAGATAGAGAGAGATAGTGACAGAGAGTGATAGAGACTGCTATATTTTGTGTCTGCTGCCCCCCTTTTGTGCACCCCCAGCAACTTTTTGGGGGTGCAGGGGTTATTTTTCATATATATAACTGTCAGTGCTGCTGCTGCAGTGTCATAGAGTGATAGATAGTGAGAGATAGAGAGATAGAGAGAGATAGTGACAGAGAGTGATAGAGAGTGCTATATTTTGTGTCTGCTGCCCCCGCCTTTTGTGCTGATCACTATATCTGAGGTGATCAGCAACTTTTTGGGGGTGCAGAGGTTTTTTTTTTTTTATATATACCTGTCAGTTGCTGCCAGTTGCACTGTCAGTTGCACCAAAGGTTGTGCACCTGCTGCCCCTCACTGGTAATCAGTGTCGCATCACTGATCACCTTTTTTTTTTGTGGGTGCTGTGGGGTCTTTTTTTAATTTTTTTTTTACACACACTGTGATTTTGTGGGTGTCCTGTGGCCACTGTGCGCTGATCAGTGACGTACATCACTGATCAGCTTTTTCGGCACAGGGTTGATCTATTTTTTTTTGATCAAATTCCTGTTGCCTTTGAGCGCTGTTCAGTGAGACGGACGTTACTGACCAACATCTGTGCTCAATTTTTGGCGCAGGACCTTTTTTTTTTTTTTTAACCCCTTCAATTTTTTTTTTTTAACCCCTTCAATTTTTTTTTTTTTAACCCCTTCAATTTTTTTTTTTTGTATAAAGTATTTTTTTTTTCTGCACTACATACACACTACACACTACATACCCCCCGGGTTGAAATAAAGTTTGTACCCCCCCCCCTACACTATACACGTGTTGAAACATTTCACTACCAGTAACACAAAAATAAAAAATGGCATCCCAAATGTCATTCCAAATGTCATCCCAGTCATCCAGAAGAATGTATTCAGCGGAGGAGGCATATGCCATGCTTGCCTCTGACTCTGACACAGCCAGTGATGCAAGCGGGGAATTTGAAGGATTCGTCTTAAGCTCCTCTTCCTCCTCTGGTGATGAGGGACCCCCTCAAAGACGCCCCCGTAGAGCAGCTGAGACGCCCCCCCCAATAATTGATCTCGTATGGACCCCACCACCAGACAATTTTGAGCCCCAGGTTCCTGAGTTTTTGGCCATGCCAGGAATCCAATTTGATTCCACAGGTCTCAGAGAAATTGACTTTTTCAAATTATTTTTCTCTGATGATTTTATAAATTTAATGGTGGACCAAACTAATTTATATGCCGAGCAGTTTATTGCTCAAAACCCCACGTCATCATTTGCTAGGTGGACCCCTGTAGATGCAGTAGAGATGATGACGTTTTGGGGTCTGGTGTTTCATATGGGCATAGTAAAAAAGCCAGAAATTAGGCAATATTGGAGTACAGATGTTCTGTACAGCACCCCATTTTACCGTATGGCCATGCCCCGGGCTCGATTTGAGACGATCCTTAAATTTTTGCATTACAACGATAATGCACAGTGCCCACCCAGAGATGATCCCACCTTTGACCGGCTATTCAAAGTCAGGCCGGTCATTGATCATTTCAGTGCCAAATTTGAAGAGATGTACATCCCAGATAAATTCATTTGCATAGACGAGTCCCTTATACATTTTAAAGGAAGGGTTAAATTCCGCCAGTACCTTCCCAGTAAGAGGGCAAGGTATGGCATAAAAATGTATAAGCTGTGTGAAAGCACCTCAGGGTACACTCACAGGTTTAGGGTATATGAAGGGAAGGATTCAAGAATTGAACCGCCAGAATGCCCCCCCTCCCTCGTAGGTGTTAGTGGAAAAATTGTCTGGGATTTAGTGCACCCCTTCCTGGATAAAGGTTATCACCTCTATGTGGATAACTTTTACACTAGCATCCCCCTGTTTAAGGCCCTTGGTTCAAGAGGTACAGCAGCTTGCGGTACTGTGCGCAAGAACCAAAGAGGCCTCCCAAAAACGCACATTGCCCAAGTAATGAGAAGGGGTGAAAGCAGGGGAATATGCACCGAAAATATGTTGTTGGTCAAATATAAGGACAAGAGGGATGTCCTTATACTGACAACAATTCACGGAGACAGTACCACCTCCGTCCCTGTACGAGGTACCAGTACCCACACCTCAAAACCTAATTGTATCCTGGATTACAATAGGTACATGGGCGGAGTGGATCTTTCAGATCAGGTACTGAAGCCGTACAGTGCCCTGCGGAAAACAAAAATCTGGTACAAGAAGCTGGCCGTGTATATCATCCAGATGGCACTGTATAACGCTTACGTGCTATTCCGTTCTACCGGCCAGAGGGGGACATTTATGCACTTTCAAGAGGAAGTCATAAAGGGCCTAATATTTGGGAACCAGCAGGCAGAGGGCCCCCGTATTGTACCAGGGCAGCATTTTCCTGATGAAATCCCCTCCACTGGAAAAAAGGGCAGGACACAAAAAAGGTGCAAAGTTTGCTATAAAAAGGGAATAAGAAAGCAAACTATTTTCCAGTGTGACACTTGCCCCGACAAACCCGGCCTATGTATAAAGGAGTGTTTTAAATTATACCACACATCTATGGATTATTAGGTTCATAATTTCACCGTGCTTCGGGGGTCTTGCTAATGCCACATAGCACCCACCATTCATTCCACCAGAATCTGAGCCGCAAAATCCAAAAATCACTCCTTCCCTTCTGAGTCCTGCCATGCACCCAACTGGTATTTTTTGGTCACATGTGAGGCATTGCCGTACTCGGGAGAAATTGGGGCACAGGTTTTGGGGTGCTTTTTCGGTACTTCTTTACTTTCACGGCGCCAGCATGGCGCCGCGCGTCAGAGTCCCCTTGCGGGGCTCGCTTCGCTCGCCCACGCTGCGGGCTCGGTGGCTCGCTACGCTCGCCACGCTAATTAAAATCAACTCCATGCCAACATGGATAGTGGAGGTATGAACTATCCATGTTGGCATGGCGTTAACTTAGTTTATTTTACTTAATTAGTGGCGAGCGTAACCCGGAAGTACGCGCGGCGCCATGCTGGCGCCGTGAAAGTAAAGAAGTACCGCTTTTTCTCCTTCATACCTTCTGAAAATGAAAAATTTTGAGCCAGAACTGCATTTTTGTGTAAAAAAATGTAATTTTTCATTTTCACTGCCCAGTTGTATCAAAATTGGTGAAACCCCTGGGGGTTTGAAATGTACACTATACCCCTAGATGAATTCCCTGAGGGGTGTAGTTTGCAAAATGGGGTCACTTGTGGGGTGGTTCCACTGTATTGGTGCTTTGGGGGTCTTGCTAATGCGACATAGCACCCACCAACATTCCACCAGAATTTGTGCTGCAAAATCCAAATATCACTCCTTCCCTTCTGAGTCCTGCAACTTTTTGGTCACACATGAGGCATTGCCGTACTCGGGAGAAATTGGGGCACAGATTTTGGGGTGCTTTTTCTCCTTCATACCTTCTGAAAATGAAAAATTTTAAACCAGAACTGCATTTTTGTGTAAAAAAATGTAATTTTTCATTTTCACTGCCCAGTTGTATCAAAATTGGTGAAACCCCTGGGGGTTTGAAATGTACACTATACCCCTAGATGAATTCCCTGAGGGGTGTAGTTTGCAAAATGGGGTCACTTGTGGGGGGGTTCCACTGTATTGGTGCTTGGGGGGTCTTGGTAATGCGACATAGCACCCACCAAAATTCCACCAGAATCTGAGCTGCAAAATCCAAAAATCACTCCTTCCCTTCTGAGTCCTGCCATGCACCCAAATGGTATTTTTTGGTCACATGTGAGGCATTGCCGTACTCGGGAGAAATTGGGGCACAGATTTTGGGGTGCTTTGTCTCCTTCATTCCTTGTGAAAATAAAAAATTTTGAGCCAGAACTGCATTTTTGTGTAAAAAATGTAATTTTGCATTTGCACAGCCCAGTTGTATCAAAATTGGTGAAACCCCTGGGGGTTTGAAATGTACACTATACCCCTAGATGAATTCCCTGAGGGGTGTAGTTTGCAAAATGGGGTCACTTGTGGGGGGGTTCCACTGTATTGGTGCTTGGGGTGTCTTGATAATGCGACATAGCACCCACCAAAATTCCACCAGAATCTGAGCTGCAAAATCCAAAAATCACTCCTTCCCTTCTGAGTCCTGCCATGCACCCAAATGGTATTTTCTGGTCACATGTGAGGCATTGCCGTACTCGGGAGAAATTGGGGCACAGATTTTGGGGTGCGTTTTCTCCTTCATACCTTCTGAAAATGAAAAATTTTGAGCCAGAACTGCATTTTTGTGTAAAAAATGTAATTTTTCATTTTCACTGCCCAGTTGTATCAAAATTGGTGAAACCCCTGGGGGTTTGAAATGTACACTATACCCCTAGATGAATTCCCTGAGGGGTGTAGTTTGCAAAATGGGGTCACTTGTGGGGGGGTTCCACTGTATTGGTGCTTGGGGGGTCTTGGTAATGCGACATAGCACCCACCAAAATTCCACCAGAATCTGAGCTGCAAAATCCAAAAATCACTCCTTCCCTTCTGAGTCCTGCCATGCACCCAAATGGTATTTTTTGGTCACATGTGAGGCATTGCCGTACTCGGGAGAAATTGGGGCACAGATTTTGGGGTGCTTTGTCTCCTTCATTCCTTGTGAAAATGAAAAATTTTGAGCCAGAACTGCATTTTTGTGTAAAAAATGTAATTTTGCATTTGCACAGCCCAGTTGTATCAAAATTGGTGAAACCCCTGGGGGTTTGAAATGTACACTATACCCCTAGATGAATTCCCTGAGGGGTGTAGTTTGCAAAATGGGGTCACTTGTGGGGGGGTTCCACTGTATTGGTGCTTGGGGGGTCTTGCTAATGCGACATAGCACCCACCAAAATTCCACCAGAATCTGAGCTGCAAAATCCAAAAATCACTCCTTCCTTTCTGAGTCCTGCCATGCACCCAAATGGTATTTTTTGGTCACATGTGAGGCATTACCGTACTCGGGAGAAATTGGGGCACAGATTTTGGGGTGCTTTTTCTCCTTCATACCTTCTGAAAATGAAAAATTTTGAGCCAGAACTGCATTTTTGTGTAAAAAATTTAATTTTTAATTTTCACTGCCCAGTTGTACCACAATTGGTGAAACCCCTGGGGGTTTGAAATGTACACTATACCCCTAGATGAATTCCCTGAGGGGTGTAGTTTGCAAAATGGGGTCACTTGTGGGGGGGTTCCTAAATTTTAGCATCTTATGGTGCCTAGAAACCTACATGGTGCCTAAAATATAATCTCATAAAAAGGAGGCTCCAAAATCAAGTAGGTGCTCCTTCTATTATGAAGCCTGTGGTTTGGTCAACGTGCACACTAGGGCCACATATAGGATATTTATGAAAACAAAAGAATTGGGGGAATCAATTTTTAGTCACATTTCTCTAGTAAAATGTACTGTGTTCCTTAGAAAAATGTATTAAAATTGCAAATCTGCAAAAAAAATGAAATTTTGAAATTTCACCTACACTTTGTTTTAATTCCTGTGAAACACCTAAAGGGTTAACAAACTTCCAAAATGCTGTTTTGAATACTGTGAGGGGTGCAGTTTTTGAAATGGTATCATTTATGGGGGTGTCTCACATACAAGTCCCTCAAAGTCACATCAGAACTGAACTGATCCCTAAAAAAATCAGTGTTTGAAATTTTCTTGAAAATTTGAGAATTTGCTATTCATATTGTAAGCCTCCTAGTGTCCAAAAAAATTAAAAGGAAGTTGAAATAATGATGGAAACATAAAGTAGACATATCGTCTATGTTAGTTATTAACTATTTTGAGTGGTATGATTATTTGTCTCACAAGCAGAAAATTTAACATTTTGCAAATTGCTAAATTTTCCATTTTTTTACGACATTTTGGTATTTTTCACAAAAAAACACAGACTGTATCGACCCAAATTTACCACTAATTTGAAGTACAATGTGTCACGAAAAAACAATCTCAAAATCACTGGGATAAGTAAAAGCAAAAAAAAGTTATCCCCACTTAAGTGATACATGTCAGATTTGAAAAAAAGGGCTCTGTCAGGAACGCAAAAACTGGCTCTGTCAGGAAGGGGTTAAATGCGGTACTTGTGTATTAGCAGGGCGCCCATTACGTAGTTTGTGTAGTTGTGTATTGAGAATACCATTACACCACTATGCTGGCTACGTAAATTATGTAAGTGGCTCTGGAGCCCTAAAAATACACAATGCTTAATATCCCCACTATCCGTCATACCCCTAGTATCCACGTCGACGTGGAGTTGAATTTATAAAGTGTGGCGAGCACAGCGAGCCACCGAGCCCGAAGTGTGGCGAGCGCAGTGGATACGCATTTATAAAATCAACTCCATGCCGACGTGGATACTGGGTGAATGACGTGGATAGTGAAGGTATGACATGGATAGTGGTGGTAAAATGGCTGGTGTATACATACCCTCCTCCGGCCTGGGCACCATGTCGATCCCCGCTGACTCCCCGCTGACTCACGCTGGGATCCACAGTGACTCCCCAGCAGTCGCATTCAGTCCCCCTGCTCTGGCACTCGCCACGGACGCTGTACGCAATAAGCGTAGTGCCGCTGGGGGAGCAGGGAAACCATGTGATACGCCGCCAGCGGCCCTACGCTGAATTAGATACAGCGTCCGCTGCGAGAGCCGGAGCAGGGGGACTGAATGCAACTGCTAGGGAGTCACCGTGGATCCCAGCGTGAGTCAGCGAGAGTCAGCGGGGATCAACGCGGTAAGGATAAACCACACCACCCTGCTGCCTCCTGTATTATCACGGTGCCGGCTATGCTGACAACGTAGCTTAGACTACGTTGAAAACATAGTGTAGCTGGGCGCCAAGTACCAAATGTGCTCCCCACTTTCTCACATTCACCCGTACTGCTCCCATGAGACCAGGACATTTAAGACTTTACCAAAATAACGACTCACAAATTTTCCCCATTATTTCCCCACTAACAGTGTACTTCCACCTCACAGTATGCTATTCCTATAATGTGTTCGTCCACAGATTGCACACCCTGCCAGCGGTGACCTACACCCCAGATGATTGCCTCGGATAGTTCCTCTGTGTGTAGAATGTGCTTCATGTGGATGTTTCTGTGCAGGATATATAACTTTACTACACATGCATCTGCTGTCCCATATCTGTATTGGGTCTTTGTGTGGTATAGTGCACCCTAACATGGCTGCTTCATCTGGTACATTTGGTGGATGGGATGAAAAATACATAGACCTGAGTGTTATCGGGACCCTGCTCTACACTGCAATCACACCACTTTGTGTATTTTCTTCCAGGTGTAATTTGTTCCACCCAGGGTAATCCTTTGCAGTGCACTTAAAATGGCTGCCTCACCTGGTACCGTGTTAGGGTGGAATACACAACTCGTGAAAGTTATTATCCAAAATGCCTTCCCCAACACTGCATTGTGCTTACTGCATGCTCAAGGTTTTCCTTTATGTCTATGTGATTTATCTATTGCTATTGCGGGTGGGCTGCATGCACAATGGTATAATACTTGCAAAGACGGCCTTCATCCTAAATGCAGCAACGAACAATATATTGTGCAGTGTGTATGACACAACCAATATATCATTGAAGGGTAATAATCCAGGGCATGTCCTGAGAAAAGAAATAAAGGGACTTTTCACTAATTGTTGTGATAAACATTCTTCAATACTATTTAGAACTGGATGTAAACTGTAATTTTTTACCACAATTTTGTGTTTTTTTTTATTAATTATTTTAAAGGTGACACATTACATATCAAAAAGCATATAAAAGAAATAACAACATTTTCAGTTTACAGTTCATATGATACAATCCAAATAGATCGCCCTAAATAAAGAGTGGATTGTCATATATAGACCAATATAAACATTAAAGTATGGACATGAGAAAATATCATTATCAGTAACAGCTAATCATTTACATGTAAATATTTAGACAAAAGTTGGGGAAGAACCAGATCAGACAAAGGAAATTACAGGAGGGAAGAAAAAAGGGATACTAGAAAACTAATATCAACAGTCGGAATCCCAGGCCATTTTCACTTGATCCAAAAGGGCTTGGTATGATTTACCTACAATCAGAATTCCAACGGTCAAAAAAACGACAGCAATTGACAGACGGTCAAAATACCGACATGGTCAAAATACCTACATCTAAAATATAGACAGGTCAAAAATTAGACACATGTTTTTCATATTTTTGGGGGTCTGTATGTTGACATAGGTCCACATGAACCCCGAACTTCGGGCACGGTGCCTCGCTGCGCACGCTATTATATTCCCCCTCCATGTCCACTGGGATGGTAAAGTATGTACAAGTCGGTTTCAATGACAAAAAATAATTTTGGTATGTTGAACTTTTCTGTATTTTGACCATTGGTCAATGGTTGTCGGTATTTTGACCGTCAGGATTTTGATTGTAGGTAAATTGACCGCATCCCATCCAAAAGTAACTCCACAGCCGGAATTCAATGTTCCGGCCATCAAGTGTAGGAAAGTCCGCGGATTGGCAAAAATGACTCAATGGCCATGAATTAGACAATTCCGCAATCCATGGCTGTTTTAGACAAAACAGATCTGAGTTTTTGAAAAGTTGGATCAAACACCCTTCAATGCTGTCGTTAATGGCTAATACTGTAGTTGAGTGCCGAAATTTTCCCTGTTGGGAAATATCGGCTCAGATTGAATATCCCCCCCCCCCCCATAGTTGTCTAAGAAGACACTAGACCTTTGTATGACTGGGTCATCTTAAAGTCTATCCAATTAAACCAAGTGGCTACATAGTCTGAGTGTTTCTCCAGGACCAAACAGAATATGTCTTTCATGGCTATATAATAGTCTAGACGCTGGCACCATTCCGATATTGTCAGGGCCTCGTTTGCTCACCAGTGTTGTTGCACTGCTAATATGTTTAAGGAAATAATGTTTGTATATAGGTATGGGAATATTAGAATGTGACAGTAGCTAAAAAACTAGGCCGGAAAGGAACCAGGAATTTTTTTTTTGTTTTAAAGTATGCCTACATATCTATTCCTGATATATATACTTTGCCTTGGCAACTCAACTGCATGATGCACCTACAGTATGGCTGCCTGCTATAAGGGAGATTGGATGGAGGCACCTTGTGCCAAGGTGGCACATTATGATGACAGCTGCCTGTCTTTTCTATCTGCAATGCACAATGCTTTTTTGGCCTAATTCAGAGTTGCTCTTAGTGCTGCTTCTTTGGAATGATTAATTATATGAATACAGAGGGATTGGGTAGCAATACAATCTGATAGGCCCTGCAGATTAAATCCTTGTCTGCAAACCTAAATGATGACCATTAAGTGAGAGGTGTTACATTGAGTTTTTAATAAGGGAAGAGAGTGGGGCCACTGACCACTAGATCTAGCTTTACCCTAAAATGTTGTGCTCTTGGAATTTGTGTGGAAAGGAGCCCATAGGCTTCTACTGTAAAGGCAACACCTATCAGTTACAAACGCTAAGGAATTGTTACATACTGTACTGTATGGAGATTGCAGCAAACCTCAGAGATTGGTACTTTTCAGAGGTTTGACCACATTTTACTCTTAGTACACCGCATCCATAGTAATGTTTTAGATTATTCTGTTTTACAAGTTTCAGTAACTTAAGCTGTGTATGTGGAATGGCATTGCATCAGTGTTCCAGTGATCAGGAAACTTGCCAACTGTCCACCAATAACAGGTAAGTAAGAGGCAGGTGTCCACTCTTTAAAAGGTTTCATACAATCCCCCTAAAGAGTCAGTACTTTACCTTGTAGTACTGAGAGCAGGGCTGCCGAGAGGGGGGAGAGCAGGTATTATTTACCCGGGCCCGGGCTTGCTGGAAGGGCACAGCGGGGGACCTGGTCCGACCCCCCTTCCCCCTCCATCCCTCCTGGGCAGCACACACCTACAGATTGTGCTGTGCTGACAGCAGGCTCAGCATGAGCGTCTCACTGACAGCGTGAGAGCTCATGCTGAGCCTGCTCTAGGTATGTGCTGCTGCTGCTGAGGGGGGCCTTGACTTTAAAGTGTTTTTTCATCCCCATAAATGTTTTGGAGGCGTGGTATAATCGAGGGAGGTAGTCACGCGTTAGGCTACACCCCCAAAATTTTACCGGGGCCGGTATACAGGGATTTACTCCTGTCAGACTGTTTCTGTCAACTGACATCCACAGCCAGATTGTCGGAGCTTAACATAGTCATAATCTAGAAAAATGCATGCTGCATTGTCCTCATGATTTAGAGACCTTAGTGACAGAGTAAAATGGGTATTTCTTAACTACTGTATCTTTAGTCACATCATAGGCGTTAGAGGAATGTAGAATGCTATTTACAGAACCTAACAAGAAGTAAGCAGGCAAAATATGTAATAAATAATAAAGCTGGGAAAATCAAACCATATGGTAGAATTTGCCATTTGACTTCCCCAGGCCCCTGTTCTGGTCTTCTGTATGTGCCATAACCAGTAATTTGAAGCTTTACTCACTGTGCCAGCCCTGGGAATTCTCATAAGAGCAAAGAACAGGTCGCATGAAAACCGCTCTCAACAACAAATTCTGCTCTGAGGTCTGACAATCCTCCGGCCCAAAATAAATTTGATCAGCTCCAATCTACAGAATTGGACCCTTCAAAATGATCAATATAAAACATCCTAATCAAAGAACAAGGTTCATGTCAACTAATTTTAAATACAAACTGAATGGAAAAGAGCCTTCAGTTCTCACTTAGCGCAGATGTCTTTTTATTTTACAAGTAGAACAGAAGACTTTTTTTGGGGGCACTCGTAGAGTAAGTCCTAGGATATGTTTAAGTGAGCAGATGTCGCAATGAGACCTGCTGCTAACAATACTGTAACATTCTAATTTGCTGAGTAACTATAATTAAGTACACATTTAAGGTCATATTAAATAGCAGGAATTATCTACGTAGCCATATGGTTTGCAGTGCTGCCAATGGTGTAGTGCAGTATAAATTAAGCCAACTGAGAATGTTACAGCCAAAAAAAGTCTTGTACTGTATATCCAGAAAAGCCATCCTCACTGATGAGATCTTCATTTCTGTTGCTCTTTCATCAAGTCCTACAGGATTTCAATTTTAACTTCAAAAGCCTATGTTTTCCTTGTACTTGATTGTGCATCACAGAAGACAGTTTTATAGCTTGCGTTTGAGTGATATAATTAATTTCTGAAAAAGGTAGTAGAGGTTAAATCTACTTGAGAGATGGCATCTGTCCAATGAGTTGATTCTTTAATGAAAGACAGCTAAGAAATTCAAGTGAAGAACAAGAAAACATCAGAACAAAAGAAATACATGCTAATACAGGCTCCCATATCCAAAGTTCCAAAATATGGACTATTCCAATTGTTTTAAACATGACTGGGATAGTGACACCTCACAGCATAGCACCCATCACCCAGAAGCACAGATCACAGCAGCAGTGATTAACACCTATCGTCCCTCACCCATAGAAATCCTAATCTACACAGGTCTAACTAGACCTTTTGGTGACCTGTGTCAGTAACAGCATTGCCCATGCTGGACTCTGCAGGCAGGGCAGGCGACAAGGGGGGTCAAAGGGGACACTCGTACCAGGCCGACCAGTTGAGGGGCCCTAAAGCTTTGAGGGACTCAGGGTCTGTAAGCATGACTGCCTAATCACCTGTCTGGCTACCCATGCTAATGAGATTAATGACACAACACACCAAACCAAACCACACAATGCACAATGCACCAACCACACAACGCACAATGCTGTGCCCTCTCATCTGCCCTTCCCTATTATATTGCATTGTGAATATTAATTATCTGTTTATTTATATTAATAAAAAAATACATTCAATATGTAATGCAATAACAATCCGCGTTCAGTGTTGGGAGGCCTCAGAGATATCAGTGTTCCGGGCCCCAAGATTTCTGTTCCCGGCCCTGTCTGCAGGGGCCCATGGGAGAAGGAGTTGTTGCAGCTGGGCATGCGCATAAGCCCTCCTCCCATCATCATTTCTGTTACTACCCGCTGCCCCAATATCTCTGCTCCCAGCTGCTGCTGGCTTTATGAGTTTCCTCCACATTGTGGATGAGTTGAGAGCTCCGATAGTGGAAGGGCAGTCAGAGCAGAACTGTCTGTGCTTCCGTGCATCCTGGACCAGCTTCTGCCCACTGTTAATATAACTTTACCGTAGGCTTGGGGCATGCATGTTCCAAATGCCCTCGTTTGCCTAGGGCTGGATCTGAATATCTCTGCAGTGGATCAGGTGAAAAAACTGTTTATACTGTAGTTTCAGTGCATTAGTTCCATTGATGTAAAAAATACTCGGTACTTGTTTCCTAGCACGGCGCCCATCGTGGGTCATCGCATACCTTAAGTTAAGCTATGCGATGGAGGTGACCAACGCGATTTTTGGGCTATTTTTAGCCTTTTCCCGACAATTAAGAAATCGCGTCCATCGCATGCCATTATAATGGCATGCAATGCGACCGACGCGACTAACGCGATTTAACATTGAATGCATTGTATTCAATGTTAAATTCCTATGTAAAATTGGGTCCATTGTATGCCATTATAATGGCATACAATGCGACCGATGCGATGGACCCAATTTTACATAGGAAACAATGTTAAATGGCCCAATGGATCCGATTTTTGATTGTATACCCACTCTGATGGGTAATTTGTATGTGAATTGCCCCCCCCCCCCATTGTTAACGCCACCCCACGATGAACGCCAACCCGAAGTGTGGCGAGCGCAGCGAGCCCTTGAGTGGCGGCGGTACGTGTCCTCCGACCTTTTCATACCCCCACTATCCACGTCGGCGTGGAGTTGATTTTATATAGCGTGGCAAGCGCAGTGAGACACCGAGCCCGAAGCGTGGCGAGCGGGCGCGTAATACCTGTGACCCAATCTAGACATATAGTAACTTTTCCAGGTCTTTCCTGGTGCATCGGACTCCAGGGTAATTCTAATCGATAATTTGCCCACCTAATAAATTATTAATACTTTTCTGTGATACTAGAATAGGATCACAGCGTTTCCTGGGCGTGCCCACAAAAATGGTGGATGCGCCCAGAAAATCGCTGGGCATCCCCATGCGAACAGAGGCATGGCAAAGCCTGCATGGGGTGGGCTGCTGACGTCACATGATGTCAGCACCCGCTCCGTTATCGGCCATATCTGGTCCAGATAAAAGTCAGATCGGACTGACTTTTATCTGCGAGCGGGTGAAAAATCATTTGATGGTTGGCATCCATATGCCCACATTTGAATGGATGTTTCAGAGAACACATCCATTCGCATGCCGGCATGGGCATTCGGTGGCCTAAGGCGGGGGTGGGCATTTGCTCACCCGGCGGGCAGTGTTTACCTGCTCAGCAGCGAAAGAACGCTGAGTAGCGAGCAGGCCTGAATCAGGCCCTAGAACTGCCACTAAAAGCCCCAAAAATGGTCATGCAGGTAAAATGTAAATTTTAAAGTCACCCTTCTTTGGATTCACAGTATAACAGCAAATACAGAAACAAACCGAAAAAGTAAGACACATGCCAAGATCATTTCTTTCAACACAGAAACACAACTGAAGTTTAATTGTATAGATAGTATTTCTGTACAAAGGGGTTCATGAAAAAGGTTCCATAATAAACACAAACAATGCATATCAATTAAAATGAAGAAACTCAAAACCGTCACTACTTTCAAAACATCAATGTAATCTATTTTTACAAAATTAGATCTCTGGTACATTGGACCTGTTACAGAATTTTTGTTCACTATACGCAAAATTAAACAGTATTATTCCTGCACGCTAAAAGGAAAAATGCACTTGCGCATCTTGTATTGCAGCACAGTGTGAGCCACTTACAAATCTTAAACCAAACTTTGTTTACCTTCACTGCAGTTTTACAAACTATCAAAACTGCTGTCTGGTATTTATTTGTATTCGTGCATATTTTCTAAACCTATGTTTTCTCACTGCATCCAATCAGATTCTAGCTAGCATTTTCTAAACCAATGAATGACAACCTAATAGCCAATAGAGGCCACATCAGACAGCACTCTATCCTTCAAAAGGACATGATCTCAGATGCAAGATAAAACAATATATTTAAACTCCCACAATTCCCAGACAGTTGCCAAAAAAACATATATTTATCTAAATAAATGCAAATATATATTAGTGGAGATATCGGTCAGCTTTCTAAATAGAATTGAGATGATTTTAATATTACTTAAAAAGGGAAAGAATGGTGATGAAGAAAGAACAGCCCTACTGGCAGTATAACCATACCTCAGGGTTGCCTACCCTCCCGGAATGGCCTGAAAGGTGGTCAACCCTCCTGGCCCCCCTGAAAGTTGGGCAACCCTCCCGGATTCAGTTCTCTGAAACTGTCTGCTGAATGGGGGCGGCCATTTTGTGGTGGTCCTCAGCAGAAGAACGGAGCCGCCGGGACCAGCGAGATAGGTAAGGCTGCGGGGGGATTGGGGGGAGTTTGCATGGGCGGCGGTGCTTGGCAGGGCGGCGGCACGCGGGGGGGGCTTGGCAGGGCGGCGGGGGGGGGCGCCCAAAACATAGCTATGCCACTGCCCCGTAGTTAGGAATAAAGGGTAACAGGTTTGCGTAGCATTACGTAACTTAACTTATTGTTCATTGGTTTATTAATGAATGGGATTCAACAACTATATATCGGCAGTAGCGCTCGCAGGGGGGGGTTTGAGTACCCAGAACCCCCCAGGAGTCTAAGCCTAGGCTGAAAGCTGAGGGTCCCCTCTTTCCATGGGTACAAGAATTTTAAAAATCGGCCCTTGGGAACCGGAGATATCTGACCTCAAAGCAGTGGTCCCCATCCAAGCCTGTTAATTGCTCTTCCCAGTCAGATACAGTATTTCAGGTTCTGTCTGACGTAGAGTTATTCTGAGGGTATATTCCAAAAGCTGGGACTCTCCCCCTTTGATGGACACTAGTAGCCAGATTCCAGCAGCTGGTTACTGCTCCAGCTCCACACACCTGATATGTAGTTTTATATACTCGTTGGCACATTGCTCTGCCTCCTGAACTCTGATCCCCTAGTCCCCAGTACCATTTGGTAGGTGGGATTCTCTAGTTTTTAATTCCATTAAAATCTAAGAAATCTATTTTCGGGAACTGGAGATATCTGCAGTCAAGCAAGCTGTCCTCCCACCAGAAAATTATGAATAATAAGCCCACTCCACTATATATATTTTTTATTATTATTATTATTATTATTATTATTATTTATATACACTTGGTCTATCTATAATACTTTAACTGACCCGGCATAAACTGGGTCACCTAAGTGTCCATCTCCATGCTTTGCTCCACCCCTCTGGAAACCCCCTTCTGAAAATCCTGCGTTTGCCCCTGATTCACACTGTATATTGGTGAGGAGTGCACCGATGCTTACATCAGGTGGCAGGGAGGTAGCAGGGCCATAGGACTGGATAAATAGGCCACATATCCTCTTGAAAGAACATCATAACTTAAATAGCTGTAAATAGATGTACTCTAAATAGCTGCAAAATTGAAATGCTAATTATTTCCAAAAACAAAACTATCCTATTAACCTCTTATTTGCTATTAAATCTAGCGTACTGGAGGAACTTGTGTCTCTTACAAGACGCTAGTGACCTATAATTGCCTTTTCCCACATTATATCTCAGAATAGTTTCTGCTGTCTGCAAAGCATCTTATTCTCTAATCCGCACGAGCCTTTCACCACAATTTATTAGCTTCATTTCCCTCTGTATTTTGTAGGCTGTGATAACATTTTCGGCATTACTACCTGATGATATAAGGAGAAAGCAATTGCATGGAGAATGTACAATAGGTTAGGAAATATTATGTAAACAATTGTGTGAAAAATAGCAGGGGATCTTAAAATATACTTCTGATTAGAATTTGCCCAGCGGGCTTTCTTTTCCCCTGCTCATATTTAAATGTATACAGCACAGAAATCATTAAAGATGACCTTGCCAGCACAGAGTAGCTTCACAATGAGGTATGGTTTTTTAGCAAAGTCCCTAAGTGCTCGGGATGTAAAGACCGTTGCATTTCAATTAAATAAATGACCCATTTTAAAACTTTCCAACTGTTTGTGTGAATTGTGAAGGAATGGTAATTAGGATATGACCACTGTCAGGGATCATTCATTCTCCCCTCAAGCATCACAAATGTCAGCGTTGGAATGAGCGACTGTCTGGCACAAGTAAACACGTGTGATGAATGGAGACAGGTTTTCCAAATTAAGCGTGCTAGTGGAGCGACTGTCTCAGAAGAGTGAAGTAAGAATTGGATGTCTGTCAGGTTTTATATAGAGATTGGTAGCGGTAAAACATTGCCGCTATTAACACTTATTACTCTCACCTGATCCATCTTTCCATTAATATGTAGTAATGAAACAAATTTCTGATTTAAAAGAAAGTCATGACACTGGATCAGTGGTGGTTTTTATCTATGGGCTGCAGGGCTGCAGCCCCCCAGGTAAAATCTGCCACTGTTCTCTGCCTATGAAACCAGATGCAGTCTGTGAGACAGTGGCTTCCTATTGGAAGTCCGACCTGCCAGTCACTCAAGGCAGTCCCATTGGGAGGTGTTCCCTCCCTCCAGGATGCCCACAGTACCCCGGTCGACACTGCACATGCGCCGGACTTGGGAACCTGATTAAGCCTCTGGGGGCTGCTGCAAAGGCAGCCCATGGAGGCTTGGGCCAGTGCATGAGCAGTATGTATGAAGTTACTGTGCATATGTTGCCCCGTGCAGGGGACCGGCATCTCGGACCGGCAGCAGCGGGGAGAACATCAGCGGAGAGGGTGGGAGCCTCCTCCGCAAGGGTAAGAGCCACCACTGCACTGGATATAACTATAGCATCTCACATAGTTTTCTTTTAATACTTTGTTGGAGCTGAAATGACAGTAGATGTATAGAAACGCTGGTGTTGGTGCTGATTTCACGCTACCTGCATTATAGTAGGCAGTCACGGGGCCGTAACTGGGGCTGTGCTAGGAGGGCAGACATCCAGGGGTGCAAAACTGAAGGCAGAACTTACGAGGTGCCAAATTGCCTACTTGCACCCATCAGAAAATAAATGCTAGTTATGTATCTGTATCAGTAACTAAAGTAACTGTGGTGCTTTGTTTATCTCTAAGGTCCAGTGGTAGCCTCACAGCGCTAGGGCCTCATGTTGCATTAGGGTAAATGTATGAAGATTTAGGAATTTGTATCTATCTCCATAAAGAAAGTTACGTGCAAGGCAATAATGCACCAGCCAATCAGCTACAATATGTATATTGACAGGAGCTGATTGGCTGAAGCAAGGTCATAATTACGGACAGGCGAGCAGTGCTGCCACCCAGTGCTGCCACTCATCACACGCTGAAATATCGATAGGTGCATTCTTAAATGCAGCATTGGTCGCACCATTTCAACTGCCCTATGGCAGGTGCAGTTTCTCCATTGGTATATGGTCTCCTATGTGAGTGGTTGAGCATCTGTGTACACAAACACACTCACTGATATGCCCTGGACACTCCCATAACCTGCCCATGAATCTCTGTATGTGTACTAAGCCACCTCCCAGTATTGAACCTGGAACATTATATTCTTCTTTTCATTTTTTCATAGCTTTAAATATACTTATTGCCTTGTATATTGTTCCAGCAATCACACTATAACCTGGGTGCACAAATATTTTGCACCTGAAGGATGCTACTCCACACCCAGTTTACTATCCAATCAGCAGAAGTGAGGAGAGGCCCCTGTAGTCTCCTGCCATCTGGGGGTATATATTTAGAAAGTGGTGGCATTTTAAAGCTGCTGCATGTCAGCAGTTCTAGCAGCAGGATTAAAAGGGCAATAATAGTAAATGCTAAATAATCTTGGTTTTGTAATTCATATTATTGCCCTTTAAATTCCTGTGTCCAGAACCACAATAAGTGGCAGCACAGAAAGTGCAATAAGCTGTCAGGGAATGCCAGTCCCCAGGTAATTAGCCTTTTGTGACTACTGTGGGTTTTATTTAGGATATTCCTGTATGCATCCGAAAAGTAGGAAGAATACTTTGTTTTAAAAATGAATCACATGATCTATTTATGGTTATTTGAATCAATCATTGATTGGGATGATTAAAAATGGCTGAATCATTAAATTAATCTAGGAAGATATTATCAACATTTATCTTGAGAAAGCTAAATATATGTATTAGTAAAATAGTATGTTTTGATATATACATTTGCATAATCTAATTAAAATGCATTGTAATAATATCACATCATACTGCTTCAGCATCTGACACCATAAATCCTTTGTTGACTGCTATTCAAGCATGAACCATTGGGACATCTCAGCATCTGTTCTGTTCATGCAGCAAATATCAGCACAATTCCCTATAACTCATTTTCCATGCAGGTCACTGTGATGAGATTGCCTAATAGAATTTCAGCAGCAGCACATAGATACTATAACATATGGCTGTCCGTGACCGAAGTTCTGGTGTCACTTATTGCATACTGTAGGTTAGGAAAGGAGTGATTGCATGAAAATAGATTAAAAGATAAAAAATTCCCTATTTGAAATATTTTTTTTTTAAATTGCTCGATTTTATAACAAAATGTAAATTATTTTTTCTCCTTTGCATTTCATTAATTAAAAACAATGTACAGAGTGTGACTGTTATTTGATTTCCTCTTATGTATTTCTCCAATGGAAATAGACAGAGATGAATGTTTCTTATGGGACTAGAGGGTGCCCATAGCAGGTGCATTTTAGCAGTCACCCATAGTGGTGGTACACGTCATGCCACCTCAGTATAGAGTCCATTCAGACCTGTGAAGCACGTCGGGTGATTATTGTAAAAGTGAACATGTGCATTGATGGCAATGCACGTCCATGAGGCCCGGATGTGAATGGCTTCTGGAAATATTTCTATTTGCATGCCGAATGCATAATGATTGACAGGGAATGGGAGTGTGGGGATGGAACCCAGCTGCTACATGGGAGTGCCAACAAAAAAGGAGGGTGTGCCATACAAAATGCTGGAGTGTAAGTAAAATGCAGGCATGCTTAAACCTGCTAGGGGAGGGAGTATGACATCATCAGCAGGCCGGATGGGACTGTTTGCAACCTAGCTGCCAAACAACATAGACCAGAGAAGAAATCATTTGATGGTGAGTGAAATTCGAATGGTTTTGGCCATCCATTCACAACAGAGAGAAACCATTTACAAAGGCAGAATCTTGCGCATGCGGGGTGGACATACATGATCGCACGGATGACTGTGGACCTGTGCAAATAGGTTTGCCCCATAATTCAGAAGGTTTCATTTTACTAAGATTTTAAAGTATTGTATAAACTGTCCATTTGCAATTTTTAAATTATTATTTATTACAAAATGGACCAAATCTTTACCACCTCATTTTCCACCACTCCTTAGCCCATACGTCACCCACATAATCAACCGACACTTACTATAACCGCATACCTCACCCTACTCCACTCCTTGACCCCATACCTCACAACCTCACCAATTGTATTTCCCCTCACTCACTTTAACACTATACCTCACCCTACTCCACTCTCTGACCCCATATCTTACCCACTATAGTTACCTTCACTCGCTGTATCCCCAAACCTCACCCGATTCCACTACCTGACCTCATACCTCACCCACAATACTTCCCCTCACTAATTATACCCCCATTCCCCACCCTACTCCAGTTCCTGGCCCCATACCTCATGCAGTATATTTCCCGTCACTCATTGCAACTCTAAATACTTTACCTACTATGAGGGGTAGTCAATGCCCTGACGGCGAGTTATCAACGGTGAGAAGTGCTGATAACTCACCTTCAGTGTATTCAACTCACTCCCCTGAGGCAAGGCTCACTCACCGTCTGCCTATTTGCCTGTTCCCTAACGCGAGGCGGAAATGGTAAGTGAGGCCATTTAAGATGACGAAGCAGCAGACTCATAGTATTTGTGGCAAGCCTTCCTGGTTTTAGGCGAGAATGGCTTATTTTTGATCTGAAAAAGCCATCCTTGCCATCAAATCCCCTAGCTAGCAGTATTGAATACTGCTGTATATTTCACCTCACAAACTATAACCCCATACCTCACCCATGAAATATTCCTCACCATACTCCTCTCCCTGACCCTATACCTCACCAACTATATTTCCCTCCTTTCCCTTCAATCACTGTAACACATGCCTCACAGATGAAATTCCCCTCATCGAACTCTACTCCTGCCATTTATCACCCTCATTATAACACCATACCTATCCTGTGAAATTCCTCTCACCCCTCCACTCCCTGACCCCTTACCTATATTTTCCCTCGTACTTTACCTATAACCATGTACCTTACCCATGAAATTCACCTCACGTGCCTCCCTCACCTCAAATCCCTGTCTTCTTACCTCACCCACAATTTTTACCCTCACTTACTATAACCCCATACCACACATGTGAAATATCTCTCACCCCCTCCAATGCCTGACCTCTGGGCCCCCTGAGGGCCAGATTAAGTTTAGGGCACCCAAGGAAGGTAGCCACCCTCCCCCCCAGAAACCCATTCCTGTCTGTGCCTGACACATACCTCCCCCCACCACCTAAATGATGCATGAACCCTTAGACCAGGATTCCCCTCCTGGTACCTCCCCTCCCCTGTGCCATTGCACCCACCACAAAGCCACACCCCCTTCAGCACAGCTGGTAACAGGAGACATCAGGAGGAGAGAACACCCCTGGCCATTTGAGAGGGCAGGCCCCGTGCCAGGGGGGAGACAAAAGACATGCTGGCGGCTGTGTGCTGTTATGCATGCAGCTAAGTGGCTCCTCCCTCCCCCTCCTCTCAGGCAACAATCAGGCAATCTCCAGATCTCTACTCTGCTAATGCCGGGTGCAGAGGACAGAAAGAGGTGACATTAGCACCCGAGGGATGCAAAACAGCTCCGGCAAGGGGGTGCCATAAGACAGGGGAGGACAAGGGGTACTCACCCCCTGGGACCCCCCTATATCAGGCACAGCCTGTGAAATACCAACTTAACTCCCTGACAACATACCTTACCCACTATATTTACCCGAACTTGCTATAACCCAGTGGCTTACCCATGAAATGCTCCTCACCTAACTCCACTCCCTGATTCCATTCCTCATCCACTATATTTACCCGCACTTAACCCCATACCTCACCCATGGAATGCTTCTCACCACCTCCACCAACTGACCCCTTAATTCACCCACTATATTTCCCCTCACTCATTATAACTCCATATCTCACCTATGTTTCCCCTTATTCACTATAACCCCATACCTCACCTATGAACTTCCCCCTCACCTAACTCCACTCTTTGACCCCATACATCTCCCAATATATTTTCCTTTAGTCACCATAACCCTATGCTTCACCAGTGAAATGCTCATCACCCATCTCCACTCCCTGACCCAATATGCCATCAACTATATTTCCCCCCATTCACTATAACCCCATACCTTACCTATGAAATACCCCTAACCACTCTCTGACCCTATACATCACCCACTATATTTCCCATCACTCACTATAACCATATCCTTCACCCATGAAATGCTCATCACCCATCCCTTCTCCCTTACCCATATGTCACCCACAATATTTCCCCTCACTCAATATAACCCCATACCTTACCTATGATATACCCCTAACCACTTTCTGACCCTATACATCACCCACTATATTTCCCCTCACTCACTATAACCATATCCTTCACCCATGAAATGCTCATCACCCATCCCTTCTCCCATATGTCACCCACAATATTTCCCCTCACTCAGTATAACCCCATGCCTCTCCCAGGAAATACCCATCACCCACCTCCACTACCTGGCACTATACATCAGTCACAGAAATAACCTATCCAAAATTGGAATAAAACAATTGAACACCAATGTTTTATTTATAAAATGGTCCTACTTCTCATTACTCCTTTCTATTCACTATGTCCAGCCTTTCCGCCTTATGCCATATTGATGCAGAATGCCATCCCGCCCACTGATGTTTTATCCAAAGTCATCATCATTCGTTTTTGGACTTCTACTACATGCTGGGTGCAAAAGATCCATCAGAAACAGTGAGCACGGAAGTTGGCCTAAATCACTCCCATGACATGGACCAGTACAGTGGAATTGAATGGTATGCACTCAGTTGCCACCATGACACGCCAGTTTCAATGTACAAACAAATAATTTCAGCTTCTGGACCATACTTGCCTACTCTCCTGGAAGTTGTACAAGATCCTGCTTTTTTGGGGAATTCCGCCTATACCTGCAAGAGTAGGCAGATCTCCTAAGGAAGCTGGCAGGAATATTGGCAAATCCCTGAGATCCGGGCAGGAACTAATGATGTGCAAGCCCTTTCCTTGCCTCCTTATGTGTCCAGCAGTATCTCCTCTCCTGGATTCTTCCATAGAATAGACAAAAGAAAGGCAAGTATGTTGTGAGCCATGCCCAAAGAATGCAAAGCATTCAGGTCCTGGAGTTGCAAAACAATTATTTGGTTATTTAAGTAACGAAGTGCTGTCTTCTTTATGGGGCAAATGTAGGGGTCAAACTGCCCCTAGGCACAAAAGAAAATCACTTTGCCTCTCCTCGTCATCTGCCTCGCAATGCAAGTGAGCATGCTAAGCCACCAGTAGTGCCACCTTCTTTATTGAAATGGAAGAAGTAAGGGTGTACTGTATTTTCCAGCATGGCTGCTTTATGCTGCTTTCCCACTGCCAAGGCGTTTAAAGAACCGGTATTTTTAAACGGAATTCAAAACAGTATTAGCTTTCACATTGCAGTAGAGTACCGTTTTAAATACCCTTTAAGTACCATTCACATTGCAGTAATACCGTTTAAACCCCTTGTGTCCCCTGGTACCTGTCCTGCCCCCCTCCCCCCCGTATCTGCCAGCTGGTACCCTCGCCCCCCCCCCCCTGCCCTGGTACCCCCTCCCCCCCTGCCCTGGTACCTGGTACCCCCCTTCCCCCCTGCCCTGGTACCCCCTCCCCCCCTGCCCTGGTATCTGGTCCCCCCTTCCACCCTGCCCTGGTAGCTTGCTCCCCCCCCTCCCCTGGTACCTTGCAGCTGGTACCTTGCATCCGGGCAGTGGGGCAGCATGGTAGGCAGCGGGCATAGTCGGCAGGTCCGAGACTGATTGCTGAAAGCATCATGCAGGAGGAGGCTGGTGCACAGACAGCGGGGGCACTGGGGATCCGGGCAGCGTGTCAGTGCTCAGGAGGAGGACGTGGAGGAAGGGAGATTGTCATTTCATCGGCGGGGGTCCCTGCCGCGAATGAGAAATAGCGGAGCCGTTAATTAAATGTGCACATGTAATACATATGTAATTTTCGGGCCCACTATTTCCCATTCGCGGCAGGGACCCCTGGTACCAGTTACCAGGGCAGGGGGAGAGGGGGTACCAGGGCAGGGGGGGAAAGGAGGTACCAGGTACAAGGGCAGGGGGGGAGGGGGTACCAGGGCAGGGGGGGAGGGGGTACCAGGGCAGGGGGGGGAGCGAGAGTACCAGCTGGCAGGTACAGGGGGGTAGGGGGGGGCAGGACAGGTACCAGGGGAGGGGGAAGACTAGTGTAGTATCTTAAATACCGTTTAAGAGGCATTCCCACTGCCTAAAAAACGG
Source organism: Crinia signifera (assembly GCF_055691185.1). Lineage (NCBI taxonomy): Eukaryota > Metazoa > Chordata > Amphibia > Anura > Myobatrachidae > Crinia > Crinia signifera. The sequence goes on along the minus strand of NC_139219.1, from coordinate 68,934,231 downwards.
CTTTGAAACGTGTAGGACTCTGCTTTTTAAATGTGTTGAAATACCGGTTATCTTTAACCGGTAAATCAACTCTGGCGCTTTCCCACTGCAGCCTTAAACATTTAGAAAGGGGAAAAAAACGGCAATATACTGTTTAAGACCTGCAGTGGGAAAGGGGCATTATTTTGCTTTGGTTTTATTGTTGAATATATACCAGGGTTGCCGACTTTTAAATGCTCCTCTCCAGGAGAAGCCGGGAGAGGAGACTTTCCTTACCCGATCGGGGGGCGGGGCTTGACTGTGACGTCATTAAGCCCCGCACCCATAACAGGAAATAGGAGAAATGACTGATCTCTATGGAGGGGGCCGGGCTGAAATGACACGATTGTGCCATTTTAGCTCCGCCCCCTCCTCTGAGACCTGCGGATTGCGGCATTTACATGCTGCAATTCGGGGGGCTCAGGGGGGTTACCCAGATTCCGGGAGGGTTGCCCACCCTTCCGGGGGGCCGGGAGGGGGACCCGATTTTCGGGAGACTCCCAGGAATTCCGGGAGGGTCGGCAACCCTTATATATACAGTAATTAAAGAATTATTATCTGTTGTGAGCCATTTCTCATGTGGTTAGATAGGTCGACATGGACATAGGTCAACATGGACACTTTAAGTGTACCACATCCCCTCGCATGGATCGCTGCAGTTGCCTATTACATTGCCCCTCCACGTCCACTGGCATGGTAAAGTATGAACAACTCGGTTTCAAAATCATGAAGAACTCATGTCGACTTTTTGACCTGTCGACATTTTAAATGTCTGCATTTTGGAGATAGATTGACTGCATCCCATATTTCTATGTATTTTTCAGCTGTGAAAACAATTAATTGGAGTCCTCTCACTAATGTGTGGTATCGTTCCATGTAATGGTTTTAGGGTGTTGTCTGAACAATTTGCCCAACAAAATGTATTTCAAACTAGTGTTGTCACTCTGTCTCAACAGTTAAGATTCTGTGGCTTAAATAAGAAATCATTACTTGTCTACATACAGTAGCATCTTCCTTCCTGTAACATTTTGTAATTTGTCTTGAACTATATACCCATAGGCTAATAAATTATATCAGTGTCTTTTGCTAACAAGCCAACAAACTGTTCTCTCACTTCCATTTGACATAAAGGGAGAATGAGATGGTTGAGAAGCCAAGGAAGTTTTAGTGCCAAAACAATGACAGTGACATGAACAGTGGAAATTCAGCTGCTTGTCACTTGGGGAAAAAGACATTTCACTTTGCTCATAATACAACAGCCGTTTATGATGTTATCCTCAAACTCTGAAGAAACAGCTGTATTGCCATGTCAGATGTGCATTAGTACTATATGTGATTTCATTTTAGCCATTAGAACACCTTGAAAGACCCTTTTCTTAAATGAATCAGATCAACACAGGTGATTGCAATCAACCAGGAGCAGAGCATTGTGTGCTTGATGAAAGGGGTCATGTTGTAGGGTCTTTGCTTTAAATGCTCTTAAAAATATGATTATAAAGATGTGCGCTACACTACATGGGATGCCCTTCTACTTAGAATGTTAGGTCAACTCGGGATGTAGTTCAAATCCCGGCGGTTGGAATCCCGGCGTTCAAAATCCCAATGCCGGAATACCAACCGCCGAAATCCCAACACTTTCTCCCTCCATGGGTGTCCAGGACGTGGCGAGCGCAGCGAGCCCGCTGCGGGGGGGGGGGGGCGATCCCCTTCCCCCCTTGTCGGGATTTCGGCGTCTGGATTTTGAACGCCGGGATTCCAACCGCCGGAATTTCATATCAATCCCACCAATTCAGCTGTAAATATGGTTTTCGTCTGCTTGGTGGAAGTTACATCATGTCAACCAATATGTTAATTGGAAGTACAGCTAGTCATTTTGGTTACACAACTAGCAAAGAGTAAAGGTACATGGGGATAATTCAACAAGCCCTGCAGATCTTCTTCTGAGTTTCTTCTTTCGAGATGAGTCAAAGGATGAAAAATTACGGGCAGCTGACATAACCGGATTGTGTCATAGACACCAGAGAGTGTCTTAGCTTTGCGTGCTCCTTCCAAATCTTCCGATGGTTGGCGACGTCTAATAATTTGTCCCCCGCACCCAAGGCTGCGAATGGATGTTTATGCAAAACATCTCTCTGCAGCCGTGCAGGAAGCTTACAGAGTGAAGGGAGGGGTGTGGGGGAAGGGTGGTGGCGGGGGGGGGGGGAGCTGTGCGAGCGGCAGGCGGCTTTAAATCCACAGGCAGAGCTGCAAAATTTGCAGCATGGAGTGTGGACTACAATAAGGTCCTGTATATGCAAACAAAATATTATGCCACATTACTTGGCGGCAAAATATTGTTTAATAACATTTTGTATGCAGATACAGACAGAATTATGCACAGAATATATGCATAACACATATAATTTTAATCAGCAGAAGCTGCTTCTGCATTCTTTAAAATAAAATGCATTTTCAGGGGAAAATGTTAAACAATATCATATAAAGTGTATATTTTAGATTTTTAAGAATACAAATAATTTTGATAATGTTTATATTGTTGCAAGTGTGCTCTAATTGCATGCATGTTAAATATTTTAACATTTACGAATACAATCACCTAAATATAACAGCTCTTTCTATATCTGCCTTTATAGAGATGTTTTTTGCGAGACTTTCTAATTCGGCTTTGCCTGCAACTGTAATACTATGGGTGCCGGATGATGCTCTGGCAATCTGGATTCCGATGGTCAGTATACTGCCATAAAAATCCCGACTGTTAAATGCATGACAGTCAGGAATGCAGGACAGCCAGGATCATGACTGACAGGGACTCTCGTGAGTGTCCAGGACCCCATAGAGGGAGAATAGAACCTGTGGCCTGCGCAGCAAGCCACCATGGCGAGCGCAGTGGGGGGGGGGGGGGCATCTTAGCACCCACCCCCTGTTGGAGTACTGGTGGTCATGATTCTGATGTCGGTATACTGACTTCAGAATCCCGACCGTCTGAGCGTCATACAACACCGAATGCTACTGTATATGCGCATTCCGGTTTGTCTGAAAAAGTTGGATGCTTTCTGTGAGCAGTTGGATCCAATTTGCAGCCAAAGCATAAAGACGAATGCCATTATATTGGCCAAGTTCTAGACAAAACATATAAAATTGTAATGTCCGAATTCGTGAAACTTTTTCCCAGCCACACAATCTGTACATTCACACAATTACAGACATAAAGATGCATACACGTACATACATAAAAATGCATACATGAATCCATGCATATAAAGTTAGGGAGAGGAAGGGGTGTTGAGAAAATGGGGGAGGTTACAGAATAACAATGCAAAGCATTGTTAGGACACCAAACTCTATGTCAATATGGGGTCTTATCTAGATCAGGGGTAAGCAACCTGTGGCCCTCCAAATGCTGATGAAATACACAGCCCAGCATTCCCTGCTACAGTTTTGCTGTTAGTGGTTCCTGAAACTGTTTAAGAGTATGCTAGGATGCGAAGTTCAGACGCAGGGATGCCACAGGTTGTCTACTCCTGATCTAGATCCAGGAAGTTTAGTATTCATTAACTAGCAACATGGAGCTCAGATCTCATGATTGTATTTTTCTGTATATGTGCAATAAATTCCATGGATTCAGTACCCCAACCTATTTAGCAACATATGTGTTTCTTGATGGGGAGTGGGCTGTTTTCAACCTTTAGCAACTAGTGATTTGACTGTGGGGCCATAAGTACTTTAGGAGTGTGCAAGGGGTGCATTAGAGTGTCTACAATAAAACCAGGTATCCAGAATTGCTACTGCAGGATTGCTACTGCAGAATTGTACAGCAGCATTATTTGGATGCTCCAGACCAGTGGTCCTCAAACTTGGTCCTCAAGAACCCCTAGAAGTTCATATTTCCAGGTCACCCAGCAGATACATCAACCCTCGCAGGTGTCCTGGAAAACATGAACTGTTAAGTGTCCTTGAGGACCAAGTGATGGAACCACTGCTCTAGACAGTAATTTCTGGAGTTGCCAATACTTCCCCTTCCATATTACATCATACACTTAGGGAGCATGTTCGTAAAGGGAAAAAGGGGAAAGGTGGAAGATTACTGCCGCACAGGTAGCAAATTTAGTAAAAAGCAAACATGTACAAAATTATCATTATGATCCACTGTACTGATGAATTATGACTATGGTATAGGTATCACTGTAGTGGAGGTGCTCCCCAGAGAGTAATTATTGGTTAGACTAGAAAGGGAAAGAAAAAGTACTCTCTCTTTTTGGGGGCACGCTTATTTTTTAGTATAAAACTTAACTTTTAATATTCTTATATAAGAAGAAAGATATGTCACAAAACTACAAGACAGACAACACAACACAGAACATGCATATATAGATAGTACTGTTGAACCTTTCTAAATGTGTGACTTTTCTTATATATAATGTCACTCAGGAATTGACAGCACACGAAAAATATTCAAAGTATAAAACACCACATCATATAGTGTGTAGAGGATACAATAGTAATATACGATTTTCAATCCCTGCCGCAATTGACTGAGTCTAACAAGTGAGATTGCTTGTGACCATCTCTCATAATAGAGCCTGCGGAGGGTGAAACAATCTGTTGGCAAGATTAATAGTATGACCATTAATTAACATGTGTATTATATAGCTTGTATCTATTGTATCAAAAATAGATGTAGTTTTTCTACAAATAGATATAGTGGTGAGACAATTTTATCAACTTACTCGTAAGTTACTGACAATTATTCTACACCAGTAGGAACTTACTCTATTTTCATAAGGAGACAGAAAAAATTATTATTTTTATCGTATTTGCACACAATGTTAGGAATAAGATAATCAAATATACTTGCTGGCTCACACAATGTTAGGAATAAGATAATCAAATATACTTGCTGGCTAATAATAATAACAACAGACCCAATTTGATAGTAAAAATTTCAAGGGTAGTGTTGATTAGCCGCGGTGACCCAACAGAGATCAGAAAAGGAGTGAAATCTCCACTATACCTTACTCACCGCTGCTTCTTGCCGGGCACCGTTTACTTCTAGGCAAGTGAGCGGGTGGTAGTGATATGAATGCCTAGGTGGAGTTTAGGGGATGTTTCCTGCCCAGAGTCTTGACACACAATCCCCTGATAGACAAAGTCCAGTGCAGGGAACTGTTTGGCAGATAGTCTGGACGGGTGTATCCTAGAAGTAAGGTGTATAGGATAGGTGTACCGAACTCCCCTAAGGAAGAGCGCTGCTTTCCCCCACTTGCCAACGGGCAGAGGTAGGGAATGAGCGGCCCTAGTATAGTTAGGTTCTAATACCAGAAAAAAAGGGTAAGTGATGACCTTTAATATATCGGTCAAGAAATGTGGGTCACCTTGGTTACCTTTGTTTCCTGTGAGATGTAGTTCTCCAAGTTAGTAATCGCAGGGATATTTTCTCTTGTAAGCAGTGATTTTGCAAGTAATAGTCGCAAGGAAACTTTCTCTTATAAACCAAAATGTTTCCGTTTTTCTGGGGTCTCTGTGCTGTAATAGATAGCCCGCTGCCTGTAGATGTTCCTTTGTATGAAGATTATACACAAAGTTGTAGTCCACTATTCACAGGAATGCATTTAAATGAAACCACGGAGTTGCAAAAAAGTGTTTTTCTGCAGAGAGGGTGCAAAAGTCTCTCTAGTAACCTGAGAATATCGGGCGGTGTTGTAGAGCCTCAGGGACCGCGGTGTGGAAAGCCAGAGATATGTCAAATATATGCCCTCGCTACGGTGCTATCCCCTAAGACATAGGAGAGGCAGCCGCTTTGAAAGTTGCCGGCAGATGTCCTTTAACCATCGGACCGCAGTTAGAGACAGCAGGGTATACGGAAGTTAGCTCTGCGGGCAGCCGCAGGATCCCAGTTAGAGACAGCAGAGTATATGGAAATTGACTCTGCGAGCGAGTTATATAAGTCAAAATTCTGTCTACCTTGTAAGTTGATATTTTTGCTGATGCAAGTTGCTGCCGCAATCGGCAGGAGCGTTCAAGTGTAGTCACTTGTTACCAGTCACTGCCGTGATCGGCAGGAGTGAGACGAGTGTAGTCACTCGTTTCCAGACGGACCGTTTCGCTGCTGCTTCATCAGTCAATAAAACCAGGTATCCAGAATTGCTACTGCAGGATTGCTACTGCAGAATTGTACAGCAGCATTATTTGGATGCTCCAGACCAGTGGTCCTCAAACTTGGTCCTCAAGAACCCCTAGAAGTTCATATTTCCAGGTCACCCAGCAGATACATCAACCCTCGCAGGTGTCCTGGAAAACATGAACTGTTAAGTGTCCTTGAGGACCAAGTGATGGAACCACTGCTCTAGACAGTAATTTCTGGAGTTGCCAATACTTCCCCTTCCATATTACATCATACACTTAGGGAGCATGGCCAGCAAAGGATGCAGCCCAAAGGTAAGATCCACCTCTGCCTCTTACTATAGTATATGTATAATTAGGGTGTGCCATTCTAGATTCCTCTCCCTCAAATTTCTACATTACCCTTCTAATCTGCAAGTGAATGTTCATGCCTTTTTTTGTGGCCGTGATTTCAAAAACACAGGGATCTAAGATACCTAAAGGGTTCTTCGATTCTTTTGATTTAGAAAATGGGTATTTTTCACACTGAATAAAAACAGGGGGTAATTGATTCCTTGGACACAAAAATCGTGCAAAAATTGCAAAAAACATTATTTTGTTATGGAAATTAATAACAAAATTAATTGAAATCTCCCCTTAGTATAATATAGTTAAATTCTGAATACATTTGTCCAGTTATTTACTGATTTAAGGTATTGTTGATATCAACTTCTAATTAAGAATGTTCTGTTTCATCACTTTTAAGATTACTCAAATGTAATTATTTTCAGAAATTCTCTTTTTTTATATAACAGACAAATTTTATATGAAATATTTCCATCCCTTAAAGTCCATCGCTCATAAGTAATTACTCATTTTGTGGTTAATTATTGATTACTATGAAAAATTGCATACATGGAAGAAGCCTGGACATCTGAAATGGAACTTTATAATGTAGTCTTGAAGGTTTATGAAATATTCATAGCATACTCTTTTAATACATTTTATATAACATTTGCCACTGACTGTGGGATATCCTTGGACACGACAGACAGCTTGATTAATGATTTTCAAAGAGAGGACAATGAACAAAAGCTTTGAGACATATCATTACCACTCTCTCTCTATGTTCTCCTCTTACCAGCCACTGTCTTTAATTGAAATATCACAGAGATGGTATATATCCCCAATGTCAGATATATTGTTCATCCTAATGGTTCTCTTTTGGTATCTCCAACTTACTTGTTTCAATGTAAACCAGTACTTAAATCTTTATGGAGATGAGTTTTTTAGTGCTACTGTTCCACACACTGTATAATGTATAACGGAAAAGAACACCTGGACCAAAATATTGCCAGTGGGTAATATATAGTGGTATATAGCAAAGGTTTTTTTAAAAATCAGATATCACTGAATCTTCCAAAATTGCATGAGAATTATATTACCAACTATTTGTAGAGCAGTTGGATGATAAGTAGTTTGAGGATATGGTTGTAAATCCTTCCAATTATAGGTGATCCAATATATGGTTGCATTTAGGGGAGTGACTACCCCTTGCCAGCTGCTGATAATAGCGTACCACACATTTATTTGACCTGGGCCAAAATGCTGCACAGATGAATATGGTTAAAACCAGGAGCTTCCTAAATTTTTAAATGTACATATCCGATAAACTGTACTGTACAATATATGAACAAATATCATATATTATGTTTATTGTCTGTGGTATATGTATAGTTTTGTATATGCAGTATTTACCTTATATATGTCTTTATTATCTTCTCTTATTGGGTAGGTTTAGTTATCTGCATGAAGATGGATTATGGTCACTAGGTTGACTCAATTAAGGTCAACATACATTGGGATGACCACTGAAGATTGACAAGACTTAGGTCAACACTTGAAGTAGGTCAACATGGCTAAGGTCAACAGGTCGACACAAGCATTAGGTTGACAATGAAAAGGTCAACAGTCCAAAGCACGACATGATTTTTTCAAATTACTGCCTTTCCCCGAGTGCCAAAAAACCTAGTATCGGCCCTGATGTGCGAGCCTGGTTGACATGACAGTGTATCAAAGATATTTGTCTAGGAAAGGCAGTAATAATGCGGCCAACACACGACTCATTTTGCCTTAATAAAGTATTCTTGAAGGTGAGTGATGGACTCCTGAAACAAGTTTAAATGAATCAATCCACCTATCCTTTTCCTTACATAAGATATCTTTGCTATAAAGAAGAATATATTTAAAAATAAATCTCAGTTTTTCCCTATCCAACATTAAACAAGTGCTAAGGATACATTCTATCATACTACCTTGGAAGAGTTCTGCTTCGTTTACAAAACAAAAACCCAACCCTGCTTATTTAATCTTCAGCCCGAGGAGAGAAAAAGTAATGAAGAGGCTGTTAAATGATCCCTTATGAATTTATCAAATCTGCAGTTAGGGAGGTGGTTGTTTGAAACAATGTGGATTATGGGTGGTAAGCCAAATGCCTATTAGGAGATAGGAGATACCAGTTTCTATAAAACCATGAGCTGTGATCCAATTTTGGAATATCAGGAACAATTTAAAAAAAACGATTACTCTATACTCAAATAGAGGGCATTATATTACCTGTAATGAATTTTATTTCCACTACTCCCTCCACCCAATACATAAAATACACATAACACTGCACTATCCCTCGAGTCACCTATTGTTTCTGGGATTGGGGGTTTTACTTCAATTATGTCATATTATGTTGACAGTT